>NC_142831.1:5777552-6413185 GCF_057945365.1 Rhopilema esculentum
GATGTAGACTAAACGATTTACTCCCCAGTGGTATCCGTTGTGTGAAAGTGACATAGTGACCAATTGCCATTTTTGCTGCAGCAATAAAATCTTGAACGCTCGCTATTCGAATAAACTATTTTTGAGCGTGTAACTTTGAGAAGAAACTTAGGCCTGTTTTTCTCTACACAATAAACTGCGCTTTCTATTTGTCATCGAGTACTTATCACATGACAAACTTTACAGTAATCGTTACCAAATTTTTCTGTGATAAAATACTAATTTCATGATCAAGGTACCGAGAGCAAAGATGATGATGAGCTGAGGCTTCTGGACGACCTGTTTGTGAAAAGAAAATACAACAAACAAGTAAGGCCAGTTGATAATAAAGACAAACCGCTCAAGATACAGTTTGGAATTGCGTACGTTCAACTGGTTGGAATCGTAAGTAACAATCCAAACTAATTCATCTTTTTCTTAGATAGCAAACCTTTTCTTAGAAATTCCTCAAACACGATAGGAAATGCTGTGTTTTACAGGCCTTGAAGTGATCAACAAGAAAATTGCTCAAATTGTATACTTGTAACATATGAACAAGAAATTGCATCATTTGTAGAATTTAACATTCTCGATGCATGCAAACGTTTTTTTAGTTTTAGGCAAGTTATACTGTCAGAATTCTTGAATCAGAACTTAAAAATTTATGCGAACTCTATTGGCGTTAAATATTTCACCTTAAATTATTTCCAGTATCTTTGAAACAAGATTTAATAAATATTCGCAAGTATATAACTTATATAAACGTTATTTAAGGCAGTGATAACAGCATGATATTAGGTTTGACCTGACCCAACCATAAATTCATTAGGGGGTCTTGCCTCAAATTCAACAAGGATGACGAAGATATAAAAACTTTATCTCTACTGAAATCGGAAGTCCAATTTTACAAATGACTTTTGAGAAAATATAGTCATATGAACACCTCGACTACAAATCTAACCGCCGTTTCATCTTCAAAGAAAACTACTTTACCATAAATTCGTTTTACCGAAGGCACCTTTGTCATAAAATTTCCAAAAGGGTTTTAAGGTTAAATTTTCCAGCCTATTGAAAATCAATTTTTACTTCTTGCATCGTAATTCCGCAGGCCCTTTTGACTGGCTCTAATGGTAACTTTACTCTTTTAACGAAAGATGACTTTCTAAATCAAAACAATTAACATTGTATTTGATTTTCTTAAAGGATGACAAAGAGCAAATGATGGTCAGTAACATATGGGTTAGACAGGTAACGGAATTTTTTTCTTTATACATCTTCTTCCGCAACCTTCCAACCTTGTTGAAAGTACCCGTTTTCAATTATGAATGTCAACTTTATCAATTCTTATCAAGATGCACAATTATACGTCTAGTACAATATTAGACTTACTGCAAGAACCTCAGTTTCAACTACAGCCTCACTTTCTGGACACAACGACAAGTCGCATGTTGAGCGTCCATCGATTCAATTCAATAGCAACATTTGTTAATCATGGAGTAAGTCTAGTATAGCGTACAACAGCTTACTTACGTGAACACATAGCCTCTAGTTTGGTACGATTACAACATTTACAATTCTAAAGCGGTCGGTATGCAGGACAGAAGAAAAGGCGGTAAAATCTCGAGCTAATTACAAAAAATAATCTAGAGTGAACTTAAGCTACTGCAATTGAAAGATACTAGTCAGACGATTTCGATATTTTTTAATCTGATACATATAGGATTTTGTGTTAAATTCTGATTGCTGCAGTGCAGTGCAGGTAATTCATGATCGAACTGTATACTTCGCATAGTGAAGTTAGCTTTACCTGAATGACAATGTGTTTTGACTATTGTTTTGAAGCTATAAAAATCATTGTTTTCATTCATGATTAGAGCTAATACCATGAACTGCAGAAGACTTCAATATCAAAATCTCTATTAATTGACGATATGCATCTACAAAGTTCTCAGTAAACTTACGTCAGTTCATGGCTTTGTCGGATCCAGTCCTCATCTGTCTTCCGTATCATCAAATTCAAATCAGATAAATAGACCATATCTCCCTACGTCAAACTTTAAGAAGCTAGCATTGAACTTCTGCATTCTAATCCTGGATAGAGACAAAAAAATACTGTTATCAAAAAGCCTCTTAAGTTATGACAGCTAAACACAAATTGTGTAGCAATATCCAACAGAAAGTACCGCAAACTCAGCTCTGCAGGCGTGGCAATTTTCCGATCTTTCGTCTATTGCAACACCCACATACAGTTATCGTAATATTTTGATAAAAAAAGATTAGGCAACAGTTCCTGTTTAAAAATACATTTCATTTGCAATGACGAAAGGTTCAAAAGTACTGCTGCTTGTGACCACAAGACATAGCAAGGTCATAGCAAACAAGATGTAGCACTTCCATGCTTCAATTAAATTTGAAAGATACATTCTGACCTGTAGCACTTCCGTTTGACTTAACAATTGCTGAACAACATTTTGGCGGTAAAAAATTTTAAGATGGCTTTGAAAAAGGCAAACATTTTAGTTACAATATACTTGGAGCTTTTTCATCTGAAACTCCTCAGAGTATAAAACGTCAGAAGAAAGGTCCAAAAGAACAAGATAGAAAATATATACTCAGTTGTGGATCGAAATAGGCCAATCAGAAAAAGCAAGCAGAAGGTCGCCATAGTTGTCCAAACAGTCCGCGTGATTATAGCAAATAAACTTTTATTCAGGCGTGAACGTTGGATGAAAGTTTCCTTTTTAAAAAACCAAAGAAGTTCACTTCAGATACGTATAAATAATAAGTTTCAATTTAAGGCTGCTTTGGGTTTACTTACAACGCAGCAATTGCTTGATGTTTAGATTTCATGGAAGGAAAACATCATATCTAGCAAAAGCTTGCCAAATAACATATCAGACACAAGTTTCTTAAAGTCCTTAATCTGTCAAAACGTTATTTAAATGGCACTTCTGTGGAAATCGCCAGGGATGCGCAGTCAAAGTAAACAGTGAAGAGCCAAATTTTGCCTACAAACCACTTAGAAACTTAGATAACGTTTTTCTGTTGCTATCATTTTAGTTATAAAATTCGTTTCATTTCAGCCACTGTTTTTTAATTATGTCTTGCACCTCTAGAAAAGCTCGAGCATATCTTTCAACCAACCCCCTCTCCACATTAAAAAAACCTTGTAACATAAGCCTAAATTTCTAATGTCATGTTGAAAGATCACATTAATGTCCTCTTTTTTAAGAATTCTCGTATTCAAGCAATCTCGTATTCAAGCAATCCCGTACTCAAGGATTCTCGTTTGCAAGCATCCTCGTATCAAAAAATGCTTCTATTCAAGCATCCTCGTTTAAAAAAATGATCCTATTCAAGCAGCCTCCTTCCCATCGAAAAAAGTCTTGTAACAGTTGTGTCGAGCTCCAGAAGGCATAAAACCATCTCTCTCTCTGCCTTGTGGGTTCAATACAAACTAACACACAATGCTACGTGGCATCAGTTTTGACGCGACTTGTATGATATTTACCATCAGTGTTTTGGGGATTGGGGATCAAAACAGTAGGATCAGGAAATATACAGTCATTTTTTTTCCTTTTGATAGACAATGTGCTTGATAAAATTTTATGATCTTGATTATTTCATAGAAATGGAATAATACACATTTGAAGTGGGATCCGAAGAAATATGGCGGAATTAAATCGATAAATGTAGACCCGATCAATGTGTGGCTGCCAGACATTGTTTTGTACAACAAGTACGTATCCAAGAGAATCTTTTTATCAAAATAACGACTTTAAACAGCCAAATGAGTAGACACATCTAAGTGAAGCTACTATAGGGCTAAGAAAGTGGCCATTCACTCTAAGGCCTTGTTGCTAGATATACTTCATCAAATATTTTCCCATTCATACTACAATGCCTGCCAAAAGTCTTGGAACACTGACGTCAGTTTCCAAGATCAAAATCAATCATCCCCCTCTCCCCCATGGAACAATTTTGGTTTACTATAAACGGGTTAGGATTTTAGGAAGCACTTTCTTTGCGCTTCTTTTGTGATATTTCTCTAAATTATTAAAATTGTTCTAGGGGGAAGGGGACAAGAGTAGTACTTTTTTCTCGGAAAAGGAATGATATGAAATAGATATAAAAGATATAAAATGCAATGCAAATTGCTGGGTGTTCCAAGAACTTTTGACAGGCATTGTAGATCTACTGTTGTGCTAATGTGCTAGAGGAAATAGGATGCTGTTTAAGGCGACTTGTTCCGGTATAATGGTTGTCATTTCTAGAGGAGTGACCTTTACATTTTGAATTTTGCTGGTAAAACTAATAAAATTTTACTGTTATCCTTTTAACACGATAGAAGAAAAACTCGATATATCTTGACAGGTGTAAGGTGCATCATGAAACATCTTTTCCTGCAGCATGTGATATTAAATGAACAATGTTCTCCAGGTCCTAAAAGTTACTGAGTACCATTTCAATTTGCGAAACCTTTCTATTCCAGTGCAAAGAAAGGACATGACTCTCTAACGATGTATAAGTTCAAAACAAAGGTCATTTTATCAAGCAACGGCGAAAACAAATGGTATGCTCCAACAATAATCCGCAGCGGTTGCAGCATCGATATAACATACTTCCCTTTCGACCATCAGCAATGCAAGCTACAGTTTGGTAGTTGGACATACACAGGGGAACAAGTGGATATTGAAAGTATGGATTCAAAAGTTGATTTGAACAAGTATTTGAATAGCTCGCAGTTCAAGCTAATATCAGCAACAGCAACCAGATACTTCACAAAATATGGGTAAGGCTTTTGCTTATTGCTTTTTCAGCTTGTACTTTATCGAGTACACATATCTTCCCGTTTTGCTCTATTTCGATTCTGCCCTTTTCCCATCCTGTTACATCCTTTAAAACCTTTGCTTCATCTTTGGCAGTTTATGTTCACTAGACCTTCGAAAACCTCCATCTGTCGTGTCTGGCGCCGTCTTTCGTGTTGTGTACGGTTATATCAAGGTTCCCAATATATCTTATTCCCAATATATCTTATTATAACAACGACCTCTTTTAACCGAATCAGTACCAACAAAAACTAAAGGACATTATATGAACTAATTTTGGCTAGGTTCGTGCACTATTAACCAAGAACATCTTGGTTCGCGCAAAAGGAGATTGAAGACAGTAATAGCTCCTTTACTTTGGAACAAGTATACAGGAACAAAACGCTGGCAACTGGATATCCAGAGTCAGGAAAACATTACGGTCGCAAGGCCACTGACCGGAGGAAGGTCCACGAAAAACAAAAGAAGCTCATTTGACACACCCACTTTCTATTGCTTTGTGAGGAAGATTTACCTTCTGGGATGTTTTTGTCTGCAGGAAGGTTAACAACTTTTCTGGACTCTGGGGATATTACTTTTCTTTTCCTGCAAGCTGCATTAATTCTTTAGCTTCTTAAATTTAATTCCTTGATAAAGTTAATAAAGTGCTAGAGAACAGAAAAGCCAGGTGAAAACAAGGAATACCTGTTTTAAAATTAATTTTCATCGCGTCTGGAAACCCACCGTTAAAGTAATAGTTGTTGGTTAAACTTTTGTCACTGATCATTTGAAGTAAACTCATCTCCCCTGGCATTTTACAACATCAAATGTCCATACTTTAACCAATTTTCAAGCATATGTTCTAGTCCACACACAACGGCTACCAAAAATCATAACACAACCATATAGCAACACTGTTGTCTTGTTCAACGAGAACTCTCTTTGATCTACTCAATGTAGAAGCAATAAAATGTATACCGTAAAGAGAATATTGAATTACTAAGAGTGATATACAGTGCAGTGCACCACAGATAACAACATGCAGAAAGTATACAGTATGCAATATTCTTTTTACACTGTACATTATACTGCTTCTATATTTAAGTAGATCCAAGAGAGTACTCTTTGAACAAGACAACAGCGTTGTACTTCAGTGAAAAATTTACGCTCCAATGTGCTTTTTGATCTATCAGCTAATCGTCACTATTCACTTACTTGGTTACTGGTTCTTTGATGCTCATTTTTTTCTCATTTCAGATGCTGCCTCACGTATCCCTACATCGATTTCGTTCTGCACTTTAAAAGGCAGCCTGGCTTCTTCTTATTCAACGTCATTATCCCATCCCTTGTGATCACGTGTTTCGCTATATTAACTTTCTCGTCACCTCACCTTACAGGTGAAAGAGTTGGCCTAGCAATCGAATCTTTTCTTTCCTTATCATTCCTCTGCCTCATGGTCGCTGGTAGCATACCAATAAATTCAGATGTGACGCCTCTGATAACCAAATTCCTATTGATGTGCATGGCAATGATCTCCATGGCAGTGTTATTCAACCTGGTCTCTATGAATCTACTACAGTCGCAAGCCATCCCTCCATTGGTTCGATTCATATTCTTCCACGTCCTTGGACCAATAGTTGGCGTTTGTGAGGGACGCAATAAAGGCCTGCAAAAAAGGAGAAAATCGATTTTGATCAAAGAACAAGGTGCAAGAGTTCTTAGTTACTTGGATCGCACCACAGCCGCCGAGTTAGGGAATGATACAATGAGTGCTGCAAGCTTGTTACAATCGGCCCATCAAACGCCAAGCAAACAGCCAAGCATGCCCTACAAACGGTTTCAGAAGAAGAACAAGCCGACTACGCCTACGAACAATGCAATGGATGTTATCATGTCCAACGTTGATGAGCTCGTAAAAAGATCTCACATCGAAGCCATCACTCTAGCGAACAAGGACTTTTGGAGATGTGTTGCCCAGACCCTTGATCGCATATTTCTCATCTCGTTCTTTCTGAGCTTTATCTTCGTGTCAGCTGTAATGCTTCTTAAGGGGTTTGGGCATCATATAAAATAAACATGAGGCGACCAGACCGAAAGCGAATTTGTAAGTGGACAAATGAAAGAGTCTAAAGATTGAAACTTGAAACGAAATTCATTTTCAGGTCTGATTTGTTTATATGACACTGAATGTGACCCTTGAAGAGTCATGTGAAATTTTGTGCAAACTAATATTTGCATGTTGTAGAATTTAACCTAGATAAACGTGAAACGTTTCAAGTTAGTATGATATTTAAAAACTGTGAACAAAATATTGAATGGAAATATATCCTAAAAGAAACAGTTCTTATCTAAATTTACCGCCTTAGAAATCCTTGTAGATATTACTGGAATACGTGTAATCATGAAAAACCTGATAGAAAAAAAACGAAAATATTTTCGGGAAACAGTAAATCGAATCTCGAAAACGTTTGAACATAAAGCTTGTTAATGATTGCGTCTCCTTGATGATATCTGATATAGCAAATCTCCCTAGCAACACAGAACCTGTGTCATTCACTCTTGAGAGGCCTTATTCGCCAAACCTCTTTGTCCTTGTCCACGCTTAAAGGTAATCACATTTCTTGCGAAAAATTGATGAAAAATCGCATCTTAAAGTTTAAAAGATTAACATACCAGGAACCATGCTGAATTCTTCTCAACCCAAGCCCCTCCCCCCCCCCCTTCCTCCTGCAAACTTTGATTGGGTTAGTCAAATTTAACTGCAAACAAACATTTTGTGCGGGACAGTCTGCGAGTTTGCGGGGTTTTGTCTGCCATTGTCAAAGCGGCTTGTCTGATAAAATGGCAGGCCGTGAAGTCTTGATGCCTGCAGCAATAACCGAATCATTCTTAAACCATCGATTTCAGCAATATTCGCTGTTCGTGCCTCTACCGGCAGGTTTTCTGTGTTGTTCGTTCGGCAAAACTGCCCGTAAGGGTGTTCCCTTTTTGTGTTCCCGTTGCAGTACAAACGGCTTCTTATTTTGCCAAGGAAATGATGTTGAATATCGATGCGCTGTTATTCTCTTTTCTACCAAATCTCACTTCAGTTACAGTGGTGGATTCATCCCATCCACAATATCAACACAACAACATTGCTCCGCAGCCTTACACGTGACCAAGCCCCTTTAATAAAACGCGACAGTGTTATGGAAACTTTTGTCTAGATAAAACGATGATTTTTTCAGGGATGGTAATAACCTACTGTATTGTATTCGATAAATGAATCCCTTAAAAATACATGTATCTAAAATGCTACATTTCGTTGTCTTTTTTTACAGATACTAAGAAAAACTTTAAAAAAAAACTAATAAACTTGCGCAAGGTAGCCTAAGAGCCATGCCCGATCCTCGCCAAAGCCCAAATGAAGGAGCAAGAATGATTTCTCTATTTTCAGAAAAAAATCTTTAAAACTCCACTTTTCAAGTCCTTAATAGCAAGACTTCGTGATGCTCGATGAAGTAAAAGAAGAAATAACCTGTTTTCGATAAATTGCAACAAGTTGTTGAAAATTCTAGGAATGCATACACAATGGCTTGGATCATTCCAATTTTTGCTTTGGCACAAGGGAAAGGAGTAGAAGGGGGGCCAACTTATGTGCGCAAAACATATTCAGTAAGAAAAAAGAAAGGAAATTATTTTGATGATACAGGCTATTATGCGACTGAGTAAAGCGTAGATATTGAATTGTTTGAAATTAGGAATCGTCAATAGGTGAAAAAGCGTACAGCCTCGATTGCATACATTAGAATAAAGCAGATGGTATATGTGTATAGACGTTCTTTTACAGAAAAGCTAAAATGTGTGGTATTCTTTTAGCTTAGCCAAAATCCTTATCAAAAAAATTTTCTACAACTGACTTTTATAAGTTAAAGTTGTCTTATCAAGAACATTAATCTGCTTATTTGGGCCTGTAAACATTGGGCTACTTTTTCTTAAAAAGCCATTGAAAGCGTTTAGACGAGTGTGTGAATCTTTTAAATGAAACTGCCTTTGGATTTAGGCCCCGTCCACACAGTGATGGATATTTATGAAAACGCAATTATTTTTAGTCTCTATACGCATTAATTCGTATCATGAGACAATATTCAAATAATTCTTAAAGAAAATGGAGCATGCGGTTCTCAAGTTACAAATGCATGTTTTTGAACTGGATTTTAAGTAATAGACGAAAATCTGATTATGTCGCAGTTTGAAGTAAATTTGAATTCCTGGCCATATCATACTGTGACAGTAGAACCAATTGGTGCTGTTATGAGCAGATGTAAATATTCGTCTTTAGAAGCATAAAGTACGAGAAACTTATTGGGATTAGCATTGCGAGACTGTAAAACCAACTGTGAGTCTTCCCTATCATTAGAAAAGCGTTACATCAAAGGAAGCGGCAGTCTCGCACAGATTCGTTGTATAAACATTGTTCAGGCTAAAATCCTAAAGGCAAGTATTGTGGTGGAAAATGATATTAGCATAATTTTGCCAAATTGTGTAGATGTTGGTACATAAGGCAGTTTCTGTTTTATTTGCCTTGGTGCAAAGAACATATACATTTTCAGTTCAAATACATTGATTTTTATAAAATGAGTTCTTTCACAAAATTTTTATCGCTCTGTGGCCAGGGTGCATTCCATGTACTTAGGCCCGAAGATCTTCGGCGTACAACCAGGTTTTTTTCGGCGTTCGGCGTGCAAACTAATTAAAAAAATTTTTGGCGTACGTTAGTTGGCATGCTAAACATGAAGGGATGTACAGAGTTTACGTAAAATAAAGACTCAAACACCACAGTTTTCTCTAATAATCAGTTTTCTTTGTCTGGCGCAACAATGTTTACAGTTTTACTAACTCAACTGCTTTTATATTTTTGGCGTACCTAAACAAATACCCCGGTGGACCTTCGGCGTACAGTTGACATGGAATGCACCCTGGCTCTGTGGCAATGAATCTGTGTTAATGTCCGTTTTGATGTGATGAAGTAAATTTGCTACATTTCTTACAAAAACAATACAGAAGGGACCTGATTGAAAGTTGAATCTAGAACTCCTCAACGTAAAGATTTGCCCTTCTCGAAGAAGTGGTGAGGATAATGCAGATTTAGTCTCCCAGAATTTTTGTCTCAGGACTTTACTCTAAGGGATAAGTGGGGGGACAACTCACATGGAAAAGCGAGTGTGTAGAATGTACATAATTATTGATTGAATGTAAGGCAACGGTAAGTATGCAACATGGGCAAGTCCTGTTTATTATGTTCACGTCGTGAAGGGCCTGAATCTGATAAAACGAAGTTTGATAAAGCTTATAAGAGAGAAGGTCATTTCTTTGACGTCAAAACGTTATAACCAGGTAAAGTTGAAGCACTCTTTCCTTCGAAACCGGGTTTGGTTAACAAGCTACTCGATAGCATGTTGTAGCAGATCCATTGATCGATGCACTGGCGCCCAACGTGGGGCAAGTGACTTGAAAGGTTACATGTAAAATCCGCAAGATAGTAAACAACATTGAGTTAACATAATTGTTTTCCTATAAAAAGCAACTATTTTTGGCATTAGGTACCTGAAAGATCCTTGATTTGATAAACATCATGTTTACTGATTCTTAACACCTTATTTCTATAAACATGATGTAATGTAACGAAGCAACCAATGATGTGTGATCTTTTTCGTAGTGATTGAAAGTTAGTTTACAAAATCATGACCATACTAGGCACAACGCTCTTGATGAATAAGTATGCTTATGCCATAGGTATTCCCATAGGTACAGGAAATGTCTAGCTTGATAGCAACCATATGTGCATATAACGTACTTTGGTTAAGTTTTATATGTATGTCCAGGGGTGTTTTTGGTTTGTTAGAAACTCAATTTCAAGAGGCTGTTGTGAGCTAAATAGATTTTGATTCTCAGCGTGCTATTTGTGTATGTAGTAGCTTAGAAACCTGTGTTGGTTATCAAGCCCGAGGTTTCGCATCTCTTCAACATCAGAATCATCGTCAGAATCATTTTCAACATCAACTTGGTATATCTTCTGAAGATTTCGATGATTTCAACGGAAGTTGGTAGATTGGTTGTCATCTGGTGAATAAAAGTGAATATAACTCCCATATTTTGTAAAAGAGGCACAAGCCAAAAATTTATCTCATATTTGGGGCCAAAGGTAAACTTTTTTCTGATTCAAAATCTACAAACGATAACAACTCATTCAAACACAAGGTCAAAACAACTTTCTGAAAAAGCTTTCCAGCGTGGAAATTTTTGAAAATGCTGTTTCATGTTCATGTTTGGACAGCAAAAACGTAAATTTTAAAAAACGCTGATTATACACACAATTTCAATCCAAGATGACAAACAAAGTACTTGCTCTGATTGTAACCCTATTTACAAGTCTGATAGCTTGCTTGCAGCTAAGCACTGCATTGTTCAAACTTTATAAATATATAATCATTATATATAAACTTTATAAACATAAGTGGCTTTCAGTCATTGCTCCATCTGGTCGTCCGTCTAAACAAACAACTCGGTAGTCTTACTTTGTGAAGGTTTCTTTGTTTTGTCTTTTCAGTGATTGTTGGAAGTTACAATCGCTGTGAAGAAGTAGTAAACTCAGCAAGTGAGAAAATCGGCGTCAAGTAATTTGCGCATGCTCATAAATGAATATCTAGCGTCTTTTATTCGGTTTTGAGTCGGCGTCTGGATGAATATATTTTTGAAAACGCTCACTGCGTAGACATTTATTCATTTGACAATGGATGAAAATAAGTGCGCTTTCAAAAATATCCGCCACCGTGTGGACAGGGCCTAGGTGAAAAAGAAAAAAAGCCAAAACGCAATTTAAAAGTTTGTCAAAAGTTTGGCTTGAAAAGCTGTTAACATTCTAGAAGACAAGCAGGACATTCTTTAAGAAAAAAGATAGTGTAACAATATCGTGTCTTTTGATCGTATATATTCTAGTTCATTTGTAACAGTTACTTGGGTTCATCGTCGCTAAGACTATTAAGTTCGATCTTTACAGTTCTCAAAACAGCGCCCAACGAACTTTTGTCAGTAATTTCTTCTCCATCTAACAAGATTTGAAGGCTCGATATCCAGTTTACTTCTTCTGTTATTGGTCTCTCGTGAAAACCTAACACCACAAGTTGGCTTTTCCATTGTCCAGAATGGAGCCAGTTTGTTCCGAAATTGTCTTATATCATTTTCATCGTAATCCATTTTCAAAAGTGTAGGCCGTGAGTAACAATCTTTGTCCGTAGATTTTCGATTTTTTAATACTCTCTCATGCAGGAGCAGCATCTCATGCTCTTTTGATCTGTGAAAGGATGTACTCTTTGCGAGAAGGTTATGACCTCCACATCTGTGAATCACATTGCAACTTCTGGAGGATCGCAAACGATTACTAACGCTTGGCATTGTACTACTCGACATTGCTAACAGATATCAGCAAATGCACCTCTTGATGAAGTCTCAGTAGACAATGTTGAAATTGCCAGCTGTTTCCAGATGATAGCTGTCAAATCATTGAGAAAAATACAGCATTTCTATCTTAAGATATCTACAACAGCGAATCATGTAGATAACTCTTCCACAAGAAGCTTATCTTCCCCCAAACGATTCATTTGACGTAATAAAAAATTCTACACGTGCAAATTCAAACACCTGACGTTAAATTAAATGTTTCTTACCAGAAATCAGTGTGTACAAATATGGAAACGGTAGGCCAAAATGGTGGCTCACATTGCCTAATAGCAAAAGCCGCTTGCTAATGTGCCACTGATTTTTTGGCCGTGTATCATAAATATTAGACAGTACACAAATGAAAAAATAATCCGAGAAGAGAAGCATTTTCGAAAGAACAGTTTTTACAGGCGATATGAGTGAGAAGAAAGGCCGGCAGGACCGTTCTAGAACTGTATAAACTGCAACATGTCAAACTGGTGTAATCTACATCGCAAAAACCTTTCATAGCAAAAACGCTTGGTTTTCAAATGGTTTTAAACAGAACAATATGTGAACACCTACATCTACCTGCACAAAGTGCTCCTTAAGCCCTGTGCAAAATGACATCACAAACTTTAGAGATGCAAAGTTACTAGCATATTGATTTTTGCATTCAAGATGTTATAAGTAATTTAAGTCTAACTTTTCATAATATTTTGTTCCACAAAGATACACTCTGGGTCCTTTCTTCTTTGACTTTTCTTTCAAATTATAGACAAAGACATATTGTTGCATATTCCTTATGGCTAGATGATAAGACCTTCTAGAACCTACAGATAAAGGTTTTCTATCCAATAATTTGCAAAGTCTGCAAAACTTTCAACAACCATCCAATCTAACACAACTTTTAAAGTGTGTTGTTTACTCGACCACCTTGGAAAATTCAAAGAAAAAATAATTGCTAAATATTTGCTTTTCAAGTACAGACTTTACCAATTTTCAAAGCCTCGGTGCTTCAACCATAAACAAATTTAGTCGATTTTAGACTTCCTTTAAAAGTCAACAATGCAACAAAATCTTTCAAAAAATGCCTCAAATTGTGTGCTTTTTTTAAAAAATGATACAATTCATATCAAGCTTATGCTAATTTCAATAGTTTTTAGATAGGAATAAATCACACAATCCTAGCAAATGAGGTACCAGATGCTTTGATGGAGCTGGCTAAAAAGTTAGCTAACAGTTTGTCTTTATTGGAAAATGCATCTTTGCCGGGGATGGTTTATATAAAAAAGGAGTGTATTTTATCAAACTGCATTTATTTTTCTGTAATGTGCTGCTCTTTGATTTATTCCAAATCATTAACCACATGAATGTTTAGCAGTTTGATACGTTTTCGATTTCACACGAATTCGTTTTCTGCTAAAAATTATGTTTCTGAGCACAATTCAGGTCTTTTTCTTCTTTTCTCAAAACTCTAGGCTGTTCCCTTCTCATCAAAACATTATGTGATGTAAGAATTTGTCGGCACCTTTGAAAAAAGTGATGAACTTCATAGGTGCCGACTTTTATTTTTCCCAGGGGGGGCTCAAAATTTAAATTAGAAAAGAATTAAAAAAGGTTAAAAGGTAGAGAAATTCCCTGTCGCTTTAATAACGTTCGGTAATTTTTTTACAAGGGATTTATTTGATTCAAATTATTCTTTAACAATAGATAAATTTCACATTTTTGAGACTTAGAATATACATATACCTTCCTTCAGCTGTTCTGCGCTGAATTTTCAGCCCAGTGGCAGATTTCACACAAAATTCCCAAAGGGGGCTGAGCCCCCCCATAGTAATTCCCAGGGGGGGCCTGAGCCCCCACATAGTCGGCGCCTATGATGAACTCGATTTTTCTTTGCTTTCATGCAGAGTAAAATTTCCAATGATAGAGGATTAACACCTGATGAGCGCACTAAATTTTGCAGCAAAAATGGACAATTTTAGTATGTTACACGACCACTTTTCAGCATGTTGGTCCAATATAAAAAAAAGTCATGGTAAAAAGTGATCATGTAGCCTGGCCTTTAGATCTTGAATAATGTTTAATGTCAAATTGACTCAATGTTTAATGTTCAAAGCAGATATGAAATCTTACAGGCAACAGGCAACAGATATGAAATCATGAAAACCCTAAATTCGGCATGATAAAATGCTAAGTTCAAATGCTGTTAATATTCCATAGAATGCATATATAAAACAAACGATGTTTAACAGCAGTTTATCGTTTTTCTGCCCTTAAATGCTGCTAGCACACCCTTTTCACAGAAAAGCACTAAGATTTAGAAGATAAAATAGAGTCTCTCTGTATATTAGCAAAAAAGGAAATCCTTGAATTGAAATTAGAAATGTTTTGTTTAATGGCATAATGACAAAATGACAGCATAAATCCTGCCAAAAACAGGAGAATGTGTCTTTCCTGTGGGGCTGCTATTGTTCATCAGACAGTTGTTTTCAGTTCTAAGTGTGACACAAAATTGAGAAACTGTCTACTTGCTTTTAGGATACTTTTTTGAGCTTCATTTTTATCATAAAACATTTTTAGCACAGGGGTGTGGTGGGAAATTGTATGGGCTGGGAAAATCAAGTTTTTCGGGGCATGCCATTTTGATATTGATTGAACATTTCTTGTTGTCATTACTCATAATATGTTGGAAATACGTGGGGCCTTCCTTCACTTGTTTTTCTCACAAATCTGATGGTAAGAATGATAAAAGCTTAAAAGGAAGAAAAATCTAAGGGGCCTAAATGAAAAGTTTTGAGGTGCCCACTAGGAAATCCTCCGAGCTCTAGCATAAATAATTGTCTTGGATGCATCCTTGACAACACTGTATCCCAATTAGTGGTAGCAATGTATATAAATATGTAATAAATATGTTTTTTCATAGGAGTATGATATACTTTAGCTTGCTTTTAAGTTGTTTTATTTGTCAAAGCCTATTTCCATTCATGAGGTACCATTGATGCTGAAATTCTCTAATCCTCACATTTAGCAGTTATAAATTGATTTGATTCAGTTTACTTGCTGTTCATTCATATACTCAATCGAACAAAATGGCTCTAAATATTTAAAGGTATTGAGCAATGATAAAAGAAAAGGATATACCCAAACGCATTGAGTCATAATCTTTATGCTACAATGCTATTGGTGGACCTGGCATTTATCACATGACGTTGCTTCTCACTAAATCACAACATGGCTTCTGCCAATAGCAAGGTTTCAACAAAGGATGCAGATATCACACAAAACCACAGCGATTACACCAATCACGAATGGCCAACAACGAAGAAAGACTATTCACCATGACTCAATCATTTAAAAAGATAAATTGTACTTTTGTATTGTTTGGAAATCATTGTAAAATATTTCTCCCTACATATTTCAACTTGACTAGAGAGATGTGCTTATAATCTGTTTTTGTAGTAATTATCTCATGTCTGTGATCTAAACTAAAAACATGTTTAATTTTGGTTAAGAAAGTGATGTGAGCCGTTTGGGGTTTTGAGGTGTGGGCTTCCAGCAGGGTAATAAAGCTGTCAGAGTTAAGCCAGGGTGAAGACTGTGCTTGTTACACCAATTATCTCCATTGCTGAAGTTCGGATCTTCCCCTTATGATTAATATCATGAATTTTTAATGTCTTAGGGGAAGCTTGTCTTACCTAGAATCCTGTGTAAAAAAGGATTCCATCAATCCCACCTTTGGAGTTGAGCTGCAAGTTTGGATCAATAATTTTGCATGCAGCTCTTAGTCAGGCAAACCAGGCTGCAAGCAGATCATTTGGTTTCTCTCTAGACCTCTAAGTATGAGCATGTTAGACATTGGCAAAACTATATTAACTATGGCCCAATAGAGTCGTCTGGTCTCCACCAGACTGTGTCTAATGTTAAAGTGTTGAGCCATTACTTAAGGAAAGCCCCTAGCAATTTTATTCAAAAATTAAACAAATGAAAGTATATAAAATTATCACTGGTTGCAATTAAAAAACAAATTTGCGACTTACCCATTGTCGTTAAAGTAGGTTCAGCTAATTTATCAAAACAACGTCCTTGTCTCTGACAGTCTCTGATAGCCTATCAATTTTCCCGCTAAATTCTAAAACGAGGCGAGCCTCATTTGCCCCAAATTCAAAAACATTTCGAAAACAAAAGAGTCTTCAAATTTCTATTATTTTTACCCCTGTTTGACGAACGATTTGTTCGCTTGCAACATTTTTGGGATCATAGAGGCTGTCACTGCCTTAGAGTTTGTGAATCTGTAAATAAGATCTCCCCTTCTTGTTTTCATGAGTTTTTTTCATTTATTTTCCAATGTTCATCAACATGATACCAGGCAGATCTGTAAAGGTGACATTTTTCTGACACATAAAAACACTCTGCAATATGGCTTAAAATCTGTCAGGTATGCAGGTGCAAGATCTTGGAACGGCAGATATGTTGATTGCTCATCCCAATTGTTCAAAAATGTTTAATTTTTATTTTTAGCTGATAGTTCTTCTGTTTTTATTTCAATGATAATGTTTTTTAATAAATCTTGTTTCATTCATTTTTCACCTATCCTATTTTTGGTACTTTCAAAATCTAATAAAGTTTTATTACAAGCTATATTATAAAGGTTATTCAAAAACTTTGCAAGGCATGTCCAATTTCATGTCAACATTACGATAGACTAGACTATGGGACATGTTGATAAAACAAAGCTTAGATATATTGCCTCAGATAGTCAAACTCCATTTTAGATAGCGTTTCTGGTCATCCCTAAGAAACCATAATTCCAAAATTTTTCTTGCTACCAACCATTGTCGTGGCCTTTCCTGATCCCTTTCAAGACTTTGATCTTTTGGCCCTTCCACTTTCAAATACGTTTCGCCAGTCTGTATAAGATTATTCGATGAAACCACAGAAAGGCGGAAAAAGGGCATCATCAATTTCTTTGCGTCCGACAAATGAAGAATAATATCAAAAAATAAGCAGAAATCTTTATCCCGATGCGGATCTAAAGTAATGCGAGCTCGTTAAGGTAAGGTGCCATCTTTTCTCTCGCGTTGCTTTCGATCTACATCTGGATATAAATTCCTGCTTACCTTTCATAACATCACATCACCAAGTTTCAAACGAGAAGCACTTTAATGTGTCAAAAAACTATTGTATTTGTATTTGTTGCTACCTAGCATCCGAAGGTTCTTTTTTAGGACACTGAGAAGCTTATGCTTATCGAGCAGTTTCCTGGTCCTTCCTCTCGATGTGACCACACCTCGTGATTCCTACGCCTGGAATTACAGAGAGCTGGTGACTCTCCTCACTCTGGGTGAAAGTTTGGTCATGCCAGAGACTCGAAGCACGGACCCTTGGGTCTGTAGTCAGCGCCTCTAACAACTGAGTCATCCTCGCACCATTGTCAAAAAACTGAAGACAATTTCCACAGGAAGGCAAAAGGTAAGAACACACGTAATCGTGGATGGATAGGTAAATATTATACAATTACTTACAATAAGCAAAGCGTAATAACATGAAATAACGAAGGGCTAATTTCCATTTCAAAATAGTTTCAGGCATTTGGATGCAGAAAACATACAATTTTGCAAAGTTCGATTTCACGAAGCCGACTGGACTGGATTGAAGAGAAATCAACGTTGGGCATGATAGAAGCCTAGCAAAAAGAAAATAAAAGTGGTCACACATGAAGAATATTTCATTGAATACAAACAACTTTCTTTTATTTACGCAAAGCGTATTATATATTTGTTTGAAGAATCCTTCTAAGAGTTATAAATTCTTCTAAGGGAAATTCTTCTTATGCTTGCTTTGTTACCGAGTGAATGCTACGATGTCTATCATTAAAAACTTCCCAGGAGCCCGATCGTGAAACAACATAGTGAAACCTCGTATTTCTGTGCTCGAGTCATTGGGGTATTTAATAGAAATGTTTTAAGGATTGACACATCATTTTTAGTCTTGCTCGTATCCACCAAACAGCAAATATGTACCAGTTAGCAACATTGCAGAAGCTAAAAGCTTGTTCGGGAGACGAAACCTTCTAGACCAGGTGGAAAATAGGATAATGGTCGCCCGATAGTTATATTTATGGGACCAAGTGCTTTTGGTCAATTCGAGGGCGCCGAAAATCGATGTTATACGGGGATTTTGGGGGCAATCAGCCTCTTTTTGGTTTAGCTCCCGAAAGGCAACGGGAAACGGACTTGCACGTTCAGCACAAACACAAACGCAGACATTCAGGAAAAACTACACACTCATGTTGCTGGCTCAAGACAAGTCTTGTTACTACAACGTCAATACACTACTGATCGAGTACGAAACAATACATTGTTTATATCTTCTGTAGAAAAGTTACTCAAAGGCTCTTGCGCAACCAGCATGCTTTGCGACTATAATTCCAAAACTAGCCTATTTATCATACTGCATGAAAATATAATACATATTCAATTTCTCAAGACAGCTGCAGCTAAGCATGGCGATTACGCAAGACCCTTTAATGATAAAAAAATTGGTTTCGTTACCACGCCCTCCATCTGAATTTGATTGGCAAAAGCAAATTAAAGCACATTCTTTGACAAGTCACTGATCATAAAGAAAGTGAAATTCATAGCATATCGCCAACAAAGAAAGCACTTATACACAGAAGAATCTTCTTAGTTGTTCCGCACAGCGAATGAGTTGAAATCAATTATAGTTTCAGTCTAAAAGCTAATGCTTTGAAAAAGTGCACACAGATTCTCAAAATGTTGAATACATTGACGCAAAAGATGAAGCAAAATCTAATGTTTAAAGTAAATCGAACGTGATAAGTTAATCATCAGGTCGCAAGCACACTGAAAAATGCATCTGGTTTTTTTGTGAAGGAAGTGTTCCGCAATGTGGTCTAAACTGAACGTAAATCTATTAAAAGTCTTAAAATTTATTCATTATGTGTTGTGAATTAGGGGCGTCGCTAAAGGGGGAACGGGGGTGCGGAACTCCCCAACCCAAACATTTTGTTCGTCGGCACATTAAGAAGTTTTGCTGGGCGAAAACAGGAATTTGTGTACTCACTCTGTAATCTTTTGGCAACAATTGTAACATATTAACATTTCTGTGTAGTTAAACTTTCAAAGTTTGGCACTAGAGTATAAACTTTAAAGCTGAAACGCATAAGAGTATTTATCTTTTTGCCACACCCTTAAAGAGTCAGACACGCCCTATTTTGTCGGCTAAAATCGCCCCATTAATCCTCCAAAAGATTTTCTTGGCTTTGCCTCTGTTGCGAAATATGGAGCTCGCAGAATATTCGGGTGACATCTGACGTAGTACCAAATATTTTGGGTTCTCATCTTCCAATTGAATATCATGCAGAATAATTTGAAAAGCTAGTAAAAAGCTTCTAGAGTTGTTTATAGGAATTCATTGCTCTCTTCGTTTTTGTTTGAATTCTGTCAGAAATATGGTATTGAAGCTAAACTTTACTGATTTTTGAAATAGCTAAGGAGAAAATACATCTAAACAGGAAACACTAAGCATTTCGTACTGATCGTGTTTTCACAAGTTGTCCGTCAGTGGAATAAAAAACAGCGAGCTTGAACTTGTGTATTTCGGCCACTACCGTACCTTGACTAACTTTATCCACACTTTAATACATCACCCCATTTTACTTCAAGCTACATACAATCACAATACAATCACAATACAATCACAATACAATCACAATACAATCACAATACAATCACAATACAATCACAATACAATCACAATACAATCACAATATCATGTTCTAATGAAAATCGTTGTTTTATATCGCGGTATTACAGTAAATCCCCGCATATAAGAACCTACAAAAATAAGAACCTAGAGGCTGTTTTTCCTAAATTATGCACCTTGTAATTAAGAACCTGTTACAGTGTGATAAAATATAATAGGTTCTCTTCCCAAGGGCAAAAAAAAGAGTTTTCAATGGTCCTTTTTTACTCCCAGATTTTTTATATATCTTTATCTTTGTAATGTTGCATTAATAACATTGCCAAAAGGAAAAAACAGGGTTGAATGCATCCTTTGATAATGAATCCTAAAATTTGAAATAAGGGATCCGTCGAATAAGAACCTTCAAACCCTGAAATTAATCCAAGTACCTTGCCAATAAGAACCTACTTCAGCCTGAACCTCAAAAAAGTAGGTTCTTATATGCGGGGATTTACTGTATTGGTACAACTTGCAAAGGCAACACATTTTGCAAAAACTTCAACTTGTTCTGTAATCAATACTTGATTACAAGAACCCAATACTAGAATGCATTAAAATGCAAAATTCTAGACAGAAAGAGCGGAAGCAGAAGGTCTGATCGGATGGCTAGATGATCGTTTTTGCGCGCGATGATAAAGCGTACTTACTCATTGTGAGCTACAATCTTGGCAAAAAATGCTGAGACACTTGCAAAAAAAGAAGCTACTTACAAATCACCCACCCCCTTTCCCCCCCCCAAATTAATGTTGCGATGGGATTGGCAACTTATGTTATAATCCCCACTTATTCTGTAACCATCCTAAACAACATTAACCACGGGGGAAGGGGGTTTAGGTCACCAGCGCACATTATATGAAGATATAGCACGCGAAGTCCCTTTTCTTTCATATGTCTCAGCTATTTTTTGCCAGGAGTGTAGCTTACCGAAAACCAGTCGCTTTTTCGACATTCTACAGGCTCGCAAAGATGCGACATTCTATACGTCTAGTTGAAGCCGTTAGTTTGGTCAATAGATTGTCTATAGCCAATGCAAGACTTGTAGGGAACCTCTAACAAATAGAAAGCCATTGTTTCCTCGCAACAACGGAAGAAGAGTTACCTTAATCGTGGTTTGTTATATAGTATTCGTGCACTTATCAACAGTTTGTTACTTCTAGTGTTATACTTAATGATATTATGCCCATACGATATCTATTTGACATCCAAATTTTTTAGCTTGAGAACGGCGAGTAGGAGGTCAGAAACCCTCAAAAAGTACTCCGAGAAATTGAAACATGGGTAAAAACCCTTTAACAGTTCTTCTGATTGAAACAGGGTTGGACTGTGGGAGAAATATGCTTGCTGAAGATGAATGGGTCACATATTTACGCATATTGATGTTTTTCTCCACGGGTCAAAGAAATCTAAACACTCATGTGAAGGAAGACTTAAGAGAAAGGGGATTAACTCCCGACCTAGAATCGGATCACGGTTGCTGTGTGTATTTAAATTCAGAAGTCACATTTTCAAAATCCTAACACCATCCTGTGCAGTTTACACGTGCTTCAGGGCGCAAATTGGGTTTTTTTACACAAAACCATCACACACGTTTCTGCCCAAAGTAAAACCATTAGCAAGACGTGGAAAATCTATTGCTTATTAGGATATATCATTCGAAGACCAGTTGGAAACTGAAAATGTCTGGATTGAAAAACATCTGCTGATCTTCATTCCTCATTCACGTAAACGGAACTCTCTATTAAACGCATAATATAACAGAGAGGCAGCCAGCTCTTAGTCATTCATATATAAAGAACAGTCGAATATTCTCCAAACAAGAAAATTTTTCTAATTGAATTGGCATCATTAAATTAAGACGCAGGTCAAGCAAGAAGTGTCTGAGTTTTACTTCAACATATTTATAACATTACATCTATCTGTCTTCCCAAACAGCGATTTTGTTCACATTTAAGTTCGAAAATCTGTAATAATAAACATATTTAAAATCCTCATTTATGTCATAAAGAATTTGTCAACAAACTTCTTCACCGCACAATCTGTTTTGTCATTGTTTGATAAACACGTGACTGAAGTGTCAATTATAGTTTACATTGTTTGCCATCTGACGCCCTGTCCAAGAAGAAGATGATGATGAAGAAGAAGAAGAAGATGAAGATGAAGAAGAAGAAGAAGAAAAAAAAGAAGAAGAAAAAGAAGAAAAAGGGTAAGGAGAGTGGAAGAGGAGAGGAAAAGAAAAGACGAGGAGAAAGTAGTGGGAAAGATAAAAGAGAAGAACAAAAGGGAAGAAGAGGAAGAGATGAGAAAGATCGAAGGAGAATAAAAGAAAGAAGAAGGAGAGAAATAGAGGGGGAAAGGGAAACAGGAGAAAGAAAATGAAAAAAAGGGTAAAAGGTGGGAAAAGTAGAAGAAGAGAAAAAATAAGGAAGGTAAGAAAGAAGTGGGAAAAGGGGACAAAAAGGAGGATGGGGAAAGATAAAGAAATGAATAAAATGGACGAAGTGGAAGAATAGAGAAAGAAATGGGCAAATAGAACTGAACATCGTTCTTATTGTTTAACAAAAAGGCAAGAAAGAAAAAAAGGATGAAAAAATGAGGATTAAGAGAAGAAGGAAACAACAGGAAGAGCAGGATACAGAGAAATAAGAAGAAATAATAACAAGACGGGCAAAAGAAAAAGAAAGGTGGAAGGAAAGGAAAATGAAGCAAACAGAAGAACAAAACTCGAAGAGAGGGCTAAGAAGAGGGTGAACACGAAAAAAGAAGCAACTAACGTAAATGAGAGAAATACGCAGAAAAAGAAGAAGATAATGAAGAAGAAAGCAAAATAATAATAATAACGATGACAATAATGGAAACTTTCATTTTCAATTCAACTAGCCTGGCGACTTTAACAGACACAAAAAAGAATTTAGGAAAAAAGGGAAAGTCTTGTCTGTTTCTGAAATCGTTTGTAGCAGAAAATTGAAAAACTTCAGGATTATTCAAAGATGACAATAGAGAAGAGAGGATTAAGCCCCTGAGTCCAGCCTAAATGTTTACGATCTAGAGTGAAGATATGAAAATAGAAGCAGGTGAAGGCAAATACTTACAAAATGTAGCTTCAGTTGGTCACTTCTTCAATAACAGGGCCTGAACCATTAATTTTCGGTTTGTTTGGGTTGTTTTCTGACAGCCAATCAGACAACCATATCTATAAAAATAAAATCAAAGTTACAACACAATACTCACATCAAGATCAGTCAGACCTGTAGAGAGAAAGAACAGGGAATTGAAAAAAGCGAGTCTCTCCTTCCGCAAACATGACGATATTCACAGCATTTTCAGTGCTCAAATCTAAAGTGGGTTCAAAATTTCCATGTGCTACGATGTAGCTGTTTCTTTATTCCAATTGTCTCAGTAGGCCTGTGACCAGCAATGGGTGGCTTACACTGATCTAAAAAAAGTCTTTTTTATAGATCAGTGGTGGCTTACCCTATTACAAGACAAAACGGACATTTTCAATTTAGATAACGCGCTTTAATAGAACTGTCTGCTCACAAACAGGAAACATCTTAGAAACATGACATGGAAAAAGCCCTTCGCTGCTAATTATTCTTTTCCGTCACTGTGCATTAAGCTACAAATAGCTGTGAAGATCACTAGACAATTTGCAGCCCCGATAAAGGCAAAATGTAACTAAATAATAACAAAATATTTCTGGGTCATTCGAAAATCGCCTACTTTGCGTTTTGATAAAGAATAAGATGTCTTGAGTCAGACCTTCAGACAGAAAATAGATGCTTTAAGTTCATCAGAGTCCAGAAAACATCCAAGGCGGTGAGCCGGAGGAAGGTTTTCCAACAATGTAGTTGGTTTGAAAAAGGCCATTGCATAACTTGACAAACATATGTACAAACAGAGAGGAATTTACCAGTGTGCTCAATAATTCTGGGCATTAAGTTTTTCTTCATTTTCTGCAAAACTCGTAAATCTGTCCCTGTTAACACAATGCCAGATTCATAGTTTATACCATGATTTATTTGAACAGACGGTTCTCTACTATCAGGGCCGTAAATCCCGGGGGGGGACGGGGGGGACTGGACCCCCCCAAAAATCTGGAGCAAAACGATTTTTTGGAGAAATTACCATCATTTTCCTTGAAAGAAAGAAATCCCTGGTAGCCGGGCTACAACCAAACTACGTTTTTTTGTGTTATTGCAACAAACCTCAGCCAATAAGGTTATTTTTGTAAGCAGAGTGGTTTTTATAATTTTTACAAGATAAAAACTTACCGTTTTCTACCATTTTTTACCGTTTTATTTTTGAAAACAAAGTACAAAATAAAAAGAGAGCAATCTGTCATTTTATTTGACCTATTTACTAACTTATTTACGTATATTTCTAATATTTGTCTATTATTAGCTTTTATTCATTAAATCACTTTTTGTATCATTAAAATGTATTCATTTTTGATGTGTAAACATGGCCTACTGAAAGCACTCAAAATAAGGAAGACGCACATTTCTGTTCAGAAAGTAAATTTCTACCAATCAATACAACAGCGTTCCATATTTCCCCAAAGTCTGTCACTAAGGTTTAAGCATGATTCTTCCCCTCCAAAATTTCACCCAATAACCAATAATTTGCGTTCTTCTGAAAAACGCCGAACTTTCTATCCTGAGCGATTCTAGTTTTTTATTAGATTTAGTCTGGGGGATGCCTTTCTAGAAGATAAAATTTCAAAAATTTTCTTCCGCGTCGGACCCAACCATGGTGGGTCCACCTACGACAGTTAACTTGATTCTTAGCTCCCAAGGTTCAATTTCTTGGGGCCATCTCTGAAAAATGTTACCCATCCAATTATCAACACAAGTCAATGTACTAAGGAATATCTGTAAATACCTTCTATAGAGCAGAAAGTCTTGAGAAATCCAAAAATATTGACTTTTGTTTTTAAAGTAATTTGCCCCTTAACTGTTTCCATAAAACATAACACATACCCTTGTGGTGCCATGACCCACTGCATACTTTATATTAATTCGCTCTGCTGACCCCCCCAATTCACATGACAGATTTACGGCCCTGTCTACTATTCCACTACGTAAGGCTACTGTGGTTCCTCTCATTTATGGTACGTCCTACTTATATACCTCTCATATATACGATTCTCAGGAAACTTTCCACAGAAGTAAGGAGGATCTTTGATTAAACTTCATACCAAACAGCATTTTCTTAAATGAACCTTATTTGATATGTTTTGATGTAATGATGATTTCTTTCTCAGCCTCTTGGCTTTACTAAGATATAAATGTAAACATCATGGCACGACTTTTGGGTTGCCATGTGAACAGAAGCTGAGCTTGAATCCTTTCTACTAAAGATAAGGACTTCTTACGTCAAATTAGTCTTAACATGATAAAATGGTAACATAATGTACTAGTGGAAAAATTGAAATGTTGAAGTAAAACCATAGCACGGAAAAGTGAAATTTAAACATACTTAAGTACTTTGGCTTTACAATACTCAGAATACAAACGTCAAATAATGACTTGAGGTGAGCAGCAGAAAATTATATCCATGTGTGGGTTGTAAGTAACGTGAAAGGAAGAAAGGCGCATCTGATTGGTTCCTTGACCGTTAATCCTTCCAATCTATACAAGTTGGGATCCTTTTTTGATTTAGAAAAATTCCAGAAAAACTTAATCAAAACATTACCTTACTTGCCCATTTTTTATAAATGTCCTCACTATTCGCTTTGGTGCCCTCTGGATTCTTTGAGAGAAGTGAGGATGACTCAATGATCAAAGAGTGGTTTGCGTCTTGGGTTTAGCTAAAGTTTTACTCAGAGTGAGAGCAGTCGCCAGCTCTCTGCAAATCCAGCAAGGAGCCAACTACATTAGGGAAATGCACAGCGCGCGGGAGAAAATGAATACAGTGTGACTCATTCTTCAAGTGTTGTACTAGGCATTCTTTTTTGACAAAAGAAACCAAAAACACACAGGAGAACCGGTAGAGAACTATAAATCATCCATTGGGTATACCTCCTTCAAATTTGAACATGTTTAACTGGTTTGCACATTTAGAAGAATTCATTAGGCAGTTTCAGGTATGTGATAAAATTTTAAAAATTCTAAAAATACATTTTTTACGTCAAACTCTAAATTTTATTGGTATCCACACGACATTTTTGGACAATGAGAATAATTTTTTTCCCTGTAATGTAGTTCAATTTGTCACTTGGCATACTTTGCTATCAATGCTTCATATTATTTTCGATGCCTGCTTTATGGCCTAGCTTATCAATGTACACAACTTCTATTGTGGCTTGTTCTAGAAATAAGACGTATCTCCTTTATTTGTATTCTCTTATTCTCTTGCATTATAACTTGAAGGGACATGAATAAAAATTGTAGATATAATAAAATAAAAACTATAAATAAAATGTCAATAGCCTTATAGCAAATCTTTTTACTCGTCCAAAACAATTTTTAGCTGATCAGCAACTATAACAGGCACGTCTTTATGGGTAATAGCAAAGCGTGTGATTCTCCTATGAGATAAATGCCACGGTGACTCTTTCTGCACAGAACACGTTGTCTCTTTTCTTCAAAAAGAATGAAATAGTTGAATGATGACGTCATAAAAATCTGTTTTCGAGCTTGGACCGACGAAATCACAAATGAGCATATCTTACTGGGCAAAATGAATTTTTTGATTGGACTAAGATATGATTGAATATATTGAAAGATATATTTAAGGTATCTTAGATTATATTACACTGGTAAGGTTGGAGCCGGTGCAATTTTGAAAGAAAAATTATGAATATTTCTACGTAAATTTTTCTTCTATTCGCGTGTTGCAAATAATAAACACAGTATTCTGTTTTATTGTTACTCACAATCGGCTGATCAGGCTTTTGTTTGCAAAGCTCCGCAAGGCCTTTTTGCAATGTTGGGTTGACAGCTCTTGCCAGGTAATCCCGTGCTTCCTGGCCTGTAGGTAACGGCTCTATTACGGCTGCAATAGAGAATTTTGTTAGCATGACAAGAAATGTTTGTTTTTATCAATAAGCTGAACGAAACTTATGGCAGCAAAAAACGGAGATTTGAAAGCTCTTTAATGAAAGCAAAACCAGGGTCCGGGAAAAAAAACAGGCCACACAGGTGATAGTCGTAAAGAAAGTCGTCGAAAACAAGTCATGCCTAATTCCAATTGTCTTTAGAGAATGTTTATGAAAGCTTGGCCCATTGGCTAGGGAAAGAACACTTTTCTTGACTCTGATGGCGTCAATAAAATAAATTCGAGTTACTCTACAAACGTTGACTAAGAAAAATACACAGTAATTTTGCAAGCAATGACAAAAATATTCCAAGTAAAAATATCGCACTGCCAAGTGTCACTAAAAAAGCCATTTTCTTGAAAAACAAGCTTTGGTTTTACTTTGAATCTTGCGACGTGAATGTTATTCAGCAAGGATAAGACTTTGCAAAAAGAAATGCGCTTACACTAGGAAAAACTATTCACAGTTTTCTCATGAAGCGGTGAAGAGATGAAAAGGACTTGATAATTTTTACACAAAAAACTAAGAAAGGAAATTTTCATGTCAATGGTGACTGTGGGAAGAATCTCGAACGAAGCTATAATAACAGCTTCTGGCAGTAATGACGTATTTGTGTATAAGGTCTAGTTTCTTCAAAATGCTGGAGAGATGTTTTAGGGAGAAGCAGTTGTTCGATTAGAACGTTTAGACCGTTTGAATTCGATTGCACATTTATAACGATAAGACCAATTCTATGACTTTAGGCGTTGTGCAAAAAACAGAAAATAAGCAAATGCTTCAAATTGAGTGAGCTGTGAGAAAACTCTACCGCAAGAACGTGAAAACCAACATGAGCCCGAGAACAAACGCGCCTAGAGCTATTGACTAATCACCCGAAAGCTTGCGTTATCTACAGCGGCTAACCCTTCTTAAAGCGATATATTGCTGAAATTTCTGCATATTAAACATGTTTTGTTTGAAAGCTTCTTAGCCGAATAAAATGCTTGTTGAACAGAAAAGAAAAAAATCTCAGAATTTAACAATCTGTAAAGATCTTCGAAATTCTAGTTGCAAAGTCAACAAAACTATCAGGGCTGTGGCTAGGAAAACCTGTTAGGGAGGTTCTAAACTATCGCTTTGTTGATAAAGGGTTAAACTTAAGATGGATCCATAGGCCATGTCAGATAAAAAGAGGAAAGCATAATTTTGATTTTAGGAGCTACGGTATACCTTGAAATGTCTTTGTCTACGAATCCTATATGAAGGGGACAATGGCAGAGAGCAATTACATAAACCAATTTCTACAGTTTGCATTAAATTGCTTTAAAGCCTCGTTCAGTTTGAAACTCAGAATTTATATCGTTGGCATTAATAAAAAAATGAGAATCTAAGCTCCTTGATATTTTTATGACTTTATTTCAATCCTGTAACTAGATTTTAGGTATTTACTCCATTTATTTCGTTAAAAATCACATTTTCAAAATTGTTAAAACATCACTACAGAGAGGCAAGTGTTTTTAATGAAAGACCTTCGGACAAGCGAAAATGAAAGCCTTGGCTGGAACGTTATGGATATATTTTATTTCTGCGTTTAGTTTTTAACTTTTTCCACCCATTTTGATCAAAGTCTGCAATTTTCAAGGTTTGACTTGGAGAGACTGACTTGCCTTCGACTCGTTTCGTTTCGTTTCGTTTCGTTTCGTTTCGTTTCGTTTCGTTTCGTTTCGTTTTGTTTCGTTTCGTTTCGTTTCGTTTCGTTTCGTTTCGTTTCGTTTCGTTTCGTTTCGTTTCGTTTCGTTTCGTTTCGTTTCATCAAAAATAAGCCAGCTTCTCGTGAATATAGGAAAAACATGTTTATACGTAAGATAGGTAATCTTAGACAGCCTTTTTATGCTTGACTATTTCTTGGATTGTCATGTCAGTCATTATAAATTGAAAAATATTGGTTTTTAAATCATTATGTCTAACACACATGGTTGCAGGTAAATACATATTTTGAAGATAACTCTTCCCTTCTGGGAAACAGTTGCTTCAATTGATAGAATCACAATAAATAAAAAAACAAAAAGTAAGAGGCAAGGTGAAAATACAATTTAAATGGAACATTATAAAAGACAAAAGTTGAAATGGGAGAGAATATTGATAATAATTGTTAATCGATCCATCAAAACATTGTTGATCACGAAGCAAAAGAATTAAGCTAACCCACCATCTGGAAAAAAGAAGTGGATTTCTCTGGCAGCACTTGTATTACTATCACTTCCATGCACGGCATTTTTCTGATTGTCAGTTCCAAACAAAGCTCTTATGCTGTGGAGAGTGAAAGAAACTAATATTACAGATGAATTGTGTAGACATAACCAAAAAATACAGTAATGTCTGACATTTCCTTTTTGATGAAAACTGAAAGAGCCTTCAGCAAAATTAATTATCACAGCTTTTAACTCTGCTGTTTTTCGAATCTTTTTAGCAAAGTTAGGCATAAGGGATGGATTGGTATGATTATGTCAATACAACAACACTGCCTTTGCTATTTTGAGTAAAACTGGCAGTGAACAGCAAGCAACATCTTCATGCTGTATAAAGATCTGGAGAAATAGCCTTTGAATGCCGTGAAGAAATTATTGTAGTCTTAGCAACACTAGACCGTTTTTGTGTTTTTGGAATTCCAGAGGTTTGTGTTTCCATTTCAAAGCTGAAACTAGCACTTTAAAAAGAAACAAAATATGAAGCCAACCTACATTTAAGACTTGGCCTTTTCATATTTCATTTGGCTATCTGACAAGCATCCATAAGGACCTTAAAACAGGTACATGAACATTTTCAGAAATAATTTTTGCCAGATCTCTCACTTGTTTTTTGATGCTCTTGAAAATCCTCTTTAAAATTATTTTTCTCTTTTAAGATAGTCAGGAACTCCCAAACAGTGGTGTTTAATGTGTGTTTGTAAACAACATCATTACAACTTTTTTTATTATAGAGTGAAATGAATTTTGTCTCATTGAGACTCATCTTCCCAAAAAAAATTTTCCTTATGATGTTACTATTGAATGCTGAAGGATAATGTTTGTAAAATTGCAGAGTTTGATGCCACCCTTTGTAAAGAAGTTATCTTGAATGACGTGGCTATTGTGTTAAAATAACGAATAATGAAAAGGTTCATATGAAAATAGATTTTTATCTTTTGACAATGATACTAAATGATTAGGCAGTCTCCAGGTCATCACTTATTCACTAACAGATGAAGTTATTACTCAAACAACCATGGACTTCCTATGGAGTCATTCTGCAAAGCTTCAGCCCTTTTAAAATTCACTGGCAAAACTTCATTATCATTATTCAATCTGAGGTCAAAAGTTGCTGAATAAATTATTCATAGGCAGAAGCAGGCATAGGTAGATCTTTGATAGGCAGAAGCAGTATAAAAGAATTCTGACATGTCTTTGTTGCAAAAAAAATGAATAGTTAATAATTGATAGAATAATGGCAAAATTTTCAGAAAAACAACAACAAAATGAATATTTAATAATTGAAACAAAGTTGAAAGTGATTACCCAAAGGATATATATGGTGGTTCAGAAATGGGGGATCCAACCAAAGCATGGCTCAATTTTCTGATCTCTTTTATTTCTGCTATGGTTGGCATTATAAGATGAATAATTTAAAACTTTAAACATTTTTGCTTTATCTAAATTTTTACCAAGGGACAGAAACACTTCACATACCTCCTTGAAAGCCATATCGGGCAGTAGTATTAGACACATTTTCATTTCGAAAAGCAGGAAATTCATAACTTTTAAATAAGAACTCTGGAAAAATACCTTGGAATGCAAGGTTCCCTTGTTTAGGGTTACTGAAATCAGGAAGCAGCAGTTTATTTTTGCAACAAATTTCACATTAGTGGGCTCATCCAATGTACCATAAGAGCATGGTATGCCTAGGCATCAAATTTAGAAATAAACCTTCAGTGCAGAAAAGAGGGAGTGAGAAATTTTACAGTGCAACGTTTTGACAGCTTGGTATTTGTTAGGGAGGGGGGAGGTCATGGCAGCTATATCAATGTGACCGATAACTGAAGGTGAAGCCATGTATAATACCTTTCAAAATCCTTAGGCAATATAAACAAACATGTCATACTTTTCTTGCTAATAAAGATTAATTTAACAGAACAGAACAGAAAAGTAATTGAGAACAAAAAAACCCTAGCAGACATTACATTGTAAAAATATGATTTGTTGAAAGTTCAGGAAGATACCCTATTCACAACAAACCAGGGGCAAAGATTATGTGGAGTTCAGGGTAGCTCCTTGCCTTATTTAAGATTCTTCAAAAACTTAACCTTTCACAACTCTTGTCAAACTTACAAAACTCTTGAAAATTTGATAAGGTACCATGAGAAAAAAGAAAAAACATTAAACTCCAGAAAGTCAAAACACTTTCACCACTGCTCAATGGCTTAATGGGTGTCTATTATAGCTTGCAGCTTCACAGCCGTGACACTATTTCTGTGTGCAACCTACAAATTTTGTAATGTTTTTTGTGTCATGGTGCACTTTGCCGTTACAGTCCCATCTTTGTGCTTTATTTCATTGCAGATTGCTGGTTTTGGCTGGTTTTGGCTGGTTTTGACTGGTTTTGGCTGGTTTTGCATGCTTTCATGGATTTTGCAACCCCTATAATATGTCTCACTTAATATCTACTTTTTTTGTCATTAGCCAATCCTCTGCTGACTGTTGGCTGTCAGTGCCAGCTTATAGTTGCTACTCACCTTTATAAATTTATCAAATGATAAATCTCATACATAATATCCAAAATATACATCAATTTCAAGAATTCATCTTTCAAAAAACTGTGCTAACCTGTCTGGAGCTTCGTCTCTAGCTCTTGATGTTTGCGTTGGACCAATTATTTGTCTCCAGTAAGTCACAGCATTGTCTCTAGCAAGGATCATTGCCAAAATTGGACCGCTTTAAAAAATAATTATCAATTAGTATAAGCGAGTTTTCCCATAAACAAATAACACAAGATAGAAACAACCCTCTCTTTTCCTTATATTAAGCGACAACTAGAGACCATTATGGTACACTCTTCTTAAAGTCTGGAAAACGTTGCTCAGAAGGAAGTGAAAGTAAGCAGAGTTTGTCTGTAAACAGGGCTTCCCAAAAAGTTTTGCATCTTAGGGCCAACACCATATGCTAGTCTAAAACATAACCTGTTACGTCACTCCACTTTAAATTAACTTTTTATTGAGAAACCTTTTACAATCTAACAGAAGATGTGTACCTTTCATTTTATTGACTTGTAAAAATTCATTGTCTAAATCATCTAAAATTCATTTATACAAAATTCATTATCTAAAGCATCTAAAATTCATTTATACAAAATTCATTATCTAAAGCATCTAAATGGATAAAAGGCAAATGAAGACAAAATTCTATCAACCTGTTAAATATTTAAACATTTTAATCTCAACAGTCATATGAATTTGAACAGTCAAGGTCGTGATGCTACATTTAAGACAAAAAAATAACTCAGAAAAAATAACAGCCTGAAAGTAACAATTTTTAAGGATTAACATATGTCTTACCTGCTCATAAAAGCAATTAAGCTTGGAAAAAACATCTTCCCATAATGCTCAGCATAAAATTCACTTGTCTGCTCCGGTGTCAAATGCATTCTCCTTTTCTAATGACAAAGAAGAGGCTTGAATTTGAAGGGAATTCATTTCATAAAAACAATATAAGGATGTTACTGAACTTTTTTCAAAGCTTAAAATCTCGTAACATAAAGGATAAGTATTCTTTGTCAATTCATTGAATACTTTAAAACAAGAATCACTATAAAAACAAAAATAAACGATGATGAATAATTTTTACCCGCAAAATAGAAAATCCATGCTTCAATATTATTTCTTCGATCTCATCCGCCTTATCAATGGCATCCGGCTTTATGATTGCCAACGTCTGTTCCACGTAAATAGATGGGGTATATCTTTTTTCTTCCTGGCTTCCGGATTCAGACATTTTCTTAAACGCGCAAATGGTTGTGTCTTCTCAACACCAACAAGCCGCCATTACATACAGTTGCTATGCTAACGAAATATAACTGGTTACCAGATCCCTAATGAGGCTGAAGTAAACGAGTGATTTTTTGGGTTAGCAGGCGAAAGAAACATAGGGGCTTGGGGGCTGCAGCTCCCACCCCTATCTAATCAGGTAAAGCTTATTGGATTTATCAAAATTGAACTCAATGAAGCAACGTTATTCAAACAAGACCCATACCAAGCGCCTTAATCGTTTACCCCCCGCTACACTCATGTTACTCATTATTCGTTCAGAAATAACCTTGAATCCTTGTAAACTTCTACTCAAAAAAGACACTCAATTTTTAACTATTAAAACTTCTCTCTGATTTCTGCGGTATTGTTTTAACTTTATAAAAGATTAGTTTCGTGTTAGAGATGGGTTGACAGTTTTCCATTGCATGCCTTTTGTCAAACACAAACCCTCGTATTTTCGCCATATCTTGCATAAAAGAAAACTTCAAAAGTTTAACTGAAGATGGATTGATAAAAGGAATATGGCATTTGTTCATGAGAAATGCATTGATATAGACCAGTTTTACCTGTTAATGAAAAAAGAACATTTTTGAGAGCCAGGTTTCTCAAATAAATACAGAGATAGTATTGGAAAGAGAGGGGGTCTATCTAGTCCTTTCCTTCTCCAGTTAGGATCTTGTCTTATCAAAAACAGCTATATGGAAGATCCTGGGTAAATATTTTGAGGTTATTGCCATCTGGCCCTTCACATTCCTTGGCGACACCACCGCATTTGTCTACAGGACTAAAAGTCATTAGCATTTAAGAGTGATTTGGTTACCTGGCTTACCGTAGCTCCTTTTGCTGTTCGCGGAAACCTGAACACAGTGAAGGCCGAGTGAAAAACAACATAGCAATCGCTACAATAATTAGGAGTTAAATCATACTGCTCAATTTTGTGGGAAGGGGCAGCTGTTTCACGTTCGAGGATTCTCACAGATTCTGCGCTGACAAATTGTCCGTTTATCTTTCACACCAGCGTTCTATGCTAACAATTATCCAAAATGGAAATCGATGGCAACTGCCACCTGAATAATTTTAAAATTGGCTTTCCTTTTAATCAATTTTCAACAAGCACAAGAGGTTGAAGAACATCGCAAATACAAAATTTTTTAAAAACGTGAACTTGATCATACTTGATGAAAATTAGGGTTTGAACTCTTAATATCTACATGGGTCAAACAACTAAAGATGAATAGAAGAGCAGAGAGTTGCTTAATGAGCTAAAAGTTCACTAAATCTATACCCTTTGGTAAGATTCTTGAAAGTCGTGTTAAACTTAGAGCAAAATATAGACGCTGATTTTTAATATAAGACTGACAAGTGCACCAACTTATGATCAGTCTGCTCCACATGTCTGAGTGTCTTCTATTCCGTTCTTAGGAATTGATGCTAGCAAGAGTTTTCTTCAATTTTTCCGAGGTCTTCCTTACTTAGTCTGAATCAGTTTACTAATTGATTCAATGTTATAAACAAAGTAAAGCATTTAAAATATAGTTCAACTAAGGTTTGCCTTCTAGGATTTGATATAGCCAAATTCAATTGTAAAGCTCTAAATATTTATCTGTGCCTATTCCTTAGTAAATATGGTATGTAAATATAGAATTTATATAATATGTGTAACAACAGTAAACACTTTGGTCTCTAGAAGAAGACGATACTAATTTCAAATTCAAAATTTCACGCTTATTGTGATCCAGGGACAGCGGATCATATTACAGAATTTGGTAGGAGTTTTGGGGGACTAGGCATGAAAAGATTATTTTTGCATTTGTTTGAATACAGTTTTGAAAATTCGGCATTGCTCTTGCTTGGAACTTGAGATGTATTCTTCATTGCAAGTCTTTCTAAAATTGCAAAGTTCTCTCGCAAATTGGCTTGCAAAATATTTCGTCTCTCAAAGTGACTTTGAAAAGCTTGAATATGCTTCAACAAGGGGCTATTTGAATGCTGACTGTTAGGTTATTTTTACAAGCCTCCACCCCCATTTAAGCTTCCTTCGAATTAGCCCTCTTCGGAAAACATTTCAAATTGATAAACCCTAGGTGGGGGGGGGGCTTATTTGAGTGTAAATAGTAATGAAAGTATATGGCCGACTTTTTCCACTTTCCAAAGCCCCCATACAAGAATATTACTATTTTGAATGACATGCTGGATACGTATTGCTGTTGTCATGAGTAATTGCTTGGACTTATGCTTGGACATATCACGTGCCTAACAACTGCATTGTTAATTATTATACTTGACTTATTGCGAATACGGTAAGTTACGCAATGTAATTTGTGGACGAAAACTGCAACAAGCGTTCTCCAAAGCATGATAAGTGAAAGGATTAGGCTGAAAGACAGCTGCAAAACCATCTTCGTCTCTTCTGATAACGCACACTTCATGCATTATTCCTGAATGTGCTTTTCTTCTTTTGTCAGGTCATAGAAAAATTCACTCTTGATAAAAATAAAATTGCTAAGATCGCGCTTACATCAGAACGCTGTGCCAAGAATCTTGATGATGCTAGCCATAGTATCAAACGTGATAACCACAAGATTTGAGCTTATTTCAGTCATGTTATATATTCTGTCAGCAGTGGTTATGATGTTTCTTCGACGATACGTCATAAAAGATATGATGACGGAGATTGGCAAAATCCTGAAAAGATGTCTTTAAACTTAGGCCAATGGCAACATCAGCTGCTGTACAGTCAGATAAAAGAAGTAGAGCCTGGAAAAGAATTGAGATCATGCCACATTATATTATAAGGCCACTCTTTTGCATCTTTCTACTTCTATACCCTTTTGACCACTCGAATTTTCAAAGTAAGAAACGAATATAGTATCGTCTCATTACATTATTGACCAATTTTAGTACTTTCGCTTCTTTGGTCCAGTTCTTTGGTACAGCTATCAAGGCAGTTCTTTGGTGCATGTTGAAGCGATGGAGTCCTAGAAATAGAGTGGTGCCCAGTCTTCGACAAATGCGTTGATAGGCCATTTGATAAAACACTTCGGCAAGTGACCTCGGGTTAATTAGTTGCTTACAGGAGTTGCTTACTGGTGTGGTTGCATACGAAAATCAACTTACATGAATTATAAAATATAATCTCACAAGTTGAATTTTCTCTGTGCATCGGCCTATACTTTAAAACAGTGCAGTTCTTTGGTAAAGTTCTTTAACGTGATCCTTTGGTGCAGTTCTTTGGTACAGTTCTTTGGTGCAGTTCTTTGGTACAGTTCTTTTGTGCAGTTCCTTAATGTAGCTCTTTGGTGCAGCTCTTTGGTACAGATTTTTGGTGCAGTTCCTCAATTTAGTTCATTGGTGCCGTTCCTTAATGTAGTTCTTTGGTGCCGTTTCTTAATGTAGTTCTTTGGTGCGGTTCCTTAATGTAGTTTTTTGGTGCAGTTCTTTGGTGCAGTTCCTTAACTTAGTTCTTTGGTACAGTTCTTTGGTGCAGTTCTTTGGTGCAGTTCTTTGGTACAGTTCTTTGGTACAGTTCTTTGGTGCAGTTCTTTGGTGTAGTTCTTTGGTACCGCTCGTTTATATCGTCCTTGGTGCAGTTCTTTCATGCAGCTGCACGAAAGAGCGGGTGCAGCATTCCTTCAGAGGATCGTTTTCTTATTTTTAGAAATAAAAACTTGCATGCTTATCAAATGGGATATGTTTATATGCTATGTCACTTTTTCATATAATAGACTTGAGGTTAAAGGTACTTTATCGATTTAAATGCAGCTTTGAAATTTAAATTAATATTCTAAGATGCCGTAAAGAATGCATCTCAAGTTTCTAATATGAGCAATGCACAATCGACTTGTCTTATTCTAGACATACAAACACTGAAACTACATTTGAAAACACTTGTTGTAAACTCGAAGCTTCTCGGGAGCATTTAAGTATTTTAAATTCTTATACTACTTCAGTAAAGTTTGGACTGCCAGAATCAATTGAATAGCTAAACTGATTGTCTCAAATTCCAGCTACGATATAATTACCCCAAATGGTTTGTCACGCAACTTGTTCCTGACGTGGAGGCACTGCAAGAAACAGTTAACCGATTCTTCTTTCTCGTTATAACTTCAAAAGAGATTTTTACGCCAGAAGGAGATGGTTCAGAACTGATACTGGTCTGAACTCTCAAGCACTTAAGCAAATTCAAAGCTTTTTTATATGTTCTGAACGACCCATGTTTGTTCAAGTTTGTTCAGACCACTGAAGTAAAGTCTTCCAAACACCTTCTGTGGAAACTTCTTCAGGGTCATACTCCGACACCTGAAAACTTCATGAAAAAAACTCCAGGCTTGCATGTTTGGGGTTTTCCTCTGTTGTTACTTTACTGTTTGAAATAATTCAAAAATATTTTGCTAAACGATGCCGTTTCACTATTACCTGCCTTATCTACTTGATAACAAGTATGTTACAGTTTTTGACAAGGAGCAAGCTTGGGGCCTGATTGACTGTGTTTTTAAAAGCCCTAATGTGGTCCCACAAAGAGTTGTCTATTAAATAAGAAAGAAAGCCAAGTATTTCAATTGCATATTTTGCCCTTAATTTCCCCTCCCTGAGGCGATCTGTTGAAGAGAGTTTCGCAAGCATAAGTCGAATTACAGGCCAGTCTAAGTACTACCTGTCGTCTCCAGGCTCTTCGAAAAAACTTGTGTTCAACCAGTTGTACCGGTACCTCTGCTGCCTCTGTTCTGTTCTGGCTTTAAGAAGCTTCACTCTACAGCAACATGTCTACTAAAGAACACAGATGATTGGTATAATGGGTTTGATAGGAGAAAATGGTGGGTATGGTCTTTATAGATCTAAAAAAGGCATTTGATACAGTCGACCATCAAATACTATGCAAGAGACTGAAAAACTATGGCGTTCAAGAAAGGGACCTGGCTTGGTTTGTATCCTACCTATCAAATAGAATGCAATACTATAGGGTAAATGGTGTCGACTCAAAAATGGAAAACATTGAAGTTGGAGTGCCTCAAGGATTGTGCCTTGGCCTATTCTTTTTTCTTGTTTATATTAATGATCCTTCTAAAGCAGTGCATAATTCCACCACTCCCACGTATGCTGATGATACGAGTCTGTCCTTTAAATCAAAGGATCTACCTCGGATAAATGAGGCTATAAACGAAGATCTTGATTTTAGGTTATAAGTTATACTTGAATGTGACAAAAACACATTTAATGCTGGTCTGTACCAAAGCAAAGAATAAAATTCTCAAAAGATCAAACCATAGCCTGCAATTATAAATTCGGGATACGGAGCTTGAGGTTGTAAACAGAAACCAAATGCCTTGGGGTTCAAATAGACAACAACCTTGACTGGAAGGATCACGTTAGGGCTACTCTTCTAAAGTTTCTAAGGAATTGGTCGCTTAAAACACGCTAAGAGTTGTTTACCCGTCACCACCCTAAAAAGCTTCTATACTAACATTGTAGAGCCCCACTTCCGATACTGCTGCCCTGTGTAGGGCTTTGCTGGTACAACTGAGATAAGTCGTTTGCAAAAGCTACAAAACAGGGCTGCTAGGCTTGTTACAAACAGCAGTCTCGACACACCCAGCCAACCATTTTTTGAAAAATTTGGATGGAAGACTATAAACTGATCGAAACTGAGTCCAAAACAATGGTCTTTAAGAGCTTAAACGAAGTCGCTCCTCAATACATACGCAATTTGTTAACGAAAAGCTCACAAAATGCCACATATAATTTGTGTAATACTTTAACTGACCTTGGGTTGCCGAAGAAAAGCACCTCAAAGGGTCAGAAGTGTTTTTCTTTCGGAGGGGTGCAAATTTGGAACAGCCTTTCAGCTGACTGCAAACAAGCAACCTCCCTAAGGATCTTTAAAAATCTTTTTTAAGGAATTTTACTTTTTTGTTTTTGTTTTATTTTGTAATATCAAGCTAATTATCCTACTTTATTCTAGGTTTTATTATAAATACTATTTTCATTGTAGATAAGGAAGCCTTTTTGAAAAATTAGAATATTTGTTATTGAGTATGTAGTGTAGATGGAGAGCCCCTTGAAAATCAGCTTTTCCGCTGAAAAGCCACCCCCCCCTTCCTCCTAAAGAGTTTAAAATGAAAATGAAATGAAATGCCTTTCCAGAGATTAAAGGCACTGGCACTTTGCAGGAAGGCAGATTTCAAGTGAATACGAACCTTGTTGATCATGATTTCGTTCAGGAAATTATCAATTGTTACTCTACATAAGAAAGCAAAATATATCAACATACAGAAAGTTGCATGCTTAGGTACACACCAAACATTATAAAAGGCTAGTTTTAGAGTACTTGCTCTACTACATGAAAAATTGTTTTTACAATAATACCACCATTAGACTTTAATTGAAATATTCTAACCTTGAATACCTTTTCAAGGTCTCCTGATTTTAGTAACACGACAATATAACGATATCAACATGATAGATATCAAATTAATATCACCCAGTTCTTCACGTTTCAGTCTGTTTAGCCTATGAATTGGATTTCGGATTGAAGCCGGATTTCCACTTGGCGAAAACTTCCCACGGCGCGAATCGAGATTAATTGCGAAATATACCCAGAGGAAAGATTATAAAAGGAATCGTGAACAAATCTAAATAACATGGACATCCTGAAACATTTGCTATTAAAGAAGTCATATCGGAGTTTTTGCTATTTTTTCAATGTTTTCAGTAAAAAAAAGGAGGAATGATTGGTCTAATTTTAAAAATCTATCATTTAATGCGCAAATAGAAAATGTTCTTGCAAAAAATGTTAGCCATGCGGAAACCCGGTTAACCTAATAGTTGAAAATCTGGCTCACGAAACAATACTTTTGCAAAAAGCATAGAAAAACCTGAAATAAGAACTTTCTCTTATTTGACTGATAGAAAATTTTTTCGTTATGTAACTTTCACATGTAGTAGCAAAAAATCAACAGGCCAGCAAGAATTTTTTTTGGTAAGCAAACGAGCATCAATTCTGCCATTTTTAAAGATAAAGGGGTTTATCATAGGGGCCACAAACAACGTGCAAACAAGAAGATCTGGGAACTTTATCAATGCCTCATGCACAAGTAAACTGTTGGTTTAAGAACCGCTGGTAACTACGTAATATATAATACAGTAAACTTTAGTCATAATGCGCATTTGAATCTTCGTTCAAGAAAATATTTACAATTGAAGCTTGAATCTGATACAAGGTTCTTTGATATTCTAGAAAGATTTTCATGAGATTATCATGACATTTTAACTAAAACTTTTGATATTCAGTAGTTTTACATGTCACTGAGCCATGATGACAAATATCTAAACATACAGAATAAAAAATTGTCTTTTTTCATTTCGGGCTAAATCTTTTCTGTTTCCACCATCATCACATCGTCTTCTATTCTCAAATAGTCCTAGAATCCGACTAGCAGTAAGCAATGCCCGTTTAGCCCCTGCCAACATTGAACAAATTCAAGAAATATTCTTATGTGTTCCACTGTTCATATTCGTCTGTATTCGCCTTTCCTCAAACAAATCTTCAAGGCCGTTGATTGCAATCAGTGTCGTCACTGCGTAAGCCACGAACTAACGTCCGCGAGTGTTTGTTCTATATTGCTTCCGTCGCCTGTTCTTTCACTATTCCTACATGCGATGAATACTAGATTTAATCCTTCATCAACTAATCGCTTGATATCGCATATGATCACACGACTGATTCTCTCTCTACTTGATTGGCATCTTCCTCATTCCAGTCATTGTTATTTGTCCGCTTGTCACCATGCCCCTTTTTCAGCAGCTCTCTTATGCGTTTACTTACTAATCCTCCGTTGTTTTGAAGCCGTTTCAACTTCTTCTGCCTCTCGATCAACTCTTGCCGTCTGTATTCAGACCCACCGTTCAGCATGGAAGTATTATTATCTTTAGAGCTAGATTCTTCGCTTTCAAAATCTTGTGTAACAAACTGATTAAACTTTCTTGCTCGTTCGCGTTGGTAGAAGTAATCAAAGTTTGAGACGATAACAGGCACTGGTAAAGCGATTGTTAACACCCCACATATAGCACACAGGCTTCCAATAACTTTTCCCGAGAAGGTGTCTGGTACCTAAATAAAAAAAAAATACATAATGACAGAAGAATTACTCCAGATGCTCATGTAATAAATTCTTATCTAGTATTACGCTTTTCTTTAAGCTTAGAGAGAGCCTATAAACGCTCAAGAATTGCCCATCTAGAACGGAAATATGGAAAGATTTTAACACTTTGAGATACAAGAAGATTATGTTTCTATTTTGAAAGGTATGAAACTTAGCCGAAAAGAAAGCCAATGCCTACATGAAATTACATGGCTTTTAAAACTGGCAAAGCATACTGTTGTTCAACTTCGATGGCCCCTTGAAAATCAGCATAGACTGAAGATTTACCCTTCTCCCTTCTCCAATATATGAAACAAACATATCACATATATCCTTTTAAACTTCAAGAATTTACAAATTCTGGTGTAAAATTTTCGAGAAATTGCGAAAGCCTATGAATGGTAATTTCAAATTATTTCCGCTATCATACCATCACAAATAAAAACCTTGATATGTAATTTGCACTTGTATGTTGATGACTCCATAGACCCTGTTTTTACTTAATACATACTGATCATATTGAGGATGATTATGGTGATGATAATTATGATAATCATGTTGATAATAATGAGGATAATTATGCTGATTTATGATTGTAGTTAACACAGTGAGGTTGTTGTAATTTGTTCAATAAATTCCTTATTGAAATTCTGTGCTCGATTAATGCAATGAGAGAAGTATTGGCGACTACAGGGAAAAGCTTTTAAGAATGTTGTTTACTAAACAAAAATTGTTTAGTTTATGACTTTATCGGAATCACTGCGTAAGATCATAACCCCTGCTGTGTGTCACAACAGATGAGATTTCGGCTAAAGTCATACAAGATTTTTGAACGTTATGTTTGTGTGTTTCTGAACGGATATCCTCTTATTTTGTCAAGGTAGAGCAGCTGATCTTTTACACTTTCTTTATGCAATGTATATGAATGACCAACGTGAATAAGCGGTCTGTCTTTCCCCTGACAGCTGCCAGCTTACGAATTTTGATTATGGTATTAGAAATTGCGTTGTTTAACAAGGGTTTATTTCAATCCACAAGGGTGTAGTACCAGCTCAAAAAGAGACATATGAGGGCGTCCACCCTTCCATCAGGGGCTTCGATAAAATTGAGTAAAAAATGAGGCTTAAGGAAAATTAAAGACAGCAATTAACTAACAAATATCTTGCAGAAAAGCCATATTGCTTAGCATAAACAAAGATGCCATGCCCCCTCCCGCCCCCTCCCGCCCCCTCCCGCCCCCTCCCGCCCCCTCCCGCCCCCTCCCGCCCCCTCCCGCACCCTATACTCAGATGTATTGCCATATCAATCATTGTTTAGAATATCTCTCAGATATCTAAAAAAATTTAAAAATTTTTGGAAAAGAGCAAAGGCTCCGTTTATGTAGAGTTTTATAAGATTCATATTATTTGAAAACTAGATTTATCATGCACGCGCATTATTTTCAATTCTAGAAAGATAGGTTTCAAAGTTAATTTGTTCTCCTGACAATGACCTTTGAATCGGAAATTTTGGAAATTTGGGCATGAATACGCTAAAGCTTACTCTGTAGAGGGCAATCCCTTTATTGGGGTCTAACTTTTCTTTCATTTTAGGGTGTGAAAGAAGCAACGTCTTAATTTGTAACATTTTTATCAGGAAAAGCATATAAAAATGTGTATTGAGTTGTTAGTCTTGAAAGCATTGCAATGTCATGGCATAGAATAACAACAAATAAACTATCGATGGTTCAAAGGCTAGCCAACCAACTATCGATGATTCAAAGGCTAGCCAACCAACTATCGATGTTTTAAAGGGTAGTCAATCAAATTTGCTTTGCCAAACATGTTGACAGGTTTGTTTCGAACACAACTGAATAAGACAGCATGTACGAAATGGCGGATTTTGAAACATATGTTGGATTATACCCACCTTGTCGCCGTAGCCAACTGTGCACATGGTTATTATTGCCCACCAAAAGGCATCCGGAATGCTTTGAAATGTTTGATCCTCGACGTAGTAAATTGCACTTGAGAATAATATCACACCGATTAACAAAAAGAAGATTAGCAGGCCAAGTTCTCGAATACTTGCTTTCAATGTTAGGCCCAAAATTTGCAAACCACGAGAGTGTCTTGACAATTTGAATATCCTAAAAACTCGCACCAGGCGAATAATTCGTATGTTATCAAGACCAAGCCCATGTTCATCAAACGCTAAAGTAATATAGTACGGTATTATTGCTAACAAGTCTATTATATTCATGCAGCTTTTTGAAAATTGCAATTTATTCGGGCACGATAAGAGGCGTACTAAGAATTCCAGCGTAAACCAGGCTACAATACCAGTTTCGCAGAGCTCAAAAATTTTCAGCCAGTTCGGGTTGGGTTGCTTTTTATTAGGAACGGCAGTGTTTGGTGCTTTTAACAAGGCATCTGGCATTGGTGGGGTCTCGTTTCTGAATCTTAGGAAATGCGGCAAAGGCGGAGAATTGAACATGGGTTGACGGACTGACGGATAACGGGCGAAGTTGTTGCGACCAAAAGCCTTGACAGATGGCAAAGGGTCGAAGCCTTTAAAATATGGTAACGTCTCAATACACAGTATCGTTACAGAACAAATAATAATCAAAACAGAAAACACCGTCAAAAGATTCGCCGCCACACCAGATTCTGGTATTTCAAATAGCTTCCAGATTTCCCTCTGCAATCTGTTTTTCGGCAGTTCGCCCACGGTTGGGCCTTCATTGTCAAGAACTTGATTCAAAGCATCCTGTCCTAGTTCAAAGAATTTTATTTCCGCCACCAGAACATGCAGCGGAACTGTTATCGGACAGTATACTTGTCCGTCAGATTGATAGAAATAAAGAATGGCGGAGAAAGCATGACGATCACGGTCGAAAAAATACTCATTCTCCTCTTCCTCGAAAAATTGTTTCCGCTTTGATGCATCGCCCAGCAAAGTTTTAGGAAATCTATCCAGTGTTTCTTTGTAAGTCTGGTACTTCTCGCCGGACACATTAATAGTTATCCGTTTAGGTTTAAGCGTCGGTCCATCGCATCCGGAAATCGAATGGCGTGGCGTCGAGCTTGCGGAGGGCAAATTCCCGGCTGGAAAGGAGCCATTTAGTTTCGAAGATTGCCTGTTTAGAGTTGTGCGGGCATAACTGCCGGATTCAATCGATAGGCTGCGTCTGTATTTATTAAGCATTGCGTAGCGACCGCGCTCGATCTGACTTGGAGCCATTGATCCTATGTTTCCATTCATATTGGTTTCAAGAAGCTGGTCTCTAGAGGCTTGCGTTGAGCCTCTGCTGAGAATTTAGGCAAGCTGAAACAAGATAAGAGTGGACATTAATTTTTCATGGAAAACGTTCATATCCTCTAAATTGCTCAGTAATTGAGCGACAATAAGAAAAATTGAAATGTTTATTCTCTATAAAGTTACCGTTCGTTCACGCAAATGAAAATATATTTGTTTGTGAGAATCAACAATTTATCAATGCTTTCCTTAAATGGCTTTTGGTTAATTATCAGATACGCTACTTATTTACATGGTCTACATCTTAGGCAGTGCTTGTGGTATCTGTTGTTTCCAGTTACTTAAAGCACTGTAATCCTGTCGACAGCATATCAAACAGCTAAATAACAATGAATGGAGAAAGAAATATTTTCCATAGATATATTTTTAAATCCTGTAAGTGTTACAGGGTTCATTGATTGGTAACTCGAAAGTTTAGCAGTTTAGAAAAGAAATTTCTCTTATACAAGTTAAGCCTTACATCGACAAGAGACGGCTTCCCTGATGTCACGGTGCTGCTTGCCATTTTATATGTAAAGGCAATGGAAAGCAACGTCAAGAAAACTAAAAATTTTGGTTTATTGCAAAAATAGACGGAATTAATTCTAACAATATTATTATCTGAATTGTTAATGCTTTACACGTAAACTTTCTTATTTATAGATAAACTGAGGCAGCATTCAAATTGTGATACAGTAAAACATAGAATAGGCATTTAGGCCATAAGAGTGACAGTTGAATCGTGGTTTTCGCAATCTGAGGGTTTTTCTTTAACCTGTTCACCGTAACGAAAGATTTACGAGACAAAACCGGAGGTAAAATTGGTTTGCAGAGTCCAGAAAAGTTGTTAAACTTCCTCCAGACAAAAAAATGCCAGAAGGTGATTAAAAGTGTCCGTTATTTAGAGGTGTCCGTTTCAAGGAGATGTCCGTTATTAGGAGTGCCACATTGATTAGAAGTTTCCGTTATTTAGAGGTGTCCGTTATAAGGGGTGCCACATTGATTAGAAATGTCCGTTGTCTCATAGTGATTAGAATGAAACATGTCCATAAATAGAAGTTTACTGAACGCGTGTGTTTGTTACAAAGGAATAAAAAGGCACGATTAAGCAAACCATTGTTATGCAAGGAAGGCTGACTCAATTTTTTTCAATTTATCAATTTATGTTATTTAATAGAATTTGGTCCCCAATATTTTAACAGAATAATCTAAATTAAGGCGGAAAATGGTAAAAAGGGGGTGTGGTCAGAATTACAAATAGCAGCGAGAACATAGAATTACAAATAGCAGCGAGAACAAAGAATTACAAATAGCTTACGCTGAATATATGTCTTTGTTCCTATAAGCCCTTCCTTTCGCCACAAATAGAGTTTTTTGACTGTATTTCATGGGATAAAATATTTCTAACCACAAATCAAAGTTTCCCAGGCCGGTTCCGAGTAACTCAAAATCCTTCACTGCCCTCTAGGAGAAGTGATTTGCTTAAAAGAGTAGGTCCTTATCGGGTTTTGTACTTTTTTTATTTCAATCATGCCAGAATTAACATGTCCTGTTGCATCTTTTTGTTAGGTCAAAAAGCTTAGCAGTGTAAACTTTGTTATCAAAATGAACTTGTTAAAATTTTAATACATAATTTCCAATAAAATTTAATTTCCTTGCTGTTGATATGGATCGATAAGTTCTAAGTTCTATAAGTTCTATATGGATTGAAAGAAATCACGTTTAAACGTCACCAAAGATAGTATATAGTGTCACTTGGCGTTGATCGTTTTACAACTTATTTTATTTTACATTTGTATTTGTTTCTACCTAACATGCAAAGGTAGTATTTAAGAAATGAGAAACTTTGCTTATGAGTGTAATTGTCTTTCCTTTCGATACGACCACGTCTCGTGATTCCTACGTTTGGAATTGCAGAGAGCTGGCTGATTTTTTCACACTTTGTGGAAGTCGGCAATGCCTAAACCCTTGTATCTGTTGTCAGCGACCCTAACTTTGAGCCATCCTCGCACACAACTACAACTATTTCTAGGGAAGGGCCACCAATCATTTTTCTAAGATTTTAACTTTTTAGAGTTTGAGTAGGCAACGTAGATAAAGATATTCTGTAAGCTGAAACAGTCGCAAGAAACTGCACATTGGGATTTTTAGTTTCTCTGATTCCACGATATGCGGAAAACACCTGTCGAAAAAAGTTTTGCAAACAGAAGAACACTTAGACTTAATCACGAATTGAGTTCTAATCCTGGAAAGCTTGTTCACTTCTTCTAATTGTTGTTTTTGTTTCCAATAAATTGAGATTTTGACTTAATACTACACGAATCAAAGAAGGAAATCTAATTTCAAATCTTTCATTGAACACAACTTTGGTCGAAATGATCTCCAAATAAGCAACTTTTTAGCGTGTCGTTGACTGGGTCACATTCAAAAAGTCTTCGTCGAAAATTGCCTTCGTTTTTTGACATATGACGTATTCGTTCAAAATCACAATGGAGTCACAGACACTGAAACTTGTTTCATAATTTAGGGAATGATTTTTTCTGTCATAATTATCCCCGTTTAACCAAAACTTTTTAAACGAAATTCTTGATAATAAATGGAAACAATTTTTGCTTTACAATGAAAGCTATCGGTCTTTCCTTACCTAAAGCAATTTTTCCGTTCCTGCAATTGGGTAGCCCTCTTGCACGCATCAAAGAAAATTTAGGAAGACGCAGTTTACAGCAAAATTTACAAGGGGATTCTTACTTACAAACAGGCAAAAGCACAAACACACCGATTATAATTTTTGGACTTTTCACAGTATGTGACAAAAGGGATTCAAATTTCTTTTTTGTTTATTTCGGTCCTAATAAAATATTGAAATACATCAATGGGTTGCAAGCTGGACTCGCATAATTTTTCCTTACATCAAATATGTGCAGCCCTCTTTGCAACTTTTTTCTCTTGGGCAAAATCAGTATGTGTTGCGCGATAATCTTTGCGAAACTTGCAGTCTTACAGCATGATAGTTAAATTTTACTGGGATAATGTAAACAAAAGAATGGGAATCGTGGCATTGAGATAATGGCATTCGTGACTGTGTCATTAGGCTGTTCAAATTCAGCAAGATATATACTTCAGCTAATAAAAAATTGCATTGCAAGTTTATCGCATTCAATCTTTATCGCAAACAGTTTAAATACCATATGCTTGAATGGTTGACTTTTGAATATCAATGTGTTATTGTGGAACTATCAACCCCTTATAGATCAGTTTAAATATGGTTTACTGATGTGAAATTTGGGAATGAAAGACAAATCATAAAAATTCAAATAGGCTTATCAAAATGTTTCAATTTTTCTCGCCATCTTTCTATTTTCCAGCTTCTTTGATATCAAAGATGAAGTATCTCAACTGCAAAAACGCCTTTCCATTCCGCATAACTTTAACAGGCAGTGGAAGATCTAATCGTAAAGCATTCACTTTATCGGAATTTGAAATTCAGCAACTTGATTTGGCAATTCTTTCTGAGTATGAGCAAAGTAAATGCAGTTTCAACAACCATAATAAACTTTATAGAGCATTATGCCTTAGGAAAACTTACGTAGATCGGAGACAAGATGCTTGCAAGCATAAAATGCGCATTCAGCTCTTTATTTACATCACATTGTTCAATCTACGAATTTTATCGAGGAACCAATATTTAGAAAGGAATGAAATCATAACCTTTAAGCATTAAGTACTTAGCTTTAAGTAGCTGCGTGCCCTTAGCTTAGCATTTAGATAAGAGTATACTGAAAAAAACGATTTAGCTTCAAATCTAGCGCTTTATTTGATAATTATGTGTCATTGCTTTTAAACGAAATGTCGTATAGTCATACAAAAACTTTGCAGGATATTTGCCTTTTGAGCTTGGAGGGTAGTGTTCGCAGAACTGGCGCGAATTCAATTAAGCTCTTCAAAGAGCCCATTGACTAGTGCCTTCCAAATTGATGACATTTCAATAAGATAAAAAGAAATCAAATCATCCATGATCGATGTCTATTTAATTGCATCAAAAATGGCTATGGTACAAGCCAGAATAATGCACAAATCGACATATAGTTATTTTCGCACCAGATGAAAGAATCTCTTTGAGGGAGTCCTACGTTGACTGCTCCTATATATTATAGTCATTAAATTACTGCTTTAAAGTTGCAATTTCATAGATTTGGTTCATAGATTTAAACAATCTTTTGGTGGTACAAAACTTGAAAATGGCTTTGAAAAAGGAAACATTTAGTAAACTAAAGCTTTTCGTCTCATACTCTTCAGAGTTTAAAACGACAGAACATAGATCGAAAACTCAGCGTAGAGTTTTCGGTCTATGTTCTAAGGTTTAAACTCTGAAGAGTGTCAGACGAAAAGCTTTAGTTTACTAAATGTTTGCTTTTTTCAAAGCCATTTTCATAGATCTAATAAAATGCCATTCACGACAATATACAAGAGTTATAGCAATATAAAATTTATTTCGCTCACATGGCGGCAAAAAGCTCCCATATCCGGATGGTCCATAATAATCGTGAAATTACACACAATACACTTAGGGACAAATTCCTCCGTCAATACCTTTTGCGGAAAACCTATTACTTTATCTGGAATTTCCTGGAAAACCTTTGTTTTTAAGAAAATCTCTTACGCTGTATACAAGAGTAAATTTTTTCCTCGCATTACGCAATAGCACAATCATTTGTATTGCTAGTATTTGATTTGCCAAGATTCATGCAAATAGCTGTGAATGGTAAAAATTATGTCTGATAAAAAAATGCAAAGAAACAAACTCTAAAATTAAGTAGAAATTCCGGAAGATAACTCTCACTAAGTTGTCTTGTACCTTAACTGTCAGATATCAATATTCTCTCGTAATAACAGTAAAACCAATCAAGAACTTCCTTTTTATTTTATTAGAAAGTTCCCGACTTTCCTCGTGGGAACCTGATTTCAAATAGCTTTTATGAGACATCAACCGAGCAGCATCAATTTATCTGTCGACATTATGTTTCAAAGTTTTCGGAGATAGGCGATTAAACGACTTTCAAAAAGGCAATTATTTGATACCTTAACTGAATGGAAACATCATGTTAAATCTTGTTAGGACATCACGTAATTTAAAACTCTACGCGAGTTGATTACAAATTAGCTTCAATTTACAAAAATTGAATAGATGTTTCTTGTTACAGCATGTTCTTAATGACACTAAATCATGTTTGCCGATCCTTAATCGAAATCGCGCTAACTTTAGTTTATCAAGGACAAAATCTCATTAAGTACAGAATAACTCTCGTAAGCTAAATTTGCTTAATGAATTTGCGAAATATTCTAACTCGTTTAGTAGCGGAGTGGTATATATTTTTTTCACTAAATCATAGCTATTGCAAACGACAAGTTCTTTTAGTTGAAACATACGGCACTTTTGAGTTGAAACAGATAATTCAAGTATTATCGTCGTTTAAAAGAAACGTAATATTGTTTTGTCAATAATATAATTGCTAAACTCCTTAAAACATGTTTAAAGAAATAAACTTTTCAAATTTCAAGACTGTTATGCACAAATACAGCAAACAGGAAATTTCTTACACTAATGACGAATCTTTTGATAGGCTTTTGACAGCTTGCTCCGCTCCAGCCAATCAATTCCCTTTGTGCGGTTGGCAAAATGTGGCGATATAACAATAAGAGTCTTTATCTTTTGAAGTTATTTGTGCCTTTGTGTAAGATTGTTTCCCTCTCACTCTCCGTGTTCGATCAAATGTGACACTTAAACGATGATCTGCTATCCACAAGCTAGGTTTTATGTAAATCTTTCTGACACAAGGCTCCTCTTTTAACCTTGACCTAATTGGCATAAGTCTAATTGAGAAGAAGCATGTGTTGGCTTCTTCACCATTGGTCTGCAGGCCATTTGCATAGCGCTGTCATGTTGCCTAGCAACAACAAGCGCTGTTATGCAAATTTCGTCGAAGCAGACCATGCTGGCACCTGTTCTGCTCTGAATTTTTCAGATGGCAAAAGCTGTCGTTTTAAATGCATGTAAGGTTGAAAACTGCAGAAGCATTTTTCGATCGTGAAACTCAGATACATTTTCATGTGCGAACTAAGCTATCAAACAGAGGAAAAATAAAACAATTCTTCAACTGTAAGCTTAAAAGGACTCTAAAACCTAATATTTAAAACTAAACCATTTATAGGAAGAGCAGATGATGATTTTGGATTCAATCGTCTATGTATCAGATTGCAGTATGATAAAAACTTGGCAACCCTCACATAAGAACATTGTTAATCGACCTGCCCTAGTTAGACGCAAAAACAAGATCAGAAGACCTAAACATATGTCAAACCTTAACTAGCAAGCTATGAGAAACACAAGGCTCGGATTTGGGTTAAAATAACTGTTTCTAGAAATCGACATAGTTATTGCTTAACATGAACTGATATTTAGAATCAGTAGCTGGGCTACAGATCCTCGCTTGTAACGACACGACGATATCGCATATGCGTGTGATTACAATTTGGACTTAAGAGGCAGGTGTAACATGGGAATCGTTAGTTTGCTATGCCTGTACAATACTTTATTTCAGATCTACCCTTATTATATTGCTCTGTGTAACTGTCACCCTAACATTACCCTCTTGTTTAAAGTACTGGTTCGTAGAAGTTTAACTGTTGCACGAGGTCCTTTGAAAACAGATACGAAGATAAACAAATAAGCCTTTAGCGAAAATTCAAAAAGTGAAAAAAGCATATTCAAGTCAAAACATAAGGTACATGCTAATTATTAAATGTTGGGCAAAAAGCACTTTAGTATGCCTTTTTTCTGCTTTTCCGTGTTGTAAAAATCAAGCTTCAAAGTTCACTTGATGAGGTTCAAAGCTTTCGTCCTTCTATGCAACAATCAGATGAGTACTAAAGTTCAAGTGAGTTCCCAAACAGCAACTTGCCACAAACGGAAGCGTTACAACTACTGGATATTATGAATCTTGTGTTAGCGTGCTAGGTCTACTTCTTTTGATGCTAGTTGAAAGCACATGCAAGCATGATGAAGATTACTTGGCTCTTTTCAGCATTATTAAGACGTTAACTGACGATAACTGACGATGGAGATGTCAATGAAACATTATGACCATTACGTTAACGATAACAAGCGATGCATTCACTAACGATGACGATAACTGACGATGGAAATGACAATGAAGATTATGACCATTACGTTAACGATAACAAGCGATGCATTCACTAACGATGACAATAACTGACGATGGAAATGACAATGAAACATTATGACCATTACGTTTGCGATAACTAGCGATGCATCACTAACGATGACGATAACTGACGATGGAAATGACAATGAAACATTATGACCATTACGTTTGCGATAACTAGCGATGCATTCACTAACGATGACGATAACTGACGATGGAAATGACAATGAAACATTATGACCATTACGTTTGCGATAACTAGCGATGCATCACTAACGATGACGATAACTGACGATGGAAATGACAATGAAGATTATGAACATTACCTTTACGATAAGTAGCGATGCATTCACTAACGATGACGATAACTGACGATGGAAATGACAATGAAGATAATGAACATTACCTTTACGATAAGTAGCGATGCATTCACTAACGATGACGATAACTGACGATGGAAATGACAATGAAGATTATGAACATTACCTTTACGATAAGTAGCGATGCATTCACTAACGATGACGATAACTGACGATGGAAATGACAATGAAGATTATGACCGTTACTTTACGATAAGTAGCGATGCATTCACTAACGATGACGATAACTGACGATGGAAATGACAATGAAGATTATGACCGTTACTTTACGATAACTAGCGATGCATCACTAACGATGACGATAACTGACGATGGAAATGACAATGAAGATAATGAACATTACCTTTACGATAAGTAGCGATGCATTCACTAACGATGACGATAACTGACGATGGAAATGACAATGAAGATTATGACCGTTACTTTACGATAACTAGCGATGCATCACTAACGATGACGATAACTGACGATGGAAATGACAATGAAGATTATGACCGTTACTTTACGATAACTAGCGATGCATCACTAACGATGACGATAACTGACGATGGAAATGACAATGAAGATTATGACCGTTACTTTACGATAAGTAGCGATGCATTCACTAACGATGACGATAACTGACGATGGAAATGACAATGAAGATAATGAACATTACCTTTACGATAAGTAGCGATGCATTCACTAACGATGACGATAACTGACGATGGAAATGACAATGAAGATAATGAACATTACCTTTACGATAAGTAGCGATGCATTCACTAACGATGACGATAACTGACGATGGAAATGACAATGAAGATTATGACCGTTACTTTACGATAACTAGCGATGCATCACTAACGATGACGATAACTGACGATGGAAATGACAATGAAGATTATGACTGTTACTTTACGATAACTAGCGATGCATTCACTAACGATGACGATAACTGAGAATGACGATGAAAATCACGACGATGATTACGATCAATATAACTGACGATTGCGATGATTCACGACAAAGACGATGACAATTGCGGCGCTGATAATAATAACAATCATGACCTCTGGTGTTGGATGAATATGAAAATATCAAAAAATTTCGAAAACGGCAAGAAAAAATTGCAGTAATATCAAATAGAATCTAACGCAGTTCGTGTAAGAATAAGACGAAAAGAGCTTATCAATTCCGAAATAATATTAGAAGGATTTACTTAGCTTCAGCAAGTGTTTTACAAAAAGCTTTTGTCAGCCTGGCAATATTTTTTCTTTCTATGTAGTGAAGCTGTGCCAAAAATTAGAAATTTCAAAAATCCAAATATGTAGAAAATTGGGCTTGGTATTTTGCTGGGAGTGACATATTTGGCGTGGCAAATACAGATAATACCCGGCAACAGCCATTTTGGTGCCAATAGTGCCAAATGGTTGCAATATATGGATTCGGTTGAAAAGAAAAATAGCATCGTTTAGTGAAGCTTAATTTATCAGCAAAAAGGTATCGAAATGAAACTGCTTTGAATTGTTTTATCGGATCTCCGTCAAAGTTGTTTTTTCTTCCTTGCACCTTCAAAACCTCCTTAAAACAATATCGTTTTCCAGACTTTGGAGCAGAATTGTTGAGGTGTTTTTGGTTTTGGTACCATATCTTTGCAGCTGTAAGGAACTCTGCGTGATTAAGCATAAATAATTCAAAAATGCGAAATCAGCTAAGTTTTTGCCCGGTCCAAAACTGAGTGAAACTTCTTAAGTCTCTTTTTGGCAGATGAGAAATTTTTAATTGCATTCAGCCCACCAATTCTTTATCAACATAGTTTTGCGTCAAAAAGTGTTGAAACTAACGAAAATGCAGATGGCAAATTATCTCTTTTCTCACTTATGGTTTCTTCTTCTTCTTTTTCGCGTTGTTTGAAAAAAAGATCTTTATCCAATCTAGTTTGTAACGTGCGCCAGTCCAAAAGGGGGGGGGGGGCTGAAACGGAGGCTGGGGGCTTGCACGAAAAATAATTTGAAGCCACGCCCTTTAAAACGCCGGAAAACGCCCATTTCAGAAAATATTTGCTTCTTCCGTCATTATCATCATTACAATTCAATACAAAACCATTAAAGAAAGTACAACTTGTCATTAAACAAAATGAACAAAAACGGGTCCCCAGTCAAGAAGATCTGCTACTAATGTGATGCGTTAGTGTAAATCTGTTATTATTGCAAATTTCTACCCTGTTATTGCAAAATAGTGTGTGTGGGGGGGGGGGTTAGCGCCCACTATGTAATATTGCCAATTTAATGTTCCTCACAGCTACCACCTAGAGGCTTATTCTCGTTCAGTTTCGAAAAGGGTAAGAGATGATTGCAGTAGTATCAAATAAAATGTAACGCAGTTTGTGTAAGAACGAAGTGAAAAGAGCTTATCAATTCCAGCTTATGACACTGTGATGCGAATCAACAAAAAATAAAAACCGTATTTCCTCTAATTAACGCCGCCCTCCGATAAACGCCGCCCTCCGATAAACGCCGCCCTCTACTGAACGCCGCATCTTGAAAAGCGGCGTTTATTAGAAAACACACCAATAGTTTATACGCTTAGTATTCGAAAGCTATGAAATTGCATATGTCAAGTTGTTATGTCATAGAGACGGGGACTCTGACGGAGACACGAATGTTGACAGTCCTTGACATTTCTGTGAGCTTAAAAAAATTTTCACTCAATCTTATTACGTGTTTTTGGGAAAAGAAAACTCTGTTTAAAGTCTATTTTTTACTTTTTTCATGGCACTTTTCTTGTCATTTTTTCATTCAACAAACTTTTCATTTTGTACTAAACGCCGCCCTCTATCGAACACCGCATTCAAATTTGGATTTCCAAATAAACGCCGCGGCGCTATTTAAAGGAAATAAAGTGTGCAATGGCGGCGCAAGCCACTACGCTCTGGGGGGACAAAACAAAAAAATTAGGCCACGCCCTTTTTAGCACCAGAAAACGCCCTTTTACTAACGAGGAAAGCCAATTATACCAAAAGAGAACGCTCATGACTAACTTTTGGCTATGTAAAGGCAGTTTGAAAGTCATCGCATTACATCACGAAAAGTACGTTGCCAAAATATTACCCCTCCCCCAACATTTTCTCATCGGATTTAGACGAAATGCAAAATTTATCTTGCTGAAAACTTCCCCCCGTGGCGCCGCTACTGACGGTGTGAAGGCCAATCTCCATTGGGCGAAATTTTTTCGCTTCTTCGCCGGTGAAAGGTTATGAGCATGCGTATTTGAATTTTTTCGTTTCCTGTGCTGTGCGCGACGTTCGCCTTGAAAGTTAAAACTATCCGAACTCTTTTCTCTATCGCCGACGAATTTGACGTCCTATGTAGTACATATGTCTGAGTCCAAAAGCTGCTTCGTGTTGGATTAGAAATGATAAAATTTCTTGCTACAAGTACGTTTCATGTTTCTTTTATAATCCTATCAACAGCTTTGGGGCTAATCCTATACAGGGGCGGATCCAGACTGGATCCAGAGTGAGCACAGAACTCAGTCAGTTTTTCAACATATAGCTAAAAATAGTGTTGCCTGAAACAAGTAATATTTAGACAAAAAAATTGAAACCTAGAAATTATATTTTTTATCACAGTCTCTTCAAAATCTTAAAATTGCCATTTTGATGTGATTCGTTCGCCCTTTTCCTTCCTTCTTCTCTGTCGTGATTTTGAAACGATTTTCCAGACGCTGCGGAGGACAACAGCAGTTAATCCTAGAACTCGGAAATAAACGTTTTGTGCCTCGGAAGTGAATGAATTAAAACAATGAAATTTTTGTTTGAAACACGGATGGAACTCAGTCAAAACAGCATCTGGAACTCGGAAATGATACCATATTTGTAAGAGAGCTGTACAATAGCCAGTAGTTGAACTGAAAAACATTGAATTCGAAATGGCGACTACAGATGTCTTATTTCACGGCCCTCGCAGCATTCTAGCAGATTATTAATCGTTTAAGATAAAACCAGGAAGTATCTTTAGTTTTCGAGGAGAATTAACTACCTTTATTTCAAATTGCAATCGTTGATGGCAAGAGAGACCTATGGTCAGCCGGAACACCATATTTTGATAAATAGGCTGGTGTCTACGTAGGCAAAACAAAAAATTGCGAGTAAAACAAAAGGGAAAACTTTGCTGTTGCATCCAAGATAAACAAGAGGGTATTTAGAAAGAAAGGGGGTTGCAGCAATTTTCACAGAGGCACTGGTTTCTATCGGATAGAAATCTATAATCTAGATTTAGTGAGTGGGTAGTACCTACCACCCAAAATACCAAAATGCATAAATGTGGATAATTCAGTTGTCTTAGGCACATTTATCAATGCATTACCTAAAAGACCCTAGCCTTGGCCTGGAACTAAGTCAGATTTTTTGCTGGATCCACCCCTGACTATAGCTCATGCCAACTGATAGATGCGATTCACCAGAAAAGGTGCTTAAGAGTCACACATAGTCTCTCTTAGCACCTACTGGTTTGCGAAACTTCGATTCATTCACTGGATATGGAGCCACCAAAGACAACAATTGCTCAAACCTTGCAGACGAAAATAGGTAAAAATCTTACAACAACATCTAATTTCTTATCGGGATAAGAGCTTTCAGCTAATTCTAATTTCAACCTACAAAATGTAAGTGCTTTTCTTGTTCTTGGAGACCTATTTTACAAGAAACAAGAGCGTTTGTATCAAGTATATTTACCATATCCTAGAGCTAACAAATTAATACTCTCAGCTAACGCCCAATTGTTTAATTAACAAATAGGGTAGAAAAATGTATCACTATTCTTTGTATTTTAAACATTGTAGTGTCATTGGAGCTTATTGCCTTGTGCATTTGGTAAATTGATTGCCTTGATTATCTTGCTTAGATTTTTCTTAGTATGGCCATACCAACTGCGGTTTTCATTACTTATAGTGCCAATACATTTGGTAAATCCAGGAGAATTTGGATTTTATCTCAATCGAGAACTCACTTATACAGGGTAACCGTTCAGTTACTAAACTGCTTTGTCAATCATTTTGTAAAGAAGTTATGCATAGTTAAGAAAAGTTGATAAAACTAGAAAATAGATAATTTACAAGCACTGGTCGTAGTTGAAGAGGGACAGCATTGTTACTATCCTTGGAACTTGGACCAGCAAATGATGATTTACCAAAATATCTACCAGAATTGAGGCACCACACCATAAGATAGCTATCCAATATTAAAGAATTTCTTTTTGCTTTCTTTTCCAAATACAAAAACCTTTAAAATCACCGCAATTTGCCCTCCATTCAAAGTAAAAAAGTTTCTTCCTTTGTGTAATTTCATCTGTATAATCTTAGCTTGCTTCTCTGCATTGTGTTTGTTTATTTAATTGATATCGATAATGTTTATATTATCAAACGACCATTAGCATTCAAGTGTTTACATGTGTACTTGTAACAAACTGTATATACGCAGTGGAATTCTGAACTGAACTGACCTGAACTGATTTGAATTGACCTGAACTGAACAGAACTGAATTGAACAGAACTGACCTGACCTGACCTGAAATGACCTGACATGACATGACCTGATCTTGCCTGGCCTGACCTGACCCGAACTGGCCTGACCCGAACTGGCCTCAACTGGGCAGAACTGGACTGGGCTGGACTAGACTGGACTGGACTGATATCTTTGATGTGATGCTGCTGCTGCTAAAATGTGACAGCACTTGAGGCGGTTGGTCTAATTTAAGCAGTCGACAAGAAAGGGGTACAGTCAGTGGCGGAAATTGCGTGGGGGTGTGGGGAAGGAGGTGAGCACCCCAGATTTTGCAAAATTGTCGGTTAAAACACGCTTTTGTAGTGAAGTATGTTATTAGTCGGCAAATTTGCAGGTTTCTTTGGGCTTTGTCCCCCCCCCCTCCCCACCTGGAAAATGAATTTCTGCCACTGAACACAGTGTGGTGAAATCGCAACAAAGTTTTTATCTCTTTTCTTCTACGTTCCTAACAGGACATGAAAATGAGGATGCCCAAATCATAAATTAATACCATAAAAAATGACCACAAATCATGAATTTAAAGCTACACCAAATTGTTGGTACTCGGATACAACATTCATAAATGCAATTTTAAAAATATCGGTAATTTCTTCCAATACAATAATCTATTATTCAGATTTATCGAACTAGAAAATAAATCAAAGTTGGTACCTCGCCGCTAAAAATTATCTTTCGATGGTTGCGTGCTTGGAGGCATTTCGACGTTTTCTTTGCAATAAAAGCTGAATTTGATGTTTTTTCACGAAATAATATTGATTTTAGCAAGTTAATTAACAAGATTACGTCTACTTTCCTTGAAATGGGTGAATTACATTCCTTTATTAACCACACACAATAAACTATTCACGCATCCAGCACAGCTCTCATTAAAGTAAGAAATTTTCTTTCTGTTTCTACAAGCGACGGATCAAAAAGTCAAGGTGCAATTTATCTATAAAGTTGAAATAACAGCACTTTACCTGACACAAAGACTGACGCTACCAAATCATTTTTGTACTGGAATCACAGTGAATTTGCAAGGAATTTTGTTTAGCACGAGCTTAAAAATGTCGGTCGGGTAGTGGTAAAATTCTCTGGTTTTGGGAAGACAGCTAGAATTAAGAGAAAGCTTATTTAACTTCAACAAATCTCTTTGAAGGCCAGAAGTATTAAGTGCAGATAAGACGTAGTGTAAAACACAACGGGTTGACAAAAGGCTGATCAAGGAGTCAATAATTGCAGTGGTTTAGCCCCCATTATACGCTACCTGATGTTATTATAACTCACACACAAAACTAATACGAAAATGTGAAGTATTTCACAGTCAGTCGTAAAGCTGACTTATATAGGTGCGAGTGGTGTGGTTCTTATAATTACATCCCGCCCTTAGCAGCATATTTTCTCATTAAAACGATGTGCAAACATCCTAAGGAAAATCTACAGTAACTTACATTTATGTTGTTGTCGCATAGAACCAAACACTTTATCCTAATTGCGAAGAGTCCTAACTTTCGCAAACCCACGACATTCACAGTCGAGCAACCTATTGAAAGTTCATCGTTAAATCGCTAGAAATTCACCTGTTCGTCTGCAAAATTGAGTTTAACAATAGAAAATAGAAGTATGTTCGGCAGCAAGATAAACTCCAATGTATAATTGACTGATTTGAATTTTCAATTGTCAAAACAAATGCATCTATTTCATCATACCTATAAAAGGCTGGCGTGAATACAAATGTCAAAGCATTAATAACACGCATCATTTTTCAAATTACAGAATAACATCACAAAGGCCAATGTGGACACATACGTAGAGAGCATGCCCGCGAGTCCTGAATGCTTATAGGAGGTAGCGGGAGACTAACTTCACGATTTTGATAATAATAACAATGATAATACATGTATTTCATATCCATAATTGACTTATCAGTATGGTATGCAAACAGTCATCAATATAATCATGTGAAATGACATGAATACTGTCATCAATAGAAACGTTTTATGCATAAAAACAAACTGATAAAGTATCCTATTGAATCGGACCTTCAAGAGGTATAAGGAAACTGTCCGACTTTTCAAATGTCTGACTTATCTGGAAAACGACTTTGACTTTAATAAGATAGGAAAATCCAGAAGGAATTGAAAATCAGCTCGATAAATTAAAAGTCAGGGTTATTTGGGACACGCCCTACAGGGATTCAATTTAATTACAATTTGGTGCCAAATGTTCGTCGGACAGATTACTTTGTGCCCTTGGTATTCGCTGGCCAGGATTTTCAGCTAGCATAGGTATGGATATGAAACATCAACTGAACATGCATGGTATTGCTTAAAAAAGGGAGGAAACGTAACACAGATCTATGCAACAAATAACATCCAGAGTCCAAAATTATCACATGATTTCATAGCAACTTTATCATCAAAGGAATGTCGATGACAAGGAACCACTACATGAAAAGCTGAATTCAAGATCATTGCAAATGAAGTGAGAAACATTTTCACCTAGCGATTACGAAATTCCTTTGAGTTTCTTCATAAAATTCACGGAGATAAAATCTTTGCTGTTTGGAATACAACTGGTGTCATTAGTAGATTTTGTGCAAAGAGCTGAAATTCCTTGCATGAAAAACCTTAATCAGCACAACCGTCTATGTATTTAGAGATAAGTAAATTTAAAGATAAGTCCGTCTTTGAAACGGCCAAAAGTTAAGCATGCGACGTGGTGCATCGAAATTCGCAGGGCAACCTTTCTACAGTAATTATTATAGCTTTGTTCAACAGTACAAGATACTGTCTATACTACACCTAGCCAAAAGGCGAAACTTCTGAATACTAAATTTTATCGAAAAGTTTAGATTTAATGTTTTATAGCGTGGTACTTACACTTCCTTCTTTTCGTTCACCTATCTCGTGATCCTTTGTCGTAGAATTGCTGTTTTCTCAAGACTTTGAGACAGCATTGGTCGAGAGACAAAAACAAACCGTCTTGAATAGCCAGTTTTGGAGGGACCATGTTAAATGACCCAAATGAAGAAGCAAGTTTATTTGTCAGAGACACGTTAGAATTCATGGAGCAAAAAGACATTAAGGTGCAGAAACCACAGGATAAAGAACGGTTTCAATAACTTAGATCGAGATGGAGAAAGGATTATGACAGGTCTCGATAAATTCCTATAAAATAATCATCTACCTAAAAGAAAATCCTGGCATGACCAAACTTTTCCTCAGAGAGAAGAGAGTCATAAGCTCTCTGTAATTCCAGGCATAGGAATCACGAGATGTGGTCACATCATGAGGCAGGACCAGGGTACTGCTCGATAAGCAAAGCTTTTCAATGTCCTAAGACTTCCTTTGGGAGCTAGGTAGCAAACAATGAAATGTAAATACAATACAGATGGTGATTACCCGGTATGACGATTTAACAAGCAGCAAGGAAGCTAAAACCGTGGAAAACCTTGATAAAGAAGGCGAGCGATGCTCTGCATATTTGAGCGTTGCAGCTTTTTATTAATTTAGACTTCGTCGACAACAAATGAAAGCTGAAAAGTTTATGACACAGTATCCTTAGTTTTGGACTCTAATCATTCTGCTCTTTGAATAAAACACAAAGCGGCAACAAAGAACTTATCACTGTCAAATCAATCACTTTTACTAGGCTCGTTTAAAATTGGTTTATTATGTTTCCTGGTTGCATAACAGTAGCGGATAAAAGGAATATTCCTGTGCAACTCATTGAGGCTGTTAACAATGCTACATTAGTGAGAATACTATTCGCTTTAAACTTGAAAAAAATTCCTGTTTATACCAACACTGTTCAAAGGAAGGCTCACTTTCGTCAATACTAGTACAAGCTAAATCTAGCTACAAAATTATAATTGTCCCACGGACACAACCTACTCTACTAGCTACAAAGGTTGCAGCTTACACATTATATCTTATATTTATAAAACTTTTTTTTTTCTTTAAACATATCTCTATAATGGTCAAGAAATATTGGAAATCTGTCCTTCAGATTATTAGCACAAACCCAAGTTTTAATAATTGGTTTCTCTCAACCGGGGTGAAACCATAGTCAAAAATCATCTAGTTAAAAGAAATTGATTTTACTGTCCCTGGGCAAGCTTCCGAAGCCAAAGAATGACTCGCAAGGCTGGCGTCTTCTTTCCTATATCCCGCGGAAGCCACAGCTGCGATAATCGAAAGAAAGAACGGAGTAAAGAGAGACTATCGTATGTTTTTCAGGTCTCGCGTCAAAAAAACTTTGCATTGAAATCCACAAAACTATGAATAATCCTAAATCCACCATTTATGAAAGGAAAAGAATTCTTCGATCTCAAATCTTTACACTATTTCTCCAGAAATCTTTATGACTCGAAGCATACAAGATTAAAACTAATGGTTTGCAAAGTCTTAATTCGCTAGGCCTTAAATATGAAACAGCTTCCCAAATAAAATGAAATCAGCTGAAAGATTGCTACTTTTAATGAAGCATTTAAATGGACCAATATGAAAATGTAACAAGTCTGCAGCGTTCAAATTTTAATTTTATTCAATGATAATCCTCGTACATATTTTAATTTCATTAAATTTAGATTATACAACATTGCATATATAGTATTTTGAATTTTGCATAATAGAATTTTGACTGAAAAAAGACCGACAATGGAACTCGCGACAACTTCTCGTCTGCCGACTTTAGCTATGGCTTTAATTTTGGGAATCCTGTACGCTCATTACTAAACCTTGTAGGTGAAAGTTTCTACCTGCAAGGAAACTTTTTTAGACTCTATAAAATTTCTATACTCTTTCAAGGACATTTTAAGAAATTAGAAATTCCCAATAAATTGTAAAAAATCTTTAGCAGAAAAATTCCAAAATGCATCCCACTTTAGTAAAATTAATGCATTTTTAATGACAACTAGCAATTTTTCACCTTGAGAGTTTTATTATCCAAACTTGAACCAAACAAACTTCCATCATCACGAATCCCCGCACTCCAGTACAGACTATGTGGGTTTTTAATACAATGTCTGATGCCGCAGCGCTAATTAGCAAACTGGACGGTATACGGTAATCATTTAATAATATTAAGTAGATCTTATTTCGTACAAATTCGTTCTTCATTCAGAGCAATAAGTCATCTTTTGATTACTTCATCTGAAGACAACCGAGGTCGAAATTCTTTATTATATCTCCTACATCGAGCTATCAGTGCCGTTAAACCAGCCTGTTTGATTTTAAGAGGGAAATTGAAATACAATGAAATTATGAATCTCTACAAATTTAATGAAATCTTTGTGGCATGTTAAGCTACTACTTATAATGCTTTCTGAAGATGAATTCGCGTTTGTATAACAGTCGGCGCCAAAGCAAATGTTCTCCATAACGGCAGAAAATTCAACGAAATTTTTTTATATAAAGACAGGTCTGAAATCCTATTTCTAATGTATCACATAATTAAAATCCGGCAAGTAATCAACCAATTGTTTGGGTCAATGGTTTTGTGAACTTAACGCTTCATAATCCTTGCGGACTTTAGTCAGTCTTCAGAGTGATTTAGCCAGATAAGCACATACAATGTTGTGACCTTCTCCTAATCGCTTGATTTTTTATGCAGTTGACGATACTGTCCAATTGGCGCATCAGTCCAGCATCAAAACAAGCTATTAGGAACTGCTGCAAAACAAGCTAGGGAACGATGTTTATCGTCACTAGGACAGCAAACGACCACAACACAACAGTGGTATGTTCTGCACAGCAAAAGCGGCTTAGCTGCCTGTTGGCCTTGTCAACTAACGTATCTTCAATCACAAAAACACTTTTATGTCAAATAGATTCACAAACAGTAGGAAAATACAGCTTATTGAATACGGTTGTTTATTTGTTATAATCAACGATTTAAGCGTAATAACATTGAAAAGGCTGGATCTTCACGAGATATGCATAGCATTTTGGCCCAAGGTAATGTGCAAGAATTTGAGCTCCTCTAAATGGTTTGCTAAATATGTAGCTCAGAGTATTGGCAATGCGCGCAGCCTACTAAACTTGATGATCTAATAGGCAAAGGGATTATGCCATCGTCAAATCATTTTTTGACTTAAGATAGCTGAACAAAACATCAATCACAATCCCATCTGCTTCAAGGCCCGCCACAAAAGGAAAATAATCAGGGTTTAAGAAATTAGCTGAAAACAAAGAGAAACGAAGAATCTATGCAACAACAAGACCAATGTTTGATAAGAAGGAGAGTTGCTGGAGAAAGAGCATTTCTAAACTTTCGGAAAAATTTACCAAATTTCAATCCAAAGATTTCGGGGGCCCCGCCAGAGCAGCCCCGGTTGGTTCAACGGATTTTTTTCTTGTAGCCTTTTCTAAACAAAATAATAGCGAAATGAATTCACCAAATGTTTAGGTGATCAATGTCAGAAGCTAATCTGAAATGTTCTTGTAAGATTTTAAGATAGGTTTGCATTCGATGAAGGGAAATGGGATACATGTCGAACAATCAGCTTTCTTTGTTGCTTTATGGCGACGTTGAGGACGTCGTGAATGATGTGGATATGACGACGGCAAGACGGCAACGGTGACGATAAGGCTGACGGCAACGGTGACGATAAGGCTGACGGCAACGGTGACGATAAGGCTGACGGCAACGGTGACGATAAGGCTGACGGCAACGGTGACGATAAGGCTGACGGCAACGGTGACGATAAGGCTGACGGCAACGGTGACGATAAGGCTGACGGCAACGGTGACGATAATGCTGACGGCAACGGTGACGATAATGCTGACGGCAACGGTGACGATAAGGCTGACGGCAACGGTGACGATAAGGCTGACGGCAACGGTGACGATAAGGCTGACGGCAACGGTGACGATAAAGATGACGGCAATGATGTAGATATCGGCGACAATTAGGATAAGACAGACAACTGGGACAATGACGAAGATGTGGACGGTGGCGATGATGGCGAAAAAGTTGACGAATGTGACGAGAACAAAGACAACAAAGACGGCAGTGGAGTCTACAGTGAACTTTCGGAGAATAGTCTTGCGAAGGCAGAAAGATTGCCGATAACTGTTTATGACCTAATCAATATACTGCCAGTGAATGATTAAAAGTACAGGTAGATAAAAGAGAAGCAAAAGCAATTATATTGGGTGCAACAGGATTACAGCCTAGCAACAAGATTATACAACTACGGTGGATGATGTACTGGGTATTTTCTTGAAAGTACTGGCAAACAACATACTGTTGCCTTGTTTACTTTTGGAATTGGGATGAATATGTTTTTTACGAAATCATCTGGGAGCTCACCTTTTTCATAAATTTCATTTATAACATTTAGAAGAGTTTGTTTACCTTCGGCACCAAAGTTCTTCAACTCTGCTTCATCAGTTTAGTTAATGTTTGGTTCTAGCAGTCTATCATCGTTGTATAGTTCGTTGCCGATATATTCTTACCGACTTTTGTTGGGAACACCGAACTTTACAAGCTCAAACATCGATAACCCTAAATTTAGACTACCTTTTCTAGCTGTCTTTTTGAGCTGCCTTCTGTCGGCCATTTCTTAAAGGAAAGACACCTTCTCGGCTTAAGAATTTTTTTTAATGGTAAGCCAGAAAATGTTTGTAGCAGTAGCTGAAAAGGTCCACACACTTGTCTTAAGAATTCTAGTGCTTGTCTTAAGAAGCGTTTCTAAAGGAGACAGGGACGCCACTGCCCCTAGAAATTTTCTTAGTCTCTTCATTTGCCCCCCCCCCCATTTTTCGAAGAAGGTATTTTGTTATTGGCTAGTGTTATGCTCTATAAGTAGTTTTCTACACGGCATATGATTATTTATCATAGATACCTATAATGGCTTATGCTTGATCAGAATAATATGAATTGCTTAGGCATTTTTTCTAAACTTCCAGATTAAATAATCATTAAAGCTTTTGAAATAAGTAGACTTGGCTCACCTTAAAGAAAGCCGTTATTTTATCAATATATTGTTTCTGTACACTACTATCCCAGAATTTCCTGTGATGGCCCCCCGGATTTCCTGGCTAGTATCACCCCTGCTTAGTTGTTGAGTGTTTACCATGATGGAGTTTTCTGCGTGTGGTTTATGAGGATGACAATCAAATATACAATAGCATTTTTATTTCCTGCTGGGATGTGAGGTGGCCATTTTGGTGCTTAACATTCAAAGAGAGATGCATGGACGCTGAAGCTTTTGAAACATAGCGATTATATGTTGTTGTAGATCTGTTTGTCGTTGATACAATTCTGATGATGGCGGTTACAATAGGTCTGACGGATAATTGCGGTCGTAAAAATAGGGATTGTAGAATGGTAAATTAAAACGATGCTTGAGGTGGCGTTTAAAGAGAATATGTATGCCTTTCTTTCCCCAAATCACAAAAATAATATAAATTCAAAGCAAATCTTACTCACCCAGCTTGAATAGCAGCAAATCACCCATACATCAAGCAAAATACTTCTTTGCCTAAAAGTGATAATAGACCCATCGCATCTGAAACCGCGTGTCCATCTGTGATATCCCGTTGCTTTCCTGGCAGAATTTCAACAGGTTTTCAACTTCGGGATCAAAATAACTTGTATCTTGACTAAATCGTATGAAAATACAAAAATATTCTGTTTTATTAATGTAAAGAAGCCGTGGCACAATTGTTATGAATTTTAGGTTCGCTCAGATAGAGCTACTCAGTTGCGGTATCATGCAATGGCAATCTACAACGTCAGAGAAAATAACTTATGCTACACAGTAGCTTTACATTGCCAGCTATGGAACAAAAATAATATTTGAAAAACCAAACGGCATCGAACCTCTTAACTCTAAACTAAACTAAGCAGTTCACGGTAATAAATTGCAAATTGCAACTTCAACTTGTATCTGGACAGCTTCATCAAAAAACCTTTTGCAGCGAAATAGCAAAATACACAACCTCCAAGAATATGGGATGGCAACAGCAACTTAAGGAACGAAGATATCAATTCTTTGGTACCTATTAGATGCCCTAAGACCCCATTTACACGAGACCTGGACCAGATCGGATCCACAAGTATTCGGATACTTTTGGATACGATCCCTGAAATGGCAATGAGTTTACATGGGAACGGATCCAGATGAATTCTACAGGTTACGCGCATGCGCTTTTAGAAAATTGGCGCGCATATGACGTTTTCAGAACTTCCTGTATGATCAAAACACAATTCAACCCGAAAATGGAGGGAGGTAACACTAAAAAGGGTCATTTTTTATAGACTGAAGAAGAAACTGCGCTACTTTTAAAGTAGAATTCGACTACAAACTGCAAAGCTTAGGCCTGGTTCAAACGTCGCACTTCTCATGTGCCAAACCTAACTCTGTTTGGAGCAACACTTGAGCATGTTTAGCGCTACTCCCGTTTCAAACATCGAACTTAATCATGTCGCGCCAAATGGGTTTTAGGATTGTTAGATGAAGTATCTTGGTTAAGGCGCACAATCTCAAATATTTGTTTGAAACGCATACGCCCTCAAAGAAAGGAATGAATTCTGTGAAGGAAATTAAATTAAATATAATTATTTGAGTTCGGTACATGACAAGTTCGATGCTTGAAACCGTGCCGTGCTGGAGCCGTGCAGCTCGGCAAGCTCTGCCGATCCAAACTAGTCTGCCGCTCCTAACTAAATCTGCCGTACCAAATTGATTCAAACGTCGCGCCCCTCATGTACTTAATTCTCGAGTTAGGTTCGGCACATGAGAAGCGCGACGTTTGAACCAGGCCTTACAGGTGGACAGGATTGGGAAAATATGAGGACAAAGTACGACGACATATAATTAAAGTTTCGTAATAATTCTTCAAAACAGTAGTCTGTCAACTTGATGTTCGGTTTTCTGGCGCCAAAAAGCCACTGGTCACATATTCAAACTACCTTGAATTGAAACATATTCTGTCTCACTTTCGACAAATAACGTAGACGGATCCAATCTTGACCAGATCCACGCGTTTACACGGGATCACCTCTGAAAGCGATCCCAAAAGTGTTCGGATAGCGGATCCAAAAGTGTACGGACCAACCAGTTCCTGTGTAAACGCAAGGCCTATCCGTACTCTTTTGGATCCGATCTCGATTTGGATCTGAGCCGGTATTCCCCAGACAGAAAAAAATTGAAAATCTCAAACAATGAAAACTGAGATTCCTGCATTGGTAGTTTGATTTTCCCTTACATAGCAGTTCTATGAAATATTGGTGTACAGCAGTTGCTTGTTATGGTCTATGAAACATGTGTTAATAACTTTTTTAATGAAAGCAAGTATATACTAAAACAATAATGACATAAAGAAATATGACACATTTTAGTTACCTACTTAATCGTTCTATCTCTGTTCACATTACAGAGAAATTTTTGTAGTGGCATCTGATGTAATGCAGCGGCTTCAGTAGCATTACTGTTGCATCGGTTCAAACACTACACCAACATCAATTCAATAAGGAACAAATTTGAATCTTTCTCGATGGTGGTGAAAGATAATTTAGATGTGTTAAAAATCTCTGAAACGAAGATAGATTCAACTTTTCCTAATATTAGAAATTCTAGATACTTGGCTTTAAGAAATCACTTAGGCTATATGTGACAGAAAACAATGGTGGGATATTAGTTTATGTCAGAAACAGCCTCATATCACGGAAAATTCCGAACATTAATGTTCCAGATGATATCCAAGTGATCCCATTTGACATTAATAGAAGTAAACAGATATGGTTGCTGCTGCCAATTTATAGGCCTCCACATCTAAATCAGGCTTACTTTATTGAATAACTATCTCAGCTGCTAGAGAAACTGTCTGGATTTGAAAATGTATTGGTCCTTGGAGACTTCAACATAGAACCAAACAACCAACATCGATTGATTTATGTGAACAAGGAATTGCGAAAAGCTATAATGAAAAGAGCAAACCTGAAAAACTCTTCAAATGAAAGAAAACGGGAAGCTGACATTAGAAATTACAAAGACCAGAGGAACCTTGTTGTAACGAGAACCAGAGTACTTTCAATCCATTCAATCGAAGAAGATTGAAATTTTTGGAAAACTGTGAAACCATTATTTTCAAATGCAAATGCTATGAGTGAATAAAACACCCTGATTGAAGACGATAAGATACTCTCGAAGGACGCTGGTTGCTGAGTGCTTTAATATATAATTCACTAACATAACAGACAGTCTGGATATAGCTCCTACATTCAAAGAGGCTCTTGATATAGCAGAGGACACTACGATCGAACAATTGACAACTATGGCAATTCAAAAATATAATAGGCACCCCAGTATTATAGCAATCAAGTAGAAATATGGAATCAATAGCGATAACTTTGAGTTTTCTCATGTTAACCCATAGGAGGTCTGGATTCTTAAAATGTAAAGAAATCGCACAGTGGAATTACTCCAACATTCTTGCTCAAAGAAACCAAAAATTTCACCTGCCATTTCCTGACAGACTGTATAAACCGTGTCATCCACGAGTCAGCCTTTCCGAGTAAATTCAAAGACGCTGATACATCCTTAATATTAAAAAATGATGAGGCAGCTCTTAAAAGAAAATTATGGGACTCTTAACTGTTCATTCTTCAACATCTAATATTCTTAGACACTCAAAGTGTTTTTCCTTCAACATCTAAAACTGAGAGACTCTTAAAAGATCAAATTTTTTGACAACGAATTCTCAAATCTTCTCTCTGAATTTCGTGAAGGATACAGCACCCAGCACTCTTTAATTACATTAAATTGAAAAAAATGGAAAAAATGTTTTGATTCTTCTGGAATAGTGGGGACTTTATTGATCGGTTTGTCAAAAGCGTTTGACTGCTTGCCTCATTATCTTCTAATTGCTAAGCTGGAGGATTATGGATTCAGTGTAAATAGCCTGTGCTTGATCTATAGCTATCTAAAAAATAGGATGCAAAGGTTCAAAATTGGTTTGATAAAGAGCTCACAACAAACCGTTAGAGCGAGAATCCAACAGGGTTCTGTTTTAGAACCAGTATTGTTTAATACATTCACCAATGACATCTTTCTTTAAAAATTAGCCTCAGACTTGTGCAGTTTTGCAGATGATACCACACTCTATGCGTGTGTGTGTAGTCTGGACGAAATTGTCCCAAGGCTGGAAATTGACCTTAGCGCACTCGTAGAATGGTTTTTTGAAAACGGAATGCAAGCAAACCCTGGCAAATTTCAAGTGACGTATCAACATCAATGATAACAAAATACTAACTACGAATAAGGTTAAATTGCTGGGCAAAGAGATTGACAACACGTTGACTTTCACTGACCATATACAAAGTTTGTGCTCCAAGGTAAATAGAAAGATAAATGCCTTTTCAAGGCACCGGCTAAATACTTATATCTCAAGACCATGTTGATATGTAATACCGTAATACTGTCTGATTCCAACTATTGCTCGTTGATCTGGCTTTTTTCTACGAAAGCTGCTAATAACGAAATAAACCGCACACACAAACGTGCACTAAGGATCCTCTTCAAGGACGACTCTTCCTTTGATGAGTTACTTGAGAAAAGTGTGTAATATTGGCCCTAGCTGGGTTTTGGTGCCATGTCAGTATGTGATGATTTATAACTTTGATTGCTGTCCTGTAACTATGTTGTCTAGCTGTGTCTGTACCGTTTGTGGTTGCTATGTTATGTTCTGTTGATGTACTTGTTGATATCTACATATTGATTGATGTAAACCAGAATTACATGTTATATTCAACGTTATGTAAATTGTATTCAGTCGGTAATTGAATTTGATGCACATCTGGGTTACACAATAACTTGCAGTCTTGGCCTAAGTCTTCGGAACCCGAACACGCCACAAGTGAAAGCGTGAAAATTCATGTTCAAAATATTTAGAAACTGATGATCGAAATTTATAAAACAATGAAAATCTTGAACCCCTCATTTCACGAAGAAAAGGTTGTGAAATACGACCTACGAACAAAAGTTTATGTCGATTGCCAAGAACACGAACAACACAATTTGGAAAAGAGTCATTATCCTTTAGAGGATGCCTCCTTTGGAACACCTTTAGTGACCACATAAAAGCACCTCCAAAAGTTGTAGCTTTCAAAAGAGCGATCAAGTACTGGCTTGGCGATGAGTGTAATTGCCGGATTTGTAAATAGCCAGAATTGTAAATTTGTTTTAATTTTTTAAAGTTATTTTTGTAAATAGTTGGAATAAATTAGTAATTATATTACAATTGTAAAAAGACCAACTTTAAATAAGATTATTTTTATTATTATTATTATTATTAGGCAGTACCATGACTTCACCTGCAGTGCACTGACCTCGCTTGTATAAAAGTGGCTTTACATGCATTACATTGTATTCAATTTTACATTACACTGGCTTCACTTACATTACACTGGCTTCACTTACATTACACTGACTTCACTTTTAAATTGAACTGACTGCACTTGCATTACACTGGCTTTACTTGCAATACACTGACCTCGCTTGTATAGCACTGGCTTTACATGCATTACATTGTATTCACTTTTACATTACACTGGCTTCACTTACATTACACTGACTTCACTTTTAAATTGAACTGACTGCACTTGCACTGCACTGGCTTTACTTGCAATACACTGACCTCGCTTGTATAGCACTGGCTTTACATGCATTACATTGTATTCACTTTTAGATTGCACTGGCTTCACTCACATTACACTGGCTTCACTTACATTACACTGACTTCACTTTTAAATTGAACTGACTGCACTTGCACTGCACTGGCTTTACTTGCAATACACTGACCTCGCTTGTATAGCACTGGCTTTACATGCATTACATTGTATTCACTTTTACATTACACTGGCTTCACTTACATTACACTGACTTCACTTTTAAATTGAACTGACTGCACTTGCACTGCACTGGCTTTACTTGCAATACACTGACCTCGCTTGTATAGCACTGGCTTTACATGCATTACATTGTATTCACTTTTACATTACACTGGCTTCACTTACATTACACTGGCTTCACTTACATTACACTGACTTCACTTTTAAATTGAACTGACTGCACTTGCATTACACTGGCTTTACTTGCAATACACTGACCTCGCTTGTATAGCACTGGCTTTACATGCATTACATTGTATTCACTTTTACATTACACTGGCTTCACTTACATTACACTGACTTCACTTTTAAATTGAACTGACTGCACTTGCATTACACTGGCTTTACTTGCAATACACTGACCTCGCTTGTATAGCTCTGGCTTTACATGCATTACATTGTATTCACTTTTAGATTGCACTGGCTTCACTCACATTACACTGACTTCACTTTTACATTGAACAGGATACACTTGCATTGCAGGGACTCAAGTTTTACATTGCACTGGCTTCACTTGCATAACACTGGCTTTACATGCATTACATTGTATTCACCTACTGCACATTAGTCCCATTTGCATTTCTGTCGCATCCAGCACCAAATATTATATTACCGTTAAAGATATTACCGTGTAAATTGTTAAGGACAAAAATTGAAGATAAGATACCGGTGTAGATATGATAGTAAACAAAAACTGGAATTGCAAACCTTCCATTATTAAATATTCGCCCAAAAATTTTCAGATTGAAAAACATAAAGCAGTATTAATGATCCTTCCGGTAATGACGTCAATATTTGAATAAATTTGTAATTCTTGAATCTTCTATGAGTGGCTGCACAGCACTTGGCTTTTTTGTGGTATGACAGAAACACACAGAAAATTCAGAAAAGATTAAACCGATTTGAAAAGCTCAAAAACATTAAATATTGAAGCTTGCAATTTGATCTTTTAGCTCTTAACGCACAAACTATTTATAAAAAGATCTGAATACTTGCTAGAAACAAATAATTGCGAAACATTAACAGCAGGTAGGGTTGATAGAATAGAATTTTAAAAACAGCGCTTTTTAAAACTATGTTGGGTTTGCAGCGATTTGAAAATACATAAACCTATTTTTGCTTATGAAATATAATTCCTACTTGTTATTAGGCATTATTATTGCCCGCAACTCGCGCGCGATAGCGCGCGAGTGAAGGGCTTATAGTCTGCCCCGCGTATAAGTAGCATATGGAAGCTTCAGTTCATAATGTCAGCACTTTTTCAGCAGATTTTGTCATTTTTCTGCTGCCATGACAACTGTCAATCAATTTTATTGTCAATCAATCGGCTTTGTCGAGGAGCGTTGCTCTGCCAAGACTCTGTTAAAGGCCTTCGGTTTTTTTTGCACGAAAACGGTGCTGCATCACAGCTCGGTTCTCCGCAATGGATGGAAGTTTTGATTCGAAGTTTTGGGAATCAAAACCAGTCGAATGCCACACCTTTCTCCCAAAAACTAGACACCGTACGAGCAAAAGTTATGATTGTCGTGATTATCGCCTGTACATCGCTGTACGAATCATCTATCGCAATCTATTTTAGCTGTACCCGTTCTATCACGTGTCCATTTTCATACGTCTTTGCTTCACGAAAACGAAAAATAAATGTCAAACCCTAGAAAAACTTCATGATTTTCAAAAGGGCGTTGGACTTAAATCAAAGGCAAACTGAACACCAAAAATTCTTGATAAAAAGAATAGTTTAGCATCAACTAGAGCAGCTGTTTTTATAAAATTGTGAAAACCCAAGATGGTGTCTTCTTCGAATATCCTGACCTAAATTTTCAAAACAATCATTATCAAGGAACTAATTGTTTGCGGGCAGTACTAGCAAGAGCTATTTCTAGTATAATATTTTTGTAGATGGGCCTTTCACTTTGCAGCTTGTAGAATATCAAAGGTTGTGAAATGAAAATGGATAAAGATGAGCCTCTTGTAAGCTTGCGCATCACCTTTAGCAGCAACAATCTGCATTCCTATGCCAACAATTAAACATTCATTTTTTACTTTATAAAAAGACATCTAGACGACTGTGAAGAAGCACAGAAGCATAAGCCTAGGTAAGTATGCCTTCTACATAAGCACGAAATAACCGCTACTGTGTAGATAAAAGGAGTTCGTTTTCGCCTTAGGACTCCATTGGTAACATTCTCAATAGGCAAGCGGCACTGATTGGTTTACCTCAACAGTCATGTGCTCGTGTTTCTGATTGGCCTATTTCGACCCACAACTGGGTATATATATTTCCTAGTCTATGTTCTGACGTTCTAAACTCTGAAGAATGTCAGACGAAAAGCTTTAGTTTACTAAATGTTTGCTTTTTTCAAAGCCATTTTAGAAGAATAAACATGGCATCTGTTAAAAAAGTATAGATGGAATAGAATTCGTCAAATGAAATTAAAATGATTCGACCTATTCGTTCAACTAACAAATCAGTTTCCATTGCTATTGTTACCTCTAGTGCTAAGTATAGAGTTGATATGTAATCAAGAGTTTACTCATGTATCCCTGTGATTACTTATCATCACAGGTCAAGAGTGCATTAAGGCTGATTTCCACGAGGCGAATTTCGCAGCGAATTCACGGTGAAATCGCTGATGAAGGCATCAAGGCATGCGCAGTTTTGATTTTTGATTTTGCCGCGAATTCGCAAGAAAGTAGAAAAGAGTTCTACTTTTTCTCGGCGATATATTTCGCAGCACCTAATAACCAGTCAAAGCATGACAAATTTGCTTGATTTGTAAGAAAACAATCTTGGAACATTCGCCATGCGTGTAGTTCTGAAAATGGACGCCTTAAAGTTGAGTTTTGGCGGAAATTATTATATAATTTCGCAGCGAATTCACAGTCTCATGGAAATCAAAGACAATTTCGAAGCGAATTTTCAGCGAATTTGATGCGAAATTCGCCTTTACTGAATTGAAGTGAACAGCTATAGTCGTTCTAGATGACGTCATTCAATGTTGTTTGACAACTTGGTGTCAGCTCTTGTAACTCAAGGCGGAAAAGATTGCTAGAGCTAAGAATTATAGACGGATTGGGAAGCGGTAAACGATGCTGCGCTATTGACCGTTTTTTATCAACACCTTTGCAAAAGCCTGTTATATTAATATAAAAGTATTAACGCTGAGAGAAATCCATAGAAACCTTTAATGTTATTTCACATACAAACGTTATAGCCGCTAAGCTGCCAGCGACGTGCTAGCATCAATTCCCAGCTACCGTTTTAAAGCGCAGTGCCCGCAACGTTTGCAAATAGCCACCCGTGCAACAAATGCTTCTGAGGAATCCAATCCCACAAAAAAATTGTTCCTCTTAGTGAGAACAAAACCCTCTGTGGCAGCTATTTCTATGGTCTGTAAACGTGGAAGGCTCCGTTTTATTCCTGCATCCCCGAGCCTCTTTAGAGCAACCTGCAATTTTCACAGCCGAGATGTTCTGAACAGTGTTCTACAATCGTGCCTATCGCTGATTACCCAATCACAGCATCGCTGATTACCCAATCACAGGATCGTTGATTATGCAATCACTGGATATTTGAACCACTATGATAAGATCACTAAAATCGCCAACAAGTTTTCATACTAAATTTTTCACTGACGGCAGAAAAGCTACCGAGATAGCCAGCCAGCATGCAACTGAGCTCACCTTTTCTGCAGCAGTTGCGCCACAAACGGAACTGTGTTCGCCTAACAGCGGTGGGTCCGGCAGCTGGAGATGGGAGCTAGATTGTGACAGACAGCATATAGGTGGTGACAGTCATGTGAGATCCAGGCTTTGATAAACTATTATAACTCGGACGAAGTTTTTTATCGTCAGTTGAAAGACAAGGTAGAGCATAAGATGGAAGAGGAGAAAAATGGGTTAATCCTATGACAGACATAAGGGCCAATCTTCATCGTAGGCAACCCACTACACCTTGAATCTCAACTCGTTCACCCAATTGCCAGCAAACAACAGAGCTCAATCATCGACAAACATGTCGGATAGGTTTTGCATTGCTTTTGGCTTTAAAGAAGGGAGAAATAAATAACAATCGAGTTAAGACTCCGAGAAGTGCAAGCTATTTTGTGAACGGAAGAGAAAGACGATTTTATTACCTTGTTTTAGAGCTAAGACTCTGCGATCGTGTGTTGCTACGCGTTTAACAAGAAAATTTGAAGACCTTAATAAGACGATCGTTCGGCAAAAGTTGATGCTCTGTTTGATAATCAAAGCTTGCAATCTAGAGATGAAATTACGTAACTGTTTGTTGGCGAAATTACGTCTCTTTCACTCATTTAAATTTGTTTGATCGATAGCATTGTGGAATCGTCAAGATATTGACCATCTAGATATCGCAACTACGAATTTTTTATATTTCTAATTTTGACCTAACTTCACTGTTTAATATCACCATGATAGCACAGCATCTCTGATTCCCAGCAGATGGGATTTATGTAGATGACCTGATATTGTTTTGTGTAGTTGATTTGATATCATGTAACGATAGGGTGAGCTTTTCTTCTGCTATTGCGTCAGACCTCTGAAAATGACTGTTTTGTATAGCAGCTGATCAAATATCACTAATGAATCATATCTCCGACTTAAGTTCCTTTTTTGGGCTCAGTATTCATTAGCCTCAAATCAAGTATTTTAACCTTCACAAAATAAAAACCTTTCTAAGCTAACAGAACTTTCTTCGCATCTGAAAAAATAGACTCAGTCCTCATGATAAATATGTTTTTTTTAAGATTTCATGAAATTTAGCAATTATTCCATTCTACAAAACTTTTAAAACTTGAATTGCCATATGTGTTCGATATTTACTTCTTTGGCTACACACCATTTGCGAAGTGTGTTTTCCTAAACACCACAGCCTCTAGCTTCCACGGTAGAGTTGCCTTTGTTGAAAATCTATGATTATTATTATGACTCATGTTATATTAAGGGATTGACATTTCGAACTGTTGTTGCTTTAACTTCCGGACGCTTCACGCTGAGAACACGTTTTATTGAACTCTAGATTTTTGACTACTCGTAATTCGGTTTTAACCTGTTGCTATCCAAAAATTTGAATGTTCTTTTCGGTTCATAGTATGATTCATAGTAGTATTTCGGTTCATAGTAGTTGATTATATTTTAACAGGTTATGGGCCCAGGCACTTTTCATATGTTTTTTCGTCTGTACATGGCTTAGATGTTTGTGCCGTGAATAAAAACATCAGAGGAAGTCTGTTGGAATATTTCGCTGTAATCATAACAGCTGAAGACACTGGTTTTGAAGTTGAAAAGCTGCATGGAGAGAATTATCATAGCTGGAAGTTCCAGATGAAAATGTACCTTATCGGAAAAGATTTATGGGAATTAGTTACGGGAGAAGACACCCTGAATGCCGCTGCAAATCCTGAACAGCAAAGGAGATTTCGAAAGAGGGAAAATATGGCCCTCGTGCCTGTCTGTTGAAACAAGTTTGCAAATTTATGTTCGATCTGCTAAGAATGCTAAAGAAGCTTGGGACAATCTTGAACAACATTTTGAACGAAAGTCACTATCACAATAAAATATTCTACCGCATGAAGGTATATTCTGCACGAATGGGAAAAGGATGAGCAAAAATGATCGACCATATAAATTATATTAAAACACTTGCCGAGCATTTGGAAGCAGTGGATGACGAAATAGTTGAAAAAGGCTTGGTAATCAGCAGTCTACCTGAAGAATACAATTATTCGATCACTGCTCTAGAAACAATTGCTGAAGAAAAATTGAGTTGGAACTATGTTCGTGACAGATTAATTCACGAATATGATAAAATGCAGGGCGGAAGTGAAGGTGCAGTGAGTACTCCAAAAGCTGAGGCGTGCCAAGATGCATTATTTACAAAGAAGTTAACAGAACACAAGAAAATGAGTAATTCCAAGAAATGTCAATGCCATTATTGCAAAAAGCCCGGACACTTTGCCAGGAATTGCTTTAAAAAGAAAGCTGATGCAAAAAAAGCCCCAAGAACGTAACAGCAAGTATGGCAGAAACAAACAAGAAAACGGCAAAGTAAATGAAGAAACAGCAACTGAGATTGAGTTAGCTGTGGGTAATACTCCATCAGATAAAGATGATCGAGGGAATCACAGCACATGACTCCTGTTAAAAAGGGGATTTGTATGGATAAACCCCATTTAAGAAACCAATAGAAGTGAAGCTTGCTGATGATACTGTAATTTTTGCTTATGGAAAAGGGGAATTGCAGCTTGTTTTGTATGATGGCAAAGACAAGGTGAAGGCAACCCGGAAAGATGTACTTTACGTACCAAAAATACAGAAAAACTTGAGGAAAATTTGCTATGAGACCGCGTGGTCCCATGAATGTCACTTCAGTGGGAGGTTCAAGGTATTTTGTCACAAGGAATTTGTTCAGTCATCTGAAAGACTGATTGGAAAACAAGTAAAGAAGTAGAGATCAGATAATGGAGGCGAACACATTTCAGAAAATTTGCTGAATATTGCAAAAGTCGTGGAATATTGCACGAAGTCACGGTTCTCTACACACCACAGCGGAATGGCGTTGCTGAACGCATGAACCGAACAATCATAGACACTGTAAGGTCAATGCTACATAATGGTAATCTTCCATTGAGTATCTTTTTTGGTTACCCTTTTGGCTGTAAAGGATACAAGTTGTACAATCCTGAAACAAAACAGATGATAGGAAGTCATGATGTCATATTTCTGGAGAATTCCTTTGAACACAAACTGTGTGAACACAATGAAAGGGATTAACAGAACGGTTAACTACTGACAAGAATGACATATTGTCTGATGCTTTGCATTTCAAGGCCGCACAAGATGCCCACAAGAGTGAAGATAATGAGAACATGCAGGGAATCAAGAAGAAGAAAATGCTTTACCAGAAGAACTGCATCAAGACCTCAAAAAAACAGAGTTGCTCCTGAAAGAGTAGGAAGTATAACGGGTGAATGGTGGAACTATGCAACACTTGCTGTATCTGACACTGATGAACCAAAGAATATGAATGAAGCATTGAACGGAAAAGATGCTCAAAAGTGGCAAGATGCAGCTGATGCTGAATACAAGTCCTTAGTGAGAACAATACCTGGAATCTTGTAGATTTGCCTGATGGAAAGTTGGCTGCAAATGGCTGTTTAAAGTAAAAAGAAAACGCAGATGGGAGCATCAATCGCTACAAAGTTCGTTTCGTTGAACAAGGTTACTCACAAGAAGCTGGTGAGGATCATGATGAAATATTTGCACCCGTTGCAAAATACTATTCTATTCGATCTGTGCTGGGAATTGCAAACCAATTTGACATGGAGTTACATCAATTGAATGTGAAGCCGGCATTTCTTAATTGCAAGCTGGACAATGAGACATATATGAAACAGCCTGAGGGTTATGTAGATACCAAACAACCACACAAGGTTTGCAAGCTTAACAAGAGCATTTGCGGATTGAAACAATCTGCTAGGTGTTGGAACATTGCAATAGATAAATACTTTAAAGGATCTGGATATGTTCGGAGTACTGCTGATCCACGTGTTTACTGTAAAACCGAATGTAAAGACGGAAAGAACTGCTTGATGTAATTGCAATATACGTGGACGATACTATATTAGCTTCAAATGACATTGCAATGTTAACTGCTGAAAAGACCAAATTAAAAAAAAACGTTTGAGATGGAAGATCTTGGAAAGATCCATCACTGTCTTAGTATGTCTATAAAGAGGGACAGAAACGCTAAAATTCTAATGATAGGCCAAAAAACCTACCTTGAAAACGTGCTGAAGAGATTCGGAATGCAAGACTGCAAGCCCGTATCAACTTCATTGGAAAGCACTGCACGTTATGAAAAATTGGCAGATGATGAAAAGCCTGTAAACACCAGAGAGTATCAAGCAATAATTGGATCGCTTACTTATGCTTCGATAGCTACGATAGTCTTTAGCCAATTTATGAATAAGCCTGGACCGCAGCATTGGCAGGGAATATAGAGAGAATTGCTTTACGTGAAAGGAACAACAAACTACGGACTGTACTTCGATTGTTCAAAGAAAGAAAGTTTTAGCCTTTACGGATATTCAGACACTGATTGGGCCGGTGATATATCCACAAGAAAATCAACATCGGGATACATCTTCAAGTTAGGAGGCGCTACAATCTCATGAAAATCAAAAAGACAATCGATAGTCGCCTTATCAACAACTGAAGCAGAATATGTCGCTTTGTGCCATGCAGCACAAGAAGTTGTTTGGTTACAAAGGTTACTTGCAAGCGTGAACTTAGTGCAAGCAGAACCAACGAAAGTACACGAAGATAATCAAGGGATAATGGCTCTTTCACGAAATCCGAAAAGTCATCCTCGTACGAAACATGTCGACATAAAGTTTCATTACGTCAGGGAAGTCATAAAAAAGGAAGATGGACCTTGTTTATTGTCTGACTGAAAAAATGATTGCTGACATAATGACCAAAGGATCACCAAAACCAAGATTCGAAGAACTTCGTTAGCAGATAGGAGTGAAATTGCTTGATTAGCTTACCTATTACTCACTTAAAACAGTATAATATTCATCAAGTGGGAGTGTTGAAAATATATGATTATTATTATGATGACTCGTGTTATATTAAGTGATTGACATTTCGAACTGCTATTGCTTTAACTGCCGGACGCTTCACGCTGAGAACACGTTTTGTTGAACTCTAGATTTTGATTACTCGTAATTTGGTTTTAAACTGTTGCTATCGAAAAATATGAAAGTTGTGTTCGGTTTATAGTTTGATAGTTTTTAATTTTTTAACAGTCTTTATGACAATAGTTTGTTATATTCTCATATACTATCACTGTAAATTATTTTAGGATTTCAACTTTCAAGTTATTCATCATTGGAACAGACAACAATTTACAAAAACTCATTCGGTGAGCATTGTAAATGCAAGTTGAAAGTGAAAATCAAAGCCTGTTCATCTTTATAATACTAAACTTTGATTTTCAGTTTTCAGTTCTCGCTGGAATATGTCTGATAAAGATGGAAGATAGAAAGTGTATAATGCTAAGATCTTGATCAATTATGCATTCGCTGTGTCCCTTAATAAGTTCAATGTCTCGGTTTTTCTCGATTAATCTGCACGGAGTCCAGGATTTTATTTCATTTTCAGATAAATCTTCCCTAGTGAGGATAGTTAATCCCTAGTGGCGAGTTTCTGTTTGAATACAAGCTCCACGTTAAAGTACCTTTATCAGTTAGAACTCAGTCAAATTTTACTCGTTGCAAGCATTCCAGAAAATTATGAGGAAAACTGTCTGGTTTTTGGCGCTAATTCGTAAAAAATGATTTCGCAAGAAGCTACAGTATAATCCAGTTATAACGTACTTTAAGGGACCAGCGATTAAGTACGTTATATCCGAAGTACGTTGTAACGAGGGTAAGTAAAAATTGATTAAAACCAAGCACACCTTTTGCCGGGACCAACTGTATTCCTGTATTCCTAGAAAAGTTAATTTCCACGAAGTGAGAGATAGATGTCTATGTTCAAGGTGAGTTTGAAACTGAATACCTAAAACACAGAGCCTTATTAAAGACAATCTGTCACGACGTTGATTGGTTATAAAAACAAAGGGATTTTTATTGTTTCCAGTCCCCCTTGAATTTATCGCATTGTAAAAAATATGGCGGAGCGCTGGAATCGTGTTCAGGCTATTGTTCCAGCTATTGTTCTTGTTAACCAATCCACAACGAGACAGTTTGCCTTTAAAATGTATGCAACATTTCACTGGACAATGATTGTCTAGTAATATTTAGCAATGTTCAGTGAGAGGTGTTTGAACGTATTGAGTATCAGTAGCACATTGGTCCCAAGCGAGATCATTACAAAATGGCGCATAAAATCCTCTCACTGTGCTTGCCCTCTCACTGCGATTTCTTCAAATAAGTCTAAATTTTGGTTGCTTCTATCTATGGTTAACTCAAAACAAATTTGAGCGTTGTCAAGTGAAGAGCATACTTTTTAACATGGATTTGTGGGTTCAAAATTACCAATATATCAGATAATGCTGGATAGAAAAACATTATGGGTTGCATCCTTAACTATGCTTCTTCCACCACAGAGTCCATAGAACATTACGGCTCCACTGCTGTGAGCCGAAGGAAGGTTATGCACTGATGCAGTAGTTTTGAGGAAGGCCAAGGCATAACTTGACAAAGATAAGTAAACTGCGAGGAATTGGGCGATTTCCGGACCCTCTCCAGCAGTTCGGAAAGAAGCTCACTGTATGGAGCATTAGCAGGTCGTGCAAACAGCGCGTAAAGTTTCTTATTTTAATTTCAAGCCACGAGTGTTTAAGTATTTATTAGTAAACATCAGCAGATCTGAGAAACCGTTTTCTCATCGTCAAACCGTCTTCTCAATAACAAACAGTTTTCTCATTAACATGTGCTCTAGAGGCTCGCTGATAAATTGAACATGCTTCTGTGCTTCGTGGACTTCGTTATTAGTTAAGCGAAGAGAGCTGATCCCATAACACTAAATACAGCTCCAAGGGCTGGGAGGCGTTGTGTGTACACAAACAAGTGTAAGCCCTAGCGGTTTGGGTGGTGTCCTACTGTCATATTTTGGGCTTAAATACACACGTTTGCGTATAAAACGGTAGTTTAATCAGAACAAACCCGCATTTCTAATCATTCGTAGATTAATTTGTTTCAAAACAAATGCAGAATGAAAATTTTAAGTAAATAGCAAAACAAATGAGTCATATAAACATTACATAATGACAAATAAAACATTTATGGAGATTCTTTGAAGGAACAACCAATCAAAACTTCTTCAGTCTGAAGAACTACAATGACAGACATCTTTTAGTTTCTAATTTCAATACTTTATCAGAATATAGGGAACTAACTCAATGGTAATTTCAGTTAACTTCAATGGTTAGTTACCTCATTGGCCAGCACCTTCTCATGAATTCGAATATATTGCGTTCAAAATATTTCACATTTCTTAAAAACATATTGCATTGTGAATCAAGTAGTAAAAAAATATTGAAAGTGGAGAAAAAACGTAAGAAATTTGGCTTACGCCGTAAGACTTGAAATCACCGAAAATAAGTTTGATTTGCACAAAAAGCCTCAGACATGACAGCTATGCATACATAAAAAGGAGGATCGATGTATTTCAGCATGTTGAACGTCGTGTAATAAGCAAAAATAACGACTTTGTACACGAATCAAAGATAAGTACGACATTTTGAGCACAACTCTTCTTCAGGTAAAAGGAATACAGGGGGACTAACGGTTGGAATGGAGGAGGAGGTGGAAAATGAAATTTCATTGACTCATCTACAAGAGCAATCTTTTCTTGATACGTTTTTCTTGACTAGTGCCCTAGTATCGTGCAGATGATGTAGACAGCTGACAGCTTTTTGGTTGTCGTTTAGATTTGCCCAGCAGAGTGCCTTTAGCAGACAAGCGAATGTCTTTTCCTTATGTCACAGCAGAAACTCTTTTTGAACATAAATAAAACCCGAAAGATTGGATTTTTCTCTGTGAAAACGAGTCTGGCTGAATTGGTTTAAGAAACTTTTGACGAGATAAAATTGTCAAGCACGTCAGGCAAGTTGCCTATATGAGCAAGTCTCCCAATTGACAATTTATTACTTGGGAAGTGTATATGACAAAAAGCTGGCAAAACCGCATGAAATTGTATATGCTAGGAATTATATACCCGATTGCGGATAGGCCAATCAGAAACGCGAGCACATGACTGTTGAGGTTTCTGGATCAATGCTAATTGCCTGTTGGAAATCGCAGAGTTTTCGATCTATGTTCTGACGCTTTATACTCCGAGTGTCAGGCGAAAACCTTTGGAATGTTTGCTTTATTCAAAGCCATTAAAAACAGTTGCTCCAACTATTAAGAATCTAACTTTGGCGCCTTCAAATCAATAATGTAAAAGTTTCATAACGAGATTCGAATAAGCGACTTATCCTACGCTTACTCATTTGGACTTTTCTTATCTGTTCACACGGGACTTTTTCACTTCCTGATGCAACTTTTTCTAGATGATCTAGTTTAGTTTTGGCACGGAAAGTAGCCTGCGTGCATTCTTTCAGAGAGAGGAAATTTCCTGTAAAATAGCACGCAGGTCATACGGCTGGCAGGTTCATTTGGAATGGTTCTGACGGGTGTTGTGTAAGCAAAATGCCTAACAGTACTCATTTTAGCGCAGTTCCAAACGGAATCGGTCAAGTGTGAACGTAGCCTTGACGTAGCCTTTTCGGATTACTAAAAGTAAAGAGAGAGACTTGTAGCATATCCAGCCGGCTTTAAGCTTTGAGAACTCTGGGTGTCTGCAATTGAGTCCAGTGCCTGTGAAACATGCGTTTTGGTACCCCTTGAAAAGGTGACGTTGGTACAGGTCTGTCAGAGTATCGGTCTGTCAATTTCACACAGAATAGCTTGAGTAATAGAATTTTGCGTCATCCACTCTTCTCCCTCTAACACTTGCCTGATGGCATATCAATCCTATTGACACCAACAAATCACAAATGTCAAGATCTGATGTAAGGACAGTTTGACTAGGATTTCGAATGCTTATGAATTCGTGCATATCGTAATTTTAGCTAATTATATAAGGCTTGGACCAAACCTTTCATTTTACATGTGTCGAATAGAATTGCAAAATGAAGTGGATGTTAAAAGCGACGTTTGACTTGAATTATCTACATGTGTTTAAGGTCGACTCAATGACTGAATAATCTCGGGGCTGGTGCAGACAAAACACTTGTTTTGTTGCTATCTACGATGTTGCAAAGCTTCATCGTTCCATATGTTCGGTCGAACATGTAAAGTAAGTGCCCATGACGATTTCTGGAGATTTCAGAATCCTTAAGGTTTTCGTGTATGTTTTTGATCATTTAGATGACATGGTCAACTGGAACTATTTTCCCGAATTCTGAATTGTCAATTATTGTTACCAGTATGACATTAATTGCTATTTATTGAGAGTGAACATGTCACTTCAAGGAATCAAAAGAGTCTAAGAGTTTGCTTGAATTTTCCTTATTGTCAAATCAGCTGCTGATTTTCCTTGAATTTCTCTGCACTTCAGAAAAAGGATCAAGTGTGATTATCAGAAACGTTCTAGCACCTGGAATTCGTAATTATGTCCAATCAGATTTGCTCCTTCCTTTCAAACAGTGAGCCAATATCATAGGCATTGTTCTGAACTTTGTTTCGTCTACTGTAATCAGTTTGAGCAAATTCTTTCAACTGCATCCTGCAGTGTCATGGCCGACATCTCTGTGGCCCACAAACACGCTTAACAATATAAATGCTAGCTTATTATCTGGATCTCCTCAAGAATGGCTCCTTTGCTCCGCTCATGTTTAATTGGCTTCTCTCCCACAGTATGGACTTAGTCATTGCTTGCTTTGAACATTCTCCACCCACATGCTATTGTCTCTCCACTGTGTCACAGCTGGATTGGACTTTCCCCCCAGATGAGTTTGTGAAGCAGGATTCCCACTAATGGTCGTCCCGTTGGCCGTCAATGATCTCGAAAACACATATAGCCATTGCAAGACACTTTCGAATGTCTTTACTCGAACACTCATATTTCCTTCCAAGCTCGATAGGTTCTGGCTTCAAAAGACCAGGCTCAAAAGACCAGGCTCAAAAGACCAGGCTCAAAAGTCCAAGACATAGATGTAGAATTTAACTGGTTGTCAGATTTGATTGAAGATTGGTTCTTGTCTCTCGTTACTTTTTCATAGGGAACAAACAATTCGATTGTACACAAAAACGTATGGCAGTTTACTCCAAGTGCTGGATCTTTTCTGATCAATTAAGGATCAATTAAGGAAAATTCAGAATAATTCAAAATAGTTCCAACTGACCTTGTCGTCAACATGATCAATAACGTACTAAAAGACGTTTACGGGTTCTTTAGCTTAAAAATAATCGTTTCTGGTGCTTATTTTATGCATAACGATGAAACAATAAAAAAGACGACAAACCTCTAGGGCTGTTCAACAAATCGTAGAAAGCATAAGGACAAGTGTTCTGTTCTGAGATTTTGTAGCTCTTGTGTTTTCTTGCGAAGAATGACATTTAAATATCAAACCAAAATAAACTCATATAGAAATAAAACATTGAAATATTAGAATAAATGAACTTAAAACAAAGAATTACTCTTAAAAAGCTGGATGTACGAACGACCAGGTTCATCGGAAATATGCATGAACTATAGACAGAAAAAATTTAATGGCAAGCTTATAGAACAGATTACAATGCGTGAAACCATAACATTCGAAAAGCTAATCGAACTGTCTACAGCAACTTCCGACCATTGTAATATAGGCCCTATTCGCACTGCATCTAGAAACCTGAAAATGCTCATCCCTTATTGTTCTATCTTCAAAGGCGGCAAGGGTTTGTCAGAAAGTGGCTTAATTGGTAGAGTGCGAACAGCAAAATCCTAAATCTGACAAGTTGTAACGTTTCGACTAATTGGTCAAAGGCTCCGTCGTAGAGCTCTGGAGCACAGAACAGAGAGCACCTCTCTCTATTCTGTGTCTGGAGCATCACAATCTCGTGAAATTTTTGCTAACCAGCGGGTGACTCGACGGACATGCCAGAATTATGTTAACACCAATAAAAAAGCCCAGGGTGCTATTTGAAATCATGTCACAATTTAAAAAGGTACAATTTCTTAATGGCAACCTGATAACGTGTTAGATAACAATACAACATCTCAGAAAACTGCCTAATGCGAACAGAAGTCTGACAAACTTTGTCAATCTTGAAAAAGTTTTCTTAAATGGCGTGAGAATATCGGGTTTGACAAACATTACCATATTTGCAGTGCGAATAGGGCCATAGTCTATTAAAATGACCAGAAGAAAGAGATGTAAGACTAGAGTATTTTGCTGTTAGAATTGCTACAAGAAACAGTGAGAATAGTTTATCAACAACCAGAGTCAAGGAAAACATTTTTATACAAAATACTGCGCCTAATTGTCTTATAAAACTGAAAAATGTCGTCGGGCTGATTGTTATTTCTTCCTCCGCCATTTTAGTTTTATATCATCAGGAAACGTGCTTTGCACGATAGAGATGCTTAGTTGTCACAATAATCCTCAATGATTTCAAGTGTGATTTTTGTCTTTGATCATCGGTGATCCAAACATGCTTGATCCCAGAATTTGCCGTGCATGATTAAAATCTTTGGCAATATTTATCATAGCACAAAGCAAGATTTCTCACCTCAATCATAAATAGCTTATCTATTGCCACAAAACCATGCAGTGTGCGCTAGGCTTAAAGCCCTAGTAAAACGATCCAACATTTCACCCAGCATTTCGCCTAAAATTGTTCTTTTATATTGGCATGTGATCCAAGGATGGTGCTGAATAAGACGGGTCGGGACCCAGTCTGAGAAATGCCTCCAAATGCTATTTTTAGAATGCTTTATTGTTCCCAGACCCCTAAATTAATTATCTCTACAACTGTGAATATTATGTTTCTTGGTCAGGTTGTATTCTCTAGTAAATGAAAAAGAAATTGACAAAACTATTACATATTGATTTAAATTTTCTGCTTCTTGGTCAGGCTACCAAAATAGATACTGCTGGTGTATTGCACTCTGACATCTGTTGGTCAATATGATCTTCAACAAAGTCACATTTTCCTGTGAACTCTGTGTCTAAGATGTCATGTATACGGTAACCGTGATACTGCATTGGTAAGAATATACCAATCACCTTTCTTTGATTCTTTCTCTAAATTCTAACAGATAAACAATTAGTAAAAGTAGTTTTCTTTGATTTTCGATATATTTTTACTTTTTTGATCTAGTGAAACAGCTTGTATTCACTCAGTGACAGGTCTAGGAGGTGTAATAGGAGTTTCAGCACACCTGGTCCGAGCTTTAGTCTATTGTTGAGTAACCAATTAGTGAAGGCTTTGGTCAGCAATATCTACTGGGGCCTTTCCAGCTCACGTTCGGTGGTCTGTTATTGACTCCTTTGGTAATTGCAGAATGATCTCCTACACCCCTAAGGTTTTTGATTTTGTCTGGCAGAAAACTTCGTTATCCCAAACACTGTATGTATCGTTTGCAACGCACTATTATTGGGTGGATTGGCAGCATCATCTCCGATTAGTCTAATGCCATGATTTCTTGGTGCATTGCTCTCATACCTGGGTTGGCGCTTCTAAATCTTTTCTATGCCTTCTCTACAAAACCTAAATTTTTGCAGTAAAATACAATTCATCTCATCAACAACTGCAACTTTACAAAGCTCTGCAACTTCATTCTCCTCAGCGTGCTATTGCTTACCAATCCCTTTTTGACAATTATTTCCATGCACATTGCTAACAGGAGATTCGATCTTTTATCACTGAATCCCCAAGTCTTCCTCTGAATTTTCCTCGTCTTTCCTTCCTAGAGCTTGTAAACTTTGAAACGCCCTTTTTGCACCCCAGATTCTTATAACCTGTTTTCTTTTTAAAAAAAAATCAACAAACCTGATATCATGTTCCCCTTTTCTTAGCCTTGAGTCATTGGTAAAAGGAGGAGGCACCAAGATTGTTGACTGCTTTGGGCATTAATGAATCTCGATCTGCTCATGAATGCAAAGTCTTGGTCGGCCAACATTAATGGCCTGCTTTATGTTTTTCCAGTTCAGCGTGCAGTTTAGATTTCGAGCAGATCATAACTACCCTATGTACTAAAGTTTTGACAAGGTTGACTTTGTTTTGGGCCAAATGAACTTCAGCGTATGTACTGACCGGTAAAAGTGGGCTTGCGATATACACTGACAAGAAATCCAGTGTAAGACTTTTCGACCAAATCCTCTAAAAAAGGGAAGGAATCATTTTATTTCTTTTCAAAAGAAAATAACTGAAGAAGTTCGTTTTCTCTCTTAGACTCCTGTGGTATTCATTTTAGGCAGTTGGCACGCTGCACTGATTGGAAAACTATACCGGTCTTGTGCTTGCATTTTTCTGATTGGCCTATTTCGATCCACAACTGGATATATATTTTTCATCGTGTTCTTTCGGACCCTTATTCTGACGTTTTATGCTGTGAGAAGTGTAAGACGAAAAAGCTTTTAGCCAATTTGTTATAAAATGCTTGCTTTTTCAAAGCCATTTTCAAGTTCTGTGCCGCGAAAAACTGTTCATAATCTTATTTGTATCAGGAAACACACTTTAACATAGCGAGATCTGACGTAATAAGAAACGAATTCAGCAAATTGTGTAGGCTTGGAATCCCTATATTTGGCCAAAACACACGGAATAGAATCTGTCAAACGTATAGTGTTTTACAGACTTATTTCATCGTCATGACTGCCATCGTTGAACAGCATGTAACTTCAAGAGCGCATTGATACCTCAAATATTCGGGAGGGGGGGTAAGGGTGTCAAAATATTTTGCCCGGAATTTCCCGTTTTCTTTGAATTTACCGAAAATTTAACTAATAAGGACCTCAATAAAAACACAAAATAGTTGATGTAATATATTTTATCTAAATTAATATACATATATAAAATATAATTATCTATATTTAATCATTAGTGATCTTAAGTTGTATATTAAGAAATAAAAACTTTTTGAAAATATTGGGGGGTGTGACATCCCCATATCCCCCCACCATTAGCTACGCCCCTGTCTAACTATTGTGATCGCCAATCTCCCATCTTGAACCACAGCAAATTCCATCTGTGTTCTTTATGGCAGGTTTAAATTCATTTTAATTGACACAGCAAATACCATCTGTCCTCAAAAAAGCGGTTATTTTTCAGTTTTATGTTCATTATTCTAAAACTGCTAAATGGAACGACGACCAGGCTCATCCGAAACATTGAAAAATCTTTATGAATCGCTGAACTGGCTAGAGTATGTTCCAATCTTCTCACGACAGAAATTAATGTCTGAAAAAGACCCTTACTTCAAAGTATACACGACGAAATACAACCGAAAAATGTCTGTTTGACAGAAATAAGTCACTTGGTTCTTAGCTCAAAATTTCCCTAATTATGATTCGGATTTAGAAGTTACAAATGATGGCTAATCAGCTAAATTCCACTAGCAATAACATTGTATATATTTGAAAGAAAGCCTTCAACGACAAAAAACACACCTCTAAAATATTCAAATGATGATTCTTTCCCGGAAATCAACTGACATAAATTTTAAATGCATATTGGAGGCTCGGTCTCGACAAGCAGAAAACTAGTTATTTAAAAAAATATCAATCATTGATCTAAAAAATTGTCCCTTGCACGACGAATTTAAATATGTCATGATACATTAATTAGCTCATCAAAAGCCTAGACTTGGCGGCATTTTGACTCATTGGTTAAAAAATATACACTAAAAAGAAGAGAAAACAAAAGCGTACAGTGAACAGAGTGGCTGAAGGGACAGCTTGAAATGGCGACAGATCAATTTGTACAGAGCATCCCAGAAACGTACCAGCAGGGATGCAGTGGTGGGGGCTCAGAAAGGCGAAATCCCCCTTTTTAAGCTTCAAAAAATGGGGGGCTCAGCCCTCCTCATTCTTTGTGCTTGGGTACAGCCAAGAATCATACAATGCAAAGAAAGCTGTGAAGAAGTGAAGAATCTTTACTTCACCAATGGTCAGCCATTGACAACTAAACCAGAAAAGGAAAAGAGAAACAACTGAAAAATTTAAAGGCATTGCAAGCTTTATATGCATGAAAATGTACACAAAGTTCGACATATATAGATAGAAAATTCGTGAATGATTTCTTACTGAGTACGTTTAGTTGCAGTTTTGTATAGACAGTTGGTTTTTAAGAAATGTCTGAATCAACAACCGGTGCTATTATTTGTCTTGTTTAGTTTTAATATTTCATGCACTACAACCTTTTTAATAAGAGCACTGGGTGCTCTAATTAATTTAATTAATAATTTAGGCTCGGGCGTTCTTAAAGCTGTAATTATTTCGAAATTGATTTTCTATATCTGCAAACTATGAATACTTTCCACTGAATCACAGTTCTGCATGACATTTTTAGTTGCACTGTTCATTGGCTGATAAAATCGCCTCTGTTTTGTTAACATGGGAGGAAATGTTTCAATTCAAAATCCAACCAATGGGTCATCATTATTGAAAAGAAAGTTCTTCCTTATCGATGCCATAAATATATTAGATGCATTTCCTGCCATTCTTGGAATGCCATATCCCAAAATTTATCACAGTGGTTTTCACTGAACCCTTGATCAATATAAACATTTGCTACATGGTCCCCCCACTTGCTATAAGGTCCCATCCCCCTCAATGTACCTGGCTGCTTAAACAATGTTCGGAAAAACATCAACCCTCACCATATTCAAACTTCAATGATTACATGACAAGAACAACTTAGAAATTTCATAGAGCCCCCCTTGTTAAAATTTCACAACTACATCCCTGCTTACGAGCCGTGAACAATGAACAAACTATCCCGAGCTGTTAATAAATAAAGCAATTAAGGAAGTCGATCCAAGGTATTGGAAATAGATCGTAGATTTTTTAGAAAACCACATCAAGCAGCGAGTTAAAATTAACAAGGAGAGAAAACACATATTAAAGAGATGTCAGTGATTACAAATATAAGTTTCGCGGTAAAAGAACATCTTATTATTACAGGAAATTTACAAAGTTTTGCATTACTTTTACAAATCACAGAGGCGTTATTTTACAGTTGGTCTAGAAACATTGGGATAAAAACAGCTTGTGTGACTAATGGGCACAGCGCAAGGTGGGACAAGTTGAGCCTTGTCCAAATCAGGTCCTTAATAATGTAACTTTCCCTCGGCTTATCAAGACAAAGTCTAAATGAAAACATCCTAGAGCGAAGGAACACGTCTGATATTAATTCGCTTGATTTCCAATTAATGGGATATAATTCCTATAAATTAGCAAAAATTATTCGAAATTTTATACATAGGGTTGTGCAGACGGCCAGGATATTATGAAACAATTCCAGCACAACTTTAGAAGTTACATGGACAAAATTACTGGGAGAGAATTTGAAACCTTCACAATAAGGCGAAGCCAAATAAATAAGAGATTTCTAATCACAACATAAGGATGAGTAGATTCGCGCTCTCGCGTGCTGTTGACGTCATGTTTGATCTGGGATTGATTGAGAGTCGGTCGGTGTGTTCTTTTCTTCAATTCAAATCAGGAACATTGACCATTGATATAAATGAGGGAAGCATAATATTTTTCACAGTTAAGACTCGGCAGATTAAAAGGTAACGACTTTTTTGGTTATAATCTTTAAATTACCCGATAGGAATCACTGTCGTTTTCAAATGAGAATTTAAAACGACAACGTCATATTTCAAGCGCTGTTTAAGCAAGTGACATCGTGCTCCAAAGAGAATAGGACATCGAGCTTAGTAAGATTCCAAGAGACAGGTGTCCTTTCCTGATAATTTTTCCGTGGCACAGTTTTCACAGTTCTGTGACATCCACAGTCGTGTTTTTGGAACAGTCACCACGCGATAGTGAAAGTAACAAAAGGTACACCCGTCGCGATTAAAACGCACGATCCAGTGTGGACACCAAGAAAAAGCTCTTAAAACGAAACCAGCTTGCCAGAGGTTTTATTACTGGAATACGCAATTTCCATAACAGCATCTTATCGATGTTTGAATGCCATATGAATCTTTGTAAAAAGCAGTGAAATTAGATCATAAGATACGGGAGCTTGTAACTGTTCTCCTGCTATCTAGGACTCGGGTCTGAATTTAACTATCTAAGACTCGGATCTGAATGTAACTGAAAATAGTCGAGATAATTGCTTCAAAAGTATCATTCTGCTCTACGCTTTACATGTTGCGAATAAAATGGTCTTAAACATCCGCGTTTTTGATGAAAAAATGTATTCCAGGGCAAGCAGCATCTTCTCGACGCTTTAGGGCATGGCTCAAATGTAGTTTATATCGATGATCTATTTGCAGGCGACCGCCATTCAGATACACAAGGATGACAAAGGTCCTTGTTCTAAAGAATGAAATCTGCATAAAAATCAAGAAACCCGAGTTGCCAAGGGCAATGCATCCCCTATAGCCTGAAAAATACTTCCATCCAGAGAACAGAATCTAGATAGCGATGGTATCCAGGGTATGGCAATGGTATCCAAGGTACAACAGTGGTATTTAAGGTATGGAAATGGTATCCTGGGTATGAAAATGGTATCCATAGTATGGTAATGGTATTCAGGGTACGGCAATGGCATCCAGGGTACAACAGTGGTATTTAAGGTATGGAAATGGTATTCTGGGTATGAAAATGGTATCCATAGTATGGTAATGGTATTAAGGGTATGGCAATGGTATCCGGGGTATGGCAATGGTATCCAAGGTATGGAAATGGTATTCTGGGTATGGCAATGGTATCTGGGGTATGGCAATGGTATCCAAGGTATGACAATGCTATTCAGGGTATGGCAATGGTATTCAAGGTATGACAATGCTATTCAGGGTATGGGAATTGTATCAAGGAATCAAATGCAACAATGGAAAACTCCACGTGCAACTTTCGCTACCAGGGCTAGCAGATCGGGAAATGCCATGCCGTGCTTCCTAAAAAACATGGGTTTCTTTCATGATTTCACCAAATACCGTTGGAGCAAACTCGACGACTGGCAATTGAATGGTAGATGGAAGACTGGCAATCGCATTAGATTTGAACAGAAATGACCAATAAAAGTACCTTTCGCAGAGAGCATCATTTGTTTAGTACGCTTGGGACAGCTGGTCTGCTTTCATGCCATGGCGTCAGGCTTCGGTTTGAAGTGACAGATCACGCCATACCTATTAAAGTATCGCATACACTCAGTTTCCATTATACACCTTGACCTGGAAGGGAGAAAAAACAATGCCCGAGATCAGCGACTTGAAATTTGCTTTGCTTCTTTTTAAAGTGTACCCTATTTACAATTAATACCATGCTATTGCAGTATTTTCTAAGAACAACTAGTTAAATATGCACAATAATAAATGGATTATCTGAATAGAAATCGGTTTGCTTTGTTATTAATTTATAAATGACCAATTCAGCTAAAGTAAAAAAGAATCTAGCATGTAATTATACTAATCTTGCATGAAGTTTTTAGTATACTCTCTCTTATCAATGTCTTTACTTAGGGCTATTGTTCAATCTATTTTTTCCAACCAATGAGAAAATTGCGTCATATGCACATGCGCAGAAGAAGGAGAGCTCGAAGAAGAAATTTTATTCTCAGAGCGCTTCGTAGCAGTGAAATCAATTATACATCATAATTGCAAATAAACCAGAGTTCCATTCTTCTCAAGACACCCTTTTCTCTAAATTGACTTCTTTAAAATCAAGATAACTTTGGCTACCACCAGTGGTGTAGTCTTGCAGATCGAAAACAACTAGCAAAACACGTGATTCCGCTATCGGGCATGATTAACTGGAAAACACAGGTTGAGCAAAAAAACTATTATGGCGAAATGTTTCAGATTATTGGCAGAGCACGATCTTCGTTCCATCTAGCAGTTTCGAAATCTATCACAAAAACATGAAAAACCGCCTTTGTGTAGACAAAAGGAGTTCGTTTTCACCTTAGGACTCCATTCGTAACATTTTCAATAGACAAGCGGCACTGATTGGTCAACCTCGACAGTCATATGCTCGCGTTTCTGATTGACCTATTTCGATCCACAACTGGCTATAAATATTTCCTGGCGTAGAGTTTTCGATCTATGTTCTGACGTTACTCTAAAGAGTGTCAGACGAAAAGCTTCAGTATATTCACATGTTTGCTTACGCTGTAAACAAAGGATTGTTTACAAACCAACGCATTTTAAAATTAAAATATTCTCATTTCTATTTTCCTTAATGTCTAAAATTTTATTTTCAGTAGATACATATACAAAAAGACAGAAGGAGTTCCTTTTTTCCTCAAACTCCAGTAGTAATTTTTCTATAGCCACTTGGCACTGATTGGCAACTATGCCGGTCTAGTCTTGGATCAGGTTCACGGGGCGGAGAAGGCGGGCCGGTCACATGCTTGCAATTTTCTGATTGGCCAATTTCGATCAATAACTGGGTTTATATTTTCCATCTTTTTCTTTCAGAACCTTATTTTTGCGTTTTAAATTCTGAGGAAAAGTCCGACGAAAAAGGTTCCAGTATGTTGTAAAATGTTTGCCTTTTCCATTGTCAAGCCATTCTATTATAAATCAAATGTCAAGCCATTCTATTATAAATCAAATGTCAAGCCGTTCTTTTATAAATCATATTAGTAGCATTTTTCATTAATTTTCGAGATCAGTTTTTTGTTCGTTATTTAAAAAGTTCATAGATATATGGTCAAGAACTATTATCAAATAAATGAATAAATGCAAATAATCTCATGAATTCTCGTTCCTTTAGGCAACTCAAAGAAAAATTCGATTTTTTATCTGCTTCCAATCAATGATAATCCTCAGTTCCTAAACATGGGACTAATCGACTGTTATTTACTTCGTTAGTTTAAAATTAATCCTGCTTACTAAGATGAGCTGGGATGCTGTAATGTTATGCAGCGAAAAATCTAACCTTGGAAGACAGAGAAGCTGAGAAAGCATGACTAAGCTGACTAAATGTGGGAATGCAAAGCTGCAAAAATTCTGGACAATAATGAAATTCTGAACATAGAAGAAATTACCAGGCCAAAATCCGATCGTTCTTTTTCTAATCACGTTCTTAAAGTAACAGGCGATTGTGCACAGAGAGGAGGCTCACATTCTTGGATATACAAATCTTCCATAATTTGGCTCAGCGACAGCTACGCAGCATTATAATGCCCAAGAGAACAATTTAGAGCAAAAAATTGGCTAGGCTTTATTTGAAAATCAACGCTTCAATAAGCTGTGCTTGAAGAAAAGCAGTGAAGTTTCGTGGACCTTCTGGTACTCGTGGTACTATGAAAGAAGACGCAAAAAAAGCTTTCTTAAAAGTATAGCCCACCGTCAAATTTTGTGAGAATCAATGTTACAACGGCCTTTAGCGGGAACCTACATTTTGTACATACGTTTCCAGATCCCTGTATCTCAAAGCGCCAAAATTCCAATAGCACGCGTACAGCGCACTGTAAAGAGCTCCCCAAAAGATTTTCAAAGGTATCATACCATACCACTTTTACGTCACAAAATTTGCAGCTGATCATAATCCAAAAATTACCTTTTGATTTGTTTGCCAATTGTATGATTTGCAGAAGACTCCTCTCAAATTCTTCGATAATCATTCTTTCCGTTTTCTGTTCAGAGCAGCGTTGCTGAAAGATATTGTGAGATTGTGAGTCTTTATCATCATAATCATCATAATCACCAACCTTATCTAGAGTTAGGTAGACAGCAGCCATGCAACTCATTAACGCTAACATGAAGCAGCTAAGAGATTGCTAACAGAATTTACCAAATTTTGATAAGAATATAAATTTATCAATATTTGTAGATTATTTGATTCCGTTTGGAAGTGAATTCTGGATCTTTCTTTTCTTTGCATATAAAATATTACAAAACACGTTACTTTCTACTATACTTATCCTAGTTACTGTACTACACCACATGGACGATACCAATGAGAGCGAAAGATAATGACTACCCCATGGCCAACAGGCAACGTTTAAGTACTATGAAACTAATGGCTACAATGCTAGATTCTGTTTGACATTAGATGCCCGGTCAGGATTTAAAAGTCGTTTCAATTCCAGATATTTGGAACTATGTAACGGAGCGACTTCATTTGAATACAAGAATACAAGAAGAAAAACTAAAGAAATACTGATAGACTTGGATACGGAATACAATGGATTCTTACTCATTCGGAAAAGAGATCTCGACTGAATTAACAGGGTTGAGAAAACGGAAAAGAGTTCTGAAATGATGACGTCACAAATTTTTTTAAAATTTGGACCTCACAATCTGAAAGAGCATCACGAAATACCTCAAAGTGTGCAAAATCAGTCGATTATGTTACGGTTTGGCAGAGATATGGCCACATGTGTAGTGGCTTTTCCCCTATCAAACCTCTGTATTTTGGTCTCTGTTCATAACTTCATGAACAGAGCCAAAATAACAGTGATTCGTTGGCAAACCACAGTCCTTTCATTGGCCATATCTCAACCGATTTTGGACATAATTGGCCAATTTCGCATATTTGAAAGTAATTCGTGGTGACATTTCATGTTATGTGCTTAGAATTCATAAATTCTAAAAATAGGGTTTTGATGACGTCACACTTTAGAACTCTATGTATGCCTGTAAAGGCTATTACTTTTAGAAATGAAAAATAGGCTCGAAAATCAGTCAGTTTCAATATGTAGAATTTCACTGAATTTTTACACAGGTAAATAGAAAATGAAAATTTCATATATTTTATTCTGGGGTAAAGTCCTTTACCCAGATAAAAGAGCAAACAAATTTATGACATTGATAAATTTTCTGGGTCCTCCTTGTTCCCATAAACAAAAGCAGCAGCAAAACGACGACAACAACAACATCAAAGCACCATCAACCACAACAACAATGAAAATTTTTATTTTAAATTCTTTGATTTATTTTAGCTGCGTTCCGAGAAGGATAAATGTACAATGTTTTGTTGCTGGCAAAAATGGGACATATGAAAATAGATGCGTAGGGATACTAAGCCAAGACAAGTTATTGAGCTTCAAAATCAAATGAATAAACAGTACAGATCTCCGATGTAATTCGTATTTCTATTGACAAAAACCGCGTGGCAACCCGACAACAACAGTTGTGCTGAGAACTCTTGCAACTGACAGAAACGCACATTACTTAGACAGGAATTCAATTAGAGGAGATCCGATTTTGCAACTTTTAATTCACAAATTCACAAGTTAATAACTCTGTGACTGAAAAATCTAGATTATTGCCAGTTGTGTATTACGTATTACCAAATCATTAAGTTTATTATAAACTTAACTGACAGTGGCTGCCAACACCACCGCTTACGACAGCTGCAAACATATCGAAAGTAAATCATCAATAAATTATCTTCCTTTTGTTTGGGTTGGTGCAAATGCTAATGTGGTTGGGGCTAGGGAATTGCAGCCCCCAAGAATTGAAAATTCTTAAAAATTAACAGAGAATCAGTTTGAAAGATTTCCAATATTGGGGTAATGGTTTTGAGCGAAAGTAAAGCAACACCCCATTCCTACGTTGTCACTCACAAGCTACATTTGGATGAAGCGAGTAGGAAACTCAGCACATCGAGAACTAACGGTTCCCGAAAAAAATAGATCAAATATCAACCTTTGCTTAATTTACTTCCAGAGCAATACCATCAGTTCAAAATTTATTATACCATGTTTAAATAAGAAAATGTCACACGCAGATGTAAGTTTAACATTTATATTATTTCAATATTGTAAATTCAAGCCAGATATTGTGACTTCACCAAACATTAAATTTACTAACATAAAACCTTAATTAGTTTCAAAACAAAACTAAGGTTGAGATAAAACAAGTTTATTAAAAACTGAGCCAAAATAAAACAATTTTTTTGGGGGAAAACGCCAGTAAAGGGAAATTGAAACAAAAAGAAATAATCGGTCAAATTCTGTAGGTGGAAAGCTGTTAAATTTTTAGAATAATGTAAGAAATAAACGCGTTCAGTTAAAAGGGAAGAACAAAATCGTGCGACTTTATATCAATAATTTCTTTTGACCTCTACTGATTCAGTAGATTGAGTGCCCGGACAATCTGAATCAAACAACATAAATTTATTTAAAGGAAATTTTGCGTAGCTAATAATCGGAGAGAGAGATACAAAAGATCTTATGCTATTATGGTTGCAGTAAAAAATAACTAAAAAAAATCTCACCAAAAAGCTAATTTGAAACTATGCAGTACAAAAAATAAGATCTTAAAACACTTGACGATAGCATAAGCCTTGTATAGAGATCTAGTTAAGATTACTTTAACTGAAATATATTGCCAAAATATGCAAATTTTTGCGAATAAGGATAAATTACCAATATAATACTATTATTAATGATAAATACTAGCAATAAGCAACCATCGCGTTTATGTTGGTAAGCAAGTTGACTAGCAACTCTGGGTCGTTGATTAATGTTTCTATTGTAGACCTGTATTATCCAAGGACACATAAATAGGATGATGGCAATTCTCACAGTGCCGCCCACCCTTTGCAAATAATGGAAAGGAGATTAAGCTGATGCATCTGCTCCAAAATCTACGACGTTTAAAACAAGCTATTCGTTACAATAACTATAAACTATGTAAAGCACGATGCTACATGATTTGGGGTGCATACAAAATCGTGAATAGAAAACAAACATGAAATATATTGTGTAGGTGAGGTCAAAGATGTTGAATAAAATACATACCGTTTCTGCCTTTTCTGCACATTCTAAGAGGCATTCGCACGTCGCATTTGCAACCGAGGTTGTTATGAATGTGAACGGAAGCCGCCTAAGAAGAATATTAATGGGTACTAAAAGAAAGAGTCTTATTTGGATAGCGGACCAGAATAAATAAAAAAGCAGCAATGGGGGTCAAAGGTTGACGGTCAGAGGATCAAAAGGTGTTTGTGGGTCACAAGTGAAAGTGCAGAGGGCAGGGTAAAATAAGGCAGAAAATGTAATACAATAAGATGTTGTCCATTATCAAACACATGAGAGACACGTATAACATGTAACAAAAGCATGTACCCTTCTCTAGACCTAATTCTCAATAATGTACTAAAAGTAGGAAATGCTTAAGAACTGTATTTATTTTAATTTTAAATCTATGTTCTTTAGCATGTGGGCAATAATAAGCTTACAGCTATAAACCTTTGCAAGCCTAATTTTAAAAAAAGTTCATTTGTTGTTCATTATATAAAGCAAAGTAACCACAAAGGGTAAGTTTGTTGAAAGTTTCAGCAAGCACCTCTATTCTCTAATTACACTTTTGTTGTATAGAACCGAACTATTCGAAGTTGCTACTCCAAGTTTGACACTTAATGGGCTAATCAGGGAGAACTACTCTCTTTTTTTAGTCTTTGTTTAGTTCAACACTGAGCAGAAAGACACTGTAAAGTATAAAATGATAATAAACCTTTCGGTGTTTGTAGATAACGGTTTAGTTGTCGCTGATTCGAGTTGTGATTCTAGCTTTGACCTCGCTGCGTTCTGTTGTAAAACTCTCACTTCTGCAAAATAAAACAGAAAGTCTTGGCTTCAAGTGGCGCATTAGAGAGCGTTGTCGCGATGTTAATGTCACATGATTTGTCTAACCTTTAAAGGCCCGAGAGAAGTTGCATAAAAGCAAGACAAATTCAGTTTGAGCAAGGCCGAATCTGTGATGAACCAGACATCGATTTAAATGCAGCAAATAAACGTTTAAAATCCTTGCATTCATCCAGGACTGAAAAAATCAATTTAGGCCGTGCACCAAACCCAAGTTAGAAATGGTTTATAACCTTTTTTATAGAACAATTTTATAAGAACACGAGCCTCAAAATTAGTCAAAAGTTTAGAACAAATTAAGAACAAGCTGAGGCCGAGCTATTGTAAAATGTAATTTTAAGCGATGTTTTATCTCCAAAAAGTGTAGTCTATGTACAAAACCCAGGAAATACCCAGACAAAAAATCCCGTCTCATATGTATTGACTTTACGAGCCTCTCTATCACTAAGCCTCTCAACCATTAAGCCCCTCCACAAATATGCCATTTTGTCATTTGCGTCAAACAGAAAAAAAGCCTGATTGGAAAAATTTCAAAAGCACGAAGCATTCAAATTTCAAGGAACTTTAAGATATAAGATCAAAGAAAAGCCCTGTGACATCGGATCTGATACAAAACAATCAACTACAAGAAATAAGCTGATATCAAAAGAAGCTTTCGAAGGAAACTTTGATCGCCTGACAGTCAATAAATTCTCCAGGGAAAATAATTTCATTAAAAGAATATGGCGACATATGGTGAATATGGCGATTTTGGAACTCTTAAAATGATAGTCGAAAGTAGAACAATGGACGGTACAACAGAAGACCTTGACTGTCTATTCTTAAATCTTTATCTGCCGGGCTAGAGAAGTTGAAAGTTTGCTTCGAGATATTCATGTGACGAAAGACTCGAATGAATACAGAATGAATACAGAATGAAAGCGATAACTTGGTAGATTTCTGGATTTTATTTTGGCTAAACGATGTTTTTAATCGATTGATTTGACCAATACGGAGATTAATCTGGCTGTTGTAACTTTATGGCAATTATCATCAGACCCCAAAGAACACATCTTAGAATACTGTGGTAAATCATTTTCCTAGGACATAAAACGGACGTATAAAGGGCCTGTTCAAAAAGATCCAACGGACAATGGAACGATCTCAAAAGTGAAACGAAAAGTATGCGATCGTTTCGTTTCCTTCCCATGTAAAAGGCTGAACTGGTCCGGAAAACGAAACGATTTAATTTTGCTTACTGCTTGCATTTTTAACATTAGTTTCCCTGGAAATACGGACAAGGGCATTGTTAAAATCTGCTTAACTTCGAACACAAAAAGCGGTATGTAATTGTTCCGTTTCTGCGAAAAGATTTCTTGATTGAACGGGGCCTAATTTGATCTTGGCACCTAAATCTATGTGCCTGGCCAAAACAAAGTAATCCACTGGAAAAACTCAGCTCTTTCACTTGCCTTCACTGTTGATTTGCAACTGCTTTGACTTATATTGCATTTTCAGAGGTATTTCATGCTGGTCAAATGAAAAAATTCCAAAAATATACATTTTCTGATGCCATACTAAAAAACTGTTAAAATAAATCCAATTTTCATGTTTTATTGCTAGTTACCAATGAGAGAGCATTGCGATATGCGAGGAATAAAATACCAAACTTTAGAAACAAATTCCAAAGCAAATTGCTTTAAAACATTTTTGTTCAGAAGATAATAGTGGCTCTCTGATTTATATAAATATAAATAGAACAAAACGCATGAAAAACTGACCAGCAGCATCGGCCAGGTGCATTAATGTTTTCCTCTCGGGACTCTCTTCGAAATTCTTGCAGCCAGTACACTTACAAAGAGTTGAACACATGATCTTTGCCTGGAGTAAATGAAAATTAGAGGTCAAACTAAGTTTACGCTTTAAACCAGAGGTCAAACCAGAGGTGAGAATCAGGGGTCAAACTAAGCTTACGCTCTAAACCAGAGGTCAAAATCAGAGGTCAAACTAAGCTTACGCTGTTAACCAGACCTGATAACAACCTGGGCAGCGGTAGTCACTTTAAAAATGTTCTTATAAATCAAGCTACAAAGCTCAGCTGTAACTGATCGCAGCTTCCGCTCCTTGCACCAAAACAAGCTTAAGCCATATGTTGGATGAGTGTATGAAATAAATCTATAAAGAAGGTTTAACTCTATATATGAATAAAACACTATTGTATCAATTCTATCGCATGATTTATCTACGTGCGCAAAACTTTGGCTAAGTCTTTAAGACATCCCTAGTTGTAGCCTCCTTGGTACGTAGTAGCTTTCAATTAGGGCCCTTTCCAAAGTACAATGGTCTCGCCGGCCAGCGTTTACTTGTAGATGCACCGGAGCAAAGAAAAAATACAGTCCTGATTGTTTTCAGAAAATTGACACGACGTTCACTGGGACGAGACCGCAATACACAATTGAACTGCATTAACTTGCATATGTGACTCGAAACAACAAAGTATAAAACACTTTTCCCTTTTCGAAGATGTGGTGAAGTAAAAGAGAATTCAAGAACATTCAACTGACATGCAAAAGATATACTGCGTTTTTTGATCTTCTAAAGTGAATTGAAGATCCCAGTCATGTACGGTAGACTGGCTAAAAAATAAGCTTGGTCACCATTAAACGATGCATTAAATCTGGACGTTCTGAGAAAATTGGGAAATAAAATAGATGGAAACGTACAAGCAGCTAGAAGTACCTCAACGTGAAATATAATGTGCGAGTTTTCATCAAAAACCACCTCACTTGTCTAGGTTCTCAAGGGAAGGAATTATTTAAGAGAATATCAACAGTCCTGCTATCACCATCCTTTCACAGGACTTATCTTTAATGCATAAAAAAATGAGTTCTTTTCACATGGACATCTGCATGGCTTACAATGATTCGTTATGTCGACCTAGAAATGTTAGACAAAACGTGTAAAGATTTTACAGTTTAACAGTGAGTGGGGCTGCAAAAAGGAGCGCTCTTAAACTTAATCCAGCCTAAAACCTATCCAGAAAAAGGAGAATGTACCTTTTTTCCAAGCCAATTTCGAAAGTACGCGGCTAAATAAAACAAGCTTACCTCATAGCATTCGCAGTAATTCTTAAGACACCCTGATCTCTTGCAATGACAACCTAAAAAACAAGAAGGATTGGCCTTTTTTTACTCAGGAAACAATAAAAAAAGAAAGAGATTAATTTTGAATGAACGCTCCTTAAGACAGAAAAAATGATGCCTTAGAATCGATTGTACATTTAAACATAAAATATTTTCAATACAATTATTATATTGGATATAATCGTCCTTTAAATGACAGTATAGTTTGTGCTATTTGAAATGCTCTCAGCATCTCATGTTCAGTTCAATTTGCAATAGTGCTAACTATTTATGTTACTTTGTCTATTCATGTTAATTCAAAACGCATCATTATTATTATTCCTTGCAGTAAATATCCCTGACTCGAATTAATCTCCCTGATTTGAATGTATTTCAGATTTTTACTAAAAAAGCGACTGCTTGGTAGATTGTGCGTCAAAGGATTGAACATGGCATTGAATCGAATCATTTTAATTCGACAAACAAAATAACAAATTCAAAATCTTCTTCTTGGACATTATTAAACAAAACGATATTTTTGATAACGCTGTATATTTTACCAAAAGAAAATTCGGGGACAGACGAGAAAGAAACTTCCATAAATGTTGAATTACCTTTCGTATGTCGCCGCTCTGAAACACCCTACAAGAAAGAATCAAAACATTTATATCTCATGAATACTTCTTAAACTTAAACACCTCTTTGATAAGAAAAGTGGGCGGACATAAAGAATCCGTAGAGGTATCATATTTTGCTAGATGTCATATTCTTGGAGAGCGTTCCCTGACCCTAGGCGACCTGTGATTCGTTGATGCAGTGAAAAAGCTCCTCGACGGGTATGACACACCTTTGCCGAAAAATGGGTTATTATTGTGCCAACAGAGTTACAGATAAGCTATAGATTATCACAAGACCAAAAGAGACCAAGAGGCGTTGGTGCCGGGGAGAATTACAAGTACAGTCATTCTTGTAATTCGACCTTTTACTAATTCGAACAAAATTTGCAGGTTCCTTGAAAATCTCCTAAAAAACATTGTGTAAATTGATAAAGGCTGTAAAAGTGAGATTTAGGGATGACGAAAGAAAAGCCCAGGATTTTTTTAAAAGCATAAAACCGAACATATGTCATTTGTAACGATTCCAAAGAAAGTTCGAATAATACAGAGTTGACTGTAATTTGAACATTTTAATACCCTCTGGCTGTTCAGATATAGATTACTTACACGAGTCTTTCCGATTTTTGGATGAAATGCTTGAGGGTTTCTTTCCAAGCATGCCTGAAAGAAATGTAAAAAAATTAGGAAACTAAACAGTTATTCAATTATAACTGTTTCTTGCATATCCCCGATGGTGACTGATGACCACGACGATTGCTGACCATGATTAACGATCAAGATAATGTTTACAATCATGAAGATGATTGATGATCACGATGATTGCTGATCGTGATTAACGATCGTGATAATGTCCACAATCAGGATATGATTGCTGATCACAATGATAATAGTGATACAAATCAAGTCTATTGGTTCACTGCAGGTAGCCAAAGGAGTGGGCATATAGTGTCAAAGTAAGACGAGAAAATTGACACTAAAGGACAGAAAAGCAGCACAAAAAAGCGAAGATTTAGAACTGTTCAAAACACTAATTGATCCAATTAGTAAAGGAAGCTTGTAAGACTAGCCAATTATTCTGCTTGCGTGGTGTTTTATCCCTTAATGAAGAGCATAAAACTCATTTCCAACTTATTAAATATCAGTAGGAATGTGCTCAGAAGAGGATTAGATAAAATAGCATCACAGTGTCAAGAGAAACAGACAAGGAGTTGACAACTTTTAGCGAGATAGCTCCCGTCGCAGCCAGTTCTTAAATTCTCTGTTTTTTTCGAGCACCTTAAATATTACTTCTGTTGTAACTTTTCATGTGTATTTTTATAAAACAAGGCTAGAACATGTGTATTTGTCTAAATTCTAAAACAAGGCTAGAAGGCATTGCTATCCATGGCTTAGAAAAAGAATTTTCTTTCTAAGAGGAGAGATTGTAAATATGAAGTTCCTTCAAACATAGAAAAAGCTTCTAAGCAGCAAGATTTTATAACGTTCGTATCGAGGTTGGGGAATCATTTTAAGTCATTCTTCATGCAACATCGTGGTTATCTACAGTACAACGTAAAAGACAACGTTGGAATACATTTTGCTTTCAAAAGGGCCATATAGGTTTTTCCTCTGATAAATCCTGTATTTGGTTCCGAGCACAGCTTGCAGGTATCAGATGTCAAAGCAATGCCAAAAACCGCAATATTTTTTCTGCAGGCAGATGACCTGCAAAGCTTATAAGCAAGTGATGAATGGCCTTGGAAATAAACTGCGTCTTAAATCTAACCTTGATTGCCTTGCTTCTTTCAACTTCGTGCTCAATGTTGTTTTCACAGTTCTGACAGTTGCAATTACTACAGAACTCGCCATTCGCAAAGCAATCGCAGTACCTAAAAGAAAATGTAACGGGAGTGGTCGATAAGAGAGGAAAAACAGGACATTTTATAACCACATTGCAATTAGGGTGAGGCTTTTTCAGTAAACAAGCAACTAGGTAAACGTCAGACGTAAAGGCAAATGTAATTTCCACAAATCAATTCGGTATCAAACTTGAGTAAGCAAGCATAGGAACGAAGGAATTGTCGAAAAATAAACAAAAAGGCTTTAAGCGATGTTTTAGAAAACGATGTAAACACAAAAGTTGTGATACAACTTACAGTTTCAAGCACTGGGACTTCGTGCAATTGCAAGGTTTCTTCACGGGCTTCGTTTCAACCCTGACCTCGTCACTACAATCAGAAAAGAACACTTAGATGGCTAGTGTACAACATATTTTCCTGGCACGGCGCAAACTGAGGACGAATTCAAGGCCAAAGCAGAGGCGGGAATCGGGCTTTGTGAATGATGGCACAAGCATAGCAAAAATTCCGAGTTTTTTTGTCAGCAGCATGTTCTAATTAAATCCCTATGCCAAAATATCCAATTTTTGAGGTAAATTTACCGGGTCATGTCGAATTCGAGAGAAAGGCGTTAGTTTGCAACCCTAAAACTTCCGCCTTTGGGGCCGATCGCCTTATAGCATATACAAAGTGAATATAAAATCATACAGACTTTAAACATCTACATTAAGGCTTAGGTTTGAAGAATCTTACAGTATTTCTATCCCACTGAGCACATATGACAGGCAACAGCGACCAAATGCGTTCGATTTTACGAAATTAGCATCACAGTGATTGCAATTTAGAGCCGGCTTTATGGCTTCCTAAGAGTTCATTACACTAAGTATGGGCTTTAAGACATACAGAAGACTGTGTCTGAAAAAAAAATCATGGATGAAGACATTTTGTCGGCCTGCTGAATAGCCCATTGTTATAAAGGAAAATTATTCTTAGTCTTTTGGGCGGATTATCAGGCTAACATTTATCGGATTCTGTCTGTTTGAATCATAAAATACTTGCAAAATTTAATACCTATGGATTTAGCAAAAGTTTTTAGGTTACTCTGCTTATCTCAAATAGGAAACATGGGGCTGTCGCTAACAAGATACTTAGCATTCTGGGTAGCATAAGACAGGTGTACAGCAAGGTTCTGTGATGGATCCGTTTCTTTTTAATAGTTATTGTAATGTACTGATGTCTTTACATATGTGATACTTAATTTAATGATTATATCTTCCTACCTAATTTGGCCACTGCTCATAATTTACAAAAAACAAAATTCAAATGAGATAAGATAATATCAAGATAAAATAATATAACCAGGAAAACCCCCTAAAGCCCTCCATTTAAACAAAAATAATAAACCCTTCGATTTGCCTCCCCTTTCGCAGTCAAATTCTCGGTCGAACGGGTTCTGTGATCCAAAATAAGACCACCTTTGACAAAAACAAGCTCTAATTCGACAATCTAACGAAATCGAGGGGTTCAGTAAGACTATCTTTGTTCTATTTTTTTATCTTGATAATATGAATAATTGTAACTTTGTTATTTAGCAAAAAAAGTCAACGATGATTTGTAAACCAGTACCAAAAAATGGGGCCAAGAAAGATCATTATGATTGTCTTGTATATTTATATTGTATGATCGTATCGTCGGTAGACGTAAGGGAAAGCTGAGGATGATAAAAAAAATTACTCAAGTAAGTAGAGAAAAATTCACGAAAAAACTGTGAAGCACAAAAACCGAAGTTTATCACCGCATTTTTATGAATAAAACATTTTTCAGCAAAAGTATAGATTGCAACATCTGTGTTAAATCAGCTACACATTGGATAAATTTTGTGAATAAATAAAATAACGCAAAATTTCGGACTTTGATGGGTACAAACATGACTTTGTTCATTATCTGGTTATTTCATACTTGCTTGGTAATACAATAGAATGTTCGTATAACGGATGTCATATATTAACTGGTACGCTGTCCGTGGAAAGGAGGTGTCTATAGAAATTTGGACAAAACTACTTGTCTTTTTCTTTAGGGGTATCCGCTATAAAAGGGTGTCCGGCTAGCAGCGCTAAAAAAAGAGTGTCCGGCCAAAAGCACTATAAAAGTGTCCGGCTAACAATTGTGTTGGTATTTTGTTAACTGGTAGTATTAGCCGGCAATGCAATATATCTGCTTGAACCAGCATTTTAAAAACCAGCCTATGTTATCTTACAAACTTAATCTCCAAAAATAACCTAACCCGAAGAAATTCGAACAAGATCGATTTAAAGTGTTTTCAAAATTTCCTGCCAGACAGTCGTTTAAGGGGTCTGCGACAGTTGATTAACTTGCATTAGGGTTGTAAATTATATAAACCAGTTAGGCTCTAGATAACTAAGACAGCGGCGAATTCTTAAGTCAAAATCAAGGAAAGTATTCCACGTGAGAAGGGAAATGGCTGTAAATGAAATCTGTGCCACTGGGGAAGCGGAAACAAGATGTTTGAATCCACCTTTTTATGGATGAAATATTTTCCATATGCCCATGTAACTTAAGGAATTCCAAATTTAAAACAGCGGAACCGCATCACAAAATGTATGGGTTTAATACCGTGGCATACAGATGAAGCCAAATATGGAACTCAGTTCCAAACGGACGAAAATACTCCCCTACTTTATAAATATTCATGATTAAACTTAAAAAAGAGACAACAAATAGTTCCTTCGTTCATTGGTGATTGGACAGCTGTTATTTGCAAGATACGTTTGTGTCCACACAACAACGTACTCGTGTCTCTCGCGTGGTCTCATATTAAAAGACACAGTTTCTATAATCGTCTAAAGCTTTAATACTTCGGAAGTCTCTGTACAGCGAAGGTTGTGGAAAGAAATTGTGAAACATGATGCATCTTACAATAAAAGTAGCCCTGTCAAACTATATATATACAACATGATACGCGTCAAGTTCTAAAAGATGCATAGGTAGCTGTGTGAGAAAGTTTTTCGAAAATAAAACCACTCATTTAGAACCGTTTTTTGAAGGGAATGTGGCTGATCTGTGAATACTTAGGGTTGTTAGACCAAGCAAGTTTAAACAAAGCTCTGTATAATCGCTCAAAATTTGCAAATTGCTGGCGGATATACACTTTTCATTCGAAGGAAACAGCAAACAAATCACCAAGTAAAATTTACTGGCAGTAGAATATTCTCAAATTATCGCACCGAGCTCAAGGGCCCTGCAAAATATGCTGCCTTTTTGCTATGATATTTATTGCAAAATCCTTTTGTTCATACTCAAAAGCTTGCAGCTAGAACCACGGTTGACCCGTACCGAAAAAACCAAAATAAAACATGATAAATGGCAGCTCACCTGTTAAGAGGATCCTCTCCTTCTTGAGAGTTCTTCGTGTTAGATCCAACGATAAGAGCTCCAGGCGGCAAGGCACCACGATATTGCTAAGATAAAAAGAACTTTCTCAATTTCTTATCAGTGCATAACTTATTTTAGAACATTCACATTTGCTGATTGGAAATTTCCCAACATGCAAAAAGAATTTTCACTGACAGATTAAAATCGAATCATACAAAATAGCTGAGCTAGCGCAACCGAAAAATTACAATTTACGAGAGGGAGTACCTACACATTATGACTATGTCTATCGACTTTGTCCACATTAAACAAATGACAAGCAACCGAACAGTTAACGTTAACGCAATCTGAGAATCAGCATTTCAAAAAAATGTTTACGCAATTAGGTGTTGAAATTATCTACTGTCGATAATTGGTAAAAAGGCAAATATCGAAAAATGCAACGGCAAGAAAAATGCATAATTTTTAACAAAAACAGCCTATTTTGGTTTACAAAATACCGTAAGTCCTCGCTTAAGCCCCCAGCTTCCAATTAGGCCCCCTTTAATAAGCCCCGCCCTAAAGTAATTTTTTGCATAAGCCTCTACCTTCGAAAAAAGCTCCCCTCAAACTAGCCTCACCCTAAAGTAATTTTTGTGAATACGCCCTCACCCTCGAATGAGCTGAGGTTATGCCATTGACAGCAACATCCTCATATAGAATATTTACACTGGTAATATTGTTGGCTACTTCTAAACAAGTATCCAGGGGCTTACTGGGTACTTGTAGTACATATTTGGTGAATGCTTCCTTAACATGTCGCTTGCTATTCTGTGGTGAGGAGACATGGACAGTTCTCAAGAGTGTAGAAAATATTGTATACAAAAATCGCAACCCCGAGTTTCACGTTTCATGTGAACACCCACCCTAAATACATCCCCTACTGATTTGGTAACAGCATTGAATTGAATAGTGTTAAACACTAGGTAGCCAGTGTTTAGAACGATTCAATTCAATGATGTTACTGGAACAGCAGGCTAGGAAATACCAACCTGTTCAGGAAATTATTTGAACTCACTGTATGAAATAGCATGCACAGATGTTAACATCACTACAGCTCAATGAATGAGGGAATAAATTTCTTGATTTCACAAAAGTTTGTGATATAAAACGTTGAAAGCTGATAAGCGTGTTTTTAGTTTACATTTTCCTTCTTTCTAAGAAGAAAAACCAAAAATCGCCCTTTAGTTGATTCTTAACTAAAGAGTAAATTCTTGAGAAATTCTGCTGTTTGTCATTTTTTATGTTCTTTATCGCAGGATTTTACTGCAAAAGAGCCTTAGTTGTTCTTAGGCAGCCTGGATATGCTCTTACTTCACTGTCGACATTCTAAATTCTAGCCCATTAAGTTAATAATAAAGTTCTTACACGTGGGAAAGTTTGAATGTATTTGACCATCCCTTCCTTGGTTTGACGTGAAATTAAAAGTACAAAGCATAACTATCTACACCTTTAGACACAGGCAACTAAAAGGCATGCTGTTTCTCCAATCAAAACAGACCACTTAAAAATAAAAATTCCCTCTTCTCGTGAACTACGTCATGAAACACATTAGTTACGTCCAGAACCGTAACTAATGTTGTTCTCAGGGAGAGCTCGTGCTGCTTAATCATAAAAAATATCGTCATTTTATCAACCCCTTTCATTTTCATTCATTTTCAAGACTGCTCATTTGACCCAGGAACGTATAGGATAGTTTGGTGCACTTTTTAGCCACTTGATGGCTGAAATACTCACACTAGCTCTGAACCAGAAACAGCAAAAGCACCTGATCAAACACTACAACGGCTTCGAGGATGCCATTTGCGATACTTTTATCAAAGCAATCATCTCCTTCATTTTTGACCTGCAAAACTGCTATTGGAAGACTACTATGAAAGAGTTGAATAGCACTGCTACCGTTAGCCTTGCTTTATATCCTTTCTTTATCTCCTGCTCTTTCTATGCGAAATCTTATGACGTTGCTTAACCAGCTACCAATCGCTTTGAAACTGCTGGTTTTGATTCCTTAGCGTGCTTTGCTGCTCTAATAATGAACGAATCCTTCTTTAAGTGGAAAATGCTCTCTCTTGACTAGCTTTTTGGTTGGCAGGGTTCTTGCTTCTAACATACTATAATGACGTCCATTTGTCTATGATTTGATGCCTCAGAAAAAACTTACTTCTATCCATTTTCAATTTTATCACTACTGGTGTGTTGTGGACAAATCTAACGTTTTGAGTGCGCAAATCTAACAACTTTCATGCTTGCATTTTGACAATGAAAAGTACATCCCCTTGCTCTAAACTCCCCCACCCTTTCCTCCATAATGAAACATCGCGATTTCCACTCCGTTTTGTGTATAGCTGTTTTTTTGGATTCACAGCTGAACTGTGCTTTGTCCATTTTCAAGAACTGATGGCAACCACAAAGCAAATATTCCAATGATTTGTTGATGACGGAACACGTGGATAAGGAATAGAATCTTCTATTTTCTCCCCGAAAGGCATAGCAACGGACCTTAGTCAACAAAGGCCAAATAAACACGTAAAACAAATATTCTTTTGAGAATGTGTGAGAGGACATACAGATGGCAGGGGATCGAGAGATGGATGCAGACGGCAGAAGTCAATGGACAAGAAAAAAAGCCCCAACCTAGGAACACTGTCGGAAAATGAGACTGAGGATGAAGATGCTCGATTAAATAAAAAGAGAACTTTTGAACTCTTGGGGAAGCAGTGCAGGCCGGAGTGAAATATCAACAAAAATAGTCGTGTGTTTGGGGCATTCTTCGGAAGCCATCAGGAAATCAACTTTCCTTGACCTTTCCAATCATCCAACGTTTTTTAAACCAACATTTTTCAAACAAGCTAGACAATAACCATGACAAATATGCTTTTTTGCTCGGAAGGAAAGTCACTCAGTGGTTAGCCATGTTCCCATTGCGCTTTCAGAGCCTACTGCACCTTTCTGAAAGATTTTGGTGAAATAGATGAAGAATACGTGCACAAAGACAGGTAAAATTCTGGAGCTGGAAAGGACTTTGGTCTCTCTGTAGGCTATAAAAATTCTGGAAGCTACGATAAATCAATCTAAGTAAGAAAGGAAAAACACATTTTTTATGAATTTCCCTCCCTCCCTAATTCCCCCCCCCCCCCCACTAAAACGTACTTTATAAATAAAGATTCATTTGTTGATAGCTCCATTGTTGTGACTTTACGTCTTATATCGACAAAAATCTTAATGCATTTTATTTTCTTGGCCTAAGTACACAGAGCTGGGTCTTTCAGAGATTGGCATACATTCCATTATCAAAGTTGATTTTACAAATGTTGAATTCCTTAAGCTGCTACTCTGGGTTTCAAACAAAAGTGATCACCAGACATTGCACTAAACCTCTTATTGCTATCAATCCTGCATGTGAATGACTTTAGTTAACGTCACGTGTGAATAATGGTGGGGACCAAATGACGTTGTGCCTTGTCCCGTTATTGATGGCATCTCAAGCGCGTCTTATGCTCTAGAATTAGGTTTTTTCTACAAACTTGTCCAAATTCATTTGCCAAAGCTACAAAAAACGCGTTTATCCTCTATGCAGATACGCACAACCAACTTCCTACTGCCGTGTGTAAACAGCTCTGCGCAACAGAAATCTGGCCTATTGAAGTCCCTGTATCATGAAGGCAGTGTAAGGTAACATGAAACGCAAAACGCAACATACAATGTAAACGCAAACGCAATACTTACGACGGGAGTGATAACAGCCTGCATTAACTCACCAGACGGCATACGCAGGACGTTGTTTGACAAAGACTGAATGTTTGACGTGTTTATACTGTTTTGGCCTGAAAATGTCACAGTCCCGGCCTGGCCTATGGAGCCACTAGGAAGTAGAATCTGCCGTGGTTGAGTTGAGACGATTTTTGGAACAAGCTAAAATTCAAGCGACATGTCTGTGAGCAAAGGAATCGCCAATATGACTTGACAATATGGTGTTTATAGTGCAATGATGGAAGAAAAACAACATAATGTAAGTGCAAATTGATACATTAAGAAGGAAGAGAATACAAAAATATCAGGTTTATTCTCGCTAAAATTTGATTTATGTATCCTTCACGTCACTCAGAGACTCAAGGACAAAAAAGTAAAGGCCGGTTTCCACTTGAGCGAATTCTTCAGCAAATTTGTCAGAGAATTCACCGAGCGTGTTCGTTGGTTCGCTGCTTGGCAAATTTGCTGGGAAGCTGAACTCCTTTCAACTTTCATATTTTGCTAGTGAATTCGCCTGTGCCTGGAAAGAACAAAAGACATTCCAATTGCTGACGAATTCGTTGAAAATTTCGCTCAAGTGGAAGTCGGCCTTAAGGCTTTTTCAAATAAACATACAACACCGTAACAAAAGTATTGACCACATCGAAGAAGAGGAAAAGACGCGTGAATAATCGAAAGCTAAGTGGTGAATAGGAATGGATGGAAAGTATAGCGACCAACAATCTATACGTCAATCTAATTAGAGCATTTGTTGGAAAATTTACAATAGTGAACCTCTTTTAACAGTTTTAAAGTTCGATGTTGTGTCTGGTAATAGCGAAATTTCGAAACCGCTTTCAGCATTCTTGAATTGGTTGCATATAATTGAGCAAGGTATTATTTCAGAATTTCGTGTTAGATCTGAAGAGCACTTTCGATCAATGAGCCATTTGAATCATGGTTTTTTATACAAAGCGAGACATTTTCAATGATGTTACAATTTAAACTAGAAGCTAGTTACGGTAAAACTTTAATCCTTCTTGTTTGGCAATAAATTGGTAAAAGTTTTTTCCATTTACAGGTAACTTTTTATTTTGCATTTGTGTGGAACACTCATTATAATTTGTAAGGAAGAATTTTGAGCTGCAAAACCTTGCTTAACATTGAGTTTCATGTCCCTTGGCGTCCCAAAGCGTAAATAAAGTGAAGAGGAACAGACAACTTGTCTCTTCTAAAACATTAATTCTTTTTGCTCGTCCACTGCTCGGTTCTTTTTAATGAAAAACTCTCGAAAAACTTTTTTGGTTTCTTACAGCTATTATGTGACTACACCTAACTTGCTCAGTAATCTTTCAAAAATAGGAGAAAACAAACTTGAATTTTGCACTTCAGAAATTGCAAACTGGAAGTTACTAAAAAAGCAGGCCTTATTTTGATATTTAGAAAATTTTCAATCCTTCTCAAAACAATATTAAAGAAACAATTCTGAGATTCAAAGAGTGGAAACAACTTTTAGAAGCTCTCGTGAAGTGAAAACTCGTGAAATCTGTACTTTTGGTGTCATTTATGAGCTTAGAACTGCCAATATAATGTAAATAACAACCTGACTTGCAGTTTTTTTTCGCACTTCTTTCATTTTTGATAAAGCTGGCAATGAACAGTTCCTTTTACAGGTTTTTATTGATTTTCGTGAAAAATCACCAAATGTTGCCTATCACTGGTTGTTTAAGGACAATGAGCAACAACAATAAATATTGAACCAATGAAAACTCTCTGTGTCATAGGCTTGTCTTTCTGGCATTGTTGGCATGGCAACTCTCACGTGATTTTGCAAAAAAATTTTAAAGACCTTAAAACAGCACCTATTGTCTGGCTCTTAGCCATGCTTGTCCTTCACAGCCTTTTCAAAAGTAAAAAACTTCAGAACAATTTTTTGAAACTCTTCAGCATAGAATTCTCTCCTAAATTCTTCTCAATGGTTGCAGCATTTCCAAGACTTTCCCAAGGAAAAATTTTTGACTCACTTAACATTTAACAACATGGCAACTGCCATGTAATTTTGCAAACAACTTGAGAAACCATAAAACAGCATAGCCTTTTGAAAAGTAAAAAACCTCTGAACACTTTTTTGGAAGGTAAGCTCTTAGAGTTTCCTTCCTTAATCGCCAGAGCGTTTCCCGGACTTACCTAAGTATAAACTTTTGACTCGCTTAACATTTAACAACATTAAACAAAAACATTCAACATTAAAGTTGATGATAAAGCCTTGAAATTAACCAAGTTTAAATGTAAATCTGAAATCAGTATTACCTGTGGTTGCTTTTTCTTGTCAATTTCATTGGCTCTTGTAACATTAACTGCACCTCTTGGTGCAATTGGTCGTACTGTAATTGTTTGGTTTGTTGAAGCAAAAGACAATGGGAGATATACTTGTGCCGGGCCTGGTTGCGAAGAGAGTTTCTCAGGCGAGGAACCCTTGGGAAGTATTTGAGGCTTTGCAGTAGCCGTTTGTGGCACTGAGTTGAGTATGTATGCATGTCCTTGGGAAACTTGAACAGGGATCAAATTCTGCCGATTAAAAGTTAAAATAGATCTGTTGGTAGAAACAATTTTTCGAACACCAGGCTGTTGTGTGAGGGAAAGACTTTGACCTTTTACTGCTTCTTGTGTTGACGGTGTAGATGATAATGATGTAACGACCGTAGCCTTACACTGGACTGGTAGCCTAGCAACTGTTGTTTGAGCCATCTGAGGATCTGCAAAAGGATAATTTAATAAGGCTTTATGTAACAGTAAATTCACATCAAATTAGGCAAAAAGAAGAATATGAATGCTATTGTGTAGACCAAAGGAGTTTTTTATCCTAAGACTCAACTGGTAAAAAGGTTTTCAATAGGCAAGCAGCACTGATTGGGCAAAATCAACTGTCATGTGCTTGTGTTTTTATTGGCCTATTTGATCCACTACTGGGTACATATAATTCCAAGCACATGACTGTGTATTTATTTCATTTTACTAGAAAGGTTTTACCAAGACACAGGCTACACAACTTTGTTTTGATACAATACAAACAACTTTTTAACCAGATACAGTAAATAAATCAGCATTCTAATTACAGAATCAAGTTTTGTGCTTTTATATCTTCTAGATAGTTCCTTAATCTTAAACTTTTAAAGGATTTGTGCACATGAGAAATATCCTTGTCATGTCTCTGGAACCACCAAGGAATTCATTTTAACTTGCCACATAAAGATATACTAGCTTTTCGAACTAACATTTTATTCATAAAACTTCACTATCCACTTTTTAAATAAGCCAAAATAACTTATAAACCAATTGGATAGCTTTCACAAAACTGTCTATTCAAAAGCTATTACATTTGTTATGATATACTAAGGACTGATAGCAACAAGCAAAGAAAGGACACATAGAAAAAACCAAAAATTACAAGCAAAGATAAAGAAAGAATGCAATATTTTCATAATTTAAAATGACGCTAGAATGACATGATATAAACCTGCAGTGGAGGTTGGTTGCCTTTGGATAACAATGAACTGACTTGGTGCATTGTTAACAAAACCTTCTGTGGATGTGATATTTAGTGGGCCATCGAAAGTAATACCCTGAGCTGAGGCAATTGCATCATTTGACACGTTACAGGCAATTTTGGTTGAATCATCACCCATTGTGTCATTAGTGGAGCTGTAAAGAGAGAAAAAAACTTGAATATGGCCCAGAAATACAGAAATATTTTTTGTGTACATGTGATTAAATGTTTCTATTGTCCAAATTCATCAAAGCAAGAAGATAAATTGACAAATAACTACCTGCAGATGGAACCTGTATAGGAAATAGGTTTCTATCAATATTCATATTTAAAATATCAAACTTGAATAAATATATACTGTCCAGAGTTTTGCAAGAAGGAATTCTAAAGGTAAAGAAGAACAATATTTAAGCATTGCAATGAATTGCGAATGGCACAATGGAAATACAACTAACTTTCATTAAAAACTGCATAATGGTATACCAAGACATAACTTCTATTAATGGAGCTATTTATAAATATAAACAGAAAGCCCCAACATTTTTATAATGTTTTCCTAATGTCAAAGCTGCTAAGGATATTCTGACTCAGTTTTTCAGGTTTGCCAAGGTGAAAACAATTGCTTATTGTTCTACAAACAAAATAGCTGGAAATTTAACAGCTAATATATCAAGTTCTTATCTTTTGGCAGCTTTGAAAAACAGTGAATTCACATTTTGCATATTAACATGTCAATTCATTTTAGAAATTATTACAAACTTTGTTGTATTTTTTCTGCTCTGGTTTAACTTTGCCTGGATATCATTGTTTATATTCTTTGTGCTTGTATTGTAGATTCTCTGGAAATTTAAATTTTGAAACAAATAAAGAACTTTGACCACAAGATTGTTCCATGCAACACATACTTTCACCTTCAGTCTTTAATTACGGCAAATGTTTCAGTTCATTCATCATAAATCCAATATTGAATGTAGACTGAAATTATGGTTCTTAACCTTAATTTTAATTCAAAAATTTTGTGCAAATAAGTTTTGTTTCATCTTATAAATAAAATTAGGCACACAGGTGATGGTGTAGGCAGCACACCAAAGTTTCTCCACATGGCCATACAAACATAACTTGTGCTTTAGTCTATTTATCTTTTATTGTCAACAAAGGTTCATATTTGTAAATATTAAAGACATGAAAAATCTTTACATATACCCAGCCAGAACTCTGTGTTTATACTAGAAAAATAATCGTTCTAAGTAATTTTTTATATTTGGGTGTACCTTTGGCTGTATTTGGGATACAATTTCTTTAAAACATGTTAAATCTAATGTATCTCATTACAAAGAATGTCAGGACAACCTTTAAATTTTTTTTGGAATTTTCAGCATTTAGAAAAACTTATCATAAAGCTACAATGAACCCCTGGGTAATGTAATTGGGGGCTTATAAACTGAGCTCAAACTTAACAAAAAAGTATCTGCATTTTTTACATTGTCAGACAGTTTGCTTTTAGGCTAAATTTGTACATTTTATTACTGAATATAAAGCTAAGTCAAAAAATAAACATACAAATGAATGACTGTTACTAAATATCAAGGAAAATTTAACTGGTGAAACATAGAGCCTCTTGTGTATTAATTGTCAAGTTCACAATTTGACATTATAAGTTGAACTAAAAAATTTTCATGGGCCTAGAACTAGCTGGCATGCCAAAGAAAAATAAAGTACATCGATAAGTACTTTGTTTGCAGTTCAATAGCCTACTATTGATCGTTGATTGTACCTTCATACTGATGACAACAGTCTGTCGACGTGGAAACAAATATAGGCCGGCGAGAATGCTATAGTTTAAATTTCTTCGAGTTTCACTGAGATTCGTACTTTGATCGACATAAGAAATTGATCAGCGGGCCGTTTCAAAGCAAGCATCCTCTTCAATGATAATTCTGGGCAATGGCCTAACCAAATTCCATTTTGAGTTGCCAAACACGAAGGAACATACCTCAAATTGAATAAATACAATTTCATACTTACGGATGTCGTTTAGTTCATTCTTTCTTGTCAATCCTTTTCAAATTGCAGAAACTAACAATAACAATACTTGAATATATTTTAGATGATCGAAGTATCTCCATGAAAAACTTGTAACATGATATCCAGGCTGCAGTATGGTTGCTGAAAATTGAAACTCCCGCTTTTCGAGATACGCTCTAAATGAGATATCGATGTTTCCCTTGAAAATTACCTAGATTCGTGCAATAAATACAAATTGCATCAAATTTTGAGCTCCAAATAACGATCTCGTACAACTTTTTAGCAAAAAGATATCAAGAGGACTTTAAGGTCGAAATTTTGTTTTCCGTCCTCACAGCAAACACAATTTTCTGCAGCCATTTTGTATTCAAGAATCACGGCTTCGCCTTGTTTAAAATCACGCGCTATGGCCAAAGGAAATTCCTGCCACCCAGTGACTTACTCGATTTTGATTGGTCAATTCTGATTCCATCAATGTCGAAGTTAACAAATCAATGCTGGGGAGAGCTTTTGATTGACGTGCCTGTCAGATATACCCAATCACTAGACAATATCAGAATGTGATTGAAAGGGCAACCATTTCCGGTTTTAATTGGCGCTAAAAATGAAGTCAAATCTATAAACTTACACAGGTTCCTTAATAATACCATAGTTTATATAATTTTATTCTATTAACTATGATAAAACAAATTTAATATATTCCTTGAATGACTTGTTTTCCTTGTAACAAAACATTGAAGCAAAGATCACAGCCAAAATCATAGCTCTTATTAATGAATGAGTTAAAGAACTTTTGACATAAAACAAATGCCATTAAATAATAAGACCCCTCTCTTTAATTGAAACATCATTAAAGGTACTTTAACAAACAGTTTTTCCACATGAAATGCTGCAGATACATGACTGTTTCACACTTATTCATAAGAACAAACAGATTTATATGTTCTTAACCGATATATTTCACACTTATTTATATGTTCTTATTTATTTATAAGAACAAACAGAAATAACAACCGTTTATGGAGAGACTTTCTGGTGTATTTATGCTTCACTTTGTGAATGTTCGTCATTGTCATATTACTTTATAGGCATAGGCAAACAGCCACCCTTGGCCAACAAAAACGAATTACTTTTCTTTGAAAAACAAATGCACACGTGCAGAATGGATAAAGAAAAATAAAACATTTGTCCGGTCTGCAGGTTACCTTCCATATCGAAATTGTAACTATCCATTGCAGATAAAGCAAGACTTTTCCCTACACGGGTACTTCATGTTACCAAAAATTCATAGCTGAATCTGCTTCATAATCAGTACAATATGGAAAGAATAATTGAAGGACTGTGTTCTCTTATGACAGCATGTATGGCAAACAATATATGTTGTGCAGATATAAGTGAAGATAAAATTTTGATACTATGGTTCATTGTCCCTTCAAGAAAGAGAAACCCGCCTTGAAAGAAAAAGCTTTCATATGGTGGAGGCAAAAATGAAGGCAATTCTACAAATGTGAGAATTTCACAATGATATTAGGCGAATGCCTGTCAATCGGATCAAGTGCCAATCGGACAAAGACTTTTCCGGTGCCTAACTCGATGCATTTCGCTTTTTGAAATTTCCCTAGCATCATTTATTTCATTCTGCACTGCATATCAAAATTTTGAGCCATTCCTCTTAAAATGTGAGTGGTTGAAAAAGTTTCCTTCTCTTAAAAGGTACAACAATAATAAAACTTATCGATTTCAATCAAGTCTGTTGAACTATAAGATAAAAATGAGCACTATTAACTAAACCAAACGGTATTCTACCATAAAACCCAATGCATAACCACCTAAAGAGCACCCTAGGATGTAGGACTCCGCTAAACACACGATTGAAAATCAAAGAACCATCTAGAAAATATAAAGGCACAAAACTTCATTCTGTTATTAGAATGCTGATTTATTTTCTTAATTCTGTGGTTATACAATGACGTAAAGGGGCTTTGACAAAAACCACACAATTCTCGAAAATCTTTACCTCAAATAGTGGATATATACATTAATATACAAATAATCAAAGTTCTAAAGATGTAAAAGATGTAAAGATTTTAAAGTCTTGCTAAAAGTCTTTGTTCTGATTTCTGAGTTTCGTTCATGGGATTCATTTCCGAACGCCTGTTGTGGAGGAGCAGCAATTAAAGGGTGCCAGAAGGAAAAATGTTCATCTGCCTCAGAACGAAGATTTGTAGCAAGTCAAGGTTGAGGTAGGAATCATTCCACGAAAATTATCTCCATGAAAAAGTTTATCTTAGCTTTCCAAAAGCCTGTGTCCTGAAGAAGATCGAAATTAGGGTGAAGCGAAATCAAATCTTTCCCTAAAGACCTCAAGCCTTCTATATGACAGCAGTACAACAACTGTCAATTCAATAAATTTCAAATTTGGCTTGCAACGACATTGATCAAATTTACTTCAGTTTTGACTTTAAACAACTGTAATGAATTTGACTGCAAGAGTGGCTGCAGAATTCAAGAAAGAAAATGTGCAGATTGTGAATCAGCTTTCGCTGCCTTCTTTGTTTTTATTTGTGCTTTTTCTGTTGAAAATTTTCTTGATGTCTGTTTGCGATGAGCCTTTGCCTGCAGGGAAAATCAGATCAGTCAAAAAAACAAATTCAAGTTGAATCATTTAAAAAACCAGTTAAATTTGTCGCTATTTTATTAATTTCTATATTGATATAGTTTTGATAGTTAAATATTTTGTTGAAAAAAGTTATCTGCTTTTCCTTTTTGTAATTTGGAAGCCATGACCTTTAAAACTGGATTGGATTATTTTCAAATAGTTTTTGGGTATTCTTTAATACTCAATTTATTAACCAAAACCGTAAGATTACTGGTTAACCATATACCGAGATAACAATCAGCAAAACCAAATTATGTCAAAGGGAGTATTAATCGATGACCTGAATATAAAAATTCAAAAAAACCAAAAAAGATAATGGACCTACAAACGCAAATATTCGTCTAAGGGTTGTTAATTCCATGATTATATCAATTCCAGTATCTGAGGCTCGGATCAAATATTTCACATTCCAAATAACCTAGGCAACTCTGTATATACCGCAAAATTTAAAGCAATTTATGCATTTTTATCAACATAATTGAACGTTGATTAGAGTCTCTTCTATTTTAGATTGCACTTTCAAACGATAATCTTTAAATTCTACCAATTCACAAGCATTTGCAAAAAAATCTCCAACTAGCGTTGAACACCTAAGAAGCCTACAACTATGTTCTAATTTGGCCAGATTTGATTGGAATAATTCCTGTCCTTTTTCTCTTTCAACGGAAAGCTTAATTGGAAGGCCCATACATCTTGAAGATCAATTTCATTTCTCTAAAGTTTTTGTCAAATATCAATCAAAATCATGCAAGCAATTTCGAAATTTCACCTAAATTCGAGTCTTGTACTTGACTTAAAATCATATTTGAATTCTGTCTAAAGACTCACCACAACATGATACCATTTTCTTCACAAGCCAGGTGACTGGTTCCTGAAGTGTCTTTCGATTTGATGTCAAAACCTCGAACAACTTCACTAAAAAGTGAGCATAAACATTATGATTTTGTCTTGAGTTCTTTAAAAAACTAAATGAAAAAATATTTGCATCAAATAAAGCAAGAAAATATTCTGTAATAAAATAAAACACAGTGATCATATGAGTATGTAAGCAATTTACAATGGTCAGTGCCTGCACACTTAGCTAAGCTACAGCTATGTAGTCCACTAAGGTAATTCAATGTTACTTTTTGTGTCTAACTAAAAAATCTTTGAAACATCAATGCAGTTTATCAAATCATCTGAGAGGTATTTTGAATAATTTTTGCAAGAATCATTTTCGCTCAACGTTTGTAGCTTATACTATTTCCAGTTTGTATCTTTTTCTCATATATATTGGTTGATTTCTTTCATGTAAATGTTTAAACTCAATTAGGGATGTACCGGATATCCGGTAGGCCGGATAATCCGGCGCCGGATCGCCGATTTTTTAAAAATCCGGTTCCGGCCGGATTTGTTTCCGAAATCCGGCCAGTTGCCGGATTTTCCAGAACTTTAATCATAACTAAGAAAATTTGGAAAACCAAGTCAGACTCCCTTCATACAGTGATTAAAAATGGATTTTCCAGAATTAAACAATATCGACGATAAAACAAGCGCCTTGAAAACAGATTTGAAATGAAAGTGCTCGTCATCACGAAACAGGAAGACTGGATGATATAATTCACAGATTTGGTCCAGGGTTGCCAGATCGGCTTTTTAGGCCAAATTTTTCATTTTTGGCTTTTTGATTTAGATTGCCTGGAAAAATTGTTTTTTGCTTACTACTTAAATTTGACCTTGTTGGCCTTTCCAGCAGACGTCCAAAATTAATAAGTAATTACTACATTCATAGAATAATTAGTAGTTAACTACAAACTGTTAACCAAATTTCAAATTTTATCACCTAACCTAAATATTATCTTGATATTAGCAAAGGGTTTTGGAAAAAAGTAAGATTCTTATCTAAGTTAAGAAATTATCTAACAGGCACAAGCGTAGAAATATAACCAGTGCTTGCTCGATGGATTCTTGAGAGAGTTTTTGATTTGGCCTTTTTATGAGCATTTTGGCTTAAATTGCTCACCAGTCTAGCCTTCGTTTGTAAATTCAATCTGGCAACCCTGAATAGGTCTCTTTGATCTTCTCGCTATACATTTTTTCGCAAAGTGGTTCAAAACTTTTTATTACTGAAAATTCTATAAATGGTCAGATTATCCGGTAGAATCCGGCCGGATATTCCACGAAGAAATCCGGTAAAGCCGGTTCCGGCCGGATTCTGAAAATCCTGATCCGGTACACCCCTAAACTCAATGCAAAGGCCTCGGCGTTTTTACGCTCACCATGGTCATGCCTTGTATATGCTTTCATGCCTAAAATTCTAGATGGATAAAATATAAAATATCTCGATAGAACAACATTTGATTTCGTTAAAATAAGTGCAGGCAATGACGTAAAAGCTTTTATAGTTTCTGCAACATAAGCAGTTCCAACAACTACCCAAGGCCTGGAATGGTATGATGAACTTTTGGTCTGTTGGAGACCCGTATGCCGGGGAAATATTAGCCACATTAAATTTACGTGTGTTTATTATTGCTTTTTCTCGGCCCTTGCAGTGTTTCTTATTTGCTATACTTCTATCGACTTTTCGCCGCGAGAATTCCATCGATCGGAGTCCGTCGAGCAGTTTGCTATTGTGCCCTTTCATTCATTCACACACTGGTGTGTTATACTTTATCACATGGCTCAAAATATATCCTGTAGTTCTCTATGTACACTATTTCAGCATCAACAGAGAGAATGGTACCAGCGGGCATGCGCACTAACCTTTTTCTGTATCCGACCATTGCATAATATTATTATGATCACATTTTCTTTCCTCCACCAAATCGACTTTAGTTCCAAGAACCAAAATAGGGAACTGGAAAATAAGCAAAACACTTATTCTTGCCTTACAACAACCATATCGAAAGATACGCTTTTTGGTGTATAGAACAGGACGGTTCTAAGTTGCTACTCAGAGTTTCACGTTTAAATCTAGGTTGCTACTCCGAGTTTCACGTTTAATGCGATCATCACGCAACTCATCGCAACAATATCTCAAAGATATATTATTTCAAAAGTTAATACATTTTGAAAATCAACTTTAAGATAATGAAAGAGGGTGTGTTTGCATTGTAAGATCCATCGTGCAGTCATTAATATTTTTTCATGATTATGGGGAACCCCCCAAATCGCGTACCAATTTTACTGCCTATTTTAAAAAATAACTACAAAAAATAATGTTTGTAGTGAAGACATTATAAAGAAAATTCTCTGCATGCTGTTTTGTGTGAGGGCTATTGAAAGATATCCTTAAAAAGGGTTATTTGTTTAAGGCATTGATCTCAGAAAAGAGATTCAGAGAACAAAATTATCTGTACGCTGTTGGAAATATCAGGGTAGGAACGAGGATAGGAGCCTTTGCCGTGAACATGATCTACCGAAACGGACTACTTACATCTTTTCCTCGTACACGATCAATTTCCTTTTTCAAATCGTGGACAAGTTTAAAGCTTTTTTCGCAGCAAACACTGAAAACGAGTATAAAGCCCTAAAAAGAACAAAATACTTTCAACGATATATTGAAGCAAAGATCCCAGCCAAAATCATAGCTCTTGTTAATGAATGAGTTAAAGAACTTTTGACATAAAACAAAGGCCATTAAATAATAAGTCTTCTCTCTTTGATTGAAACATCATTAAAGGTACCCTAACAAAACCGTTATAATTTCTTGTTCATTCTTTATCTTAAGATCAGACTCTTCTGAAATGTAAAAACCGGCGATGTTTTTTGAGTGAAGAATTTGACAAATTTTAAAAGGCAAGGAAAAGGAAGCAAATGGTGTTCAGGCATGGAATGAAGCTATACTGATACTGACATAAGGACAAAATATACTGACATTAGAAGCTTGATTTTGGTACAGAGTTTCCTCATATAAAAAGTTTTGTCAAGGAATAATGTATAGCATATGCAAGTAATTTGCATTTTATTACTATCTAAATAAAAAGATCGTACAAAGGTATGTGAAATTAAAAGTTGTCACAAAGAAAATATTCTGAATGGAATGATACAGGCAACGATAATTTTTAGTGTTTGTACTTACGTCAGCGATATGAAGGTAATGGGAAGGAACTTGTGGAGACTCTACGTTCTGCGGAAAAAAATAGTTACATGGCTATAACAGATGTGTAACTGGAATATATATAGACCCAGTTGTGGATCGAAAAACACAAGCATATGCCGGTACAGTTGCCCAATCGGTACTGCGTGCCTATAGAAAAGTCAACAAAACTGTTAGTAGAAAAGACGACCGTGCTCTGCCAGTTATCTAAAACATGTCGTCATTATAGCATTTGACAAAATCTGGGTAATCAAAAGGATATGAATTTGCTAAATTGTATTCTACAGCCTTGCTGTCTTATCAATATATCATTACTTGATTTATATCACGCAAGTCTAAACTGCAGTTGGTTATAAAAAAACTAGCAGCATAAAGTAGAGAATGTGAAAAAATACACTAGTATGTTTCACATTTTATGTTAATATCGATGGCCATCTGTCATAATTTGTATCATAAAGCGATTACGAAAAATCCACCCGTATAAATTTGCCCTGAAAACATCTGCAAAAAATAAACGAATTCTACTAAAAAACGTAGTATCAGGACATTGTGAAGGATAGGCTGTCAAAAACCAAATTTGTCTTTTCTTGCAATTTGATGGCTCAATCTGAAAAGAACTCCCAATTTGGCTGTTCCTTTCTCAGTAAATCAAGATTTGACGCTTATGCCAATGGTGGTATTAACTAGTGGCCTGTTGATAGAAAAATAATACCAAAATGTTGCCCCCCTGAGTCTACGATTTTCAGTTCAGTTTATTCTACATAAGAAACAAAGCTTCGTTACATGATTTGAGACCCAGACACTCCAATACACTTATATTTTAAAAGGTTTTAAGAGAACTTAAAAGACAAAGTTTTACAGCGTGAATTTTTTCATTGCTACGCAAGTGTTAGTCCTATAAATGAGGACTTAAGGGGAACTACTTGAGACGTTAAATTTGGCTTTGAAAAAAGCCTTTGTAAAAAGAAGCAAAACTATTTCTGTGGAAGGCAAAACAGATATAGCTACCTTATCTGATATCTCTAACCAACCAAGCCAATATTAATGAAATGGACAAACAGACAATGGACCTGATTAACGCTTTCTGGCTAATCAATGCACTGTACCTGGTTATGTGGCTTAACGTTCCAGATAATAAAATAATTCCTTTTCATTGGATAGGACCGATAATCTTGCCTTGAGATCTTTTCATTTTTCTATTAAATATTTTAAACAGTTTCATTACCCCATTCAGATACTAAAGATTAACTTCCTTTAGACAGTACGATATGTGAACTTTGCAGACAGTTCTTATCGTCCGTATTAAGGCACTTAATAACTATAACGATGTAGAAAACTTCAAGCATTGGAGTACAATTTGCATACACATCGTGAATAAAAATCGAACAAGGGAACTTGTCGTTTTTCAAAGAGAAATTTGAACTTCTGGAAAATTTGAAATTTGAATCTCTTTTCTTGATGGAGATCAAGGGAACATTTTGACAAGATCTCGAAAGTTCATTTGGCAACATTCAAGAAACATTTTGAAAACAGAAAAGTCCTTTTGAGAATTTTTAGGGAACATGGAAACCCAGACCCCTGGGGGTCGCAATAATGAGTACCTAGTTTGGGATGCTTTTATTCCATAGTGTAATATCAAAAGAAATTACGAAATAATTGATTGTGCAGTTGTCATATCTAGCAGAGAATTAAACAGCAATGTGTTTAATCTTGGATCATTTCAACTAACGATAAGCGAATAGGAAGACTTACAAGTCCTGCGGTGTCGTAGATTCTAATCTTTTCTCTTTGAGCTCTCTCGACCTCAACCCATGCTTCGTATGTGTCTTCTACTGTTGGAAATGTCTGCAAAGAAGAGCTTGAATTTTAAAGTACATACTTTAAAGTTCGAATGACAGGGAGAATAGATATTACAAGGCTCTTCCTCAATCAAAGCACTGTACTTTGCGATGAGTTCTAAAAATTCACAAACCCAGTAAAACACAAGGAAAATCCTTTACCAAACTATGGATCATATCTCAGCCGATTTGCGAACGATTTAACTTTTCCTTAATAGGTCCTATTTTATAGTGTAGCTTTACAACATACTGTACAATTCTTCATCTAACGATCCCTGCTATCTAAATTCCCGAGACCCAACTTCACAATATCGATCAGTGGCTTGCAATCGTTGATTTGAAGCTGGAGAAAATCAGGAATTTTTAAGGGAGTGATAATATGATGTGAACTAGCTCTCTCCGAAAATTGACCAATCAGTGAGCGTGATTCCACGAATTCGCTAATTGATTGGCTAATATTGATTGGAAGATGGCTTAAGCAACTTTTCTATCAGTTTATGGCTAATTACAACATTTCTTCTTAGTTCACAATAAAGTATTGCAAAGAACGTTTAGGAAATCCGAAAGGTAAATTAGGAAACATAGAAAAGAACGTAACAATAAGTGAAACAGAAAGCTTAAATTCACTTGAAAAGCTGAGCACTACCTAAAGAAGAAAATGGATGATAAAAATGCCTGATAAAATCGCTTCTTATTAACTCTAACCAAAATGCAAAAATGTCCTATTGACTTGAATCGTTGTTGGGTTGATAAAAAAAGTCTGATTATGTTTCCAACAATCACGATTCTTGATCAACCTAGCCTGCTTTCCAATAGCCTGCGTCACAGACCATAATTGAGGAGGATTTATCCTCCTAACTAAAGGTCTGTAACGCAGGCTAGCTCTTCAATAGCAGTCTCGAACAAAAGATTGTCGCCTTTGTCCAAACCATAATTCCTAACCACTAAAAAACAAATTTACAGAGGAATGAGTTTAAATTTATGGACAAAAATTCCAAAATTATGAGATGAAAATTACGTTCCAAGAAAGACACAATGGCAACCAACAAAATACTGTGATTGGCCAAGGGATAGGTAGAATGAGAAGATAATTAACATGGTTACCAAATAGATAACAAAGGTTTGGACATAGTAACCAAGGTCTGCTGGCCAGCCTACATAATTGGTAACCAACGTACATGTGTGGCCACAGACAATATCCTGGACAGGGCCGTCGCAAATGAATTTCGATGGGGCTAGGTCTGATAAGAAACTTTCCAAAAGATGGCTATGATAATTAGAATTATTTGTCAGTGAAACGGAAATTTTCCAGATTTGCTGACGAATGCAATAACTTGCCAATAGACATCGGTTCCAGACCTTGTGCTCCAAGGTCTACTACACTGAAAATATTGGTAGGTCAAAAATTTTGAATTGCCTTACAATTAACAACCAGGGCTAATCAGGTAAGAAAAATCAAAAGAAGAAATTATTGGATTGGCGATTTGTGTATAACGAATTTTGATCAAAGTAGCAGCCTTAAATAAGACAGGGGCATTGTTGAATTAGACGGACAAAAGATACTTTTGCTGCAAGAGTGCTTTTCTGAATTTCGCTTTACGACCAAGGCCTACAGACCGAAAACTTATTAGATCTAAACTTCATTCTCCATCAAATTTTTACTGGTTGGAGAGCATTTTGAAAACAGCTTTTTAGAATATCATACCCTACAGTAGCCTACTGTTGACTCTATCTTGAGTTTATTTCGGAACACCATACATGTTACCCTTCACAAATTTCAAAGCAAAGTTTCAAGAAAAGCAAACTTCGTGTAATGTTTCGAAACCTCTAACTTTTGGCATCTAAGTGCATGACTCTTAATGTATTCAAAAAATAAAAAACTTTAAGATTTTGCCATCCCTTTGATAAAAAGAGCTGACTTGATAAATTTTTAAGAAATATGTGAAAAGGCCTATACAACAAGCTTAATTTAATAGGCAAACAAAGTAGCTCATGGGGGATGGAGGCTGGAGAGGCTGGCATGCGTCATCGAAAGCCTTTGGTTACCATGAATAAAGAATTTTAAATAAAAATTTAAAACAGCAATTGCATTCAGTTGCAAACAAACAATTGCAAACAAACAGTTACAAACAAACAAAAAATAAATTTGGAATGAAAATCATGAAATGTAGCAAGAGAAAATTGCAAGAAGAAAAATTTGCTGGAAATGTCAAAAACTTATTCAATAATGTTTATTTCATCAACTGGTTCCACGTCGCAACAATTTAGGGGTTGCGGCGAAGGGTGGCAGGGGGGCATGTCTCAACAAGATTCAATGTTGATAATTGATTTGATAATCAAACAAAGCTTTCCTACTCTATGGCCTAGCCAGGGCCCACGCCACCAGGGGGCCGGAGGGACCATGCCCCCTACTTTCTTGCGAAGCAAGTAGTTTTAAAGTTGCAGTGAAAGGGGAAAAGCCTTGACCCCCTACTTTTGCAAGCCTTGCCCCCCCTTTTAAATGCGTGACGTAGGCCCTGCCACCCATTTTGAAGTTCAACACAGGGACCCTGTAATTAAATAAACAACTTTCCTCACACCTTATTCTCTTCAAAGAAGCCAAAAACCAACTGTTCGATAACCGAAGTCTTCCCAACTGCATTGGCTCCGAGAGTAACTGTTTTCAACAGACGGGACGCCTTTGGCATAGCTTCTGTGGCGTTTTCAGTTTTCCAACAGGCCGTATATCGGATCCAACAATCAACCATTGAAGGAAATTTTCTTTAAAAACAGCTTAATACCACGACACTTTTATCAAACGATTTTCGTAAATCTATGTTATGAATGCTCAATATATCTCAACCGAACAAACGCTTTCAACTCGCAAGCTGTGGAAAGGCCTAAAAGCTTGACAGCAATAAGGAAGTTTGTCGAGGTCTCACAAAAAAAACACTGTTTGCGGAAACAGAAACATCACAAGGCAAAGAGTGTTCTCTGTTGCCTTGAATCATTGTGCTTGAATACGATTTGACATGACAGCGATTATTCACTCTTGGAGTTCTTCAAAAGCCTACGTGACCGCAGAACTGATGCGGCGTAAAATTTTTAATATATCGTCATCAGGATTTCAATCAAGGAATTCGCACACGTGGCACTTTTATAAGGTTATTATAAACAAAAGTTCGTTGAACAGTCAGGAAGTATCTTTTCTTCACATTTGAGAAATTTTCAAAGCAAATCAAAACCCCCGTGCCTCAAAATAATCAAAATCAATCTATTCTTTGCTGAATTTAGCTCCCTGGACCAATTCTCCTTGAGACTGAAAGCTTGATACGATTGAATAGGATGGACAGGGGGGTTTGATTATTCAATCTAAAAATAAACTAAATTATCTATACCCATTAGTTCAGCAGTGTAATGGAGAGGCATGGCACCACCTACCAAAAAAATCAATGGGGCGCAACGTCTCTCTTAAGCATGGCCTCTTCTTTGTAATACCCCCCAAAATGCTGACCCTCTCCCCTCTTTTAAACTTCCCCTTTGCAAAAATGCCACCTTGTTGGAAAAGGGCATTTCTGAAAAATGAAGAAAAAGCAGGATCATATGTGGAGATTGCCAGTTCCTTAACGTAACAGTTGGAAGCTAGTATTTTAAAAAAAATATGAATTACCCCCTCTTTTTAATAACCTCCTCTTTTTAATAGCCCCCTTGATTTAGTGCCCCCAAAAAATTTTAAGAGACCCCTTATTTTTCAAAGTAATAGGGTACTTTGAATAGAGAAGTCACTTATATATGAACTGAAAACTAATTTTGTTGATGATTCTCTATATGGAAACAATTTTATGGCTTGGGTTTTATAATGTACAAGCAACCAGAAGTGAGAAAATTGCACATAATCTTCCCTTATGCATAGACAAGATTTAGTCCTATATATTAAATGTTTAATCATTTACAAAGGAAGTAGATACTGTATACATACACTTTCTTTCTCGTACACCCCATTGACACACTGCTCAATCAAAGATGTCTTTCCAGCAAACTGAGCACCTAATATCACCACTTTAAGTGGATTTTTAGGCATTGTGGTATTGAAAACAGGCCTTGATGATGCTTCTTTTTTGGATGCTAATACACAGAGTTATCAGTCGATAGAATAGCTTAACCAGCAAAGCCATACAAGCAAATGCTTTACATTGCATCAGCTGTTAAAAGGTGTTTATAATTGCAGATAACCAGATGACACAGATCTCAAAGAAGTAATCTCCTGAAAATGAGTAAGACAACTGTAAGGCAGTTACACAACAAGAATGAAGATTAGCCAATCAGATTGCATAGAAAACAATAGACAACAAGTAACAGATAATAGAAACCTGAAGATAAAATAGCATCAGATCAGATGAAACAGTAACCCCTCACTTCTCCCAAGCAAAACTGTGGAAGAAACCCTCATTAGGTTGTTAACTAAAAGTTAAAAAAACTTGAAAAGTTATGAATTTCTCACTTGTTAATTCAAAATTTACTTCTTTGAAATTGTAAAATTGGATAGTGACAATGATTTGAAATCTATACAAGACTTGCACCAAAGTAAATAAAATCTTATACTGTTGAACCTGCTAAAATATGACAATCATGTTTTATTTGAAACACCATTTCCAAGCTCATTTTCTTTATTGGAGTACAACTATGATCATTATTGACCTTATATATTTTGGCAATCTTTTCAATCTCTCTTTTATTAGACTTTCCATATATGAAACACATCAAACTCATGCGTATTGCACAAACCTTGGAACTTTCACTCAATAAAAGACGTAATGTCAGCTTGAGAATGTTTATCATTCTCTGTTCTGTTTCTATAAGCAGGATGCAATGGACTGAAGAGCAATAATATGAAGAGCTACAAAACGAGGATTTTTTAGCGATGTGTGGGTGCTTTTTCGGTAAATATTAAAACTTATCAGCAAATGAAGATTGTCTCACTCACATTGATGGCAAATGAGGCCTGAACACTTCCTTAGAGCAAAAAAGCTAGCAATCGCACTGTTTACACACTATTTATTTAAGAACATAATTAAGAAAAGTCAGTCTGAACTTAAATTTACTGGTTCCAATAAAAAAGAGTGTATTAAGGGCCATAGTCAAAGGCAGACAAAGCAGAATGAGTTTGGAGAAAACACATTTTTCTGTTTGCTTTTTAACAACTTTCAGCCAAGGTAAATTATTTGTACCTTGCAAAATTACTTGAATAATGGCTTTGAAAAAAGCAAACAAATTTGTTTTGGTCTGACACTCCTCAGAGTATCAAACATCAATCTCTTCTTCAGCGTACACCCAGGTTTTTTTGGCGTTCAGCATGGAAACCAATAAAAAAAATTTGGTGTACTTAAAATTTTCTTTAGTTGGCATGCTAAACAAGAAGCCATATACATAGTTCACGTAAAATAAAGACTCATGCACCACAGTTTTCTCTAATAATCATTTTCATTTGTCCTGGCGCAACAATGTTTACAGTTTTAATAACTGCTTTTATGCTTTTGGCGTTTCTAAACAAATGCCCAGGTGGACCTTCGGCGTACAGTTAACATGGAACGCACCCTGGTGTATGCCAAACATCTTCCAAAATACAAGTCAAATCTTATAACATATATTTTCAAAAACATGTAATAGTTCATGAATAAGATTAAAAATATTACTCATTTAAACTTCACAACGAACACATTCTGCAAATGCAATGAGGGTGCTCTCTTGAAGTGCAAACTAAGTAGGCGGAATCAAACAAAACAAAAATTGACCAAACTTTTCATTGTTTTCTCTTTTTTACATTGTTTACAAATTATGTTTCAAAATAGGCATTATCCTCTAAGAATCTGGAGGCATTATTCCCTAAAACTCATCTCTAGCATTTCTACCGTTTATGTGACAGAAATAAATTGTTAGATAAATAGGTTGTTATGGTTGTTACGTTTTTGGACAAGTATTCTAAGTTGATTGACGTCATCACCAATACACTTACTAGCTATTAAGACAAGTAATCGGCAACAATAGATCCTGCAAGCACCGGAACTGGGTCATTCGCAGTTAATTATGCTCACGAACTGACATAAAAAATCACAAAATCATACCTTCCTGAGCAACACTTCTGGAATCTTTAAACAAATTTATCATTACAGTTCCCTGTGTTGTAATTGTTGTTGTTGTTCAAAGAATTTCCTTGCTGTTGCTGTTGTATTTCAGCTTTAAAGTTTCTTTTGCAAGTAACAAAACTTGTCCAAAAGCACAAAGAAAATTTGTGCGACTGGGGACAGCCAGATCCAATTGTTTTATGCTTCTATATTCAAACATTCTTATGCCACGTTTCATAGGAGCTGACTTTTAATTTTTCCCTAGGTAACACAACACAAGATTCGAAACAGTGACAGGAATTCATTTTTTAATTGGGGGGGGGGGGGGGGAGGGGCAATGTCCACAAAAGCAAGCAAATTTGCCGACAAATGACATCATTTTACCGAAAAACCCGACATATTCTAGTTATAGCACGAATGAGGGGTTTCCTTTTCGCCACCTGTGGTTGTTTATTTGGTGGATTTTGAATGAAATGTGTATCAAGCTAATTTGAAGAGCGTGACAGCACACATTTTTTCTCCCTTCGCTCGCAGTGCATGAAGTATTTTTTTCCGTTTGTGATTGGATTTGTTTCACATTTTTTGCAGTCTTTATTAAAGACACTATGGTTAGAGAGAAAGGGAAACACCCTAACAACTATAACAGGTGAACCTTTAAAATTGATAAAAACTGGCGTCTTTGTAATTTCCGTAGGTGCAAGGTACCATTCTTGGCGCCCTGTGGTTTTTTATTAGAGATGTAATACAGAAGAGCGGGCCCCCTAATAATCATCTTCTCCCGGCCCTTTTCTAGGAGCCAAAACGTCTCTGTGGCACACCTTATTGTCGGCAAATGGCAACCCTTCTTGAGCACAAAATCTAGGGACGACCCTGTCTAGTTGGAGGGGTAATTTACATAAACATTCTTCAGCCATTTCTGACTCTAAAACAAGGGTGCCCAACCGAGGCACCGGAAGCATTTTGAGGCGGCGGGGGCAGCTACTAAGAAAGGGCACATTTTAATGACTAAAATTAGAATTATAACAAAAAAATGAAATAACTTAAAACTTTGGTACCGATAAAACGCTCAATCTAAAAGGCCTGTTTAAAATTCCCCATTCTGTTGTTTAGGCTTTTGCTGGGGGGAGGGGGTGGTACCTTAACATGTTTGAAGGTAGGGAGACGTGCAATTATTTAGGGGTATATTTTCCTGAAAAATGTGGAATTATCTGTATCAGCTTTTGAAATATGTGCAGAACAATAGGTACCATTTTCGAAAAATGTTGTAAAATTCTTAGGAGGGAGATGAGTATTAACAAAATGAATGTTAAAGTAAGAAATGAAAGTATGAAATATGTGCAATAATGAGATTTGTTGTGCTTTAAAAATACTATTTGCTTTGCAGAATTATGGGTATGGTTTTCATCATTTTTGCGGAATTATGTGTCAATTTTTTTCAGACATGTGCAGAATTATGGGTCCATGTCTATATGGTGTGCCATTCCCACCGAGATGCATTCTGATAACAAGCATACCTATTTGATCTGAAAGTAAACGCTTTCTCTTATGAAGCTGAGCATGAAAAAGCTACCAGTTTAAAAAATGGTGTGGATAAACTTTTTTGAGCCCAAAAACATTTTAAATTGATACTTTCTTGATATATCTGTTTATGTAACATTTCGTATAATTTTTCACGTTCAAAGCAAAATTTGCCAATAATGTGCATCTGGTCCGCCTTAGCAGAAGGTCTGTGGACCACCCTACAAAAGAATTTTGACACCTCTGCTCTAAAATGTACTGATTCTCATTGCATTTCTTAACACAGTTACTCGCCTAAAAGAGCATTAGCGTTATGATATAACAAGTAAGCAATCTTTTTGTAGGACAGAATTCAAAATGGCTTTGAAGAAAAGTAAACATTTTGGAACAAGGAACTAGAGCTTTTCTTCCAACACTCTTCAGAGTAAAAAACGTCAGAGCATACAGTAGATCGAAAACTCTACGCTAGGAAGTTTGCTTTTTTCAAAGCCATTTATAATAAGCCACTTCTAGTTTTTTTCATCTAATATTACAGTTGAAAACTGGACTTTTGAAAACTTGGACAGAATGCGGCGAATTACAGGAACAGATGATGATACAGCATAAAGCAGAAGACTTTATATCTTCCGATCTAGCTATCTCTAAGGAGTGTTCTACTTTTGCTACAGACATCAGTATTATTGGTAAAGTTCAACGAGTAGCCATGCCTATAACGCTCCAAATAACATTTTCAAAGGCGTTTTTCGACTGTGTATGAAAAAATAATAATATAACCTACGATTCATCTTGTTTTGGCCCGTAGCTGGAATAGCGCCTTGCAAAGTGTGAAAACTTTGGAACTTATATTATAGCAACTCATATAGGAGTTTTTTAGTGGCTTTTAGTATTGCGTGGTAGTTGATATCATAATGACCTATTGCCGTTAAGTTTTCCCAAAGAATCCTATATTCTGCCACGAAGTATCACATCATGTGACAAAGGCTATCAACCAATCAAGATTTAGCGCCTATATTCTGCCACAAAGATCCAAGGCAAAATTGATACAGCTAATAAAGGTTTGCTCAAACTGTTCATAGATTTGTTCAAAAAAATTGACAGCATTACCATGAGGTTTAAGTTTTATTTACAACTAACATACCTCTAGATATTACAACGTGAATTTATTACAAATTCATACACACCTTATCGCATAAATATTAATTTTGCAGGGTAATAGTTAACACATCATCATTAACTTCTTTTTGGTTACTGACATATGTCTTAAGGCACTGCGGGCAACAGGCAGCAACAGCAACAACGCGAATATTAGAAAACACGTGGGAAATTAGAGAACAGCTGTCTGGCAAAACTGATGAGCGACAATATAAATACGTAACTTTGTCACATAAATAATGCTACATGAGGTCTGGATAATACCACGAAATACAAGTAGAGGAATTAATTGCTGCACTTGATCGAGAATCTTCAAATTTTCATACAACGGGGTGAAGGAATCTTCAATTTTTCAACATTTGAAACGTAAACAGCTTACCACAACACGAGCTAAAAAGAAAACAAAATATCAAAAACGAGGAGAACGAGGAGAAAATTTCGAACTGGAGACACTTATTTCATGCCGGTGGTTTATTGGCTAAAATACTTTAAAGGGAAAACGACAAAATACAGTCAATTTGACGGAAATAATAAAGGCCGTGTCTGCAAAGGTTTTATCTTAACAATAGGAGATTCCTTCAATGCTAGTTCGAAATGGTGAAGGGGGGGGGGGGGGGTTGAATGATATGTTTTAGACAAAGGGGATATACTGTTTAAATATCAGAATATCAACGGAATAAGCGCAACGAGGGGTTTAGTTGAACTTAATCTTTCAATGGAAAATATAGAGGGGGAATTTATAGGAAAATATTGTTACCGTTTGAATCACAGATCTTTGAGATGAAAATTTTTTTTACAGCAGAGTCAAACATTTCGTTTGCCTATCAACAGGAAGCGAAAAACAAAGTGATTGTTCACCAGAATAGGGTTTTTTAGAGAACAGTTCTGTTCTAACAGATTTGACCTCCTTTTGTCATTTTGACTTTTCGTTCTGCCTGCAAAGGTTTGTGTCCGTGCAAATGAAGCCCCGTTTATAATAAACCTTTGGGAACGAAAATCTATGTTTTATCAGACTGCTTTGCACATTATATACAATTAATCCCAAGGAAATGTGTGAGAGGAAAGGGATAAAAAGGCATCAGACAGGCGAAAAGATGTTTGCCAGATGATTGAAACTTAATTTGTAGCAATCAAGATACTTAACCGTTCTTGGCAACTTACGTTTCCAAGCAGTTATTGCCTAAAAATGTTTGCCAGTCACTGCCTCCTGGGCTACGACAGAAGCAATGACTAGTCCCAGGTTTCGAGAGGCAGATTTCCAGAAACTGAGGTTGTGCTTCCTCTATCTCCTACTAAAACAATGATTTTATTTAAAAGCAAAGGAGTTCAAATTCTTAAAAGTTGTGGCTTGGAATATGTCAAAGATAACTACTGTACAAGTTCTGCACTTCTATATTTCTGTTTCTAAGCATTGTAAAGAAAATGTACATGTGGAGGAGCTGATTTATTAAGGAAAAACACTCTTTGGTGCACAGCAAGCTCTTCAGAATAAATAACTTTCCAGAAATGGCCTATTTCGAATTAAGAATGGGTTTGAAAATAAGACCGAAAGTATTCTGAAAAGAGTTTGAGGTAATTTGCACGAGCTACCTTCTAAAACTACCCAACCTTTGGCATTTTTCGTAAGTTTATTTTTCTGAGATTAGTGAGTTTATTACATGAAGTACTAGAATATTAACATGATAAAAGCACTCTTGAATTGTCTACAATGTGAATTCCATTTACATTAATAAATAAACAATCATTCCCTATTAGAACCTGAATTGTCATTTTCTTCCTCCTCCTCAATGGTCTCTTGTCTGTTATTGTCGCTTTTCGCCATTTTATCTTCTTCGTCCTCTGCTACTTTGTTCTCTGACTCCTTTACAATGGTTTCAGCGTTTATGACCTGTTGCCAACGCTCTATATTGCGATTAATATTATTGGTTGTTTCGCAAAATATGGTCTTTCTCTTTTTCATTTCTATAGCCTTGTCTAATTTTTCAGAAACTGTCCGGATCTCAGCCTCGTCATCTGACCTATCGGACGTAGAATCATTGGTGAAACTTTGACTGCTGGCATCATAATTCTCCTCGTCATCGTTCTCGTCATCTGGATCGATTTCATTCTCTACCCAGTCCCCAGGAAGAAGTCCTGCTCTTCCATAAGAATTGTAAAGAGGGCCTACCAAGTGTTTGATGAAGGAATCTTGCAACTGAGGCAGGCGTGGCTGCGTTCTGTCCATGTATGGTGAAATTGGCATCCCCTGCGCAGCCTCTGCATCGCCCTGGAATGTATATACATATTTTAAGACTTTGTATGTTTTCTTCTCAAGGTGACAAAAGATAGCAATGACAAATGTACACATTCATCTATCCGTCAGTTAATGAAAGGTTGTCTCCAAACATTTAGTATTGCTTCCTGACATTACAAAAGGAGATGCTGTTGACGGAAGTAGCAGGAAAAAGAATGTTCTATGAGAATTAGAAATGGAAAGACATTTGAAAAAGACATTTTTAAGTGACACATCAAAGTCCGGTAGTGCCTAGAATTGGGTTGATGGGAATGAGTAAAAGATTGTAGAAATAACCCGATAGCTTTTCAAGACTGACTTGGATTTGTCTCAAAAGGTGACAAGAAGGTTGCACTTAGCTTATCGAGGTAGGACACAGTTGCCTTTCGGGCGATAGTGACAGGAAAAAATGTGCCGAGTAGCAGAAAATGACATAGACTAGAAAGACAACATATCTGCGTAAGTTCCAAAAAAACTTTAGAGGAGCGAAGAAAGAAAGACGTTATGAATGCAGATCAGCAAGTTGGCTGCATGCTGATTAATCTTGAAATGGCGATTAGTGAAAACTTTCGATATAACATCAGACGCTAAAACTTTGACTGACTGAACAAATATGTGTATACCTGAAGATAGAACTCCTCCACAATTCTTTGGGTCCACTTATAATGCAAATCCCATGTCTTTGATGGTCCAGAAATGTCCGATAATTTGATGCACATTTGGCCAACAAGAAGTCTGTCTGCTTCACTTGACCAGTTTAGGCCACCACCTTGTTCGGAGACCTGAAAAATGCTTTTGATTAAGCATATTGTTTCTAATCGTTTATAAATCTATCAATACCTAAGCAGAATTTTTTATCAATTACCATTACTGAAGCAGGTACTGTATACTATGGATAATCTTGCATATCGTGAGAATGAAAACTGTTTTGCATGGTGTTCCATTTGGTTTAGCAATGCACTTTCAATAGCACAGCTAAAAAGCGTTTAATCAAAAAATTTTTAGTGTTAAATCAAATGCTGGTAATTACACGTGGCAAGAAAAACACTTGCGTAAGCAGGCATTAAACGAACCTTCGCATTCCACTCGGTAAGGAAGTCGAAATGCTTCTTCAGATCAGTTGACAGAATCTGTTCAACAACGATGAACCGGAATCGTTTGAGATCGAAAGATTCCAAACCACAAAGAAAATTATTCGCTGGATCTGAGAGCAGTAGTGCCCAGGCCGCCGCAGCATGGTGGTTTTCAAGGACAGACCGGTCGTTGTAAAGCAGTGCCTTGAAGATAAAAGAAACATTAGAACCTACATTAACAAGTCAAGGAGCGTTTAAATGACAATAAATGACAATTTCATATTACCTAACAAGTGAACAATCAAGTGATGTAGGCCAAAAGCGGCCTAAATATCGAACTAATTTTACATTATATATCTATAAAACTCCCTACATATGTGTCACGGAAACTGAGAAATACTATTGTTTTATGTTTGATTGACAGTTGATATTTTAGAATGCTGAGTTGAATTAAGCTGCTTTTGGTTGACTAGGGAGTAGATTTTAGCGTCGATGCTCAAGTTAAGGAACGATGGGCCTAGCCAGACCTCTTTAGAAAAAATTAAGACTATCTAGCCAGCCAATTTAGAAGCAAAGTGCTATTATTACGCACAATATCTAAATATTATATATCCTTGTTTGATGGTATACCAATTATTTAATGGCAAGCCATTACCTAACGGTCAGATACACTATGAAGTCAAACTCCATGTTGACAGAAAAAATGTTTCGCCAACACGCCAGAGAAAAATTTCTTAAATCTTTTTTCCTTACAAATGCATTTCAAAATATGGATAGCATACATTTTTTTCAAATTGATGACAGCATCCTAACGGTTTCGATTTTGCCATATCTCTGAGAATGGCCAATGTGCCGACAAAAAGTTAACCAATCAATTGGGTGGAGCAAAGACTTGAGTGCAATTCCTCGCTTTAGCCCCCTGGGGGCTCATTTATTTTTTACATTTTTGGATGGGGGCTTATTCGAGGGAGGCTTATACGAGGGGGGGGGCTTATAAAATTATTGTAGACAATAAGAAGACATTACTAAAACACCTCGTTTATTCTAGAAGGAATTTCTTTATGAGCATTTAATTAATTAGTACCAAAAGTATGAATTTTGTGATAATTTAATAAAACGCCAAAGGCAGCCTCAGATGGCGAAAATCATCAAACTGAGGAATCCAATTCGAGAATTTACGGTAGCAGTGGGGGCTTATTCGAGAGGAGCGGGGGCTTATTGACAATTTGTAGTTCTTGGGTGGGGGCTTATTCGAGGGGGGTCACTTTTTCGAGGGGGACGATTCGAGGGTTTACGGTAAGCATAAAGGAAAACCGAGTTGACATCAAAATCTGATAAAAAATGCTAACTGCAATTTCTGGATTTGTTTATATTTATGGATTGTTTCGAGAAAGACAAAATTAGTGTCTTTATAGATTTAAGAAATTGTATTTCAAGCCACCCATTGTTTTATAACAAACTGTTTAAAAATCTTTAAAGGTTTGACTTGAGTTAAATAGCAACCCCAAGCTGGAAGCTAGCACATCCTTAATGGGGCTGTATCACCAGCCAAAGGTGTAATTGTTCAGTATATCTTTACATTCGTTGGTTACTATTATTGAAATCTATCTATATGTAATAGCACATGATTCTAACACAAGGAGGGTGTGCAAACATAACAAAAAATTATCAATGGATAAAGGCAGTCATGATCTCAATGACGAATGATCTCAGAAAATCTCTTACCTTCGGATTCAACGTAGCAACTAAGAAGGCGTTGGTTCTGCCAGGGTGATCAAAATCATGCATTGCCGATGCCGTGTAAAGAGCCATCAGCTCAAGGTCTGGTATGAGATCAGCAAGGCAGCCATAGACGTCCTCTTGCTCGTTAGGATCAGGTATTCGCACAACCTTGTCATTCTCGATACTGCTCCGCCCAGATGATCCATCGACAGGCACGGTTAGGCCGGCTATTCGGTGATTTGTAAAGTAATATGTCCCTTGCAATACATCTGCAGCGTGAATTTGGTTATGGTCTGCAAGATAAATCCGCTAACATTAATTACTGTTTCTAATACTACACAGAGGTGGCAATAGTGCGGATATGAGACAGACAGGGCAGATCGCTGGATTCTGTCAGCAGCATACCAAATACTAATCTAAAATAAATCAATGCATTTCGAATACAAATCTCCCAAATAATGGCGAAATTTATTTAACAGACACCTCTTAACATTTCAGGCAACTCCAAATAGATTCAACTAATTCTGTCAATTTTGAAGTATTTCTTGGCGCTCTTTCAGATTATGGGGTCAGAATTCTAAAATCCTAAAAATAGATATTTTGATGACCTCACTTGGCAATGATATTCTGAAATACCTTTTCCTCCTCCTTGGAATTATGTTCGTTTACTTAAAAGCGATACAGGAGATTTGGAAGGGGCTTCTTTGCGTAGCTGGTGTGATATTTCCTTGGGTAAAATTAACAAGTGGGGGAAGAAATAAAAATATGAAAATACATAAAGGTGAATATTTTTTGGCAGACATTCTATGAATAAAATCTTTACATCACTTGTCAATGACCTATGCAATGCCCGCCGCTCTTCAAATTCCACCTGATTTTTGGTTCTGAACTCTATTAAGTAGCCTATCTGGAAACTCTAAGTAGCTTATGCGAAGTCTTTACATAATAATTAATTAAATATTAATAATCAACATACATGGAATGTCATGGTAACCGCTTTCCAGCAGACGAAAGTACCTGAAAAACACATCTTCAGGAATTTGGAACTTCTGGAAGAATCCACGGTTTTGAAAAACTTTATAAGCAGTCTAGAGAAAAGAAAGACATTGATTTAAATATTACATAAGGCTATATTACAAAGGAAGATCTTTGTCTGTCCGCTAATGAGCCACAAAAATGAATTTTTATTCTCAATCAACAATCTGTACAGATATATGTAGAGATATTTGAAACATTACTCGTAAACTACTTCACAACACAACAAGGACGATAAGCGGATTATTGTCCGCTTAATGAACCTCACAAGTGTATTGAAAGTTCTGGGCATTTTATGACCGTCTTAAATCGAACAGCTTTGATTTTAGCATGTGATAAATACCAGCCGTAACTCATTATTCGATGTAATCAAACTAGGACATGGAGTTATGAAGTTACGGTGAAGAAGAAAGTGCAAGAGAAAACCTTTCTATGTATATAATTACCAAGAGGGTAGGGGGTTGTACTGACCGAATAAGATATTTTGAATGTGTGTTAACGCAGTTATGGAAGTCATAGCACAGGGTGAAATGCATATGTTCTGGTTTAAAATCAAAATTTTTATCGAATATAATATAACAACGTCTATAAATCTATCAAAAAATTAAAACAGTACAAAACTCTTTGGTTCGTTTGAAATTCAACATGAAAGTTGGAACTTTTTATAAGGTAAAACAATATCAAGAACTCCATCCGGATGAGAATGCACGGATTTATAGCACGGATGAGAATGAAAGAATAGCACAAACGATAATATAGAGTAATTATTCAAGCAAACAGCTATAAATAAAAAGAAAAACAAGATCTATAAAGATATGTAAATTAATATACATACGTTTATACCTAAATATGAATTCACATTCTTATAAATTCTAATATACAACGAAATTTGAATCTATTTTCTCCGCTTCCAATTAAAATATTTGTCGAACGATTCCTTTATCGGAGATCACACACTACTGAGTGGGCGACGTAGCTCATTAAAGTATAAAATTTTGCATAATCCGATAATATGTGCCATCTGTATCATGACTATTACAGAAATCAGGTAGCACTGAGACTCTGATATCCCCAAAACGCTGTAACTATCCGGGAATCCAATGCTAAAACCTTAAATCCACCGAAAAAAGGATTCCATTACTTGGGCATTAACGCTTGATATTCCAATTAATATCAGAGAACTGCCATCACTACGCCTTTTTAAAACACATCTTAAAAGGCATTTAATGAGCCTTAATAATAAATTCAAGCCCCTTCAAGAACGAATCCCTGGAAGATCAGGTTTATTTGATTACTTGAATTTTGAGTTTATATCCTAAGTTTTGGATTTTCAAGTTGGATATTTTTACTTAAGGGATATCGTTGTAAAATAATAATAATAATAATAATAATAATAATAATAATTATTATTATTATTATTATTACGTTTATTTAAATGTTATAACTTTTGTAAAATTAGTAGACTTGTCACCAGGCTAGCCGATAGTAACAACCTGTAAAGTGAGTTTACTGTTGTAAGTAGAAGAATATAAAATAAAAATGTTTTCATTATTATTATTATGGGTATAAAGGCCCACTCCAACGCAACCTATCAAACAAATCGCTGCAGTGCTGCGCTGCATGGCATGTGATCTGCATCATATTAGACTTAGACCTGGTACGCCAGCATTAAAGAAACTATTTATTATATTCTATATTGTATATATTATCAAAAAAATAAATATCATACCTGTGTAAGAATATGACACCTCTCACTCAATTCGAAAATTGGAAACTCCCAGCTAAGCAACTTGTCCATCCTTTCTTTAATTTCCGGGGACGCAGCTACTGTCAGCTCCTGCTCGAAGTCGCTTTGAGTAAAGCATTCCATGGGTACACCTGACCCCCGTCTTGAAAGATGACCATCATTAGGACATATGCGTAGCGCAGATTCGTCGCGCGAATTCTTTCTTACCGGAACAGTTTGCAAAACGTTGAGATTGTCAACTTTACGGCTACTATTTGACGAATACTTGGGATCTGCTGGTGAAGCAAATTCAGGTTTTAATATCGTTTTCGTGCATGGTTCATCGGTCAGTTTAACCGGTGTAGCTTCGCTCGTCGTTGAATATTTTTCCGCTTTAGTTGTTTCGCTGCCCGTACTTTCCACGGGCTTTTCCGTGTCCGACAGTTTATCATCTCCGGAAATTTCGGGTTTCAATGTTTCGAAAATTTCATCGTCTGTTATGTTATCGTTAATATTATCGTCAATAAAATTTGAATCTGAGCATGAGAGTTCTGTTTTGAATATTGAGTCTTTACTACTCGAACCATCTTGTTCTTTTAAAAGCGAATTCTTCCGCGCGTCGGGTGGCGACGGCTGACAAAATGACCGCGATTTCACGAATTCACGACGAATTTCCGGACGATTATATATACCAGCGTAAGATTTCGCGCGATTTGCCTTCGGACTTGGAGTTCGACTTCGACGGTCGTCTTGGTTATTTACCTGAGTATTCCGACGATAATCGATATCGAGGCTTGGCATGCCAGTTGCTGATGTTGTTGTTGTATAACTACTTGACATGCGCCGAACGCCAACTCCTAGCTGCCTGGTCAGTCGCTAGAAAATATTTCCAAAAAAGTGAGAATAATCATCGCTGTTATTAAATAAATAATTCAAAAGAGCTGGTTCTGTTTTATAAAAGAACTGGTAACTTTAATTAAGGATACAGATATGTGAGACTATAAATACACAACCTTACCAGAAATAGTTTTAATCTCGAATAATTTATAATTGTGGTCAGAAATATCATATGTTTAAATCAATCTCAGGTATGCAACAGCGATTCAATGAAGAATTGATGACTGGAAAGTCAAAAGGTTCAACACCTATCATGCGAGCATAATTGACTTCTTCTTAATTGTAACTCTGCTTATTTTTCGTTAGCTTTCGCACTTTCTCGTTAAGCAACACACAAAAGCCATGTGAATAGGGAATTCAGAAAGTTGATGTAGACATTAAGAAAAGTGTGGCATAATATGAAACTGGCATCTTTCATTTTAGATTAACCTTTCGACGTAGCTATGTGCTTCTGATTAAGGCCTATTTCAAACTCTTAGAACACGATTCCTTGTTTCCTTTAAGGCAAAATTTATCCTTTATCAAATCCTTCACGAACCCATTTGTTTAAATGAAGCTATGGAACAATCAGAAAGCCTGATGTTCCTGAAAAAGAAACATACCCGCGATGCAAAGAAATTTGATGCTGGTGAAGTGGTATTTTCAGATACTTCTTTTAAGGAAATCGTTTTTATAGCCAATGACCTGGGTCACCAATACGATCCTGGTGGCCAGTATGACCCAAGCTACGTGGCTTAACCACCCTAACACCGTGACCTTAACAAATTTCTGACTCTCTTTTGGTTTTAGATAATTCTCGGTTCCTATAAGTCTGTTTTCATTAGAGGAAAACGACTTATTCTCGTCGTTTTAGCACCATGCCTTATAAGGTTAGAGAGGGTTTTTACTTGAAGAGAGAGGCAATAAAGAGACGGCTTGGGGGTAAGAAAAGTGCCTTCTTCTACTATGTGATACTTTAAAAAAGCCCATAAAAGAAACTGCAGATTAGGAACCTCCAGGCTGATTTCTACCAATTAAGCATCTGTGAAGTACCCTAAGAACCACTGTGAAATGCCCCATTTACACGAGACCTGGACAGGATCGGTCAGATGTATCCAGATCCGATCCATATACTTAAAAAGCGTTTACACGTGATCGAAAAGTAAACGGATCCGCCAGTTCCCGGGTAAACACAAGGCCTACCCGTACTCATTTTGATATGATCCGGATCCACCCTTAAGCAAACAGGGTCTTTAAGTGAAGAGGCAATCTAAGTCAGTTGCAGAATATCACCGATACTATTATTCAGGTTTATACTGAACTAGATCTGATATCAAGAAAGATACTAACATTTTTAAGCGACAAAGGCGTGTCGTCCTTGAGATCTGGCTGATCTTTGACACTAGCCTCATCCACGTGCACTTGGGTTTTTTCCAGTACAGTAACTAAGGATGTCGAGAACGAGTTTCGGTTGAAGCTCTGCTGCAGTAAAGGCGACAGCATGTCACTGATGATTCGCAGCGCACCAGTGACGCTTTGAGGCAGCGAAGAGTCTGCCAACAGGTCGGCTATCATTCCATGGGCTTCTCCAAGCGTGGTGAGGTCAACAGATGTAAGGCTCACCCTCTGTAAAAAAAATTCAAAGAATAACACCATGTTTGCAAAAAGCTGTAAACTACCCTGAAGGTATAGTCTTGAATAACACTAAAACCAAGGAGTAGCATAAGATGTGGTGGTACAACAAGAGGTATCAAATCGTGTATTTTACATGAGTTAAATACATGTGCGTTTGATTGTGAAGTTGTTCCACAGAGAAAGACTGTTCGCTTTTATGTCTCTTGTCTCTTCACAACCAAGTAGATAGATATTGTTATGAGAGGTATTGGGCATTAGGCTGCATCTAAACATGATTTTGCAAGATCCTTATCCAAAACATTTATCAAACGAACAAGATGATACTTATAAAAAAGGATCAATATTTTCCGTGAAAAAGCACATCCGTATAAGTCTGCATAAAACGCAAATAAGTGAAAAATAAGTAAACCAAAATACTTAATTTACCATTTATAGGCTATTGTTCAAATTAATTTAAAAATTCACTCTATTATAAAGATGGTCGGCAAAAATACTGCATCACTTCTGTTGCACTTTACTAAACGCTCAAATTACACAACTGGCCCCATTTCCTCAAATCGTCCTCAATTTCTCACAGTCCTTCAATCCTTAAATACATTACAAAGGTGATGGCCAGGAAGGTCATTTTAACACCATGTCTATATTAATTTTCACCTTAAATTTCACGAACCCCCTTAACCAGGTCTCTACAGATTGTTCTTGCTCTTGATATGTCGTCCTAAGGCAACGGGATTTCTAGCAAAAGATATTGGCACGGCAGAATTTGATCAAACAGTATACAGGAAATAAAGTCTTTAAAAAAACTCAACAATTTCAGCTGATCTTTAGTTTCAAAAGACTTATCATCTCGCTTTGTATTTAACTACCATTTTCTTTATAGCTATTCGAACGTCTAAGATTAGCTACCACTTTTATTTGAAAATAAAAACTTTTTTAATTCGACTTACTTATTTTATGAGCAGAGAAACGTAGTTTTAAGAATAGGCAAATAATAATATTTCCAATGGAAAAGTTTGTTTTCTGAAGACTGACAACGACACCCAGCTTCTTTCGAAAGGATTGTTTAGGCAGCTGTGTTAGCAAAAACGGGTGTCGTTTGATACATACTTCACAGGAATATCATATTCTCTGCAAAAAACTTAAGTTGGCTGAGGAAAATCAGCATCATATATTTCCTATCGCGAGGCTCCACCCAGTGTGATTTCTCGATACTCTGTTTGCTCGAGTAAAACTAATTCTTACGACATTTTTCGACACTTAGTTTTCTTGTCTCCAGGTCTCCTTCTCTCAACGCACTTTTATTGGATGCATCGTGAGCGACGAGACATCGTTAGCAATAGTATAGGTTTTCAAAAGCTAAATAAAAAGTGGATAGCCGTAGTAGTTTGTTGTTCAGGAACTGATAACGTGATGATAGTGAAAAGCCACTTGACCGCCCGAGGCGAGGCATAGCTTTCGCGCTATTTTCTTGTATACGAGAAAAACAGAGCTCTGCGAATTTTGAATAAACAGTCCAGGATAACCAATTTTCGCATAACAAGATCAATCTTAATAATAAATGCTTGCAATCTGATGTTATTGACAATGTCTTAAGAATTACAACGAACAACAACAGGTAGTTTGGAAAATCAGAGCGTACGAGTGATTTTGTGTGCATGTGAAGTGAATAGAAACCTGATTCTATTGCATATCAGACCGGGTGTAGGGCATCGGAAAAAAAGAATTTGCAAGAAATGCCTAACATATAGGGATAAAAGAATGTGCGGTATATAGAGACAGAAATCCAAATCTAGTAGCTCATGGCCTAAGCTAACAGCAGTTTGTTATATGCAATTAAAGATGAGTAATTCAATGAAAACAAGTTTCATATGAAAAGAACTGTCCTCCGCTTTGCTGAGGAGATATAAATCAAGAGTTAGGGTGCAATAAAAAGGGGTATTGGCTCGCAAATACCTCCAAAAGGGACTATAAGAATCAGAAATAGGCGCCTCTCAGGATGAACCAGGAAATGAACCCTGCAAGCCCCCAAAGCACTACAATCTTGCAATAGACAAATTCTTCACAGCATTCCACTTTTCTGTGCACCACTAAACGTCAACACTCTACCAATTTTCAAATGAAAAGCAGTCTAAACTTTTCTTTCTTTATAAGAAAATTTTCTATAAGAACAGCAGGACACGATTTGCAATAAGAAGAATGTAAGAACACATCCTGCCTCGGATGAAACAAGAGCAAAATTGAGAACCCGATTACCCAAAACATATGAACACTGAGCCTTGCAGGGCGAGTCACTGAATGGAAATCCTGTACACCAGAGGTTGAAATCCTGTTTTCTGTTACACCTCTAAAACCCTATACTTTGGTGAAAATCCCGTACATTATTTGCAAGAGTGAATCGTTCCTCGTAGAGCTTCGGCAGGAATCAGCTAGTTTTTATAAAAGGAGGGTAATCTAGAAATAACCAAATCTGTTAGGTTTTAATAACTGAAAACTTATAACAGAAATCGGTCTTTTCTTTATTTCGATTCGTTGATATTTCATAGAACGGTAAATATTAGCAAGCAAACGAAAGACCAGCTGGGGAATGACAAACAATTTTCACTTTCGAGTTGTTTATACTTAACAGGGGGTAGTTTACAAGAAAACACAGCAAAGTGATATCCACATAAAGGCCTCTAGATTTTTCTGGGATACCAAAATAGCATTTCATGATATTTCTCGTTCAAGCATTTCTTTTCAATTCGTATTTATTGGCGCATATCTCATAGAACATGAAGGCACATGAGCAGAGAGTTGTGAGTGGGTTGCTACGTGAATAATCACTGTTACGTCAAAGAAACACTTCCCCATTTGAAAGTGATTTAGGCCTTACCGCCGAAAATGAACAGAGGCGTGTCCCCTATAAGCATAACGTAAGCCATTTTTATTTCAGTCCCGCCTATAATAGAAAGGGTTAGTATCATTTTCTTATTCCAAACGGGCAGATAAAGAAGTCGTGGAATAAAACCACTAAAAGTGGGGCCACATTCTTACATTCAAGTTTAACCCTTCATCTCAAAACCTTCCAGATATCTACCAATTTTGCTAATGACAAATTAAAATCATGAAGAAACTCTAAAATCTCAATTGGGAAACATCTTGAAAGAAAACTTCCTTGATCAAGCATCTGGCCTCTAATTGTTTTTCAAGCAAGATGGACGCTTGCTTGAGATCTAATGAGACTTGCTGGGTTTAACGCTAATCCGAGGTCGAATCCATATTATATTTGTTTCTTTAGGTAATTCCTATCATCATATTATTAATCCACTAGCTTAGAATTCATCAGAAAATCCAGGGGGTTTATATAAAAGCACAAAGACAGAGGGTTAGAGAATGGAAAGTTGAAAGATCACTCCTAAAAACGTAGCAATGAGATATGTAATAAGTAACACATATTATGTTTATATATGTTGGTGAAGTGATGTAATATGTTAGATAGTAATTAATTCAGCTACACCAAGAATAACTTCAATAGAAGAGTTTTACAAATCAATAGAAAGAAATTTCAACCAAACAGCAACAAATTCTGACAAGACAGTTTCAAATTAACAAGTTGACCAGATGAGAGATCCTAATAAAGCAAAAGAACAATTTTGAAGAGTAATTTTAATAAATCTACTAGAACTTTTACTGACAATGTCTTAAGCAACAGAAAAAGAAACGAGAAATGTTGCCGCACGAAATTTAAATTTTGAATAAAAAAAGTGGGAATTTAGGTGGGAAGTTTTGAGGCCCTTAAAGGAAAACTTGAACATTTTTACACCGAAAGATGAAAAATGAAAGATAAAGCGACATAAATTTTCTTCAGGATACGTCAAAAAATTTCAAAGTAATTTGGAACTCCCTAGCCCTATCAAGGAATCAACTCTGTTCCTGGAATGAAGACATCGATACCAAAATTGTACAGGAGCACTTAGTTGGATCTGACTTTGGCTTGAGGTTGGAAAATCTTAATGACAAATTATGGAGCTGCCGTCACTTGCTTTTTGCTTTATGTAGATGACTTTGCTGAAGAAAACAAAATGCTTCATATGTGACGTCAGGATTTATGTCAGTAGTAGGTTCTAATAAGGTGAGTAACGATCGAACTCTTGTTCTTTATGAGATATGAGAGGTAAATGAAATGAAACTATAAAATCATTTCAAAAATATATTTCGAAATAAGCAAAAATACATTTGTTATTAAAACAGAAATAATAATTTATTAAAAGAAAAAAAACACAAACAAGAAACTATTAATGCCAAAATGATTAAAATGTGGAAAAACAAGACCGCACCAAAAGCCTTCTACCTGACAACTCTCTTTTGTGTCACATGCAAACAAAAAAATCTGCTCATTTTTTACCAGATCCGAAGACGATTTGCCTTTGGTGCGAATTTAAAGACTGTTTTGGACAAATTTTGAACACCTTATAATATACAGTTGATTGTAATTCATACATTAAGGCATTCATTGCCTAGTAGGTAAAGCGGAGAACATCTTTTAGACTCGCAATCTGACCCGCTGGTCTACATCTCTTGGAAACTGACGCAACTGATACAGAATAGACTGTGTTTACACCAAGAACACTTATCATTAAGCTGAATCGCCGTTGTCTTACAAAATTGCAGGCATGACGAACTGCTAGCGAAGAAAACGAGTCAGCTGCTCTCTAAATTGCTGCGTGACCTTCAAGCATTCACTGATATAGCTGCCTATCTATAACAGAAATCATGAATCGGTGCTGAAATCTACACGCACTGTGTAACTACGATGTTATAGTACCGATCCACTACAGTCGACAATTATAATGAATCTCTGAAATTTCACCATTGAAAAACAGACTGGCGTTAAATAGCAGTGACACGTATCTTAGTTATTATTCCATTTCTTAATTCATAGAAATCATCGGTTCCGAGCAAAAAATCATGACTTTGCACAATAAAATGCTTCCAACAGTCCTTCTCATAACCCTTCTTCAAATCTTCATTCTCTCTAAAAGATCTGGGAATGGATCGAGAACTGCGAAGGAGGCCAAGGTGAGGTACACCTTAGCAATATTATTTTTGTTTTGTAGAAAAATCCGCCAAAAATTTTCCCAAAGTCTTATTATACTAAAATAAATCTGGTGCGCTATCTAGAAAGAGTGATACAAGCTGTGAAAGAATTCAGGAACTTGGCAAACAGCAGGATTAAATTCGCTAAAAAAGAACCTTGACTGTACCAAATAAAGGAATATTTGATTCTTATTTTCGGTCTATTCCTCTTTACGGCATGTGGATACTGACTGAGAATACTGATGCCAGATTTTTATCTGTTGAAACGTGGTATTACAGGCAGATGCAAAAACTGTCATGGGTGGGTTAATTGTTATACGAAAATGTGCGAGAAACCTCGGCTAAGGCCCAGTATCTATCGACCAAGCTAAACAGGGCCTAAAAGAGCTCCTCATCAGAGAAATTCCCAGCATGCATTGCTTCTGGCCATCCATTTTATGCGATTGTTATTTCATACATGTTATTTTCCTAACCATTTGTTCTTGCTTCTATAGCTAAATTAATGTTGAGAATTATAAACTAACAAAAATAAATGAAATAAGAATGGATTCCAATAAAAAACAGGCAAAGTATAATAACGAGATTTGACTTCAATATAAGAAGCATGAAGTCATCTCCCACTGTAAGAGACTTTTGCAACACACATCAGACAAGAATATGCCTCAGCTAGTCTGCTTTGGAACCCTACCCAACATATACTTCATCAGATCAACACCAATGCGAACAAAACTCGCCATTTTAAAGAGGCATCCAGCTTTATGTTAGAGGGACCACATAAAGAGAATTTAACTGCCTTCTTTTGCTGAAAATTGTCAGTGTCGCTGTTCAGAGAAAAAGAATTAGACTTTGCAATTGCTTCCTGGCCAACAGGTGCTTTTGGCGTCTATTAAACTTCAGCATGTTCTTGAGGGCAGATGTGCTCCTTAACATTGTGATGAGTACACTTGCATAATTTAATCAGTTTACTAAGTAACACAATTATGACCATCCCTTTTATGGAGCCATCTGGAAGAGGTGCACGATGGAAAGAGAAATTAAAAACAAAATTGAAGAATTAACGAGTCTCGTCATAATGACGATACAGTAGTAAAGCTGCTTCGGCAATAACTTTGTAATCAAAGGTAGGTTAGAGTTGTTTGGCTGCATGTTTGGGTCTTCCCCCGGAAACTTCCCCAAAACAAATTTTGTAATCTATATAGCACATAAGATACCTGTCGGCTGAGCAGAGAATAGGCAATATAAACTGAATAAAAGGAAAACCCACCACGTATATGAATGTGAATAGGGAACCAGCTAGATGTTTTAATTGCAATAAATCGATCAAACCAATGATTACTCATAACTACACATTAGAAATTGCGGGGATTGCTATGCATGCATTAAGATACTAAATCTGCAGTAGGTGTCATGCCAAAGTGCAGCTACAAAATCTTTCTTTGTGACCATAAATCGTCTTCCTATAGACTGTTAAGAATCCACATCAAAGTAAGAACCATGTCGATTAATTATAGAAACCGCAATTATAGCATTTCCACTAACAGCCAAAGTTCATTACCGGACACCTTTCAAAAACGGGCACCCTCCAGAACATACCCCTCCCAAAAACGGGCTCCTTCCAATAACAGACTTTACCAAATGATCAAAGAATTTAACAAGTAATCTCATATAACAGGCATCTTTCAATAACGGACACTTTCAAAGAGCGAACAAATATTTTTGCCTCAATACGTCTTTGCTACAGTCAAATATATGTAGTAACTTTCGGACAACGGACACCTCGTTTTGTTTATATTCTCTGTAAAACAAACGCTTGAACCACCATATGCAGTAATGTTACGGTATCAGGATGGCAGACCTCGCAGTAATTGTTCAGACGTATGGAAAAATGCCAGACATTAAGTCAAATGAAAGTTTATTTTGAGCTAGATTTTGGACTTAATAAGTACACGGGATAGCCTAGCGATAGCATTGAGCGTTAACATGTAAATTGCTAGAGAAGCTAAATCTACGAGTGGCCTAACCAGTGGTCTCTTGAAATTCCGTCACCATCTTATTCCATCACTTTCGAAAACAAAATTACCTATCAGACTAAAACATTGTGCTTGGACATTTTGGACATCCAAAAATCTTCTCAAGAATTCTGAAGATTGCTACCAAATAAGACTGATCTCAAAAGATTTCCACTACCAGTGTCTTAAACAACTGAGATGCAATAAATACAACGCCATGACAGTAAGAATTGTCCAGCCAGACTAAATTGCAGCATTGACCGTTTGCAAAGGTTTACAGCGGGGATTTAAAACCCCGGGGATTACATGTTTGTGGTGCGTGTAACAACAGTGCAAGGATACCGCTGACATTTAAAACATAAGGTACATCAAGGAAGGAAAAAAGAGAACGAGGGTTGAACAGTAGTACTGCAGGCAGAGTAAGGTGATGCACGCCTCCCCTCATTTCCAGGCCCACCTCAACTCACCCCTCTCTTTCCAGGTATCCTTGGAGGTATTTGAGTTCATAAAAATGCAAAATTCGGCATCGCAAATCTTGTCACAACTTCGGTGCCAGGCGTGTAATTTTTTAAAGTTGATTTTAAAAGTAAAAAATATTTCTTCTTGTTCTAGCTTACTAAATGTAGACTGATCCAATGATTATAACTGATGGTAACAATAAATGAGAAGATCCTTGGCCACATGCGTTGCATTTGAAGATTACTCCATTCCAATTTTGTATCAGTATTGTCAGATTTCTGAAATTTTCTAATAAAAGTCCAAAGTTTTATAGTCTTTCTTATCTTTTGCTAAGAGCGTGGCACTGCCTAAATAAATCCTCTTCTCCGCTTTGGGCATACTAATTACTATCCTTGGCAATATATAAAAACCAACCAACAGGGACAAAGAGTAATTTGTGTTTTATGTAAATTAAAAGCCCGGAAATCGATTTTGGAAACAGCATGTTTGAATTCTTGAGAAATAGGGTACACCAAATGATCGGTGGGTAGATTTTAGTCCCCTAGGCTTTTAGACTTTACCTTTGTCATCAACCCAAAAAAATTATCTGCATTATGTTTTCTGGGTCCTTGAACGGAAATCACATTGAATACATTGCCAAATAGCTGAAGAAAGCTAAGGACCTAGTTAACTAACGGTGCATTTCGTTCTTATTAGGTAAAAACATACCATCTCAACTTCAAGGTTCTTGGTACACGAAGATTTTATGTGCAGGATTTTAACGTATTTGGAAATTATGTGCCAAGCAAACGATTTCACGATTTCTACATTGATAAACAAAATCAGAAATTCCTCATTCAATCAACTAAGAAACAAGACTTTCAAAAGACATAACCAAGAAATCCTCTTAAAAGATCAATAGGTTCTTTTGCAAGAGAAGAATTCTCGTCTGCTTGATTCCTAGATATTCAGCTCCGGTTTCAAAGAATGCTACATGTAGAAAAGATCGGTTAACCAAAGCAAGATGGTTGAAAGATACTGATTTAGATCAAAAACTCCTTCGTCTACTTAGGGAAGAGCAAACGCTACTAGTAGATGTTTTTACTACATGGATGTTTAGAACAGGGACGCCAGAGAGAAGTGTGGGAGTCAACCGCCCCTGTTGCCAGAGAGAGGAGGGACAAGGGGGGAAAAAGACTCGTAATTTCTGACTGTACTGCCTTATTCGTGACGACATTTTTCGAAATTTGTAAAGAAATTTCTTATGCCAAAAGTTAGCCGGTTTTTTAAGATATCTACAGAAGGTCGAAACAAAATGACAGTTAGAAAAAAATTGTTGGTAGCTGAGAACTATTTTTCAAATGCCCTTCTACTCAAGCTTGCCCCTCCCCTCGCCCCTTGGTCGTTCCTGCATCAAAGTCAACCATAAAAGTCAGACAGCCTGAAGAAACTAAATCTAAACTTGACAAGTAAGGTGAATAAATTAATTTTATGGAATCTAGAGTACGTTACAAACATTTGCTTCCCTTGGAATATTCTTCAAACAAACACCAATCTTTTCTATAACTCTAAACATTGACATTAAAACTGATTTTTCGACAATGCACTCCAAAAAATATATGGAACAGATAATTCTTCGCTCTACAACAAGGAAATTTTCTTGAGTTATCGAGTCTGAATCGACCAAAGAAGAACTTCAATGCTACAGAGTATTTCATGCCTTGCTTGTGAGATACGTCTACAAAGAGGCCAGTTTCTGAGTAATGATTATCAACCAAGCAGGTTTCTTACTACTCAAATACAACCTTAAATTATCCAAACAAAAGCATCTCCTCGTCTAACAAAGCAGCTTCCTGTTCCTCAATTACTAATATCTAGAGTTTATTATGAAGGGAATTAACTCGCAATAACATGCCATTAACGACAAGTGTCCACGCAACAGTGCGCTTCGAACCAACGAGGACAAAGCATTTTAATCCCCCAATTCTGTAGCTATCCAATAAAAACAATTTGCAAATCTGCTACCATAAAAACATCAAAACATGCATTAGATACTGAGCGAAAATCTCCATTTGCGATCTCCAACTGGCTTTTACATTTACGAAGTCATGGCTAGCACTACTAAATTGATTTCCAACATTTGCTGGCTTGTTTATTTTGCCTATAACCGCTTCTACATGGTGTATTTCATAAAAGACATATTCTACGTTCTTCTGCGTATATCTTTCTTCTACACATCTCGCCACGAGTCCGGAAACACACAGCAAGCAAATATAGGCAAAAACACCGGAAATTCGTCTTACAACGTAGCTTACCTCAATACTTGATTTTCTCTTTTTGAAGGACCTGAAAATTCTACCGGACCATCGGAGTTTTCGGCTTCGTTCGGTCTGAGTGGTTTTATCAGTAAGTCGACTTTTCATGTGCGTCTCAAGCCTCAAAGACCGCAAGTTAGAGCATGAACTTTTGTCGTAACCCTTCGATCTCATTTGGATTTGACAAGCGCGTTCTGCTTGCACTGACGAGTTCATTCTGACCGAGGGTCCTTCAACAGATACGACAAAAATGACGTTTTCGGCCGCATTCCCCCACTACACGACAATTTGCAGGGGAAATGGCCTAGGACATCTTTCCTGAAGATCTGATTTGATGGTGGCCTAAACTGCAGTCGAGTAACTTCGAAGGTATCCTATCCTTAGCAGCTTATAGCAGAGTTATCGATCATAGCAGCTGCCTCTTTCGCAAAATAATTGTTTTTCAATATTTTATGAGCGTGATTGTGACGGGGGGTCGTGTCTCTTTGACTGAAGTACTCATAAGTTTCTCCGCTTCGAATTATCCGCGTCGAATGATAGACAATTGTATCCAGGAAAAAATGTAAAATCGACCTTGCAAGGACAAAACCAAAACGTTATGAGCTTCATCTACTTAAAATCTCATCATCCCTAGAAAAAGGTTTCTGTTGGATCAGGGGCGCCGTAGAAGTTCCTAAAACTTCTGACAAAGTTGCAAAATTCCCGAAACCTTCCAACAATTTGAGCTTCTAAGGGGTTCTAGCCCGCTGCTCTTCCCCAAACATTGCATCCCTATACAGGATAGATTTTTGCACAAGTGAGAAGAATGACTTGACATTTGTAAGGTGTTAATAAAAATCCTCAAGCTGAAAGGGCAGGATAGATTTCGTCATAACTATGCTACTGTGCAGCGGCAGCAAAAGACAGGGCTAGATTTAAAGATCTGATGGTTTAAAAGACAAAGTTAGGTCAGGGTACCACTCTTGTTTTGTCCTAAACGAAACTACGACAAACAGGAACAGTGGACAGAGGGTGAAACAGGACAGAAGGCGTCAAGAAGGCGCATTTTAGAGGGCGCGCTCTTTAGGCTTTTAGATTGCTAGTTTCATAGCAAGACATCGATGAAGGAAGCTTTACGAAAGTATACATAGTGTTTCAAGCAACCAAGCAGAGGGTCGTATTTATAGATTCCCCATCAAACTTTTCAATTTGTCCAAATCATCTACCTTAAGTTTTATCACCAAACAAATGCAATGCTTTGTCTTTAAAACTGAGAATGACTGCCTGGGATTTTACCCTTATACCCCTTTAACACTGTGAAGGCTGTCAAGACCCTGTATTTTCTATTTCGGAAAAAAGGTCGTTTAATTCTTAAAAAGGCCTCGGAGCTCAGTAGAGTTCGGATTTATACCGAGGTTCCGAAATTCCCGTTTGGCGCTTATTGAGGGGCTTTTAAAATAGGCTGGGACTTTGAAGGGGAAATATTGTACCAAGAAAAATACGGGCACGCTCCCTTGTTACCTTCTACCCAAATCATCACATACCAAAATCCACAAATGTTCTACAAAAATAACAACTCCAAGGAAGAAAGGTTCAAAGTAAGCCCGGATTCTAAAGGCTAGAAAGCTTGTATACGGCCCGGATAGGTCAATGGCCCGGATAGGTCGATGGCCCGGATAGGTCGATGGCCCGGCTAGGTCGATGACCCGGATAGGTCGATGACCCGGAGTCTAGAATACTTGTATATGGCCCGGATAGGTCGATGGCCCGGAGGCTAGAAAGCTTGTCTACTGTGCGGAAAATCATTGAACCTTTAGTCAGCAGGTGTTTAATTGATTATACGCTTCTTATATAAGGAAAGACCTTATAAGGAACCTACATGTAGAAGACAGGAACAGTTAAGGGATGTGTACTACTAACGACAAATTCCAATTATGAATATTTTTATCGCTGCAAACAATTGATAATTGGGTAGCTTGTTCCATGCACTTGCATTCAAACTCACAATATTTCGAAAGGCTTGAGGAATTCTGAGACAAACGACGATGCGTGAAGCACCTTGTAAAAGGTATCACTTTCATTTAGGCCATCACTTGCCAAAAATTGGGTGAGAACCCCCAAGCTCCCTCTGGATATAGAAACACCGAGTTGGCACTTAGGAACAGTGAGGTAGCTTCTCACTCGTATAATATAAGACGGTTATTTGCGCCTGTGGCTTAAGCTAAAGTCCTCTCGGATTTGAAAAATGGCAAACAAGTCCCGCAGCCAGGGCTCTATTCTAACCATTACGAAAAACAATAAAGGAAAAATCTAAATGGCTTATTCACTAATGGAATCCGCAAATAAGAAACCCTACCAGGAAATTCAAAGGCATCGTGTTGATTTTTTAGTTAGTTAGGCCTCCAATTGACGGCGATTTATACTGGCAGTTAATGACAATCTGTTTGCAAAATGCAGTTGACCTATCCTCTTCGAGCACTTCTGAAAATCACTTTGCCATTTTTCAAGAACTCTATCCGTACAAGAAGCGTTAAGAACACAGACGGATGACTCTAGCGACATCAACTATATCCCTCTTACTGCAAAAAGAGGAACCCGGCCTGTGAAATGAAGATTTTTTGAGCCAACGATAACTGTGTTGCTGCAACGTGAAGTAAGTAACGTTGAGCAGTACACCAAAGCAACTGGGCGAAAAACAAAGCTTGTCGCAAGTCAAAAGACGAAAAAATCAAAGTGGTTGATTCTGCAGCTTCAGCAAGGTTTAAGCAATGATAGCGCAAACAAAGACTTGGCATTTCAGATCCAATGGAATTTCCCACCACTTCTTTTGCCTAAGAGCCAAACCCTAATTATAAAAAAATAACAGGGCACGGTCCAAGTGTTAGGACTTGCATATAATGGTTTCCAATGGCCTTCTACGCGGTCACGGAACCACAATTTTCTTGCCTTTGTTGTGATACGCCACGAAACTGAGCCATAACGAAGTCTTACGTTAGTCGCTTTCGAAATGAAACTAGCAGGGAGAGGTAATAATTGACCTGTGTAAAATGGCGTGGAAATTTACAATTCGCCTGGTACTTCATCCCATTAAAAATGACATAAAAGATTTAAACTTAGAAATAAAACTGTATAAATTAGAAATAAAACTTTACAAAAAAGAATACCGCTAAAGTAGCATTTCCTGCCCATCGCCAGCAACACAAATAAATACCAACAAATGCGATTTTCTACACAGAGGCAAAATAGTCATATATGAAAACTTCAATCCCAGCAAAGGCATATAAAACTGTGCCAAATGACGCGACCATCAGATTCGACAAAACTTCACTAACTCTCTCTAGTTGGAACCGTAAAAGAGAATTGATAGCAAATACTCTAGTAAATCAAGCTTCAACTACCTCAGAGGGCCTTTCTTGAATCCAGATAAACTTGAACAGCCATAGGCAACTTCCTCGAAAATCTATAGGGCGCCAAAACATACAGTGATGAACATTTTGATTCGCAGAAAAATTATAGCTTTTGATTGAATGCTTTTGTCGAGTAGACACAGGAATTGGTTTTTACACTTGACTCTACGGCCATGTGAGGGCTTAGTGACAGACGATTGGTCGAAATAAAGAACCATGTTATTCAGCCTCGTGCAGCTGGATATAAATTTCTGTTCAACTCTGTTTACTTGTCAAGCGATTCATACTACTGAGGAGCATCAGGCAAAAAAAGCGTGTTACAAATTGCAGTCTCTTTGTCTGCAACATTGCATTTATAAATTTAGAAAGATTTACTCGGTAGCTTCAAAAGTTTTTAGAAGGTAAAAGGTAAAATACAGCTTTACAGACAGCAAAAAGTTTAACAGAATAGGAGAGGTAACAGCATAAGCAAAGCAATACCATCAGTGAAAAGTTGGAGAAAGGGTGGGATCCTTCTTATTGAGTATACATTTTAAGCGTAGACTGGTCGACATAAAAAAGAGTATGTTACAAGCTAATAAACAAACAGATGCGTAGAATATGGAGTTTTCAAGGCAGATCCCACTTCACCTTTATAAGCTAAAACACACTTGAAGAGTTCAGATGTTAAATAAACACTTGATGGGGATTTCATTCTTAGTGCTCTCACTCCTGACCCTTAAGATAGAAGATATTCTCAAAGAGCTGCAAAATGTTGTGCAAATAATTTGCGCTGCGAAAGGGTTTTTCAGCCTTAGAAACAGTGGCGGCGCCAGCTACTGCAGAGTGGGAGGGTAATGGGTGTTGCCCGTGAGACCACGCCCTATCTGCCTCGTGTCAGTGCTTTGTATCAGGTCAGATTTCCTTAGGAAATATGATCTACCCCTACCAGTGCTTTTTAATCCGTTTTTAGACGAAATATGTTTCGACAAAAGTTGGGGGGGGGGTAATTACCCCCCGTACCACCCCTTGGCATCGCCACTGATCAGAAGCCAGATTGTGGACTTGCTTGCTGGCCAATTCAAAGCCTCGCTGCTGATCTGTCCGACAGTTTTCAACTAAATTGTACTAGAGACCCGTTTGAAAAATGACTGCATACCACCAGATCTAAATAAGAACATGGTGGCCATAATTAGCAGTGGGGGCTAACTAAGAGGAGCTGGGGACTTAAAAGTAAGCGCAAGACGTCATTTAAGCCATAAAGAGGTTGGGGTTTGAAATTCGCAAATAAAATGTCAGTGCATCTCGTGAACACATTTCCTGACAATATACCCACTTTTTAGCAAGATGAATTTTCAGTAGAAAGGGTGATCTTACTACTTGATGAATTGTACTTACTACTACTATGGGTGATCTTACTACTAGACTGCAACCGCTGTTAAAGAGTAGAAGGACGCGGATATCTAAAATGAGCTCTAAGCCTTCAAGGGGCTGAATTATCTTCAATGTGCAAAGACCTTGAGATGAACATACTCTCCAAGATTTTCTAAAGTGCTGCTGGAAATTAATTGGGGGAGGGGGCTAAAGCCCTTTCAGTGCTGAGAGACGCAAGCTTTGTGTTATTCAAGGTGAAGTACATATTGAGAGGAAGAACCAGAACACTGCTCGATAAGCATAGCTTCTCAGTGCCTTTAAAACTATTTTCGGTAGTTATAGAAACATATACGGTTTCTGATACAGTCCCTCCTTTCTGAGGCTACAATCCGAGCTCTCGGCTTTCCACAGAACTGCAAAATAAAGCACAAGAACAAATGACGATATTTATACGTGTATAAAGAAGCTGTATGTATACTTGATGCGCGAATGTCCTTGCGTGAGAGCACGCACATGTGTTCTTGGTTCTACAATCCAAACATCACAACCTAAATAAACATAGCAACAGGTATGTATTCTTCCTTAGTTTACATACTGTCAAATTTCTCTCTTCAAATATTGATGTACTCTTCCAACTAACAACAAAATTACAATACACAAGACGAATTGCCTCTTTGATTAATACTTCATGGGCAAATTTCTAAATTGAAAATCTAGAATGTTTTACGAGAAATGAGACTAGCCACATTACCAACAGAGAGTTTAAATTATCTGATTGCTCCGTTTTGTAAACGTCTGATTCTGAACCTGCTGACACTAACTACGAAGCTGCGAAGACACTGGACAGTAGCTGCGCGGGAGGATGACAGTAACGCAAGGAACACGATGGGAGATAAATAATACGATGATGCCATCCCCGGCCCGTCTTGACAGAATGAGACAATGAGCAAAAGTTAATGGGAACATATATTTAGCTTCAGAAAAATTTTCTAACAAATTCGAAACCATTACATTAGAACAGAAGTAATAAAATAAATAAGAATGGAATTATAGAGAATGGAGAAAATAGATGCACATAATGGCTACAATCCGTGTTAAACCTTCTTAGAACACCCAGTTGCTTAAGTGCTGTTTTGAAAAAAATTAACGGTTTCCGGTAAAGAAAGATCAACACCATACCCCTCATTTTTGAAAGTTAAATATCATGGCTATCTGAAGTGAATCCATGGACCACGTCAAACCTCTTCGCATAAAACAGCATTTTTCAAAAGGGGAGATGGAAACATGTAAATGATGTTTTGAGTCTATGAAAGCAATACAAGATTTGTGTTTCTTTTGTCTAGCTTTGCTAAATTAGATTTCAGTGGTGGGAAATTGCTCTTAATGGATAACTCATGATGTGTTTCTAGTTGAAATTTTAGTTTTGATTCAGCAAAAAACTCTCATGTCTACACTGATATTAAATGATAGAGACACTGGTGCCCATTGTGGGAACATGGATGAAAATATTACACTGAGATTCCGAACGCAACTAGGCTTTAGGAAGCAGGAATGATAGAAGAGCTGTAGGAAAGAGCAGCAAAGTGTTGAGAAAAAGGGAAAAAAGAGAATTGTTAAATTTTTTGACCTTAGAGAAATGAGAAAAGAGAAATGCTCCAGCACCCCTTGACAGGTCTATTGGTCACTTCACTGAAAAGGTCTGGTATGAACAAAATCTATTCATAAGTCTATGTAAGGTATGACATGAACTTAAAGTTGGCAAACACATTTTATTGGCAAAAATGACTGAAGAAAAACTTGTCCCTATTTTTCTTGAGTCCATCTTGATTGTTCAAATTCCCATTTTGTATGACAATGAGCACTGGTAATGAATAACAATGCAAAGTGTTTGGTAGTAAACAATGTTTCTATGAACAGAGGAAAATGCAGAATATATGAAACAGATTCAAGCATGGCACCCTAGGATATCTTCTAGGTCTAAACCTAAAACTAAATCTATTGATTGATATTTAGTACCTAAATTCAAAACATTCGCAAGCACCTTGCAATTATCAGAAAGTCAAGAACATCAACAAATTTTTGCTATCTTAGAAGTCTTAGAAGCATTAAATATATAAATGTATGTTGCACGTGTGTATGTTGACCAAATAAGTCTTTTGCAACTAAAACAAAATGATGAAATCTAACTTGAAGAATCATTGACAAATTTCAAAGAAAAAACTCATGTAAGAAGTTAATTTAAAAATGTCAAAGAAAAGGGCCACAACTGGCAAAAGCTGCAAGAACATGGCTGACTAGCACACAAATACAGGTGACTATGGGGATGTATTCTAACTAAATATCCTAAAAGAGTAGACAGCCTTGCTTTAATGAAATGAGGATTCTCTGGATAATAAAGATAAGGACAACAGATTCATATATGTATGAATCTTGATTGTCTTGCTCCCCTAATTTTCTTGAAATGGAAATTCATGCATTGCATATTCAAAAATCATAACACCATGGCAACAGAATCCCCAGGGTTTAAACTATTCATGCAATAGAAGGAAAATTAACTTGAACATAAATAACAACAACAGCATAAAAGCCACCAGCTTCAAACTGACTGTTCTCATACAACTTTGATTGAGCATAACTTGAATCAATAAAAAGCATTCAGGTATTGATTGTTTTTTAAAATTATGGTCACAATCTAAGATAAAGACTTGACTTGGTCAAATTGATGTTTATGAATATTTGTTGTAACTTGCTAAAATAGATATTTTGGTACCTGTAACCACAAAAAGAAATATCATAGTGGGACCCCAGTGAAAAAGCTTAACAAATCACCATTATATCACTCTATGTGGGCAGCAAGTATGGAATCTTAACTTATAAGAGCATCTTAGGAGATCCTGGGCAGGAGTTACATCAAGGCTTGTGTCATTTATATTTCTCTGTAAATGCCCCTCATCCAAATCATGTAAATGGTTCTACACCTGAGTTTGTTTTCATTATTAACCTAATTTTTTATGTAACTTAATATTTTTAGCAACAAAAATAAATAATGCATTTACATAATTGAAGCTAATTCCTAGGACAGCATTTAAATTTCTAAAAATGCCTATAAAGTTATGAAATTTATTTTTAAAATTGTATATAGTAAATTGTCCTTTTAAAACTTTGATTTTCTTTCTTAACTCTTTTACTGAGTGCTCAATGAGACCTAGAAGGGCTTAAAAAAGGTCAAGACATAAAACCTATTTCAAGTATAGGCAGACCATTGCTTCATTGCCAGTGCTGATGATATTGGCTCAAACCAAAAAATTTCATTTATAGGTATTCTTGTAGTGAAAAAATGAAAGAAAAATAAATAATAAAAAAAATATACATGATATATAAAAATGAAAAATTTTTTGCTAAACTATTTTAAGAGCTTAAACAGACAACTAATGATTAATAGATGTATATTTATCCTGAATAACTTTCTATAACAAGGTCATTCATTAGGTTATATAACTTTCAACCTGTCTCCTTGATAAGAGAAACCAACCCAACATTACTTGTTTAACTAATTTTAAAATATCAATTTTCAATTTTAAAACATTCAACTGTTGTCCAGATTCCCCAATAACCTGTTCATATAAACAATTTGAAAACATTATAAAGATAGTCTCACTAGAAACCACTTTTTCACATGCATTTCTATTGCATCGTATCTTTTCAATGAAAAATTATCATGAATAACAGAAAAAGAAAATCTTCTTCACAAACATTGAAATTGGTATTATCTTTTTATTGAAATCTGGAGAAGTTTAACAATAGACTACCTTGCTTATTCATAAACTATAAAACAAGATTTAATTTAACTTGTTTCAGATATTGTACAATACTTTGGAATAACAGGTACCATGAACCAAAGAATGAGTCAAGGCAAATTGAATTGTTTGAGTATTATGAAAAACGTGGCAAGACTGGATTTTGCACTCTGCAAGGTGCAATGCTGCTGTGTACATGTATTGTGAGGCTAACAAATTGCTTGAAGCTTTAAAAAAATTGCTTATTCATCACACACAAGACCAACACAAAGAGGATCTGGTTTTAGTATTCTGCTGATGCAAAAACATTGTTGATAGCAATATAAAGATCTCCTCTAATTTGCAACTTGCATGATTCAAATTCCAAATTTTTCAAATAATGTTAAGAAATTTTCCATGGCTTTATAAACATTAACTACAAATTCTGATCTAGAAGACATTTCCAACAGATTAAGTTATAGCTGGCTAGAAAACATACCTACACACATGCATTGCTTTTTTGAAGAATTATATCAAACAAATGATATCAAATGAAGAAACATCTTGAAAAGGAAGAAATTCAGACCAGGATAGAAGTTCTTTGTTGTTTGAGTGGTTGAATATAAAAGCCAGACAAAACAAAACTGCTTTTACATACCAAAGCAGATGTTCAAATTTAAAGAATTTATGAAGACTGGTATGTCGGTTGATAAAATGTCATTTTATCTAGCACATAAGCTAGTAGAAAGGATTAACTGTAGAAAAACCTTCTAGAACTTTTGTTGAGTGACAAATTGCTAATTTAGAACCATTAATGTTAACTGACTTTAAGATATCTTGATAATAATTTTACTTGGTGTGATTTTCAACCTTGTTGCCGATGAATAAACCATAGTCTTGGGCATATGCAGATAATTGAAGCAACTAAGATATGATTTGTCTACTAATTACAAAGAAACTTTCTCTGGAAATAAAACAAACAATCAGAAAAACAAACTGTAAAACAAAATAAGTCAGCACAAAACAGCACTTACTCTGTTTGGCAGGCCAAGAAGGGGCATTGAGGTTCGTCTCCTGCTTGCAGCTGCGGCACTGAACGAGCTCACACCAGAAACGGACGAATCAACACTAGAACCTCTTCTTTTTCTGATGACGGGAATCTTGTTAGCAAAGAGGACATCATTACTGTCTGATGAAACTTCATATATGTCTGAGTTTGAAGATTTGAGTACATATCCCAGGCAAAACCCAAAGAAGCATGAAATATAAGTAAACAAGGTCTGAAAATCTGCAGCATGTTGAAGGACCAAGCCAAGTGCTACAAATCTGGTGGCTGCAACTAAGAATAGGAAAGATGTGCTCGCATACTCTTGCTTTGCAATTCCTAATACTAAAGAAAGAATTGAGCTAAAAGCTAGGCCAATTAAATTTGCGGCGCCTAGGCTGAAGTATCTGGAACTAAGCTCTGCAAGAAGCTCTGCTGTGAAGGACATGGACAATACAGATCTCCACCATATAGTGCATTTTAATTTTCGCATGAATGCACCAGTCCAGAAAAATATACTGGTTATCAGAGAATAAGGAATCAATTTTACTGCAATTGATTGAAATAATAACAGCAGACCAAGCAAAGTGCTTTCGGTTAATGATCCGAAAATTATGGCCGCTATGCAAACAGCGGAAACAGCAAATCCAGTTTCATTTTTTGAGCGAAACCATTTTGCTTCTTGCAAACTACCGTAGATTGCGGTAAAAGGCCATGGGAGGTCATTCTGTTTAAATGTTTTTAATGGCGTAACAAAAGCTGTCGTATAGAGATCTTGCCGCGAATTATTTGTCTGTGAAAACTTGTGTTTTTCTTCTTCAATAATGGCCGTGTTCATCCCACCATTCATGTTGTTAGCGCGACATCTACGAGTCTCCATCTTTGTCGAAAGCTTGTGCCTAACCACGATAACGAAATCTCTTCAGCACGCTAAACCGACCTTGAAATGAAATTCAAAGAAACTGCCAGCCATGCAAAAGTTACAGCACTTCAAAAGTCATGTTATCTACCGTTCTCAACTACAACTCCAGAGCTGTGTTCAACTCCTTAGGATCTAAGAATAACAATAGGCCCTTTACAGGGGGTCCGCACAATCACGACCCCCTGAAACTTTGCATGCTATCATTAGATTGCGGGGGACAAACTGCCAAACAACAAGAGGAGAAATCAATCATTTTGCTACATTTCAACTCAATTTTCGCATCGAAATTTTGTGTTATCTTATTTTAGTCTCTATATACTTATGATCATATCTATGTTTTAAATTTGATGAGAAATAAGGCTTTGAATCATCCAGTATACGCAACTGGTATGAAGCAAAATATTGACAACTATCCCCCCTGATAAGCGTCATCGCAACAAGCAGCAGGGAGTGCAAAGCTCGGTAGGTCCTTTCCTTGCACGATAAAAGAGCAAATATTTCAAGAGTTTTCTGAGTAAGATCTACTGACTCAAAAAGCTAAAACACATGACAAAGATTATTCTACTACAAAAGAATAAGATGTATAATGCGAGCATTAGAGACATGAAATCCTCAAGAGAATTTCATACATTGAAATCATTTTGTACGTGTCAGGTTGTACCATTCACATAACAGTAGGGTTCAGTACAACACACGAGTCTGTTTTCTTTTCTTATCCTATGTATCCAGTAAATCACACGGCGCGCAAATTCTTTCTTGAAATATGGAGCTTTTTCAGAACTAGAAAGCAATCTTTAAGAATCAAGATGCTGCCTGCCTGCCGATGTCTCTTTTTATGGGACCTCAACTAGAAGGGAAAGTCTTAAAAAGGGGGCTGTTTAAAACAAAGAAACTAAAAGAGAAATGGAAGGGCCATTGTCCCCATCTAGTTCATAAGACCTTGCTGCCAATTTTTAAACTTAGAATTGACATGAATCAATAGTTATGAAAAATTTAAACTAAAATAAATGTTTATAAAACCTTAAGGTCACATCACAGCCTATCTTTGATAGATTTACTTGATTTCGTGCATCGAGAGGTTTCTTACGTTGTTCTTTCAGATTATGCGAACAAAATTCAATCTTATCGAAAATTATTATCTGTGACGTAACCTGCTTGTCCAATATGTTACGAAATAACACCTAGATCATCATTGGCATATATCTTGACACTTATTCATTATTAATGCATTAATTTGCTGCTCCGCTAGAAATTGTTACTTCAATATTCTCATGATTCTCGTATTGGATCTTCATATTCTTTTGTTCAAAGAAAGTTGCTATCATTTCCTTCGACCAGGTTTTATAAGGCTTTCACACACAACCACTTTGTCATAGATGTGTTTATCTATGTATCTAAGATTCTCTTTTTGCTTCGTCTTTAGTTGCTGCTTTGTGGAATTCGTTCTCTACCGCTCTGATCTATCAGTAAAATTTTGTAAAAGCCACAATGCATGCGAGAGTTGTGCTTTGTTGCAACAAGCTTCAGTGAATTGTTTACTTCAGTACCAAAACAAGGATTTTTCTCAGGGCATTTTTTAACATATAAAGTGGTGGGGAAATTCCCCACCAGCCCCTTTCATTGGCCCAACAGTGTAACATGTTTGCCCAACCACTTAAGTGCCCTTATGATTCGGTGACTTTTTTACTTTTTACTTTATTTGAGATATTGGTGGATGAAATCTTCATTAAACAGGTTTCAAATCTCAATTCATTTTTCCCTGGAACTGCTGCTTCTATAGACGATTCCCCTAGAATATTTGTGAAAGCCTGCTTATCTGTAAATTCTGCCTTTATCTATATGCCCTTTTCTCAAATACCCCACCAGTGGAAAATTCTTAAAAAATGCCCTGATTTTTCTTAATGAGCAGAACACTGAATCTATATATGCATGTACGTACAGTTGTCCTTATATATGATATATTCTTATATATTATATATTCTTATATTTTATATATTCTTGTATATTATAAATTATTTTATATAAACATTATTGTGCATAACATTAGTTTGCAAAATTACAGTCCCTTTATCATAATAAGCATTTCAGCCAAAAAATGTCGTAACAGTGACGTCATGAAAACGTAATTCTATTTGTTTAACTTAGCACACATGACCTGAACGAACACCATGAAATACGACTAGATTGGCAAAATCTTTTAGATCCGTTACAGATTGCCTGAGACATGGTCACATGAACACAGGTCCTTGCCTCATTGAGTCATTGTAATTTTACCCTATATCTTCATATATTTCATGAAAAGGACCAAAACAGCATTAATCTATCAGCAAAACTTGGGTATTTCACTGTGCATATCTCAGCCAATTTTCAGCCAATTTGCAACAGATTTAGCTGATGCTGTACATTTAGAGGCTTTTAAAGGTTATCTTTCTGCTCATGTGTCCAAATTTTTATTGTATATTTTTGTGATGTCATTGCTTTGCTACTCTAAATAAATTTGTTGCCTTAAGAGCCAATTTGAAAACAGCGTGTTTCATGTGACATTATAAATATATGTTTTACTTACATTATCCAATATCTTTTAGGGGTAAACATCTTTACTTCAAATCCTCAACAGGGTAAGATTATTGATTGTACACTTTTCTCTTTTCGTGTAATGCAGTAGGGCAATAAAGAGTGATAAAGGGAAATAAAATATAAAATGGAATATAAAAAAGCATGAAACAGGTTCGTAAAATTAAGCGTTCTTATTAATTTCCAATGAATTCTATAACTGATGTTGGCCAAAATTGCCAAACTGTTCCACCTTTCGAATTTGTTATCTTTTGCTGCTTGTGTTTCATTTATTGAAGTAACTCACGTATAACAGATAAAAAAAAGTTGCATTAAATACAAATAACATTTGAAAAGTACCCCCAACAGAATTACAAAATCATGAACTTTAACATTTATTATCAGTATATTCTAAATAATTACAAGTGATACAATAATGCTAACATAAACGATTAAAGATTAAAAAGCACATTTTACATGAAATTGCTAGGAAGAAAAATTGAAAAACTGAAGGACATGTAGAAATAACTCAAAAGAGCTTTCGAGCTACGCGCTTTTTTGTGATTCTGAAAGTTACATTGTCAATATTTAAAGAAACAGATGTAAGGAAAAACGCATGCATGAAGTTGTATCAATAACAGTAACAGCAAGAATGGATAAAAGACGAGAATAGATAAGAGAGAGAAAAGGAAGTGCAATTCAAAAATTAATCAAAAAATGCAATTTGAAGGCCTATGAATGTTTTTGAGATATATTTCTAGGTTCTTATTCAAAGTTTGCTTGTTTATTTAATTACGCAAATCAAGAGGAAGAGAATTCCAAAATTTAACACCCTGATAAGAAATAAATTTTAGACGATAGTCTGTAGCTCCAAAAGGAAGGGAGAACAAACCCAAAGAGGATTAACGAGTATTGTGATGATGTACATCACTGATTTTTTTGAACAGGCTACTGAAGAGAGAAGAAATGCCTTATGTCAATGTCAAACATGAATTTTCCTAATTCGCATTTATATGCATTATCAAAATCAAGCAAATAAAGTTTTTCAAAGAGTGGTTTCGAATGATCACTTTTTGCAAAATTTATTGTCCTCTTTGCTTTGCGTAGGGAGATAAAAATCGTTTCTAGATTTAAGGAGTAGGCACGTAAAACCATAATTAACATGAGGCATAATGAGTGCATTATATAAGTTTTAAGAGTGTTTTGAGGTATGTAATGCCTTAGTTTTGAAAGCAGTCCAATGCTTTTACATAATTTTAATTTAACTTGTTTTATATGTCCTTTTCAATTCAGTTAAGAGTCTATATTTACTCCAACATTTTTAGTAAATTCTTTTTGGATTATATTTTGATTATGGTTGATTTCGTTTTTTGTTTTTAGAAAGAATTAAGAGAAAGTTTGATTTAGATACATTGAGCAATAAATTATTTGCAGTAAGGCATTGCGAAACTTTAGTCATCTCATGATCAACAATTGATTCCATTTCCTTGAGGTTTTTATGTGAAAAGAAAATGCTGGTATCATCTGCAAACAGATGAATGTTTAAGATTTTGGAGGCTTTAGAAATATCGTCAATATAAAGTAAAACCAGTCATGTGGTACTCCTCTAAATCTATAGTAATTTAGTTTAGATAATAGTTTGTCATGATTGACAGTGTCGAAAGCTTTAGAAAATCAAGTAGAATGCAGCAAGTGAATAGGTTTTGTTCAATGTTTTTTATGAAACTGTTATAAATATCAAAAAGGGCAAGTAATGTGGAGTTAATATCAAAATTTAGAATGGAAAATAACCATGAAAGACGAAAATAGGTTAAAAACCAGTATATTAGCAAATAAACAATGTAGTCTACTTCCTGTGCTGTACGTCGAATGAATTCAAGTATGATCGGTACTAATAAATATTTTTACCAAGTTTTTCCTTCATTTAGTCCAAAAAGATTTTCACCTTGGAGGTTTTTGCATCTAACGAGACTTTAAAATGGAGATGCTAAGGGACTTTCTTGAGTCCAATTTGGGTGCAAATTGTTTTTGGGGTCATTTAGGTTTTTGGAAAAAAATGTAACCCAGCATTTTAAAGTTAGCAAGAGTCATTAAATCAAACAGCTTGTTGGTAATCAGGATCCATGCTAAATAGTAACAACAATTCTGTGTAATAATGATATAAAACAAAACATGTAAATATGTAAATTTTCAGCGCTATGACTCAGCAAGGTGAAGACTGTCACGTCTAAATTAATGATACAACTTAGCAATTACAAAGCTGACAACGCTCTAAACGCACTTAGAAATCCTCTCTAAGTTTTCCAGTGTTTGGCCTAACTGAAAGAGAATACTAATTCTTAGCAATCTTAGAGCGATTATTAAACGTTTTATTTGCATTTTCTGCTTGTAACTTATCTCGACCTAAATAGCATATATTTTTTAATAAGAAACTAGGTATTCGGCTATTTGTTGAAGCAGGCTTGATTGAGTGTACATACCCTGGCTACCAGACTCACTCTATATAGAATAAGTGTCAATCAATATAGCTCTTTTTTATATAGAGTGAGTCTGGTACCCAAGGTAGGCTTTACATAAATATCGAGAGTTATATTTTTCATTGGGTAAGTAAGTTACAGACCAATAACAGAGCACCCCTATCCAAAATATACCCAAGTATCAATTGGTGTCCATAGGCGTAGGAAACATGGGGGGTGGAAGACCAAAACGGCTGTAGGGCCCCTAATAGAGAAAAGTTTTTGCATTTCAGGCACTTTTCGGGTAGCTCTACTCTAATTAAGACAAAATATTTGTCAAAAGTCCATGCTAAGCCCCCTAACCGTGTAGTATCTGCCCCGTCCATGAGACGCCCCCTAGCCCCACAACCTCTATGCCCAAGGGTACTAGCTATACTCTTAGACTCACAATATTTATCATTGTTTTTCGTTTTATCTTTTTTGTGTTGGTGTTTTCTTTATTTTACCTTAACTGTATCTTTTTAACAAAAATTATTTATCAATGTTCTCTAACCTCTGGGAGGATAACTTTTGAAGCATCACGCCAATTTCTTACTTTGAGAACAATTTTTTCATCCAAAACGTTAAAAATGTCACGCCCAAACTGGACACACCCTTTTTTCCTGACGTTTTATTGATGACCACTCATAGATATGTTTGAAGAGTTTTTCTTGGTAGAGAACACGGTCTGTGAACTTTGTTTGGAATTTTATTGTGATTTTGCCATGAAAGGTATTTACGAGATGTCGTATTATTTGGCAGCTATCAACGAACACCGTGCTGTGATCTGTATGCTGCTTTTGAACATGCATTGGAATGCCATTTCCCCTACCAGTTGTCAGTTTTGATTACCAAGGCTTTATATTTGAAGAAACATTAATGGAATATCACTTCCAGGGTAAGCGCCAGACCAAAAAAATAATACGTGCTTTGGCCTATGACGTATACAATGCTGGTGCTTGTGGATAAGGACATCGCATTTTCTAGTTCATTATTTTCTCGTTTATCAAAGTAATTGTAGAAATTAAAATCCAGGTTCAAAAATTCTTTAACAATTTCTTCTATTAACCTTTGTAAATGAGAGCAATTTACTGAAATGATTTTGAGATTGACAGCTGTTGAAAGCAACGGCCAGGCGTGTAGAGCCAGGAAAGGTAGAGGTAGGGACGGTGCCAAGAAAATGATGAAATGTAACTATCTTATCCATGTTTTTTTATTTAATGAGGGAATCCTATTGTTCCTTTCATAGCATTACGCCCATGGCTTTACCCAAAAGCCCGATCAATCCACTTCACAAATCTTGACACAGAAATTTTGGAGAAGAGGTGCATTTATTCAATTCTTTAGAGTCTCAAGAAAGCCTTTTTCGTTGACATTTTGTTTTGTTATAGAAATCCGAATTTTACCAACACCTGTGTGTGTTAAAACATGCAGGAGCATTATCCCAAATGTTTATGAAGAGCGGGCCTAGCCAGCACATGAATGCATAGCAAGGTGGTATGAATGCCTTTTTGTGGCAGCATTATCTTTTTTATCAAATTAATGCTTGTCAAAGTATGATGTGTGTTACCTTCATTCATCTTTTCACAATTTGATCAGCCACCTGCTCTACGTCACAGCTATTGTTTATTTCGACCAATCAGAGCTGAAAGATTTCTTGAGAGCATGCGCATTGATACACTAAACGCCTCGTTCTCGCCTTGTCTTCCCTTCTTGTTCTCGACATGGCGCGTAGGCTGAGTGGATGTTAGAGTCTCGTCTGAAAACGAAGTTGAACGAGGCTTTTGGAGGGAAAAATCAAAGCTATTACAACTTTCTCAAACCTTTTAATATTATTTTATCACTGCGATTTCATATTTAACGCCAAATAAGAATCAAATCATGGAGACAGAGAGCTCGTCGCTAAGCCAGTCTGTCGGTGATTCGGTCGACGAAAACGTGAAAGGCTCCATGGATGTTGCCGAAGGCAGTGAAGCTCAAACATCGACAAATGATGGGGACATTTCCGAAGTTCCTCATTCGTCCGACCAAGGCATTGAAGAAGTTGAAAGACCAACTCAAGATGAAGCGGTTGCTTCTACTGATGTGACCGAAATTCAACCCGTCGACCCACAAGGTATTTGTGAACTTTAACCGCCAAATTTAGTTCGTTGGTTCGGACCATATTAAACCCTCTTGGCGGAGCAAACTCCTTCCGTAAGGGCGCTAAGCCATGCGATTTTTGCCTAAGATATTAGTGGATCTTTCAAAATATCCAAGCATTTTATGTAGCATGAAAATTTCTGATAATTGATCGTAAATTAGTTTGAGAATCACTGGTGCATGGTTGATGTTTGATGTGTTTGGATTCTGGGGCATCAGTCAATTCTCACGCACCAAACGCCCCCTTCATCGCGAAAGGGAAAATGAATTTCGTATTTTAATCAAAGTTTTTTGTGGTAGATGCTAGTTTATATCAATTCAAGAAATCCCTTGTAGTATAATCGCCACTGAATAATTAGCAAATTTGCGTATATTGTGAGATCTAAAACATAGTATCCTATCATGTATTGATGTTTTTAGTGTTCGCGTGGATCCGTTATAAATTTTCATGGTGCTTTTTGTGGTAGTAAAAAAGCATATTCAGTTTCAGTGAGATTTATTTTATGATAATTATTGGTGGCTGTAGTTGGGCCCAAGACTTGTTTTGAACAGTGAGAATTGTTTTTTATAGTTTAAGAACCAAACCAGGGCACAAAACATGTTTTCCAATAGAAAGGGGAAAGGCAAATAAAGATGTTCTCTGTGAGTAACTTTAGAGGGTGGGAATTTGTTCTCCTTCATAAAAGTGGGGTCATTATAGAATTTTGCCAGGGTAATACAGTCCTATGCACTAAATTAAATAGGAGGAGTAAAGTAGAACAAGGCTGTTGTGTGAATTTCAGACCTTAAAAGCAGGACATAATTTTCCGCAAAATCAATTTTTCACCAATGTACATGGTTTGAAATTTTGGCTCTCTTGTGAAACATTGACTATCTTCAAGTCTTACGAATAGCATATTGGGGTGGAAAAAATATTGAGAGGGCATTTAAAGTTACAAATGTTTTCACAATGAAGAGGATCATTACATCTGTTATAAAGGTTAAATTATAAGGCTATTATTATGGTTAAAAATTTTTTTAATGCAATGTGACCCACTATAATTAAACTCTGAACAGTATTGTTAGGAAATCCATGAATTTGATTGTTGTGAATAATACCCATTTCCCAGGTATTTCTTCACATTGAAAGTTTGTCTGTTGTAGCAAATGTTTTCTTTTTAAGTTGATGTAAGTGATGCAAACATTGATGGATCTCAGATCATAACAATTACAACTGTTGGGGAGACCCATTTGTCAAATTTGACTCAAGTATCACATGTTACATCTGATCAACATGCTGAAGTCACACATATATCAGGGCTGCCTCCTGGTGTCAGCTTGATCCAAGCAGATCAAGGTCAAGATGGAGAAGGTGCTATATTCCTGCTTGTCACTGGTCCAGTAGATGGTGAAGGTGGTCCTGCCAATGCTATTGCTGTGGATGCAGCAACTGCAGCTGCCATGGCATCACTGCAGAACCCACTAGAGGCAGTAACAAGTGGACAAGCCATTACAATTGAGGAGTTAGCAACTGCAGTTAGCACCTCTAGGAAAAGCCAAAGTGATTCTGTAGCAGAAATTCTATCTGGTTTAACTGGTGAGTTTAAAGGAATTTGTTATTGTGATGTAAGGTTATTGTTGTTATTGCTTCCTTTGCTTTGCCAGATTTTGTTTAACATGCAGAAAAACTGGACCAGTAGTAAGGGGCCAGGGTGCATTCCATGTCAACTGTATGCCGAAGGTCCACCGGGGCATTTGTTTAGGTACGCCAAAAATATAAAAGCAGTTGAGTTAGTAAAACTGTAAATTAGTAAAATTGTTGCGCCAGACAAAGAAAACTGATTATTAGAGAAAGCTGTGGTGTTTGAGTCTTTATTTTACGTTAACTATGTACATGGCTTCATGTTTAGCATGCCAACTAACGAAAATTTTTTATTGGTTTGCACGCCGAATGCCAAAAAAAGCCTGGTTGTATGCCGAAGATCTTCGGGCCTAAGTACATGAAATGCACCCTGGGTAAGGGGCAATGTTGATCAAATTAACAATACTTGGAATATGCACATGACTGAGGACACTATGAATGTGTTGTTGGGTTTTTTGAACTATTGATACAGAGACATCAAGAAAAGCAAATAATAGCACTACAATGAAAGACAATATGGCCACTGCAGATATTACCTCTGAAGAAAAACTTTCACAAGTGAAAATGTGCTTTTGAAATATGAAAATTACTGTTTACCGGTCTGTTGTAAAAATACTGTTACCGTTTTTTGGTTATAGAACAGGAGGGTTCTAAAATGTTACTCCAACTTGCATGCTTTATGTGAACATTTATATGCATTAATTTGAAACTCAGAGTGACAACCTTCAAGCTGTCCTGTTCCATACACCAAATAGCATGCTTTTGATATATACTGGAAAGATATAAAAAAATTCTGTTTTGAACTTATGACCTTTAGACGATTAATGTAAAAATGAATTCCTGAAAATTTATGGACCTTAAATGATGTCTAGTCAGAATATCTAAGTGAGAATATATGTGGTCATTGTGTGAGTCAGACTTAAAAGGATGCATACTGAAAATGTAGCACATGTGTTGGCAGTTGTCAGTGTAACATGGCAGTTCAGGAAATATTTAAATCATTCTGCACATATAAACTTCATATGTGTTCATTGTTTTGAATAAACAAATGTTCTGTCTAACCCACCTATTGAAAAGCAAAACTTTTTTGCCACTTTTGAAAAATTTTCAACTAGAAAAAAAAATTTCATAGCGTTAATTTGCCATCATCATATTCCCTGCAAACAATCTAAGCCAAACAACTTAGTAATAAATCAGATCTTCATTTTTTTAGATTTAGGCTGTAAGATATCCACAATGTCAACTGGATATCCTACAGTCTTAGTTGAGATTTAAATACAATGTCAAGTGGTTTTTCTATGAAACTTTTTTTAACCAAAAGAAGAGTGACTTTTTCATTGTTTCATGACATTCATGCATTGTATCTGCAACTCTAAAATGACAGGGACAAAAAATGGGTCCCTAGTTTTTGCAACCAGACAATCACAGGAACATAACTCATTTGCCTAAAGGCTAAAGGAATCCAGGATTCATTGTAAATACTGTCAATTTTTTTTAGCTTTGCAACAATGTTTGTTTGTAATTTTTTGAATGCATTTTTGTTATTTAAGGTGAGAGAATGTCATCGACAACAGACGACTCAGCAGTTGTTCAAGTGGCTGCCAATGCTGAGGCACAAGCAGCTGCAACCGGCAAGGCATATCCAACACCATCAGAGGTATCGCTTGCACAGGATATCCTTGCACTGGCATCTAGTGCATTGTCATCGTCAGCAAATAAAGCCGATGCTAAGGATGTTAATGCAGAAGATCAGGAGGTGAAAGTTGAGGCGGCTGAAGAATACACTGGTCCTGATCTTGATGGAAAACCAGCATGGGCACAGTATCTTGCAGATTTCCAAAAAATTGGTAAGGACAATGTTAAAATTGACAATTTTATCACATTGAGTTATATATGTAAAAACATATGAAGTGAATTTCATTGCAAAAGCTCTTTAAATGGAAATTAAATAATATTGTTACATTGCCATTAATTAAGCTAAGTATTGCCATTAATGATAAAGTAGCATTCTTGGTAAAATTTTCAGGTTACTTTGTCATTAATTTTGCTAAGTCTGTTCAATCATCTTACAATACATTATTGTTTCCTGTTTTTCCATATCAAAGATTTATGTTTATGTCTTATTCATGTAATAGCTATAAGCTAGTCAACAGAAATATTAGCTATAAATCTGGCCTGTAAAAAATTAAAACTAAAATATTTCATTGTAGAGATTTTAATATTCCTGTGAAATCCATGTCAATCTTAAGTCAGTGTTGACATCTTGTCTAATTGAATTCAATTGACTTATTATGTATCAGCCCATTTATACTGATCTTGTCTTGTGAGGATCAATGACTTAGTATGCCATATTTGGGTGGAGTCAGAAGATATGTCTGGTTTAGGTTGATATGTTAGTTGTGCAATGACACCTATGGTGCTAATCATGGGAAATAATGGACTTGGCGACATAAAAATCGACTTACTAAGACTTTAAGCTAATTGTAAGCTTATTTCTGAGATAAGGTTAATGACAAGGGAAGTGATGGCTAATTTTCTACGACTTTTTCGGACTGGAAAAACATTTAAGCAATTAGTCATTATTAATCAATAAAATGCTAAAAGTATTTGATATAACTATCAGACTTTCAGGTAAAATGCTGTTTTTTAACTGCCGAAAAATGACTGGTGAAATTATTTATATCAACTGAATAGATTAAGCGTTTTTGAATTTTTGATTTCTTTTACGTGAAACTTTTAATTTGTCACTAAATGTTCCGTACTTTCTCATTGCTTTCTGTCCTGATCTTTCAGAACTTAAGTACTCTTGTGCTTAGAGGTTTTTCAAACGTTTTCTATGACTTTGCTGTTTTTCTTAGGTGATAGCTACTATGGTTTTGTCAAGAACGAAGTCGAGATGGATCAAGTTTTGAATGCATACAAGAAAGAAACAAACAGCCTGTTTGCAATTAGACAGACTCCGTCCCCTGTGAAAGAAGATAACGGGACAGTGAGGTTGATGTGGAAATCCCAACATGTCCCATATGACGGGATACCCTTTATCAATATCGGTAAGCTTGATGTTTTACGGTGGTGATTTCAAAACTCATCCTTTTCTATTAGCTTTATTTGTGTAGATACTTAACTTGTTCTTCTTGCGTTAGTTCGAATGAAATTCTGTAAAACACACGTATCAGTAAGTTAAATTAATAGGAGATGGTAATTTTGATGGATTTCAGAAAAATAGTGAGAGTATTGTCTCTTATGATATTTGCTTTATGTTGTAAATACATAATTGTTTGTCGTGTACAAAACATTCCGTTATGATGGCACTGAATGATAGCAAGGTTTTATTAAGCAAAAAGCGACGTATTGAGATTTTTATTCTGTTTATATATTACTGTCATTTTTGAGTAACTAAAGGCTAGGACCCCGAGGTGACTGGAGTGTTAATATCACAAAATATTTTGTTTCTTTTAGGCCGAAGAGCCACGGTTATGGAATGTGAGCACGGACCAAGAAAGAAGACAAACGCATTAAAGAGAATGTTTAATAGTTCACCGGCGGATAAAGCATCTTTGAAGAGCGTTGTTAACCTCACCTGTCCATCAAGGGTGTTTATAAAAAAAGTGAGAAAGTTCCCAGAGTTTAAGGTTGTTTCAACAACGGATCCAAAAATTTTAAGAGTGCACCAAGAGCAGGCTTTAAAGCAACTGCGTGAACTTGGAATGAACACGTGGTCAGGCGGTGAAATACGGTAAGTCATTTTATTGTATGGTAGAGTTTTAGGTTTACAAGGGGGTAAAAACAAACTGTATTAATTGAAGAATTGTTGGCAACTTCAATCAATGCTGAACGAGGAGCGTTAAGATGACTCTGTGGATGCTAACTTTAACAGTTTTAGAAAACTGAGAATCATTGCAAACATACAAGATTTTTCTATCAATGGTTAACTGATTGAAAAGAAACGTAAGATGAAATTTGATCCAGGAAATATTTGAAATATATTTTGTCAAACTTTGTATACTTTATTAATCTTGCATGATAATACCTTGTTGACTACAGCTATCTTCAATAATAAAACTATGTGACGATATCAGCATCTAACTGTCAGTGTAAGAAGGCCTAAGTTTTCCTTGCTTCGTAGTCTCTAACAAGGCTGTTTGGTATGGTGGATAAACGGTTCGCTTTAGTAGGGAGATGTGTACTGTTTAGAGTTTTACCATGGGCAAAGACCTGACTTATGTGAAACAAGAATCAGATTGGGAACCGTAAAGGTCTAGGCACCTTGAAACCAACAATTCAAAAGAAGGCCTTAGGACTTTATGGTTGCATAATTGCTTTATAATGATGTTTATCTCACTCCTATTTTCTGTTTAACATTTAGGCTTTACATGCAACTGCCCGACGCAAGCACCCATCGTTATCACATGTTCGGTGCATCAACAACTCCCACAGTAGACTCTATTGCCTCGTCTGGGGAATACAGAACAGACATCAACCAAAGAGTCGTAACCAAAGTGAAGGAGGTCGTTCGCCAGGGCGTGACGTCACCATTTGTTGTCAGACAGATAGCAAGGAATTACGTGGAGAAAGAAATGGTCGCCGCAGGGGAGGAGAAAGTGCCGAAACACGATAAAAAATACTTTCCACCGATGATTGAAATTCAGAATCTGATCCAGCAGATTCAGGCTGATTTGATTTCAGGTGCTCTCACCCCCTTGCCTATGGTAAGCTTGCATCATTCTGCAGTAAGTCTCTATTATTTGAGTCAAAGATCGCATCATCGCACATTCCGTGACGGGGCGCTACTGCCAATGCTTTTTGGCATCTAAATCACTACCTTACTTAAACATCCCATCTCATGTGGTTATTTTATGTAAAATTGCAAGATTGCTTCTCCGATTCTGCAAGCCCTGCAGTTTTCTGCGAGATTCGTCCCTTTTTCTCTTTATCTAGAACCCAAAGCTCTTCAAAACTCTTAAAAGACTAGCCTGAAAAGCAGTAGCGGACACCTGGGGGGCGAGGGGGACGACCGCCTCCCCAGTACTTTAGAGGACAATAGTCTTTTGTTCTAAAACAATGTAAAATGTGACATCATCCTGTTGAGAAAATAGGCTTGCCCCCAGTCCCCCCCATCTTTGACCAAGTGTCCTCCCCTGCTGAAAAGTCAATAATAGAGAAGACATTTCGTCTGTCGTACCTATCCATTTTTCCCATAAACCCTTTAACCATGTTCTCTAATTCTTATTTTTCAATTCATTTTTTTCCTTAGGTTTATAACAGTTTTACATTGTATCTTTAATTATAACTAACATCATATATAAGGAAAATGATAACTTAAAAATAGTCTAGAGCCCCCTTTGCAAATCCAATGTCGGCATGACCGTTGCGTTATAATTTTTTAGAGACCTCTTGTTCCAATGCATGCCTTTTCCCGTTAAGTTAGAACCACTAGCCTTAGATTCTTGGCTAAAAAACTCTTCGACATTTGCACGAACTTTGCATATGACATTCTAGAATCAGCTTTCTAATCAGATCCAATGATCTATTATTGTATGTACAGTATTGCTTCCATCGTTGCTTGCAAAACTCTTTTACTTTTTCAGCCGGCGGAAGGATATCCACAAGCAAAGCCAAAAAAGCGTAGATCTTCAGCGAAGATGTATGGCGAACCAGCTGTTAAGAGGCTAGCCTCAAATGGCGATGTCGGAGGTATTAAAAGGGAATCAGGTATGTATAATTATTTTTTGTTCGTTTCCATTTGAGTGTTTAATGGTCTATGATTTTTAAAAGATGTTAGGCCTTATATGGTAATGCGAGATCGCTAGTTTCTTGGTGGTGAAATCGATGACTAGGTCTTCTACTGCCATGAGGAATTTCGGTAGGGGTGAGATTGTTAATCAGATTTATAAACTGGATTTAAGAGAGCTTTGATGTCTAATATTTTTTAATTATTCACTTTGAGGAACAATGTTTTCTTTCTCACACATTTTTGTTATAAAAAACTGGATTGTGAAGCACAGTAGATATGTTTGTCTCCATTTTTATAGATGAGGGTGACAGCCTGGACGGAGCGGCAGAGTCAACTACCATCGGAACTTTCTCACTCACTCTGCCCGAAGGCCAACTAGAAAACTTCTCCATTGCTAATTTGAATATGGAACAGCTGCAACAACTTGCAAAGATTGGCCTCTTGGCTTTGAACAATGTTACTTCAGGAAAATCTAATGTACCCTTGGCAACTGCCACTGTAACTGATTCGGGTACAATTGAAATCGAGGCTTCAGTTTCTCAGGCTGAAAGCACATCAACCGTCGATACATCAGATCAAATTCCTAACGAGGCTGTTGTACTGCTGACGTCATCAATGCAAGATCAAGTTACGTCATCAGAGGCTCAAGAGGCTGTACAAGCTATTGAATCTGTTGACGTAGCCTCGTCCTCGCTTGAAAATGCACCGGCCTCTTCATCAGCCGAAGAATTGCCAAGCATGGCTGTATCTGATATGGAAACTGAGGAGGCACAACCTTCAACAACAACGGATGATGACGCCGCTAATGACGGATCAGTCGTGTCTTCTGCGGAGGCAACGACCACCACTGAAAACACAGAACCTACAATGGATGACGTGGAGGAATCTTGAGCTGCTTGTTTGAATTGTATGATAAAGGGGACGCTTGAGTTAATCAGCTGTTATGCCACTCACGAGCTCTTCAATATATCAAACCAGCAGGATGTATTTTGTATAAAACATTATTGTACCAGAAAGAACAATCAATGTTGCGCTTTTGCGCCAAGACGTTCGCTGTTCATAGAAAAACATGTTTTTAAAAGTAAGTGTTAACCGTGCCACATTCATATTGATCATGTTATTTCAATCCCTTGTATTTATTATCTGATTCCTATATGATCGTGTCACACTAGATTATTTTGTAGATCAAGTGAAATTCTAGAAATAGTGCGAGTATGCCTACTTGCAGGACAACATAAGGTTGAAACACAAAGAAACCACATCTATGCCCAATTGTCATCAAATGGAGTGAAGTTCCAAATAAAATCTATGCTTTCCCTTCTTGCGAATATTTCGATACATTTCCCTAATTGAATGCTATAAGGATTGCAACACATTTTAAAAATATTTTTCCCACCCCTGTTCACTTACGTTTGAGCTATTTAAATGGAATTTCGATCGACGTTTGAGTGACAATCTGGAAGCATATGGTAGAATCTTGTATCCAGAACAGGAGTTCGTTTTTCACGATAAAGAAAATTATCAACACAATTGTAGTTGCTCTAAATGTATAAATACTATTTCACGATTATGTTATTGGTGGTTCGCAAAAGTTGTAGTTCTAGTTGGACAGCCACTTTTGTTTTGTATTTTTTCAATTACATAGTCTTCAACATTCAATTCTTGTTATATTTTGCGAGAAACAAACCCCTGGTGCCATCTCTCTATACATGACGAAGTTTCCCCGAAAGTCCAAACCCATAAAACAACAAATGTATAATAGCTTGTTCCACTCAAAGATTTCAAAGAAAGAAAGTTTAAGATTCAAATTATGCATAGCAAACAGATCTTGGTACCCGTGCCTTATTTTTAAATTGAACTCTTAGGAATATTCGCTGCCACAAATATCACCACACCCCCTAGCCTCCACCAGCCCACTAACGAACATTCAAACGAACCCATCATCGAGAATTCATGGTATCCGAGCCACTTTGTTCCTAGTTTATAGACTAGCCTCTCTACAAGAATCATGTGACATTATCGTTATTTCTGTTTCATTCAGTAAATACACATATTAATCGACTGCAGAGCCTGTTGTCCTTTTCTTCACAATTCCTTCAAGCTTGCAGAATTTTTGTTTTCCTTTACTGCATTAAATTATGCAGCAGACGAACGTGTCTCTTGTCCTGTGTTTAGAGGCTACAGTTACTTGGAGGCCTTTAACGATGTTGGATGTATATAGAAATGGTACTAACTACAACGAAATAATAACGGATTGTTTCATAGTGGCCCAATTATTATATCCAAGCCATTGAGCGACATAAATCATGACAAAGTTTTATCTTAAACCTTTTTAAACGGTGAGATAGACATGCGGGTAGAAGTAGAAACTGGACAAATGGAAAAAAGAAGAACGAATTGGAACAAAATAATCAGGCACACTAGCTAGATAACTGTGAAATATCAGTAGAGAAATTGATACATACCCGAAATTGAAAAAAGATTATAAATTTGGTTATATACCTGCTGCAGGGACATGTTTGATTCAGGGAGGTCTCTCCCTCTCTCTATTTCTCTCTCTCTCTCTCTCTCTCTCTCTCTCTCTCTCTCTCTATGCCTATGTTAGGTTTTCTCTTGTTCGCCAATTTTTTGGTATTTTAGTTGATGCATTTTTCTGTGACAAACAGAATGGCCAAAATCTAATAGCAAAAAGGAAAAGTGAATTTGCTGCCTTGAAATAATAATTTCGAAAGAATCCATCAATATTTGATTATTGTAATTCAGCTATATATGAGGAGATCTAAACTCAATGACTTTTTTACTCTGCTCTTGATAAGGAGAGAAAGCTTGAACTGTAAGAAGGTGACACGTGTGAACAGAATAGCCTTAATCATGAAAATGCTACCGACCACCTAAGAAAAGAGTCCTTACGTAATGACATCACAGCCATATAATTTTTAATATTGGGTTCCATAATCTAAAAAAGCATCTTCAAATATCTCTAAATGCGCAAAATCAGTTAGATTGCTTCTTTCTGGAGATATGGGCACGTGACGTTTTCTATCCAATCACAGTCATTTGGCCGCTTTTGTAAAAGTTTGATGAACAGCCAGCCGATCAACTTGTAAACTTTTATTGGCCTCATCACGTCTCCCATACTTAACTGATTTTGTAATTTCAAATAGTCAAGATTTCTTAATCAATAGATTCATAGACTCACGACAACACATTTCTGAAAAACCAGAGCTATCTTCTGAACAGAGAATACTGGTGCTAAGTATTTGTTTCAGGGCAGGACCAAGTTGCCTAGAAGCAAAAAGAAACAGACTTATAATGAGAATGTCTCTATTTATAATATGGCTCTCAATGAAATGACAATTTTAAGAGAAACAAATCGTATCTGCTCTGGGAAAGGTTAAAAATGATTTATGAATATAAATAAAAATCGAAGAAAAATATTAAACACTTCTAGGTTTATTGCTTTGGGTAGGAAGGGGCCTAAGCATTGGGCCTGCCCCTGGGTCTGGCATGGCTCTCTGCGGCCCCGTTCAGGGCAAGTTCTTTTCCAGGTGTAACTTGCAAGCCTTTTTATATCAATTCTAAAAGCATTTGTCAAAGTTATCGATTATATTTCAAATTTCCATGTTATTTTCTAAGAGAAAAAATCCCTCTTTAATTCAATATTCACGTTAAAGCGATTACTGCTTTAGGTGTATTTTCTATCAATTAAATTTCCTAGCTTTGAGATTATGCAATTTGATATAAATGTGCACCTCTGATAAACAAATTGAGAATATACAGATGAGCAACTTTCTCGTCGCGAAATTAGGTGAATTTATGGAGCAGCAGTTAATGGTTCATTCTCATGTACCCAATGACTTTAGTCAAGAAGGTGACTTATAAGCTAAATGTAAAATACATAGATAAGTTGATGTTATAGATACAGACAAATATCGAACATTACTGGTAAATGAGTGCAACAATATTAACTTTTAACAGTGTAAAACAAATTTTCCTCATGCTGCTAGAATTTTTAAGGAGTCGAGGTTTCCCTGAATTTCGGTCTTTTTCAAAAAATCATTTTCTCCGTTATATTCAATAAATTTGATTTCCTGTATAGCTTGGATTAAAAATCATCTGAAAAATGGTCCAGAGGCATTTTTCTCCCGATCAGTTGTTCCTGACAAATAATCATGGTGACAATTGATTTTATTTGACAATTGACAAATGATAAACAATCATGAGTTTGATTTTTTTAGATATTTTCAGCATTTAATAATAGCTTTAAATTCTGTTCTATCGACCATCAATGATTTTGATTTTCAAAAGATTGCCGGTCAGATATTAATTGATTGCATTTCACAGCTCTATTACACCAGTCTTCTGTGCCCATGATTTCTCTATCTCTCTTTGTTTATATAATCATGATTTCTCTAACTCTTATTTTTCATACTATGTGTGATAACATGTTTTTCCCTTCATTGCTTTAATCACAACCAAATTTGATTCTTCGATTTTTCCCTATAACCTTTTCGCTTAATTTGATTATCATTTTAATTTAACTATTTAATTATTGATTATTGTTTACTATAGCCTTGTGAATATTGTGATCATTTGCTGACTATTTCTATTTTTCAAATTATTTTCTTTAGTTTGAAAATGGCAACCTAAAGAAAAAAGGCTAAATTAGGCCTTCCAATGCTTTTCGAGAGCAAAAGTCCCGTTGGCAAATGTATCTCGGAAAAGTTCTCTTTGGATGGACTTTGACAAAGGGAATATCAACATCCACACAAGGATTTTTTTATATTGGAGCGAGTTTTTCATTTTGTCAAATACTTTCTTCATCAGAGAGCTCATTCCTAAAAGTCTATAATTCCCTTTGCATATAAGTGGATTTGTTTGACCAAACGGTTATGAAACAGGGCCTAACTAATGAACATTTAAGAGCAATTTTTATGAGAAGCGGCTCGCCAAACTGAAAGCTTCTTTCCTTATTTTCCATATTTTTCCTGAAATGGGTGTGGCAAAATATGGAATAATTCAAGTTTGTTGGGTCTTGAGCTTGAGATGAAATCGTTACTGTCTTCGTGAAGACAGGACAAAATTTTCTGATTGTCATACAATTATTATAACCACATAATAAATAAACCCTTTTTGTTTATGATTTAACGATAGAATACGCTTTTTTGAAGCAAATTTAGCCTGCGTGCAGACTTCTCTTATTTAAAATAGTGGATTTTCATAGATAAGTCGAGTCAGCACGCTGGCTAAGTCGGGGTTGATTTCTAAATAAGTGGCCATTTCGCGAAGATACTCTTCATTCTTAACCAGACCAATTATTTTACTAGATCAACGTATTTTTCTAGAGAGAAACGTGTACCCAAAACTATTCTCTAATTTTTCTTAAAAAAAGCTCCAGCATTCTTCTGCGATGAAAAATCGTTTTTTAGCAACCTGTAACAATGCTTATTGTAACTTAGAAATTGGTTTGACAGATACCCAGACCTCATTTAAAACCAGTATTAGAGCTCTGGTTTAGGGAGATAAATCATAGATTTAAACAGTGGAATCCAAATCTTCCTAGAGAAGCTCACGTGACGAATCAGAGCAAAGGTTGAATATTTTCCACGCAGATTTTCCAAAAGGATAATGAGACTATGAAAAGGATACTGATTAATTTCTGCCTATCAAACAGGATTGTGGAAAGGATTCAGAGTCTGATACGTAAAAATGCTTTAAGGCATCCTAAAGTGCACGTTAGTCGCTGACATATAACCTAAGACCTATTTAGAAACATATTTATGAACAATGTTTGAAAATACTTGGAGAGGGAGACAAGTTCCATGAAAATATCCTTAGTCTTTAAGACTTAAATTTGACAAAGTTGTTTGGATATAAAATAGCGAGAAAACTTATCTATATATTGAGCAGTCATTTCCTTGTTTGTTGAATATTTTATATAAAGAAACTTTAAGCTTTAGATTCCTGGCACAAAAAGGGTTTTGCATTTTTCTAATGTATCCTCTATCATGTAGCATGCAGCATTGATTTAGTGCATCCGTTTAAAGTAAATTTAGTATTTTTGGAACATTGTATCTATTACAAAAATGACAAACCTGATATTTAATCTAACATTTGAATTATCTTTGGTTACAAATCATTGTTAAGGAGAGATGCCATGGCATGCCTCAAGGCACGGTTTTGAGTTTTTTTCTTTCCACAAAATAATCTTTGAGTGGTGCACCTTGTATAACTAGAAGAGCAAATTTGGCTGGGAAATAAAATTAAGGGAAACCACCGAACAGTTTTTAAATCAATTATGTTTCAGCTCAAAGTTGATCTGGATAACCGAATGATTAGGTTAGGATAGATTTGAGGTTGAAAACTAAAAAGTACTAGGTTTTTTTAGAGATCTCTAAAATTTTTTCCATGATTTTAGTTCTCTAAGAAAAGATGTAGAAAGGCAACTGTGCATTTTAACAGATTTGGTTACTTCAGTTTTGTGGAGTGAATTTAATACAAAATTGGTGCTGTATAACTAATCATTAAAGAGCCACGTTTCCCTTTTTCCTTTCTCGCTGTGTTATGCATAACTCTTATCACTATTAACGCTACCCCGTTGGATACAGGAGTGCACTAGGGGCAAGTGCCCCCAACTTCTGAAAGACCTCCTTTCAGGCAGCGACCTATAAAAAATACCCCCATTTCAGTGACATGGTGCCACTTCCTACCAGTTCGCTCCAACTTTTAAATGCTTACGACGTCCCTACTCCCTGGATTATCTACTCGATGGGAGGCCTATGGTTTCACGTGCTGTCGACAAAATACTGCAAGGTCAAGTTATAAATCTTCTGTTTCCAAGTAAAAACTAGTAATAAAGGAAAGAAAAAGGAAATCTTACCTAAACAATTAGAGACATAAGCTGTTCTTCGAATTTACTCTTCCAATAGCCGGAGGCAACTCGAAATTAGAGTTTGATAAAGATGGTACACAGTCCGCATTATGGTATTTACGATAGCAATGGTGTTCCCAAGGGTAGAATAGAAGCTCAAACACCCGAGAATAAGAATGTGTAAAATTTCACATGGGAATTTAAACTTTTACTTTTTATTCAATAAATACATAGCCACTATTAAAAATGCTTTCCTTTGGGACATTTGTTTTGAGAAGTATATTGTCACCAAAGCAATGAGGCACCCAAAGAACACCCTGCGCTGGATCATCATTACGGTCTTTTTAGGCAGCCTTTGGCCCAGACCCTTTTCGAGAACTTTCTTTAGGTTTTGGGTCTGGTGCTAAATATGGGACGACTTTAAAACATGCTTAATATTCACTATTTTTGCACACTAACAAGGCATCGACCTACTTCAGAGGTTAAATTTTTGATCTCTTTCCAGTGGTGTACACAGCTGCTTGAAAGTTGGGCTTTCGAGGTGACGCCCTAGTAGAATTATGCATGTTTTAAAGTTGAAAAATTAAAAAAATGTTTTGTTTTGCCCTCAAACTATTTATGATGTTCCCATGTTACCTGTGGAAAATTTAAGTTGTTCCCTTGTTCCTGTACCATTTGTTGCCATGTTCCCTTGTTCCCGAAAACCCCTAGGAGACCCTCTATAACCCTGAAGCAGGGAAAAAGTAAAGACAAGTTTTATTGCAGTAGATTGTCTTGCATTAAATCTGTCGGCAAGGCCAAAAAACATATCTAAGTATGAACAGATAAATAAAGGTTGATTTCATTTTTACTTCACCTAATCAAAAGTAGATTCGGGGTAAGTACTCAAAAACAGAGAATTCAAATTGTAATGAAATATCATTTGAAATTCAAGGCTTTATCGATGAAAGAGATGAACGGTAAAGTTCAAAGTCCATTAAAGTGAGAAATGGTGATGTTGCAAGAAAGACATAAGATACAAAATTAGTTTTTCTTGTTCTTGAAAACCGAGACGACAAACCAAAGTAAGCATTCAAAGTGGTGTATCCATTACAAGCCGCCCTCAATGATTCAAGAAGGAAAGAGGGCTTTTAAGTTGGCCTGTTCTTTAGTACTCCGTTAACTAGAAGGTTTGTCCCAAATTTTAGTGATAACAATACTCATATCGATAAAGACAACTTCGATAGAAGCATTCATTAACTTTCGTGTTAATTATGACCGCCAAGTTCATGATTTCATTCAGTAAGCGTACTGTATGTGTTGTTCAATCACATCAGCATTTTGTTGACATTCAGAAAATACACAAGTTACAGAGAAGATCTCAATGTTATCCACCAACAAACAAACGAATTTACAAGCCACACCCGGTAGTGCTGTCGGCTGCAAGAGGCTGGATTGGACAATAATGGGCGTAATCCTTAGAGAATACATTGGGACACACCCATATTATATTGAGGAAGCGCCCTCTTCTAAAAAAGCCAGTTTTTATAGGTAAATATAACAAATAATTTTTACGAACAATAAGATAAATTCCTATAAAAGTGGGGGATTATCACTCCCAAACCATTGCAGTTGACCACATCCAATAGCTTGAACATTAGAGAGAAATAAAATTTGCTTGAATTATCAAACGCTTAAATCATCCAACGCTGCCATAAAAAGAAACATAAAATATAATTAATATTACGCAATAATAAAGAAACAGATTTTGCTAGAAATTAAGAGACATTCGATTCCTTGCAGCTTACGAATGTCTTTTAAGTAAACCTAAATGAGGAGTGCGCTCAATTCTTTGTGGTTCTAGGGGTAATACCAACGATTTTTTCACCTTAAGAGGATCACTCTGAGAGGATCATTTCATATGTTCTCGGTTTCATATTTTTTCTTTGTATCTAGCGTTTACAATTTAGATGCTCTCAAAGACAGTAAACTTCAGGTTACTTGTATTTGATGAAATGGTCATGGCCTGCTATAAATAGATTTTGATGATAATAATGATAATGATGGTGAAGACGATAACGTGTGAATCTTTCCTAGTGCTAGTCTCTCTTTGCTCCACCGCAGTTCCTCATTCCACTTCTTCGCAACAACACTGGTAATAAAACTTTAGAAGTTTAGATTAACTTGTAAAATTGAATTCTTCGTTCTTGAAAACTAAAGCCTTATCTTATGTATCATTGATACATATAACCCATTTTTACTCTTTATAATATTACTACTTTCACTGACCATTATAGGCAAATATTAAATGATAACTATAGATTCAAATGGCATGTTTTTAAAAAGACGCTCAAACATCAGTTCTCATTCTAGTTTTTGTTCTCATAATTGAGAAATTACAGTTCACACATGTCCTCTCATTTTAGAAGAAGAAGAGCTGAGGATAAAAAAACAATTTTCTCTGTATTACTTATGTTTGATATTCAAACCCTGAAATGGCCCTGATTACATACAAAATTAGGGTGAAAAAAAGTAGCCGGAGAAATATGTGAACTAAAACTAAAACATATATTTAAAACGGCTCATCATTAAAACTGGTTCACATGATTGGAAAAAGGTCTGTTAAAAATGACTCTATAAAAACATATGTACATCTTACACGAAGTTCAAACTTAAAATTAACACATCTAATCTCCAGTTCTCTCAAGACTAAATTTCAGTTAAAAGTAAAAAAGTCGCGACAGGTCTTTATGTCAGGCCTAAACGATCAATCATTCATCACATTTCGAGAGCCCATGCCGAAGTTTATCGAGAAAAGGGTGCTTTAAACCCCAGTCTTCAAAATGTCTTATATACAAACCCTGTCATACAGGCGTTTTTGTCTTACACAAGTAAAAAGGCCGGTGGGGATCTAAGGGGCGAGGAGGAATGAAACTGGAATAAATCTATAGTGCAGGCCTTGGGTTTGTTTATGTCTCCACGTAAGCATTAGGATATCATAATGAACAGAAGAACAAAACTAAAAGGAACCAGTCTTTTAAAGAAACCGGTCCTGCCAGACTTTAACTCTACGATAGGCGAAGCTTAGAACACCCACGTAATAAAGAATAACAGCCCCAAAAAGAAAATTCTCTTCAATTACAAAAATTCTGTTTATCCAGATTGCAGCGCCTATATTTGCTAAGGGCTCAGTGGAGGATCACTCAATTTAATGTCCAGTACAAATGGTTTGGGTTTAAACAATTTTGTTGGTTGCCGTTAAACAATTTTCACGGGAGCTAAAGAAATGCAAACACATTTTAAGTCGCTCGGAATCCCTAAAGAGATGCAACGCAAACGTGCCTTTGATTGGCCTTTTGAAAGATCATAGGTAAATCAACGACAGCCAGGCTAATAAGTATTTGTGAAATTCGATGCAGACTTATGCTACATGGCGAATACGAATGGCCGATAATAGTTTCAATATTTGTAATCGTAAGTTTTCCATATCAATTAAAATCGTTAGGCCCGTTGGAAAAGGAAAGCTTAAGAATACTTAACTATGGTGTGACTATGATGTGAAAATACGCTAAAAATTCAATTGAAGAAGTGAGGGAATTAAAGAGAGGGCTGAAAAACAAAACAAGAGCTGGGAATTGCTTGTAATGTTGACCTCGGTTTCAATGTCGACCTCGTTTACTGAAATGCTATGGCTTGATTGATCGCTTTGCCCACAATCAACTTTAACCTATGCTCAAATGATGTTGGCAGCTGTTAGACGAAAACAGCAATTACAAAGCTCGCTATAGTCCCACTCCACAGTCACGGTAACATCGCATTACGAGCAACTGCAACTTGTACGACGGAATTGCAGCGCACGCAGCGACGCAACGGAATGCGGACATGACTATCAAGCGTGACATAACGGCAGATACAGCGCTTATCGCAAGTTTAAGACATCTTCATTGGCGTTCGAAACTAGTTGTGTGTGATCGCATTCAAAGTAACTAACTGCTACGTTCTTTGTTAAAATTAAAAGATGGAGGAGAAAAAGGATTTCGATGCAAAGGAGACATAACGCGTAAATTTTAGTTTGTGAAATATTGATAGGTATAATAAATATTATAAATAGCCCTAACTTAGCTTTAAACAGACTGGGTCATTTCTGTAAACTGTGAAAAGCTATGAAAGGGGATTCGGAGTTGTTTAAGGTATTGAGGGGTATGTATAAACTTTGACGAATGAAACGATGCAGTTCGCAAAAGAGGCTGCTCAAAAGAGAGGCAACTGAAACTGGCCCACCCAGTTTCTGTCTTAGATATTCTGGCAACATGGCGGAGCCAGGTCAACCAATGCTTTCATTTTCAATTGTCTACAAAGCTACTCTAAACAAATCATATTTTTACAAATTGCTTTTGAACACTAACATCTAGGACAAAGACAGGCCTCCTTGTTGCCTCTCAGGGAGTTCTAATAGGAACTAGCCTAAAACGATGGTAATGGGTGCTTCGATTCATCCAGCTACCCGCATTGCGGATTCCCCACCCCTCCTTGATCCTGGCTAGCAATCCTTTCTCGTTGTAAACACAGGGAAATCAAAGGTCTGCGTTAAAAAGGTTTCTGTCTGACACACCGATTCAAAGCGGTTCTCAAACTGGCCTTGAATCTTCCTAAACGCAAGAACCCGATTGCTAATTCGTAACGCCAGATCAAGGAGAGGTCTGGGAACAACTATGGCAAATCTTGTTAGAAATGCACATCTCGAATGTCTGATGGTGTTATTGGTTGGTCTCCTTGATTCACTTCTTCGTTGTTGTTGTTATTTTTGTTCAAGTTCAGTACATCTTCCATCAAAACTTGGCACTGGGAAAGATATTCCTGCAATTGAAGAAACGAGAACGTTTAATGTACGGAATTAAAATCAGCACTCTTGTTAAGCAGAACAACCTTAGCTTGGCAATGGAACATGATGCTAACGGGAGGTTTCAGGCCTAAGATGCTAAAATTTCTCGTTATCTATGAAACTTGCTAAGACTTCTTTACCAAAATAATACTACCGAGCGAAAATGTTCAGGCAAAATTGCTTGGAAACAAAACAACAACATCGCCAAATTAAGAGCAGAAAAGTCTGCTCTGAATGCAGACTGCTTTTAAAGTAAAATCTCAAAACAACAAAGCAAAAATTATGTAATCCGGTTGACTGTAAAATGGCAGACAGCGATATATTTGCAGCACATTGTGGGCTGGATAAAAACAGAAAAAAATTAGAAACTCATAATGTAATTAGTAGGAAAGAAGCATCTAGGTGAGAGGTCGAGAAATATCTGGGTCGTTATTATAATCTTTTTAACTTGCAGCGGTCAGAGTTGAATCTGCTAAAAGTACACAGGTTTATGGGTTGGAATGCAGGCCATTCTTTTAGTTGACATAATCTTGATTTCGTGCACTCAAACCTGGCCAAGGATTTGTGGTTTCAAGTGCCATATTCGTGAAAGATTTCATATCTTGACCCGAATGAGACAACATAACATTTTAGCGCGGGGAAGGTGCCTAGCAACGGAAAAAGATGCACTTTGCAAAAATGATTCAGTCAGAGAAGCATTTTAAATTTCGCCAAAGAGCTAAAATATGTCAGCTAAAGGCCTAATACTGTACAAAGGTTTCGCGAGTGAAACAAATCTGAAACAATTTTAGATCAAATCTTTAATATCATGGCTACTTTTCTTTATTGCCTGAGATTTACATTGCATTTGCTGCATTCCAAAGTATTGAAAAGTAGAATAGGGGGCGAGTCGTTGTTCCTGTGAAGGGTTCTTAAGTCACCAGCAGACACTGGTCATTAATACGGTGAAATCCCCATACAACAGAAATATGTCGATAAAAACACCTTCAAACAACAGTTGAGTGTTAGGTCCCAAAGTTTTTTCCTACGATCAAGGCATTGGGCTAAGCAACCTCTGGAAAACAGAAAAATCTTTTAACGGATAAATCCCTCCAGGGCGGACACCTCCCTACAACAGATAGCACCCTGGTCACAAAAGTGACCGTTTTACTGGATGCAATTTTGTATTTTCATCTTCAGCTAAGGTGAGTTTGGGCTGATATGAAGGTTGATTAAATCCGAAAGTGATAGAGGCCACATAACAGACAACTTCAAACATAACTGGTAACAACTTCCCACCGCAGGATGCTCAAAGTTCCATAACACAAAAGCTAACGACACCCAGTTTCATCAGTGTCACGAATATACGATCCTTTAAACCAAAGGTGACCAAACTAACGAAAGCGTGGCTAAAAAGCATTAGGTAGTAATTCTGTTCCGTTTATTTTCAAAACAAGACTAACCAGGATCACTGTTGCCATAGTGCAGATTTCTAACATAGACATGTTGGTATGAAAAACTTGTGTGAAATGTGCCTCTTTTGGGCTTTACAGCAGCTCGTAATGTCACGGGTAATTCAATTTTGATTTTAGCCACATCGATTGAGGGAAATCAGATAACCTTGAATAAGATCAATTTCTGGCAAAGCTGGATCACGTTTTTGGCACATCAATCTTCTGCCAAGGCATAATCTATCTACGGCTGACCGAAGTGATCTGGATATGATCATCAACACGATTGCATGCATGGCTGTTGATATAAGGAACTTGCAAGACTATTTTAGAACCGTGAGATATGTTGAATTTGACACTGTGGGTTAAGAATCTGTATATATGATAATGGATGATTGGTGATGATGATTATGATAGAAGTGATTACGACGACAATTGCTGGTGATCGACTGATAGGTAATTATGATGGAGATGATTATGATTATGACGATGATGCATGACAACTATCACTCTAACATAACTGATCACTGAATGCAAGCAATATCCTTCACGTTCTTCTGCAACAGGAATCCTCGTTGCCAGGGATGATTCAAACATGCCATTATGTAGAGCAATCTTTCCGACATTGCTTTCCAAACTTAGAAATTCCCGTTACTATGAAACCAAATCCTGATTTGATCTTGGGTTTAATTTGAAGAAACAGGGCCAACATTGTCCACCATTCAAAACCGTAACGCTTGTTAAACCGTAGCTCAGAGACCGCTTTGTAGCTGCATTCCCTCCTTATTTACAAGGATACTTGGATTTAGAAATAAGGTACCGTCGAGGCAGTCTGTCGTATAGGGGTTTAGTCTTTTCTATGTGCCTAAAGGATGGGCCTAATGTGTGAGCTTTTCCATCCATCAACAAAGCTTCGTTTCTGTTAAACGTACAGAAAAAGCAACGTTGTTGAAACATTATTAATACCATTGAAGAAAGAGAGGAATTAAAGAAATATTCGATGAAAACCTTGACGAGCAACGGGCCTAAACCTCATAACGGATGAAGGTGTCAACTGTTCATGAAAATTAAGTGAAGAAGCTACAAGTTTAACTGCCTTTGCTTACAAAAACTGTCCAAAACTCATCTTTGCGAGGTTGCTTATGTTCACCTAATAGTTTCCATGCTGTAAAGCCAATCAGACTAACATAAAACGATTCGAACTATGCAGCACTTTTATTTTTTGTGTTTACATTTCTTGACTTTATGAATCGGCAAAAAAAATTTATACAACAAAGATACCAAAATAACGCCTTGATCCGTTATTAAGTCATTGAAACTATCAGGGCCTAAGCAAATTGGCTCTCCTTAAAAGATGTAAGGCTGTCGCAACATTGTTCGTAAACATTGGCCTGCTTGCTTTCTGTGAAATCATCTGTTTATCAGGTGCAAAACCTAGCTGACATTACATTGTTTCTATGTTACCACACACAAATGACCCTCTAACGATGTGCGTGTTCTCTGCATTACAAGGGCTGTGATTTTCACGAAACGGTTCATTTGCAAGACATTGTAATACGGCAGATTATGGTGGTAAGCTGGTGCATGATTTGCTGGCTTTGTAATTCAATGCAGGCTACGAAATGCCAGATTGAACTTCGCGTGGGATAATGCAGCCAGTTTTTCTTTCACGGTCCATTCATTGGCAGTTGATAAAAGGTGGGTCAGTAAAGCTGGGAAGGACCTATTTTTCAAACAAACTGAACAACGGCGTCGGCCCCTTTCACTTTCGCACGATTGAGCGATCTTCAAATTCTTTTCAGTTACCGTTTCCGATTTTTCATCTGGTTTTCGCATTGAAGTTATCTCAGTTTGACTACGGAGCACTTCAACTGTCAAGAAGTCACAACAATCAATTTCCAGTCGACCAAAAACAACTTTACAGTCCATGGCAGATGGAGGGGAAGGCCATTAAATGTTACAAATTATGTAGGCCAACAGATAAAAGAGGGAGAGGCTGTTTTATTTCAGATTCTTCCATGAAATTAGATTTCTATATACTTTTTCTGTATTTGTTCCGTTTTGAGAACAAATTATCCAACAGCAATGGTCTTAGAACGTCTGGCAGCCTATCTCAAATCATAGCACCTAAATGCACTCGATGTAGGTGGTAACGTTTTGTCGAACTCCTTTGTGTAGACTGAATATAATATAAAAACCAAAGCGATAACCACAGTGTTCTCTCTACGGCTAAAGGCAAGCCACTAAAAACATCTCAAGAAAAAATAGCCATTTCCAATGACAACAATTTACATTAAATTAGACCACCTCAACAGAAGGCCCTGTTTATCAACAAACACCCCCATGACCCAATTATACCCTGCATTTAAGTCAGAATTCTCAATCTTGAAATGATTAGCAGGCAGACATAAATATCTGCGATCAACGCCATGTGTAAGAAAGAAAGGGAGTGATCATAAAGCAACTTCATTTTTATCTTTCCATCGATTAGATGTTCAACCATTTCCCTCAAAACCCACGTTCTCAAACCGAAATACATTAAGCCTCTTCACTGCATTGTATGCTAGATACTATCCTGTCTTTGTCCTATGTCGCACAATAGTGACATTAACGCAGGGTTTTTTCAAAATCCCAGCCACTCAGGTTTTAAAGGGTAAAGTAGTATTCTCACGAACTCTTTGCACAAGCAAGAAGCATCTTTTGACTAGAATTTAACCACTACAGTTTAACATCGTCGATGAAGTAGAATAACGAGAGAAAAAAATCGCAAACCTCTTCTGCTCCAGTTATATCATGCATCATAGAAAGAAGTTCTTGTCTTGTTGGGCAAACAAGTCCAATTGATTTGTTTAGTCCATGAAATGCAACGCAAATGGCTGCAGCTGCAATCATTGATGGTGGGGTTAAGGCGAAACGAAAATCTACAAAAGAAGAAGGGGAATCAGAACAACGTTTGCGAAGGAAGACAATTCCCTTCGTTATCATTTCTAAAGACAACCCCCCCCCCCCCCCTTCACAACTAACACATATCTATACATAGAGATGGAATCGTAAGAGCTGTAGCATTGAAGAAGTTAGAGAAGCCTGAATTACAGAAAGGGCCTAAACAGATATTTGATGAAAAAACGTACAGGATAATTTAAGGAAATTGATAGCATGGTCCTGTTATCCATTTCCCTGATGGTAACTAAAGATATGAACAAGGAATACTTCACAAATGTATAAAACCTTACATCCTGGAGACAGTTTTAGTGATGTCCCGGCAAAGGAAAAGAGTTTTTCTTCCCTAATCCACCCACAATTTCCTAACCATACTGAGGATTGCTTGAAAAGACATTACCACAATCCTTTGCGTGCGCTTATCTTCACGACAGTGGTTGCAACGGTATAGTTTGTTTAATCAAATTCAATTCAATGCTGATATACCCCTTGACGTCTAGATGGATTTTACGACAAGTGGATGGTGAAGTTTTCCTTGCTCGATAATAGGCACGGATAACACTTTGGTTTTGAAGGATAGAGCCGGTGCTATCTCGCGGGGTGTACAACTGACCTCTGAAAGTCGTGATTGGAAACATGAAACGTTTAGGGGATAAAAACTAGAACATCAGTTCGATTAAATTAAAGTTAAACAAATAATAACAAAGATATTTCCTCGGTTTTGTTGGAAGGAATTTCAGTAACGTGTATCCACCATTAGAAATCTAATTAGGCCCTTTGAAGTGAAATCCGTTAATCCTGCAGACCTAATACAGTTTATCAGGGATAATAACAAACAATACACGACACAATGAAATGCAATCATGAAATGTATATTCGGTTATATTTCGTTGCCATAATGCTACGGTGCATGGAGTGTTTTTATATTGGCTAATAGTTACACAGGAGCTTGCCGCCTGTCCTGTGGAGATCAGGAAATGAGCAAAGGCCTTTGTCAAAGGTTGACACTGTATTCTGAAATGAATAGGAGGCTAACACACATGGAAACGAAGCCTGTACCTATAATATGTTCTGAACAGAATAGCAAGATGCAGAAATGACAACATTCATCGTGAACTAGGGGTGTGGGGGGGGGGGGCGGTTTGAGCTACATGCTTTAGTTAAAGAACGTTTTAGGCTGTTGAAAATTAGGTGAACTCTCATTGGTATTGAAATAGCTAAGTCTTTACAACATGGGTATTGAAATATCCTGGGGGCTGCTTTTGATCGAGAGGCCCTTCTATATTAAACTTAGGCACCCTACTTCGTTACAACACTGCTAACACAGCCGTGCATTAGACAACGCCCCTTGACGAATAGCAAGCAGAAATCGATCGGCATCGTGTAAATCGTCGTGATCATAATCAAAAACGTCAATCATGATCTTATCGACCTCCATCACCAACAGCAAGCATAATAATCATCATACCATAATAATCATGTTTACAAAATAAAATGGCGGCATTCTGCCACTTTATGGGATTATCTATTTTGGGAATCGTCAACTTCGCATACCAAGCTAGGTGGTAGGGTCATGGGACCGAAAGCGGAAAATTCTCAAGCCAAGAACCGACTTTGGAAAAACAACAGCAAATAATTAACGGGATTAATTCAAAATTCCGATATCAAAGCGTGAGTAATTTTGAAGCTATTGAAAAACTGATGACTCCTTTGACGTTCTCTTGACGTATAGAGAATAAATGCCCCGCACACCTTCAAGGTAGTTTTCACCATTGAACGGGATCAGCGCATATTTTCCCAGCAACGCCCACTATGGAGAACAGCCTCGTGACTACCAACCTTTGTTTCGGGTAAATGAACTTTCGACCATTGCTGTTTTGCTCAATCAGCGCGTTTTGTATTTTGAGTATCGCCTTTAAATATTATTCAGCTGAGGTCATATATAATCGATGCTAAGCATTCCACAGAAGATTTACTTCCAAATATTAAAAAAACACTAAGTTGATTTCTTTACATTGGCAGTATGTTTTGAAGGAAGATGTTTGTTAAAAGTGACTTTTCGCTTCTAACTGTGTTTTCAGAAATGTAATTCGTAGCTCTTGGCTTGTAAATACCATATTACTTATATTGAATTCTGAAAGCATTCAATTAAGATATTTGATCATAAGCAGTTCGAACTAGAAGATAGAAAATATCGAACAAAACTTCGCGGTGATTGAATGCGAGGGGCAAATCTCTCCATTGAAATCAATTTTTATTTAACAATCCCTAAAAATAACTTTGTCATGGTAGAAATCTTGTGCGTTATTTCCAAGGGTGAATTGCTTGAATGCTCGTCGTGAGGATTATCGTCGTGAGGGGTGCGGGCTGGTTGTTGTTCAAAAATCGCACGTACGGTGTTGATTAGAGACAGATTAGAGAGGGAGGGGAGGGGCTGCCAGGTTCCCCTCTCCCATCCTCTCATTCTCTATGTTTGCCCCTTTTTTATTTCAAATCATGATGATATTTTAAATGGTTGATATCCTTCTTTTAAGTCAGTTCTTTTCACTCAAGATTTAATCTAGGATGGCTCGATTGAAAAGCCCTTAGTACATGATCAGCATGAGGTAAAGAAGAATCTCATTGAAAAATAGATGGGAGAGGACTCGGTAACAAGACGTCTTGCGGTTAATCTAGTTCCGCTTTTACAATGTTTTCCCTACATTTCTGAAATCATTCAAAGTCCTATGGCAATGCGTGGCTTTTCGCGCTGACGTAGGCAATCTACAGCGCGAATAGATAAAACGCTTTCGTACTCCCAAAGTACGGTTTTCATGAAGCTGAATTTTTCGCTAAAACTAGAAATTCCTCCTTAATGATAGGGGGCTTATTCACTTACGGAAAACAGAAAGAAGCGCTTTGTTCTTTAAACCTTAGGGCTCAAAAGGGAATACTCCTTTTACCTCGGAAGGAAGCATGAAGTTTGAGTGAAATAAGAGACAAATTTTCTACCACACCAAAACATAATTGAGTGTTTAATGAAAAACAATTCTTTCAAGAATTCCAGTGGACCTGTTCGTTCCCAATTTTCCGACCACATTTTGACTGCATGTTGTCACTCAAACACGCTGACCTTCACAGCCCGCAAAATGTCCCACCCTACCATTCAATCGGTAACTAGAACTCACCGCGAAGCATCTTGTGACTGAACCACGATGAAAACGCAATTTCCAAGAATTTATAATCATTTTAGAGGAAGTCCCTGGCATAAAAGACTAGAGTCCCTGAAAAAATTTCTAGCATACTGCATACATTTATAGGGACGGGGGAAGGTTGTCAAGTGTTTAATTGTTCCATTTTGAAATTAGCCAAAGTGTCCGCTGCAGGAAGATTGTTGGAAAATATGTCAAATCAGGCAATTTTTTTGGAGCTGGGAGACATTCGATAAATTTTGGGTGGAGGTAAAAAACGTGCAGATGTTCCGAAGTTGCATCAAACCTGCCAGCGGGTCTATTTGGTAACATTGGCTCGCAATTTGGATGGGGGGTGAATCTGGGAAGGGAGCACAGCCATATTGCCCCCCCAACTTGTAAGCCCCTTTTCTCTCTTGTAAATCCATTTGCAACCGCATGAATAATAAATCAACCCTACTCACAACACGGGATAAAAATAAAAGTATAGCCTCTTTCTTAGGGGAAACACTTTTGGGGCAAAGCCTCTCTTTTGTATAAAGCGGGGGTACAAAAGCATATTATTCTAAACAATGGAAGGTCACTTGGGCTTGAGGGGCAATCGCCTCTGAGTAAAATGAAAAAATAAACACAAAACTGCTTCTAACAACAATCGAAACTACTTACCTATACAACATAAAGACACGTAAGTTTTTGCGTGCTTTCTCACTAATGTTAAGTCTATTTGCTGCGATAATTTTAATCTGCAGAATATCTGTTCTATGAAGTCATTCGGAGTAACTGCATTCAAATCCCAGCGTAGTTTGTTTAGCGTAAGAATTTCCCAGTTCTGCAAAGAAAAATGGCCCCAATTATCAAAGAGGAGTGTCATTTCATTAAAGATTATTACAATAGATTCAGAATAGGCTAATAAGGATTAAACAGCGTGTAAACGGGACCGACTCGTTTGAAAACCGAGCTGCAAGAGGCAAGAAGATCGATGTTGCTACCCTAGCTATTATCGTAAAACATATGTACATATATCCCCTAAAGAAATCTTCTATAGAGAATGTTCTACATACGTTCTCACTCACACACTCTCACAAGTAAGCCAAAGGGAATATATGGAACGGCAAAGGATATCGAAACCTACAAACTTTTGTATCTGAAAAGAGGATTTAATGAAAAGATGGACCAAACGGTTTCTCTGGTGTCACCAAGTTCAGGTCCTTTGCTTCCGCAGAGCCAATTTTCTTGGAAATAAAGAACAACAACTCAAAACATAATGTTTTCAATGTCACATCAGTCGCAAGGCTTCCAGTAACAAACCCCTCTAAATAAGTAAGAAGGCAGTGTTGCTAAAACACCAACTCAAGCCCACCTGCCAAGGACATATGTTGACCGTACAAACAAATAAAATCATGTACGTTATCACCAAAGCAGAGTCCAATTGCTTTCTCTCTTCACCCAGACAAATGACGTAAGCCGAGGAGACATCTATGATGTATGTGGGTGCATTTTTGAAAAAAACAAGATTTGGTTTTCGAGAAAATTGAAAAAATAGTCGCTTTGTTGGGCAAATGAAAAACTCAAAAATTCATCCCGTGGAGGAATTGGAAGTATGAAAAATGAAGGCCAAAGGCAAGCATGACCATTTTGCAGTCATAAACAATGGCTTGCAGAGACGACGCGCCAAATAATTGGTCTCTAGAGAACTTGCAAACAGGATTGCCCCGTCTACGTTCTATCACGAAGCTACGTACTCTGGATACAGAGTACTCAACAGCATGTTTAGCTAACGCTTGATGTACATTGAAGCACGAAATGCTAGCAGAATCATGCTGCAAGCAAACAAGACCAATGGGGAGGCGCAGCGATGAGAGAGAACTTTGTAGGGCGGTATCAACGACCGAAAGACTGTAGAAATACGGGCGGACTGCTCTTATCTGGTCTGGCAACGATTCAACGCTTGCTGGAGGAGAAGACTTATGACAAATTGAATAATATAGTACAATTACCTTCAATATTTCTGTCTTACATTTACCCTAAATATATCAAGTATTTTGTCTAGCAGTCTTAGTGCGTAGAAACTATTGCTAAAATTCTTGCGTAGATTTCTATTTTTCTCACGGCCTAAATCTCGCGGGTTTTTGACTCCAGTACTAGCAAAATAAGGATCAACTTGTCTTATCTCCCATAAGGTGGCAAGAGGGGGCAGATAAAAAGGTCGGGTTTCCACCCTATCTAGATTTATCAAGCTACTAACGGTCATTCTAAAGTAAGCCATGGTACTTTGAGTCATCCCTCCTTCTTTTTTAGAGTAGGTGTACTTTCTAATGATTGGTTGGCAATCTCCCTGATTCAAATTTCTTTGATTAACATTTGATATCCAGAAAGCATGACTTTGAGTTTACCAAACATTCAGAGACGAAAACAAACTTGAAAAATAATTATTTCTGGTTTGACAAACTACAAAACTATTAAATTACGCATTCAGCCTACGTAATGTTGACCGAGTTAAGTACGATCAAATACCCAGGGAACAAATCACACTGACCGTGCCATTTGAAGGCTTTGGCATATTCTTACCGCAGGCTTGAGCTTCCCTTCTCAAAATACAATGTTTACAAACGAGGCGGCTATCTTACTGACTCTATTAAGTCTTTCTGACCTGAATTCGACATTTACTGACCCAGAAACCTTAGGCCTACCCGTAGTATTAGGGTTTGGAGTAAAAACTTGTGATTGGGGACTTTATCAAAAGTCATCCGATACATGTGGTGTCAGTCGAAGTAACGGTACGATCAAAATTCCCTTGCTTAACGGCGGCTAAGTATTCATTGAGGCAATTTGATGTGCGGGTTTGCAATTAGAGAACCGAAAAGTGAAGGTTTGTTTCTCGAAATTTAGCCATACCTAAGGGTAGTATCCCCTTCCAAGTGTAGGTGGAGGTCGTACCTTCAAGACACCCCATATCCAAAGTACGTCACAGCTCTTACGGTCGCGGCGCATCGCACGCCAGTCTGCATGGAGTTGAGATATACAATCCAGTGCTTTAGAAGAACCCGGACACCGGTTTAAATAGGACAGCATTTGAGCGGCCGGGTACTATGGGCTTCTTACAGTTATTCCTCATCTTACTCGCGGAGTGCTTATAATACGAGGTTGTTAACCGTACCTTATCCAAACCATAACAGTTCACTTTCGTGTGACTTTGGCCCGGATGCCTCACAAATCACCAGCACAGCCAAGACTTGGGTATACGCATTAACCGTCACGGTTTGGTGGTTAAAAAAGCAATATGGTGAGTGGAACACAAGATAAAGGAATTCGATCAGGGTTTTCATGGTGGATTAAATCTAAATAGCCTAAACCGATAGATGTTCCTCATTCTTCAGACAAGAAGCATGCAAACACAATGCAGTATTTTGGGTGCTGTCTTGTAGCTGCCATCTCCTGTCTCTCCCTCTCAGACACTCACTTCTAGAATTCTGCTACCTTACTTAGTGATAGTATAAAAGAGAAATTAATACCCAGGACCTATAGACAGGCTCAAATACGTAGGATGCAATCAGGTTAAATTCTAGATACCAAACAATACAGCAACTTATTTATTGTGCAGCTAGCAATGAACCATGTTACAAATACGTAACATTTCTGGCCATTTTTGTGGGTGCATTCCCCAACCAGCATTGTTCCAAACCCACAAATACTATAAATGAGTTTTGCACAACAAAATTTCTGAAATTCTTAAAAAATTCTAAATATCGGAGAACTCTGAACTGCTGCCCTTCAAAACACTTGCTTTGGACATGAATTAATGAATTTAGAAGAGTACAGAAAGCAATTCCTTAACCGTATCGTGCATATATTTGACATTTCTGTTCATTCACATAAGGTTTAGAGTTCATGCTCCCAAAGCCCAAAGTAGAGTGTAACTGAAGGGCAGGAAAAACTTCAGTCACATTTTTGGAACCTGTGTTATCTGCTTTTGGTGTGGGTGTAAAGGTTTTGTAATGTCACAGGTGCTGAATCATAGCATTTTATTTATTGCTAAGAATATCATTTTAGTTTTAAGTATCAAGAAATTGGATATGGAAGATTAATAAATACATAAACAAAAATGTTTTTGAGGGTTGTGAATTCCAAAATGAAGAAAAATTAATTGATAGCTTGGTGAGTTTTGACTGTTCCTACTTGTAATATTGAGATTCACTGTTCTTTTGGTAAAATGAACTTGTTTTAGAAGTTTTAAAAATGCTATGCTTGGTAAATAGCTTAAAGAACAGGTGACTGAAAGACAAATTTACTTTTAATTGCACTGAATTGTAGACTGCTACTTGAGGTTGATTGAAGCTCTGAAAGCTTCATAAAAGGAGGAAAACAGGAAAATATTTTGCTCAGGACTTTGAAACAATGCCAACTGAACAGATGACTTATCTAGCAAAAACTTCCTTTAGAACTCCTTGCAGAAACTCAGTCTGGGCACAAATTTTGTTAAAAATGGCAATTTTTTAAAAACTGCTTGTTAGGGTGTCCCTTTTTGTAAGTACATTAAAAAAGAACAGCAAATCACCCTTGTAAAACACTTTACCAATCCCATTTATAAATAAGTATATGAGAAGCACCACACCTCTAGTTTTTATGGACATGAGGTGAGTCAATCTTTTAAGACTGACCCAGACTTTCCTGAGAATGAGTCAGTTTTGTTTTCAAAAAGGGTCAGTAGTTGAGGAAATGGTACTTTTATATGATATTCTCTGTTCCCTATAATTTCCTCCTTAATGCACACTTTATTGGACGGCTATCAGCAAAAGGTTTCCATCAATTTTAAAAAGACCACATTTGTTTTGGCTGAATTATGCCAGATATAAAATAAAATAAAAGACAGTTTAGGGAGGTTAATTAGCCAGAACCAAACATTTCATCTTGATTGAAACAGGAGTTATGCATTATGAATATGTTTTTCATTTTGGTAGGGGTCCTTTTTGGATTTGGTTTTGGGGATGGGCTTGTAAGTTTTAACGAGTTTTCCCTGGTTAATTTGCTGCATCCATTGCTACTCTAAGTATTAAACAGTTAATATTGAAAAGAGGGTATTTTGAAAATAGGATGGAACCTACATAAAGATACACAGCAAAGAGAATATAAGTTATAGGATATCTGTTTATGTCGCCAATGTCCAGGAAAAGCAAGGCACAATCTTACAGAATAAAGATTCTACTTGGTCCAACCTTCGTCCGACTCTCTGTCTCAGGTAGCGGAGAGTCACGTTGAAGCTAAAGGACGACGCGGAGGAGCATCGGGCACTTTGATCCCTAGTGAGGGCCAGGTGCGCCAGGTGTTGGTACAAATGGCTGTGGAATTTTGATAGCACATGTCTCTCCTGTTATTATTTACCACAGATTCAGGGTTTCCTTCGTATTTGTGTGTTTCACACTTTTAAAACGAACCCTCTTCGTTAAAGTGCTTCAGATCGCTCACGCAAAACCTTTCTTTTTCTCACAATCACTCGTTATTGATCAAATACTTGGAGAAATTCTTTTGATTCAAATATATTTAATTTGTTGAAAGTTTGAACGGCGCCATATCCAGCTCGCAAGAGGTATGAAAGCAAGGTAAAAATTCAATATCAGGCAATTAAACGCGGGGTCATGAAGTAAATCATGCATAACCAAGAACATCACACCATCGTTACTTACCAAAAGTTCTTCAAGTGTAATTGAGCTATCAGTATAAATAACAAGCTTTTCCGCTGTTAAAGGAGCAGTCTCTTTTAATTTGCTTGCAACGAACATACAGCAAGTTCCTAACAATTGCAGATGACTTTTTTGTACCGACATGGTCGATAGAAATCTGTCCAGAAAATTTATAGATAGAGCGAATACATCTTCTTCACATCGCTGTTCCTCGCAAACCTGGAATAATCAAAACATTTTGAAGGGAAGGAGTTTTATCGCATGTCTAGGTTTATGGTTTAAGATTGGGTAGGATTACTATTAAATTTAAATCATGCACAGCTAGAGTAAGAAACATTTACAAGTTATTACTACGATAACAAGTCAATTCAAATATCGAGAACACGGTCACGTTACAATCGACAACTTTCTCACATCATCAAAAACTTAATCAATAAACATCGATATTGGGCAATCGCCAAGTTGATGATCGTCATCGCCGTTAATGTTTATAAAAAATTATCACAGAGATAGCAGAACGTGAAGTTATAAGCCATGACATATGAAATATTCACGAACGCCGCATGGAATTCGGACAACCTTGTTAAAAGAAAAGAAAAGCCACGCGCCATGTAAGTTGAGAGGCGTCGGTTAAAAACACGAAGGTAAATTATACAAAACTTTACCGTACCTCAAACATCCAGGTTGCCACCATCCTTCGCATAAATGGCTTAATTTCCTTCTGTACAATCTTGAAATAATCACACCGCGGCAAAAAATGGTCCTCAAGTTTCAAAAGTCGATCCAAAACACGCTGGTCTCTGAGAAGAACGGGATCAGGATGGCTCCTTCTAACCACAACTTTACCTTCACTACAAACGAGTTGTTCCATTATGTGTACGCGGAATATCCTTGATTAATAAACAATATAAATAATTAACTAAGGTAGAGATCGAGGATCAGGTCTTACGGGCTATATGAAGTATAACAAAGTTATAACAACATCGTACGCCTTGCCTGACTTCGTCCCACCCTCATCGAGAGTTTGTTGAGACTGATTCAAAAATTTCGTTCCTCGAATCTCCACTCGCCACGGGGCCAGTTGACCGTGGCCGCGTTTTCATTATCAGTCTCGGCTGCAGGTGACAAGGCTCTCTCCAGCGGGCAGGTGAAAATAGTTGTTCCGGCTCTTATCCTTTGTGCCAAATGGCGAAACTTCTAACAAGGAGAAGATTCCGTTCATGCTTGAAATGAATGAATTTAACACTTTAAAAATGAATACACCCATTATGTTTAACTCGATGTTTGAGAATACTGATTAGGAATTAGCTGAGCGCTGAGCTTGGCCAAACTTAACACAAAATTCGCCCGAATAAGGCCTTCCAAGTTTGAAAAAATGTTTCTCCGATAGGGTACCGGCAATTTTAGGGTCATTTGCCCAGACTTTTAGGTCAATCAAGACTTGAATGAAAGGTAGATATGAGTTTTGAGAATATTTACTGAAGTTTCGGTTCTAAGCAATGTAAACAATCAAGATAAGTATTTCGAAATATAAATATGGAGGCTGCCGGGCAGAGGTTTGCACAGTAGGGCTGTTATCGAGCTGGATACAAAGAGACCGAAACGCTGGCAGAAGTTGGGAGACACAGCAACAATTTGTCACGGTTCAGTGATCATTTGCATTTTTTATTCGGTGTGTTCTCAGGAAAAAAGATATAATCGCTGTACAACGAGATGGATTTTTTTCCTTCGTCTAAAATCTCTCAAGTATGTAATTGGATACAAGGAATGTAATCAAGCATTTTGAGCACAAAAATGCGTAAAATCTGCTGCCAGGGTTCCAGCATGGTGCTAGGATTTTTCTTCGTTTTTTAAAAGCAACGGTTTTCGAAACTAGTTTTTCATAAAGAGATTTAGGATCGTTAAAATTTTTTGAAGATTATTTATATAGATTTCGTCTCGGTTGATGTTTTTGAGGAAATGTATCGGGGATCCTTCTTACCATCTAAAGTTATTTGGAGACCTTTACACAATTTCTTTAACCTTTTTAATTTTTCTCAAACACAATTTTTGGTCGATCATCGTTAATAATGCCAGTCTTTTAAAAGGGCGTGGCTGAAAACTAAACAGCCTCCCCTCGCAGTGATCAACAAGGACATGTTAATTAGAGAAACTGCACAAAATTAGAAACTGAAACCCATATAATGATTTAGAACAAGCCTTTTTTCAAAAAAATTTCAACTTGGAAATTCAACTTTCCAATTAAAAAAAATTTTTTGTCACACGATAGGTATTTTTGCTAAACCTATTTGTTACCTCCTTATCTTCTTATAATTTCGACAATGCATCTTTCATTGTTCTTTGTCGTTCTCGTTTTAGTCTAACTCTCTTTGGTAATCATAAAAATTTTTGTACCTTCTCAAATTGTGCTTCTCAAATTTATTACTCAAGAAAATCAAATAAACCAGTTGAAGTCCTATTCTCTAGGAGTTGGGTGGATTCGAAAAACCTTTTACTTATCTTTTGAAAAATGACGGTAATTAAACAAATTTAAACTTTGAAGCTAATATGGTTTATTTATGCCATCTATAATTACATATAAATTCATTTAAATGTCTTAGCAAGGGAATTTGGCGATACGTTCTCTTAAAAAACATATTTTTACAAAAAATATTTTGAGAACCAATAAATTATTATTAAGCTTTTACAAAGAATAATATTGAAAAAAGCAATTAGGCTATTTTGACATATTGAACATGTGCAGTTCACATTTTCTTCTTCATCCATAATGATATTGTTATCATCTAAAAAATCTACAGCTCCTAAGCTTCGAACGTCAAAATTAAATTTTAAAATTAAACCATCGAGCAAATTTACAAAACTTCGTAAATTCGTTTTGCAAAGAACGTTACTCTATGTAAACAGCACATTTTTAAATAGGGAAGAAAACCTCGCAATATCATTACCAGTTAGGCCCAAAAAATTTCATTCACGATTGCTGAATTTTATTGGCGGCGTTTTTTTATAGAAAGATTTGGGGCATTATTGCGTAAGCTAAAGCTAAAGCAGATCTGGAAAACTTTAGAACTCTTTAAGGACAGAAACCTTCTGAGAGAACTTATTGCATATTTTAAGAAGCTGTTGAAGATAGGAAATATACGAGCATACAATTAAAAATATACGAGCATATTATTTACGAAACGCTTACAGCGATGTTTATAATGGTAAAACATAAGTATTATAGCTCACATAATCTGAATAAACCTTGTAAATTGGTAAAATATAATATATTTATGTATGTTTAACCTACTGCCAGGATAGTTTCACATTTTTCGATATTTTTGTTATATTATGAAAGATCACAAGGCACCATTTGGAATAGGCCTAGCTCTCGGTAAATTCAGTGAAGCTTCGAATTTCTTGTAACTCCAAATCGTAAGAAGTTTTAAAGGCTGAAAAAAGTGAAATAAAAATATCTTTGCAGTTGAGATTTCGTTGCTTAAATGACTTTTTAATTAGAAGACTATTCAAGGAGAGAATGACATTGCTAAGATAAGACACAGTGTAGTTTTCGGACGTTTTGAAAATACATAGGAAGCATAAGATGAAAAAGGAGGAGTTTCTATATAGCGCAAATGAAATGTCTATATAATATAGCAAAAGGACACCCGCAGATAATTGTCCCATTTTGGCACTTTTGGTGCCAAAGGTCGCTTTGTATCACCCGAAGCTCTAATTTCGGTTTCAAATAGCGAATTAGTCACAAAAACACACTTATATGTCATAGGCCTTATTGTAAGTTCCGGGCAAATGCTAACATTTACTGCTGACAAAAATACACATAGACTTTCTTTGTAAAGGGATTTTTGTCTCTTTGCCGTTCAAAAGACTTTGCTAATATTTTGTTAAATCGAAAGTCGCATTTCATTCCTTGTGTACACAAAGGCTCAAAGGCACAAAATAACGGCTTAAAGGTTGTGTAGAAAAGAGCTTTCCGTAAATTATTCGAAATGTTTTCCACATTCTAACATAATAAAGGCTTGTATGGATAAAAAGCCCAAATTGTGATAATCTGAAACTTTATTTTCTTGAAGCTTTGTTCAGCAATTGTTTAGAACAGAATACAACAACAAACTATTTCAAAAATTTAACAACCAGACTGAAGAGCTAAAATGTAATCATTATAATAAGAATGAAAGATATTAGTACTCTATTTAATGTTAACTTATTGCTTAACTTTTCCATTCGTTTATTAACAGAAAGAAAATGAAGGGGGCTCGCGATGTTTATATATCAAGAAATTGGGTAGATCATTAGGTCCCAAAAATTGTCCCAAGCTTTTCTGAAGTAAATGGGTAGTGTGAGGGGTAGTGAAATGCTAATATGCCACGCCCTTCAAAATACCAAATGGTTCACGTCTTCCATTGGAGGAACGTGATCCAACCCCAACCCACATCACTTAGTCACTCTCTTCAATGCCATGACATAAAATAGCAAGAATTTAGTTTAACATTCACTAGCGGTGACGCACGATTATCAGATCTCAATTAGTTTAAACTGACCACTTCACTGTTAAACAATTTGCATTCTTTTTTTTCATATGATGGAAGAACTAAGAAGTTTAGCAATAAGCTATAGATACAAGACCACGAACAAAACAGTCATATCAGTCATGAATTCAATTTTGAAAATGGCAGGCGGGCCTATTATTCGTCATTCACTCTAAAGAGCACAGTTATAACTAAATCGAGACAAAAGGTCAGAAAAGTGACAAGGACGCTCTTCGAGCAAAAGTCTCCGGTGACACGAAGTGATGGAAAGGGACTGAAGAAAGACATAATCGGGGTTGGATTCAAAAAATATTCAAGAAGTCGAAGGAATGTGTTCTATCATAAACTTTTCGCTGCCAAACTGTGCAAATAACCAACTGCTACTATACTTAATATTGGCCTAGCCTTTGTGTGTGATGATTGGTAGCGAAACTGTAAACATGCAGATTTTGAAAAATTGCATGACTGAGTGAGGAACCTGTGTAGAAGGGAAATGGCTCCCACGAAGTTCCCAGAACACGAATGATGTCTGTAACAGTTGCAAGTGCTTTTGTATGGCGTCATTCCCAACCGTGAAAACAGTTGGGGATAGGCCGATTTCCCGCAGAATACATATGTTTAGGGAGGAAAATACTAATCCTGCATTTATTACTGTTAAAAAGAGGTATATGTGACACTCAGCATTCAGTTTCCTTAGTAGTGGAACTGTTATATCATATGACGTACTGGGCAAAGTAAGCCTAAAATCCGTTAGCACCATGCGATAAGCGACCTGATGTGAGCGCAAAGGATTCTGGTAAACCTATCGTTTATCAAGTTTTTCATGAAAACTGTAGTGAAAACAAAAAGAAAAATATTTTCTTTGAAACAAAAGATTAACAACAAATATCTTAATTACTATCATGACAAATGAAAAATGTATTTTGTAATGCACAAAAGGTTCGCAAATTGCCACGAGATAAAGACGTGAAGGGCCTTTGATAATGACACAATATTTCAATGATTAAGGTGGCTAAAATCTCACTAAAGCTATTTCTAATTGATCCAGCTATTCCAGGGAGGGTGATAGAATCGCACCAATATAAGATCGGCCGGTTACATCAAGAATATTTGCCATAACTGAACGCCATTTCAAGATTATTTCGTCATGATTTAACGATTCATTGTCCCTTGTGAGGAAAAAAATCTCCCATCAGGGACAGTGAAGAAAACTACTTAAGACATGGAAATTATTTTAATGTACACTGGTATCCCAAGAAACACCTTGTCTCCAATTTTCGTCACTTAACGCCATGGGGTGTAGAGCTGGGTGGCTCAGTCTCACCCTTCCTTGATAATGGCTAAAAGAAGTCGGTTTCAAGCATTTGCTATTGGTTTTCGTTCTTGTTTATTGCTTTTATGGGGGTCCCATTGTTATTTTCGAAGCAATATGCCCCTAGTGTATACGAATACACTTCAAATAAATCGAGAGCCTATTTAAAGTAAAAGTTCAATAAAGTGCCAACTTTGCATCTGAAAAAGAACATTTTGTTTTTACAACAACAATCTAAATCTCTGACGAAGAAATCTTTTAATTTCGTATGAATGCCCCCCCCCCCCCCCTATTTTTGAAATACATAACTGCCATGGAAATACCTCCACAAGATACGCAAACATTTGATAAACAATTTACGTAAATGGAAAACTGGAAAAGGGTATCAGAAACCTAAAAATGCTGCTATGCGTTGTTTTGAGGCATAATAAACGAGTGTTTACTATGTCAGTAAATAAGTTCTAGGTTTCGACTTTGAGCGATTAAAAACCTAGAAATATTAAGCGATGATGCAATTCCAAATGTTTAGTTCTTGCAATGTTCTGTTTTTGTTTATGTTAGAAACATGAGACATTTGGAGTGCCGTCGTAACGAAATTCATATTGGGGGGGGGGGGGGGGAGGGTGTTAGTGCCCAATGCATTGCTGCCCATTCAGCACACTGTTATAAAGGAATTATACTATAGTTTGACAATAATTGGGGGGCCCCAGCTCCCCCGCTTCCGATGGCCCTGCAGATGTATTATGAAAAATAAGGGTACGATGTTGAAAATATGACTATTGCCTTGACATGAAAACCATTCACGAGTATTTTTATACTCAAATCAGCTCACATTTTTCACTTCTCAAGTGATATAGAGTAAAATTTATCATGTGACGCGAATAAGAAATATTTGAGCTAACAGAAGACAAATTCCTAAATTAAATAAAGGGGCAGGGTGCCCCTCTTCCGCCCCCTATGACGCCTGTCTCATGTTCCAAACAAGGTGAAACCGGTAAAGATTTAAAAAATCTGTCCGGATTTTTCTTCTAATCGAATAAAATAATTACACATTCGCAACACAAGGACTACGATTGCTTCAGAAATTAGATGGTATTAGGAAAGATAAACGGATAGACCGATAGTAAAGGAGAACCCTGGGGAAAGAGAAAGAAGATGACCGCCTGCAAACTTTTTATATCTTCAAAATTGTTTTATAAACGGTTATTCAAAGTGGAATTCAAAACAACTCTTGAAATGACGTAGAACTGTGGGCATTGCTAAAAAATTACGATAAAGGTATTATCTCAGTTTTGTGTTATTGCTTCATACTAGTTGCTGGCAAAGACCAGCTTAGCACTTTGAATACAACAGAGAGTGGTCGATAACAAAATAAAGGACTATCGGATGCTGTGATTCAAATAATGAAGAATTCAATTTTCTCTCTAAAATAGTCTCCTCCAATTATTAGATTGTGAAGACACATAGCAAGGACACTCCGAAGTGGCCTTGCATATTTCCTGTTAGGAAAAGCCAAGACTGAGTTTTCATGTACGAGGATAACAGGAAATTTTGTGAAAATCACACAGCATGGATCAAATAATATTTTTTTCCAAAGCACAGTTGGTAAACAGGCAGGATGAAGCAAGAATTGTGATGTAATCGAGGTGCTGTGAAGGAGAAAGGGGCATCACAGTGACAGTGGCTAGATGCTCTTTGGTATTATTTCTACCTAAAGATGTTAGTGTTTCGATAATAAACAAAATATCATGATTCCCGTGGGAAATTAAATATTTTAGACGAAGTATACCTTTCTTCCTTATTTTCGGAAACAAAAAATATGACACTGGAAAAAAAATCTGAGCACTTCAAGTTATGAACATTCCTTAGACAAAATAATTTTATAGCCTGACATGATAACATCAGAAAACAGAAAATCTGAAACTTAAAGGGTCAGAAAATTATAATAAAATTCTTTAGAATAAACTTATGAACGATACGATAACACTATTAGAAGGGTGTAGCATTAAAAATATGGAAAAGACAGCGTTTCTGTGAGAAAAAAGGTGATGAAAGAATTTTCCCACCCTCTCTGAATTCCCCCTTCCCTCTCTGAACATGCTGGCAATAGCACTGTTGATTAATTGACGAAAATTTTTTGAGCTTTGAGCCTAATAAAAAGTTACTTTATTTGGAAAATATGGAATCGAGAAGTTCTCTTTTTTCTATGTTGGCTGTTTTCCCAAGATGGCTAAAATTTGCCTGGATGTGCCCCTATCTTGACCTGAAAATGGAGTTGCCCTGGAGCCTCCGAAGCTGGGTCGTTCGTCTCATACTACACCAGTAGAACTGACATAACTGTCAAACTAGGATATGACTTTCAAAAAATTCGACATTCACCGTTAACAACATGGAAGATTATAGTAGATTATGATAAAGTTATTATACTGAAAGAAAAGAGCAATGGACGCCTTCAATGATGAAAAATCTGGGAAAGAGGAAATCCTCTTGAATAAATATAACATAAAAAACCACTTTGAGTTGTAACAAGGAGCTTTGTTGGGTCTCTACCCTACCCTTCTGTCTTTGAATTCTGGATAGTAAACATTTTTTTTGTTTAAACGTGTATATAGTCGTAGATGTAGGGGCTGGATAGCACATAGGATATGGGGGCTATCCCATATTTTGAAAGGTTCTATTTTTGCCTCATTATGCCTTTTTTGAACCATTTTCCTCGTCCTTATTCAGGTATAAGCGAACCATTTCAGCTGGGGTGTACCTTGACCTTCTTGAATGGGGAAAATTGGTTAGGGACGTTGTGAAGAAAATGTCTACCGATGAAGATCTTTATGTCGAAAATCTTGTCTATATTTTACCTCCTTTCTGGCCAATTTACCGCCTCACTGATGACTTTTTCAACCAGTTGATAAAGAGTGGGGTGGCAGTGCCACTTTCCCATATAATTGCATCCAAGCAATAACACAGCCCCTCCCTTGCACTCTGCTAAAACGGCTTGAAGATTACATTGTAACTTACGGACAGCGGCTTTCAAATGCCCGTTAGTTCTCAGAATGTTTTGGTAAGAGCATTGTAGTTTTCCTTGTTGTCATTTTCTGGAATAAAAACTAATATCCCGTCTAGAAGAAGAAAAATTCCTCGCATTCCATGAACAGTGAAAGCAAAGATCTTTGAACGGTTTTCATACATTTGGTCCAAGAAACAGTGGCTAAATCAAGAAGAAAGGGAGGCGAAAGTTTTTGCTTGGAGTGACTGTTGAGGAAAGCGTCCATGTTAATCAAAGAACAACAGACTACTTTTAAAGGAATGGTAGGCCAAAGCGTCATATTTGCCCAAAAGTTGACAACAGACATGAAGGCATAGCCCGGGGGGGGGGGGGTACTCCCATTATAGCCAGGAGGGTCCGGTCTGGGTCAAAGAGGGCCACCGCTAAAATTGTAGAAAATTACCCTCAAATGGTAGTACTTTTTGACAAAACCCCTCAAACGGTAGCATAAAAACCGAAATTCTTTCCTTGGTAGCATTCAATGCTTTGCGCTCTCTTGGTCCTTTTTTGACAAATTTCTTCATAATTGATTGTTGTTGTTTCGGGAAAGATAAATCTTGTTCATTATCCATAACAAATCGCAAGCTAAACTGAGCAGTTCAGTTATTATCGATAATCGTTTCATGGGAAAGTTCCCCGAAAATAAACTGAACTTCAATGTATCTTTCTCTATCGAGCAAAAGAATTCCAGTTTTGCTTAAAAGGGACAACCAAGAGTTAAAAGGCCTTGACTTTATTTAAATAACATTCCTTAGCTAAAATGAAAGGTTGGAAGCTTTGGAAGCTAAAAGAGGGACCCTGACGTAAGGTTGTCAATGCTTTAATGTTTAATTTGAAGCTTTTCGATGAGGACTAATGTAGATTAGGCAAAGAAGCCCCAAACAATGCTTAAGGCTCTAGATATTTTGTAAAAACAGGGTAAATATTTTGTAAATTTGTTTGATTAGTAAGGAACATAGGTAGACTTGATATCTCCTTTTAAAATAGCTTTTTGTGAGTATTTGTCACATCTGCAACGCTATTGGAACGATGGGTGACACCACTCCATTCACTTTTGTAGCTTATTATTGTAATATTTGTGTCTCTATGTTAAGTGTAAGTCTTAGGGTTGTTATGCATTTCCATGCTCCCTAGGCTTTTGTATTGTAATTGATTGTCATTGTAAATTTTATGAGAATATATATAAAAAAACAGGGCTCTGTGTTCTTTAATCGCAGTCTTTAATCTTTAAACGCATATGCAAATTAGTTAATTTAGTAGAAACAACAACAGCAACAATAACAGCAGCAGCAACAACAACTGCAACGGCAAAACAGGGTGACATCGAAGAAGGAGAAATGAATCCGTCATATTTTGGGCTTCTTTACAATCTAAAAACCCGTAGCCTCCTTAACTCGCACCAAGGTTGAAGCCTTTTTATGCTGTTATGCCCAAAACACAATTCTAATCAAATTCACCAGCCCAATTTTTTCTGTCAAAGAGGGTTTTTTGAATTTCCTTTGAATTTTCAAAAAACCTATTTTACAGATGAAATTGCCGTCGCTTAAATTTGCCTCAATTCATAAATGATAAGGATGCATTGCTGAATATTGGTCTCGAGAAAGTCCCTTATCGCCAGAAGACTTCAGACATCAATTGAGCGTTAGAAAACCGTTCATTTCCTTTTAGTTAATGTTGCCGACTAAGTTACAAAAGCAATTTAATGCGAAATATGATAAGGCTTTATAAGGACCATAATAAGCTTTATCATTATGGTTTCGAAAATTATCAGGGAAAGGCACCATGAAATTGGTAGGCCAACTTTGAATTCCTTCGTGTGATTCACATGACGCAAGTAAGGGCTTCAATTTAAAATTTTTGAAGATGACTGCTGAAACTGAAAACAGAAAATTGGTTTTAAAAGCAGTAAGGTTTGCAATAAAAGGCTAAACTGAATTGCAGGGGCTGAAAACACATATTACATAGAATAAGAAAGTATTTTCCAATTTATCCACCATGTGGCTGGACCTGCTTTGAATTTCCTGTATCGGGTCTTGGCAACTATTCACCTGGTTACAGGTTTGACAGGACAATAATACTATGTTAGATATTCTTACCACCGAAGAAGAGTATGTCATGCATTTAGATAGCTAATGGACTCAAGTCACTGAGGTTAACCTTTACTATGATTAAGGAATTCTGCTGATTGTGCACTGTCTAGTCTATCATAAATTCAAAAAACCTGAGAAGTGAAGATTCCCTTTACAATGAAGCCAAAATTTGGGTTTGGTTTTTTATCTGCAGGCGAACAAAGGACATAGAAGAAAATCCAGTGCATGCTAAAAGTATGAACTAATGATGAAGCATATCGATGACAACCTAAAGCTTCAAGTTTAACCACTTTACACATTGGAAGTGAGATACGGTTTAATATGGTAACTTACTTACTATCTATATAAAGAATTAACAGGGAATGCAGTAAAACGTAGCTATTTAATACAGTTTCAAGTTAAGTTTCTTGCTAAATATGACTTTTTCAAGAGAGCTGAGAAAGTTTAAAGAGAAGCAATCTTGATCGGATTAGGCCAAGTGAAGGTGGGCTTTCGCATCAAAATGTCAAAAATAGCAAGGAGTACATTTGGTTTATATTCAGCAACTAAAAGTGGGTATCGGCTTCCCAAGTCCCTAGAGCAACCCTACTCAACATCCCTGTTCCAGGGACACCAATTCAACATCTAACGAGGAGTCAGCATTGAGTAAAAAAGTAACTTAGGATAATAGTTCTGTTACATGACATAAACAGAAATTAAAAAAGGGAAATAAAAAATACAATGACAGTATGGGTGCGATTTAGCTACAAGCATCCAAAGATATTCAATGTGTCCTCTTTTCTTGCCTCATGACGGATTCACTTTGTATTTCAAGAAAATATCCCACTCCCTAGACCACATTTAAACTACTCTCTGAAAGCCTGACCTTTTCATACGATTAATTTTGAGAATCCATTGATTTGACGTGAGTTAAGAAAATTCGTTTAACATAGTTGCAGTATTCTAAATTTGCTTTGGTTTCTTAACAACACCAAGGCAGCCTTCCCACTTAAATAATTGAAATTAAAATTGGCCTTAATGTTGTAACGAACTTGTGTTTGAACAAACTGAGGTCTACACACTGTATTCAAAAGGAGGTTAAATGAATTAGAGGTTATTTGTTCTTTCAACGTATAATGGCCTAAACAAAAAGGCCTAAGAAATACGCAAAGGTCACATCGACATTACAAAGAACTAAGGGAAGGTGGCAAGAAAAGCCTTTTCACAAAATAGCGGCTTAATTTTTGTCTGTTTACGCAAATAAATCTAATTCTCTTTCAAATTTTAAAGTGCAAAGGAGGAAATAATATCTTAAATAATGCACTATTTATAACAATTAAAGAGAGCTTTATGTATACAAATATTTCTGCGGTTTGGTATTAAAACTTTGGAAATCTTGGTTCACCACCTTTTATCATAACAGGTTGATATTCATGGGAAACTGTGGCAGAATCAATGGGCAAAACAGGCTTAGAAATTTAGCTCTAAAGAAGATCAGCCTTTTATTTAGGGGCGCTTCGTACACAGCAACATCGCCATCTTTGACTAATTTTCGTGTCTCCTTTTCAACTTCCTACATGATAAATATAAACAGAGTTCCTACGGGCATGGCGATCAGCTTCACGCAATGCACTGTGGCAAAAACATCCACTGTTCACCGTGATGTCATTAATTAGAGCTGCACCCCTTCTTCGCCTTATTTCAATAGAAGACAATTGCCCCTACAACCCTCCAACTGCAATTCTTCTTTTAATGTACTAGTCTATTGTCTTCTTTTTATAGAAAACTAAGGCTTGACTCCGCGACTGAACCCCCTAAGAAACGATTTCTATTCTCCTAAACTATCAAAACATGCTGGTTCATGGTATGATTGTAAGTAAACTGTAGAACTTATTATAGGGCTATGCCTCCATTCCTACTCCCCCCGGCATGCAACCCATTACCAGGCATGCAACCCATTACCAACGAACAAAATAGGAAGAAAAATAACTGGTCAAGTTTGCTTGATTCCAGCACCTTGCTCTATTGGACCTCCCTCCATTCTAACCCATGAACGGGAAATATAGGTCGGTCTTAGGCCCCATCAAGAGATTAGGCTTCATCACAGAATACATACAGGCATACAGGGCATAAGAATAGCTGATACGAAATAGCCTAAGTTCGTGGGCAGGAGGGGGAGGGGCTATTGGCAAATTGGTCTATGTTGCTTCATTTTTGCACAATTATGTCCCTCTTACTTGTTTCTTTTTGTTTCCAAGAATTATGTAGGCGGCTTTGGTATTCAAATTCTTATACTTGTTAGTTGTATGCAGTGGTATAGTGCTATCAAAATAACAAGGGGGTCTCTTGCACAAAATGTTGCTAAAACAATAGCAATTGTAGAAATTGGCTAATTTTCAGCGTTAACAAGGGGGGCTCAGCCCTGGTTGTATGGAAAATAATAACGGTATACCAGGCTTACTAAATATTATTCTACTTGGAATAGTCTGTCACACTCTAGAATTTGAAAAGACTCCTCTCTCTATGTTTCGTATCTGTTATTTAATATATTTTTTGATCTGCTACAAAAAAGGTAGAATTGTGACAAATATTAAACTTATTCACTCTTATGTTTGTGTCACGCGATAATCTGGATGCCAGGTCTTTTCGTTGCGGCACTTCAAAGTCAATGTGAGGATCATTAGGATGGCAATCATTGTTTTTCTGTTGTTTATCCACTCAAAATTAACACGGGAAAGGATTACAACGAACAGAAGAGTGCCAATCCTTTTCGGTTATGACGTCAATATGCAAAGTTAGGCTTCGCGTCTAGGCATATGAAAGGAGTGGAGCCAAAGCTTTTTTATATTGGCATGAAATTCTAATTAAGACTAATATTATATTATTTGCTTGTTTTCCTTAATGATCATCCAAAATAACAGGTCGAGTTTCTTTTCTATCGGGCTAGTTGCCATTACAATGCATTTCTGGCCACATATTTCATGAGATATAACAAAGGATGTCACCAAGCCACCGAGCATTGATCACACCCATTATTGGAACTTAACTGTAATACAAATGAATACAAGTGAATACCAAAAATTCCTTATTTACTTTCAGGCAGGGGTAAAGCATCTGGAGGAGCTGCAGGGACTGGTGCCCAAAGCGATTTCTAAAAATTATTTTTGCCAACTAAGATACCGTAAAAAAATATTGTGCCCCACCCCTATTTAACAAAAATTGCCATCATCCCCATTCTGATTTGACTTCTGCATTGCAGAGTACCGCAATAGGAAAGAATGCCATGAGAAGATAGGGGTAACATCTCCACAAACAGCCCATTCAGGGACATCGGAAGCATTTCAAAGTTGGAGGGGAAGCTTGTCGTAAAACGGGGTACTATGTCAAAAAAGATACCTCCTATTAAGGGGGTTTCTCCAAACGTTGGGGACACGTTTCCCTGGTGCATCCACGGTTTCGATGTCGCTGAAATGAAACCAATATACAATTGTTTAATCGCAATTACAAGTTATTATCCAATTAGTGCCAAAAACCCAGCTTCTGGTAATATGTTGGCAACTGCCTCCTATGGGTTCCTGATGACTGTCTGGGTAAAAGTATGAGCAAGTGATGGTGGTCCTTGAAACAATGACATGAGACGCTTAACTAAGGAGGGATGCACACCCAATACTAGAATTCATTAACTGAACCCGTTTTCTCTACCCTTACTGATTACCACGAGAGCCGTTAGCTAAACTGTGGGGATGTGCCAAACTTGGCAATACATTCTTTTTTTATAAGAACCAGTAAATTTAAGTTCAGGCTGATTTATCTTAATTTTTTCGAAAATCTGAGGCTGGATTGTTCTTAATTTGTTCTTAATCTAATAGGGTGTAGGCAGTGCGAGTGCTAGCTTTTTCCCTCTAGGGTGGTGTTCAGGCCTGATTTGCCAAGAAAGTGAGCGAGACAGCCTTAATTTGGTGACAACTTGAATATTCACCGAAAAAGCACCCACACATCGCTAAAAATCTTCATTTCGAGAAAAAACATTCAAAATTGCATTTTGCAGAAGCTCAGCCTCAGCTTGTTCTTAATTTTTTCTTAACTTTTGACAAATTTTGAGGCTCGTGTTCTTGTAAAATTTTTCTTATAAAAGAAGAATGAACTACAAACATTAACATTTCTTCGTTATTTTGACGTAAATATGCAACATAGATTTCCAACAAAAAGGTTGCTATGCATCAACCTACTTTCATGACTTGGAGCTGTTTATTATCCCAGATGAAATGGGTCCCGAATGAAGCTGTTTTTCTACCATGACAAGCTCTTGTATTGAAACACTAGTGCAGCAACGTGGGGCGAAGGGGGCTGCCCCCTGTATCGTCGAATGTTGCTCGAAAACTGCTAAAAGCAGGAGCGGTTCGATGCTAAACCAATTGCATTATTCATTTCAAATTATTTTACAAAAATTACCATAGCACTTAGAAAGACGTGATCTCAAATATTTCCGAGGAGGGCTCCCTTACCCCAGCATCTATGCTCACTGTATTCACCATTGAACCCCCTCCTTAAATCTTGTCACTTTAGATATGGGCGTAGCGGATGCAAAATGTTTAGGGGGGCTAAGGGCTAAGCACGGATCTTGCCCGAATGTTATTGCTTTATTGAGGTAAAACTGCCCGAATGGATCCTGAAATGCGAGAGATGTTGTTTTACTAGGTGGAGGGGGGGGGGGCTCAGCTCTCCCAGCCCCTATTTCTCGTATGCCTGTGACCTTGGTTATGACTACGCTGCTGCTCTGTAGTAACTGTGCCCATTGTCGCATCCGAAGAGTACTGGGGGTATTTCGGCGCTAGTTGTCCGTTATCCGTTAATAAACAGACGTCAACTTATTGATAAAACCGTATGTTATGTAAATACGCAGTTCAAATCTGCGATTTACGCATCCGTGCGGCCATCTTTCGGAGGCCATTGATTGTATACACACAGCAAGACCGTGTTTATGCAGCAAACGGGGCTCACATAGGCAAAGACTGTGAAAACACAAGATGATTTAAAAACCAAACATTTACACTTGATAAGCAATAACGAGATTCTTGCAGTTTGTTCCACCGGCATCTCAAGTAGACTTACGCACACTGCGGCAGTGTCTCATGGGGCGCGAAATTTGACAATGTTTATGAACCCTTGTTTTAATGAATTCGGTGCAAAATAGCAGCAAAACAACAATAAAAATCTCTGGCGTCTTTTTGAGAAGAACAAAACTTCGAAAGCAAAATAAATAGGTATCCAATGTCCATCATGTGCATTTCCACACATGGCAGGGCCAAATTGCCTTCCTCTTCATAGCAACCGAAACAAGGAATAGAAAACCCCCTTTCATAACCCCTATCCCCTAGTGGCAGCGACAGCTACTGCAGAGTGGGAGGTTAATGGGTGTTGCCCGTGAGATCACGCCCTATTTGCCTCGTTTCAGTGCTTTGTATCAGGTCAAATTTCCTTAGGAAATATGATTAACCCCTACCTAGTGCTTTTTAATCCGTTTCTAGAAGAAATATATAGGCCGTGTTTCGACAAAAGTGGGGGAGGGGGAATTACCCCCCATACCACCCCTTGGCGCCGCCACTGCTATCCCCTATCTTCGTTCTCCTTCCCTAGGTGCAAAAAATATTGACGCCATCCGTGATCTTCCTATTAACTTTATCCGGAGTGTGGTGTTATCAAAAACCCCTTTTTTTAGAAATTCTTAATTTTGCCCACAAAATCTGGAAGAACAGCGTGAAATACCTCTCAATATGTAAATCAGTTAAATATGGTGTACCTTCAAAAACAAGATTTTGTCTGAAGCGATCAAACCCTAAAGTAAATTGAATCCTAACACCCTCGTCATCATTCTATCTAGAAAGCATTTTCGTTGCTACACAATCAAAATCAAAATTTATCAATTGGCTTGGCCTCAACATATTTTGCTTTCCGTGACTGCTGGTGCCGTATACCTTTATGACCGTATACGTGATTATCTCTTAACATCTAACGTGTTTCCTTCACGCTGCAACAGGTTCCTGCCATTTAGATGACAAAAAAGGAGCAGAAATCTTAGCCAAATAACATTTTAAAGATTGTTTTTTCACACCTTTCTTAACACATGGCAATGCTATTATTACGAAACCACGCCATTTTGATCCAGCGATAAATGAAACAACAAGTTAAATGACCAGTGACAGGTAGAAACTTTCACCACAAGATAAATTGTCCTCGTTTCACTAAAATTTCATGCAGTTAAACCTCCATTAACATCTCAGCAACAGACACACCTAAACAATGGAAAAGTAAGTGTGTCGCAGACAGAAACCTGTAGAAAAAGACTACGAGCCACTAATGTCCGACTTATGATTAACTGTAGCTCCGACTTCACACCAATGCCAAATAATATGTCATTTCGATCATATATGTAATAGCAATAGATAGAATTTGCATATAACTGTAAAAGAGTCGATTGAAAAGAATGGGAGCGAAGGGCCCACCTAGAGGTACAGCAATATTCACGAAATTGCAGCGGGGCGTTAACAGCAATTGATTCATGTCAATCAAATGTTAGCACGAGAACCACAGCTATTTACAACAGAGACAAATTTACAACATGACAACATAACAAAAATGACAAAAATTTTAGACTGGCCAAACGTTATGCATTTCAAAGATGAAGGTGGTAGATAAGTTAAGGTGGAACACTCAAGTGACCAACCACCTCAGAATTCTGCAAATGAGCACGATGGTAAACCAGATCAAAAAGAATAATGAAGCTTTCATTGTGTCTGTGGTAATGAAAACAATTCTTTCAAAAGAGAGAGCTCTTTGGCCGCTTAAGAGTTACTAAAATTACATAGCTTGGTTAAAAATCAAGTTTAGAAACAGGCACAGAAGGAGTCGAGTCTTTGCAGGAAGATATTCGAGATTTCTCGTGATAGAGCCACCGGGTTATAAGAATTTAACAAGAAAATAACATCAAACAAAGTAATTAAATCGAAATATGAATAAGCAAACAGATCTAAATTGAGGACGAATTAGATTGGAGACAAATGGCTAATGGAACAGAGTATATACATTGACGATTGGCCAACGTTCAAAATCCGATTAAGAGAACAAAGACGGCACGTGGCGGCTTATGACTGATTTGAACTGATGGAATCTCTTTGTGCAAATCAATTGAAATCTACACCTGTCGTGGCTGTACTGGTCACGAGAAGAAAAGCCCCACCACAGGCGGAGGGCCATATATGGCAGGGGCATAAGCAAGATAGCAGCCGGCGCGTGTCTGTAATTAGTAGTGTATGGTAATATTTATAAATCGAATTGTCAGGGTAGATCTGTGGGTTTGAGCTGTCGATTTAAATAGTTGCATATCTTTAGAGGACATGGCAAAGACGTTTCTTTTCATAAATTGCAATTTCCGTTAGAATGTAAGAGAGAAATTCTGTCAGGATATCGAATGAAGTATTACACAAGAGAAGTGGGAGAAAGTTCGTTACAGTTGTAAAGAGAAGCCAAGCTCCAGGTGGTTGATAAAAATCGGCCAATGCAATCAGGATCCAAATCTAAATCTTGTAAGGACGCAGGCGTAACAAGACAAATCTGTATTCGTTAACTTTTTAAAGGGCTACCCAGCCGATAATTGCTGTTTTATGCCCACTATCGCCCTTCCAACGACAATAGAGTTGTATAAACTTTTGTTAACCATGCTAGGTCGACCGAGTGCCATACAAGCGTCTTGTTGTTGGAAGGTAGTTGATGGACAAGCTTAATATAAGGCTAAGTGTTGTCTTTACATTTCATTGTACCGTGTGGAAAGTCCCAGGTTTAAACGTGGCTGGGGGGAGGGGGGTTTTTCTCCCTACTCCTTGGAGGTCCGTAAAAAGCCTGAAGATAGGGAAACATTATTGGATAAAAATTTTGCTATTTACATTGCGTTTCTTGGTTAATGTAAGGTAGGTAGATCCATGCAAGTTAACAACCCCTGAAACATCTATTGGACGAAGACACAATTAAAGAAAATAGCACTCTAACCAGCATTGATGACGCGGCAGGAATGATAATTAATAACCCCTAGTGTGACAAATGTAAGGAAGCAGAGGGAGGGGTGGAGTGTGAAAAGTGCAAACCTCTTATTACCTTGAAACAACATCGGCCGATCCAGAGATATGCATAAAAAATCTCAAGGTTAAATGCCTTGAAATAAACGCCCTCGTTTTATAAGTGCCCTAAATAAAAACCGGTTGCGAAACAAACCAAAATGGATATTTGGATAAGGTTTTTCGTTGAGAACGAGATTGTGATTTGAAAACGAGGGAAAGATTAAGGGAATGACGACGAATAAGATTTATAAGAACCTACTCTTTTTTATAAGAACCAGTAAATTCAAGTTCAGGCTGACTGTTCTTAATTTTTTCGAAAATCTGAGGCTGGATTGTAATCTAATAGGGTGTAAGCAGTGTGAGTGCTAGCTTTTTCGCTCTAGAGTGGTGTTCAGGCCTCATTTACCAACAAAGTGAGTGAAAAAGCCTCAATTTGCTGACAAATTTGAATATTCACAGAAAAAGGCTCGTGTTTTTATAAAATTGTTCTTGTAAAAAAGTGTGTATATGCAAATGGTTTTGCTTTGGGAATTCGATATTCAAATGAATGCGAGATAAGATCTCTTTCCTAGTTTTTAATACTACATGGGGATTTTGGGGGGAGGGGAAAGTGGGGCAAAATACTACTGCCAGTGGTGTAGTCAGGGTGGTAAGATTTTGGGGTAAGGGCGAGTTGAGTGGGGAGCAAATGTGAGTCCACGCTTTTTGGAACGCCAAAACCCCCTTTTTCAAATAAAGTTTTGCTATTGCCACCCCCTCCTCCACTACGCTACTGACTACTGCATACCCACATTATACTCAAGAGTCATTTCATGCAGATAATCCTGCAGCTAGACATCATAGTTGCACTGTGAAAAAGCCAATTCCATTGACACGGACCCAAAGTGACCCACACTGACCTACCATGTACGCCATCACCAGACAATTCGACTAACATGTGGCAAAGATATCCTTATAGATAAATACAATTTGGCTGTCTCGAGGTTCGTTTTAATCACATTGAAACTACGGGCACGAAATCAATATGTTCAATGAAATCTTCTTTGCGAGGAAGTACTGGAATTTTCGCTTTTCGAAGAAAGACGTACATTGCTAAAGATGTAACCTGTGTCGCACGCTATTTAGAACATGCGATCATGTCTTAACTTCGCATTAGACTGTTAAAGGTCGACGAAATTTGGGGCTGACAAAACTAACCTTTAATGTATAGCTAATGGTGTCTAGCTATAGGAGGAGTGTTTTAGAGGGGGGAGGGGTGTAACACCCATAACTGGTCGGTAGATCTGCAGTTGGTCCACAAAATCGTTACCTGGCGGTAAGTGAAATAGGATCTACGATCATCGGAAAATTTAACTTTTGATGACCTGAAGGTCAAATAACATCACTGAAAGGGTGCAATGTCATCAGAGAGGATAGGCCACCCTCATGAAAAAGTTCTCAAAAATAGGAAAAAGTAGGAAAGAGTCAATCTAGCTCTACATCCCTCCATTACAAGTAACGTGTCTACTGCCAGGGGATAAAAGAATAAACCATATCTACCTCTATGAACAGGCACTGCAAAGCGACATTATCTACGTTAACAATCCCTTGATATTCTAGATCTGGGGTCCCCAAATTGATCGATATCGTCAACAAATCTACCTATTTATCACCAATATTCATTTTTGCTAAACGTCTGGGGGTCGACAAGAAATCAAGGGTGCATGGAGGGGTCAATATCCTCAGAGTTTAGGACCTCCTGTTCTAAAAGATAAATAGTGTTATTGCCGCATCGGACATTTCGGAATAGATAACTTTGTGATCCTTTGCAGTGTAGCACGAGAGATGATTGATGTCAAGGTGCTATTTATCCAGTGTTAGAAGGAGTTTGGAGGCTTTAGGTCTCAACTCGTGCAAAGCTTGAGACAGGAAAACAGAAGGCTTATGAATCAAAGACACATCGTACCAAAAGACACAATTTCCTGTGTCTATAATCGTAAATTCAGCAGGAAGGCACAACTTTCATATTTTCTGTGGCATAAACTCGTATACGAAGAAGGCCATCGAATTCACGAATGCATTACAGTACAAGATGGAGTAGTTTTGGGCACAGAAACTAGAGCTTGCTTCTGTAAGCATTCTTCAATAGAACTAATCTTTCTGACCACATCTTGTCCGTTGTTCTATTGTGTCCGATATTAGAATGTGTCCGTTAATTGAGGCTGCTAAATAATCATGGCAATATAAAAAACTCTAGGTTCAGTTTTTTATCATCGGAATAAATCTTGTTAATGGGCTCCTGTTTTCAAGCTAGTGCTTCTTTTACTAGTAACTTTGGCCCTTGATGACAGTTCAACGAGGGCCAAGAGCTTCCATTTTGCAGAGGTTACACACAAGCTCACCAGTTCATTTCAAGATGGTTATGGCATGAATGTAAAATGAGATCGTAAGAAGCAGCATCGCATGGTATCAATAAATCAGAAAGTATAACTTCAATTCAGATAGTTAATAATGCAATTGGTAAGTAAATTCTAGGGAAATGCCTCCCCTGGTTCAAAAATTCAAAGGTTCCTGTTTCTATTCTAGAGCCTCCGTGACAGAGGCACCAAGGGTACTGGAGGCAGCATGTTTGGTTTCCAAAACTTGGTCACTAGTTATTGGTCTCCAACTATTAAGGTTAATTTTGTGCCAAAGAACCATGATCAAGAGATTACTCCAACGCAATCGTGTAGAATAGAACTAAATACAGATTTTGTCACATGGGTTTGATCCGACTATCGTAAATGCGGAGGCAGCGGAAGAACGTGAAACAAAGCGTTTGAAATGCTTTTGCATTTACAGAGGGCGAACTTCAGTGGAGATCAAAGAATGCCCTGTTTGGCGTCTAAAGACAGTTAAGAAATTTCATGAGACGTAGTTACGCCTAACAACAAATCACTGAATTCAATAAGAGAAAATCTTATACAAAGTGTTTGTAATACTCTATCTAGAAATAGTGTTTGCTAACGATAAGTCACTTTGCCAATAGAAAGGAACCCTTAGACGTAGGTTGTTCCCAGGACTTCTCCATCGTCTTTCGAAATATGAACAGTGAGCAGAATCGACAAAGATTGACGAAGAACTAACTGTACAAGACAACGAATATATCAAAATAACTAACAGGGACGCCGGAGCAGGGAGGATGTAGTATCGAAGAAACTGATAGTAGAGATAATACGGGGTTGCCAATTCGTCTAGACCCTTGTTGCTTCGTCGCTAAACGTTGTTAAAAATTACATGGGCTCCACACAGGTTGGAAAGTGGAGGGGGGGTGGAGAGCCGAGGGAAAATTTAACACCCATAACAAAAGATTTTGAAAAAGCCCAATTGTTTTGTAAAAAAGTGGAGGGGACATGGCCTTCGTGTGTGAGATCTATTATAATCATTTCTTTGAAGTTACTCGTCATGTGGATATAGAAAATCCACAAGGAATGAGCTTTTAAGGGCTTTTAATATTCCATTCGATATCGGATACTGATCTTGTCAGCCTTAGCGGTAACAGATATAACGATTCAAAGGTTCAATTATGATAGGTATTTTCAGTGTAAGGAGTACCGTTTTTATTCGCTGTTCATCAGTTTTTGATGTCCAGAAATAATGAGGATAGGAAAATTCAACTTTTACTCTCGAATATTCAAAGTCACAATTTCAAACGACATGAAATAAAAGAAAAATAAAGGAAATGGGAATGTAGGATCAGAATGAATGGAATCTTTAGCTTTATCCCTTTCCTTCAACGTAAAATCCTAAATTTCGCACAAAAAGAAAAGTAAATCAGTATTTTTCTTCTTAACTTTAGCAAAAAGCCTTGGAATATTTGGGTCTATTGCTTCTTTTAGCGAATTGAACCTCAACAGCACACCGTTGACTCATATGAAAATTTCTTTGGTGTGATAACTTGCAGCATTCAGAAAAGTGTAGAAAAAGGGGCTAACAACGTCGGGAGAGGATGCAAGAGGGCATTTTCCAATACCCCAGGACTGTTAAATTTCTGAAAATTAGCAGTCATCACTTTGCAACTACTGTGAACTCTCGTGGTATTTCGAAATACGCACGGTAAACATTGGACCAGCACTGATCCATTCATACACACAAGAATTTCCATTACAAATATCAAATTATTTGAGCAGATCATCTGCAATGCTTGAAAAATTTAAGAGAAGCTGACACCACTAAAACCAACATAAAAAATCCCCGAGGATCCTTTGGCACATTACGTAAAGGACAGGAAAACAGTCAAATGGCTTTAACATTCATCGTTGGAATGCAAGCTTGCCTGAAAACAGCTAATATTTGGATACTTGCTCTATGTACTAAGGTCTTAAAGTTCCATTTCTAGAACTCAGCATTTAAAACATAGTAACGAATGCACGAAAGCAGATCTGTAGTTTTTCTATAGGTAAACAAGAGAAACTTTGGCAAAAAGTTGTTTACATTGATTTAAAAAATATATTTATATATACATATACAGTATTACAAGTGGGGAATCTTCTTCGAAGACTGGGAGACGAAAGTAGAAAAACACTATTTGTTGTACAGTTTCCAAAGAAGGTGGCAAAGTATGTGAAGGTGACGAGAAGGTGAAGGTGGCGATTTTTGTGAAGGTGATTCGAGGTTGCTATTAGCATGGCAGTATCCTTACAATAAAGTGTATGACTCCCGAGGATAAAAGTTACTTTATAAGATACATCGGTATACAACTGCTGACGGGGGTTCCAAGTCGAATATTTCCAATACCACCTCTGAGGCTGCAAGTATCCCCAGCAGATACCTAACTTAAAATACGGAACTTATAGTATGCGAAACAAAACAGCGATGAAGACATTGGAATCTTCAAACCAATAGGACCACACCCATTTTAAAAACTGGCTCTACCCCAGTTCTGAAAATCATTTTGTGGACCATGAGAACCAATGAAAAGAACTTATAGACACTGGGCAAACAGCTTGTTTGAAATTAATATTTGACAATGGTCGCTCAATAAAACATTGCAAAACTTGTGGATTTCAATGCGTAATAAGAGCAAATATGGAAGTATTGGCATTTGGCAATCCAATTTCAAAGCAAAAACGGCACCAAAGTTGACAAATACGAAACAACCCTTTCACTGTGACTCGTTGGTTTAGTACTTATTCTAGAAAAGAAATACAAACACGGTTTTTTTATTAAAAAGCAGAAGAGGGCAAAGCGAAATGAGTAATGAGTAATGAGTAATGAATGCACGCTTGAGCTGATGTGGGAACGTGGAAAATTGGGAAATCCACCTTTTCTTAAGCCATCCCTTTCACAACTTGTTCCTCTGAATATCAGCCCAGCCGTAACTAAAAAAGATTTAATACTAGTTGCACGTGAATGAGACTGTTGAAGATAAGGTAAAATCAGCAAGGTTTTCCAATGTCGTTTGGGACACTTCCTCTTAGAAAAGGGTTTGCCAGAGATGTGACTGACTTCAAATCAGGGATGCCAGTGAGGGGGGCGCAGGGGAGAGGCAGCCACCCTTCTTGCCCATTGATAGGAGAGGTAAAGGAGCCAAAGAGCCCTTTTCATAGAAGAGCAGAAGTGCTTTTTGCAATTATCAAAGAGATCTATATGACATCCTGATTGAAGTTTCTTATTCATGATGAAATTTTTCAAAATTTGTCAAGATTCTTATGAAAAATAAAGTGACAGTTACAAAAGTTATTGAGAATTAATTTTCAAATGTCCTTTTATCGAAGCCAGTCCCTAACCCTTTGGTTATTCCGGCGTCCCCGTTTCAAATTAAACAATCCTTTGATCGAATGGCTACCTTCGGTAAAAAAGATAGAAAACAAATACAAAATTAACAAATCATATTAAATTGAAACTTCCCAAAAATAAATCATAATATAAAGCGTTCTAAATACATTTCATATGTAATCACACACTTACTGAGCATCGATTTAAGTGGAAAATTCAGATGGAATTATTGACACATAGAAAACTCCGAAGACCTCATTTCTGTATTCGCCCTTTTTATCTCATAAATTCTTGACATTACCACATATTTAACAACTAATAAACATTTCGCACACTGAACTCACATTACACCGAGCCAGGAAAAGCCCATTATCGCACCCTTTCTACATTTCGAATTCCCATTCTGCGGTTTCTTCCACCCACTATGAGTTACGATTAAAACAATATTTAAGAAGTGTTTTTCATAACGTCAACTGAATTCACGATCGTTCCAATAAATCATGCTTAACAAGGTGTAAAGTGAACTGAATTGTTGGTACAATCCTGGACCTAAAAAAGGGAATTTAGTATCTCTATATTGAGCATGTTTTAGTGTACCTGAAATCCGAGCCACAACTTTTGGGACAAGCCCCTGCAAGTGAGTGCCAAGCTGTGTATCACTCCAATAATTTTGAATTTGTGCATTTCAATAGTAGAGAAATTAACATAAACTGGGGCAGGCGGTTAGAACTTTGAATATGGTCTGTTCAAGGATGTAGGTTGAAATTCGGTTTTGCTAGTCAGGGCCGTAGCTACTATTGTTATTGTGGGGACTTATGACACTCAAAACATTAAAAATCATTGGTTTTATAAGAACTACCTCTTCTGCTCTTTATTCTCAAACAACGGTGTGCCCCCCTCCCCAGTAACCCTATCCTCCCTACGGTCCCGTTATACGAGAATTATATCAAATACAATGCAAGCAATGAAAATGTCCTGTTCATCGATAGCTTCTTGGAAATAACTTGCCTCAATAAATCTAAGAACACAGATTGCTATTCCATTCAACCTTTCAGATATCAGGAACATGCCATGATTATCAAAAAAGTGATATGCGAAATTTTATAAATTGAAAATCACTAAGAATAGGCCATGCTACATACTGTTGCATATTATTTTATAAAGTGGCTTTGAAAAAAGCAAACATTTAGTAAACTAAAGCTTTACGTCTGACACTCTTCAGAGTTTACAACGTCAGAACATAGATCGAAAACTCTACGCTAGGAAGTGATATTTTATAACGTATTCATTACTATTCAGAGTTTGGGGAAATACTAAAATAGGTTCAAGGTTCGTATCTCACAAGCAAATGACTCCCATAAAAGATGAATAGGATATCAAAGATTTTATGGAGATTTCTAGCGAAGCACAGGGATTTATGTCATAAGTAATGGGGATTTGTTCAGCCCCTCAAATAGCGAAATGATGTTGCCAAGGAAATATTGCGGTTTCGGGGGGAGAAAAGCTTTCAGTCACAAGGTGATCGATTTTTGCTTCACAAAGGTACAACTATCATTTTTGCCTGCAACTTTTGAGATCTAACCATTAGAATACTCAAGTGAGCCAAAATGACAATTAACGACTAAAAGATATTCACTGCTTTACATAAATATTTAAAAAATCAATTGATTCTGCTAAAAGAATTCAAATTACATGGATTCTCCCAGAGACAAGCAGACTCATAATGAACAGTAAAGATAAATGAAAGAGAGGCGGGACACTTCCCTTTTCCAACGAACTAAAAAGGCATTAAACCATCAAAATAAAGGGGTTTTTAGAATCAGGTTTCTCCAGAAGATAGCTCAGCGTTTACTCGACTCTAAATGATTGCAAAATGTTCCTTTAATCCTTACTCATATCTTCCACACTTTAAAGCTATGGAAAGAAATAGGCTAAGTGGAAAATAATCCACAAAAATATTGACAATGTTTGAAGATCTGCGCTACGCAAGCATCCCATAATGCATTGTCAGACAGTCTAAAAACAAATTTGGTTAAACCGTAGAAGTTTACTGCCATTGCTTGGGTCGTCGCAAAGGCTCATTGTTAACAATGAGTCTTTAACTGACCTTGCCTTGACCAATCATTGATATTTAACTTCTCACGTGATTGACGTTTATTCCGCTCAAAGAAGCTCCTTCTATCTTGTAATGCTGGTTAAGGTGGCAGGAAAAGGCGACGATAACGAAACTCCCGAAGCAAGTAACAGAATTCATGAAATTACAACTTGGAGTACAAGAAAGAGTTACCCGCAAATTTTAACGGTACTTACAAGCGTTCGATCTGAATGTTGATAAATCTATCAAAATTTAAATTGAAGTCTAGAAAATATACACTGGGTTGTACTGAATACAATAACAAGATGTATAAATACTGGAGAATCATTACAAATTGGTAGAACACAAAGACTGAAATACAAGAACGGGAGCACATATATACTAACACATGTGGTAAAGAATGTCAAAGAATATTTTGAATGAAGTAAGCTTTATAAGTAGAAATAAATTAGACAAAACTGTTTTATAAACAAACAGAACTCCTCTAGGAATAATATTTATTGCAACCATATAAAAATGCAAAAATTAAATACGTAAATCGTAGAATGGCTTAAACTTAGAATCTATATCACTCAAAATCTATATCTTAAAGTCCGTGTTTAAAAGAAGTGAAAATTAATTTGGAATCTAAAATGTTAAATGAAATGCTTACACCAAAAGATGCTACGAAGTTTGAATAAAGAATTGATTGCTACTCGATAATGGGGCTGGAATCGTCATATTTTTAGAATTCCTTTTTGACACTTTTAGTTAAAATATTTAAATACTCGGGCAACGTGGAAACATAACTGACACATTGGTTTTTGTGAGAAAGGTTTCAAAACTTCGGAGTATCGACCAGAGGAAGGGTTAAGGATTTTTTGACTTGCATCTCTGGACTTGCATCTAGACATCTAAACACTTATTATTTAAATTCAAACATAAAAAGTTAAGTCTTATGTTTATAATTATCATTTAAAATTGCCGATTTAGCTGAGAAAACAAAAACAGAACTAAATACAAATAATCATCAATTCAGACGTTTTACTTTTACAGTTGCTAATAATTTTAAATACAAGTTCCTTGTCAGTAAAAACTTACAAATGCTATTTGTTGACTCTCTTTTTTATAAAAGTATAAAAGACTATACTTCTCTACAATTTCAACACGATATGTACAATGATAGAATTTCAAACTAGCTTGCGGAACCAAGTCAATATTTGTAAAAATAATCCCCGATTTTTATAAACTGGGGCTGGCCTAATTTAAGAGTGATTTCGCTCGAAGGAGAAATCTGTTTTGATTAGGCAAGAATTATGAAAGTTTCAATACATTTATTTCATAATAACTTGACACCACATACGCAAACACGTATAAATTTAAAGCACGAATTAAACGTTGCAGTCTATTAAATAAATGTGAGTAATGACTCAATTTAAGACCCACTGCATGTCAAGTGTTAGCATCATGGTAGGGTGGAACCAAAATGGCCGCTGTTGTAGCATCATCACATGTTGCAAGCTGAATTGCATTTGGTCCTGACGGCATTTCTCAACAAACTATTCTTTTTCCTTGCAGAAGTATGTCCTTCACGGTGCTGATAGTCCAACCAACCATACAGTCGAAATTTGTTCGCATGCGCCATAAAAACTCCAACAAAATTTGTTTACATTGCCCAAAAAGCAGATAGAGAAATAACAACAACAACAACGCCAACAAAGCTAATATCAGCACTAACCTTTGAGAAACAGGACACCAAAGGTTTGTGGCGATGACGTCAAGAGTTCGGTCGCATCCAGACCACTTGCGTTGTTCATTATGCTACTGATTCGACGGCGTCTTCAGCTCGCTCAGTGTCATATTCGCTAAGGAGCAATGCCAGGCCTGAATCTCGATTTGCAGTAGGAGAATCTACAAGAACATTGTAGTGAAAATCATCTAGGACTTCGAGAGCAATGACGGATTTATCATCTGTCTACAATTTAATATAATTTAAAGACACTATATCCCTTCAGTCAATCGCTCAGAGTTCGCAATAGCTCTGGGATAAAGACGTTTGCATTATCTACACTTCGCATCATTCTAAGTTTTCAATCTTTTATCTTCAGGTTTAATAATTAATTTTATCAACGTTTTCATCATTAAAATCTTCTCTAAAGTCTTCATCTTTTTCTCGTTCAAGACACCTCTCTTAAAAGTGCAATAAAACTGACCCTTTTCTATAAAAATATCATAAAAATCTTACCAGAGTCGGGGTCAATTTCTCCTTCCTCATTTTCGTTTTTCGGAAGTAAAGAGTAGCCTTTGAAAGGCAAGGCTGGGTCTCTGCTTCGCAGATAGTCAACGATTACTCGATGAATAAATATGTACTGGTCCTGCAACAAGGTGAACGACGTTATAAGCTAAGGCACAGTGAAACATGCAATACGCAAACAATGATTACGAACTGGTAGATTTAAAAATCATTTTAAAATCACTAGGCCAATAACAGAATTTCAAATAAAAAATTTATTTCGATTACAACAAAAGCACAAAAATTATGTGTCTTTGAAAAAGAATCTGGTGAGGCATTTGCAAGGGCACAATTTTCCGGGTAGATTGTGGAAAGCTAAATAATTAGTGCTGAGAACGGAATAAACTTATAGTATGAGACATCAAAAGACTTATAGGATGCATAACATTTAAAAATAAAACAACGAAAGGCATGACAAGATAATCAGGTCCAGTAATTTTTAAGGCAGAGGTTGCTAAATGAATGTTTGGGATTCCTTAAAGACTGAGCGCGGCCTCAACACTTTTAAGTTCAAATAGGCCTAAGGAAAGGCTTCCTGAAGTCACTGCTAGAAGTACAAATATTTTGAAATAACAAATCAAGTGCCAACAGGAAAGGTTTTCGACACTGGGGAATTATAAGAAGCATTTTCCGAAGCTTGCTTCTAGGTCTTAAGAGATTTGAAAATTTAAAGTCAAAAAGCCCATGAGAATGTTCTTAAGTTGAAGATAATGCGGGAGGCTTCCTTGAAAGCCATTAAAATGGCCCAGGGGAAAGGTTTATTTGTCTTAAAGACGGGAAAAAAATTGCAAAAGGGAAAAAGTTTTAATGCAGAAATGAAATGAGAAAATGCTGAAATTATGATTATATATTAAATGAGGTTTAAAACTCCACCACTTTCTTAATCCAGCCTCCTTAAGGCTTTCGCTTAAGAAATATACCAACTATTCTTTATTAAAACATATGTTTATTAAATTTTGGACTTGGCCAGGCCCCCTCCGTTTATTTTAACCCCCTCATTTATTACCGAACTCAGAAAATTGAGTTGAAAAAAAGGATAGGAATGATTTTAATAAAAGTTAGAATCACCTCAGTTTGGACCATGTTACAACGCTGAATTCTCATCATGCACAGAGTCAAGTACACATCGATTGTATCTTCATCTTGCAGTCGATCCATTATAATGTCGATGGCGATTAAAGTTCCCGTCCTACCAACTCCAGCACTGGATAAAGCAAACCAACATTAGCATAACGGCCTAGCTTGCCTGACATAAATAAAGTGAAGCATTAGCAAAACTACTCCAGTCACGGGCGCAAAAAAATAAAACTGTTTAGAGGGGAGGCGGATCCTTAGTTTCTTCGACAAGGCCAAACTGCTTCTAGTGAAATCTCGAGCCTTTGTAAATACGGAGAAAATTTCTTGGACAGGAACGGAGTACACAATACGCATGAAATTGTTTATCGTTATCTTCGAAGTTTAGACATTGAAGTAAGCGATAAAAATCTAAATATTTTTGCCTTTGCCGAGGCAAAATTTTAAAACAGAAGATCTGTAGGAATTTGCTACTTCTAGTGAGCGGTATCATCTGTCAACGCCTAAGGTATCATCAAAATCTTAAGTAATACCAACCTGCAGTGTACCACCAAGGGACCTTGTCTGGGTAAAATATGCGAACGAACAGTGTGTATAAAATCAAGGACCGTTGATGCATTTTTTGGTACACCATGGTCAGGCCAGGCCACGTATTGGAAATGTTTTATATTACGACTGCCTTCGTCCTAAGGGAAAAAATTATTTCTCTTATCAATTGAAAAAAAAACAGATGAAAACTCAAATTGTTTTAGAATAGTTTTTTTGAAAAAAATTCAAAGCGATAAATAATTCGGTACAAACAGATGAAAATTACCGACACAAATACATGCCATTACCGATACAGTACAAGTTCAACTAAGGCCATTCTCCAGTTTTTCCTTTAGAATATTTCTAACATTTAGTTTGCAATGCTTGTTACCTAAAACGTTTTATGATTACAGTTTACCGGTCTGTCATGAAGTGTTCATTGCCGTAAAGGCAGGACTGTACACGCTATTTGGTGTATAGAACAGGGCGGTTGTAAGTCACTACTCCGAGTTTTCTCTTAATGCACGACATAGTGGCAAATGATGTGTACCAATATATTCCATATTCCACTACCCAATCTTTTATCCACTTTTTTCTGGCTGTAATTAAAGCTGGGAGTTTTAAAACAAACTAAATTGATGTTTACACATTTAATGAACAACCCCCTCAATCAACTTGGGAAATCTGGATGTGCCACATGTTTCTCGGTAAAAGCCGCTGCCAAATGGGTACGACTTGAACGTGTTCGCAGTTTTAAAAGCTCGATAGCGGAGATAAAAGAGGAAGTGGTACCTTTAATATGACTTGGGATACATTTGATAGGAAATTACAAAATACCAATAACTAACCAAGTAGCTTTAAATAAATAATAATTCATAAATAAGAAAAGGCCATTCATTATTTTGCTATTCACCATTCATTTAATGGTTGTTTGCTTGAGGATGTTAGAAAATATCAACCGAAATACTTTTTGGTTGCGCTTATCAAAGGAAATGAAGCACTTTTAGATTTTGCTATCGAAACCATGAATCGAGCTGTTTTAACTTGTTTATTCAATTATTTAGTGAAATAAAGCAGCATTTATCTATTTCGATTGAATACAGCCGTATGTAAGCTGAATGCTTAATTCCATTAAACTTACTTGTTTTCAAACAAATGATAATAAATTGGAATTTTCCATGACGTAAAAGTGAAAAATGTTTAAATAACAGAAGAAAAAATCTTTCACAAAACTGTTCATGATTTTTTTGAATGAGAGATGCAAACACGGAATTATTAAGCACAATCAAATAGAAGTTTGTCATTTTACAGACATGATCTAGCCATTGAAGAAAATAATTTTATTCACCACAATAAAAACTTTTGCTATAAGCACTCTTTTAATTTAAACAGCTACCTGACGGTTTGAAAACTATGAGCTGCAACCGCCCTGTTCTACGAACCAAAGCTCTCCCAAAATGGAAGCCTCAAATTCGAGTGATAGAAACGTCTTCTTTTAAACTATTAAACATGTAGAACACTTTCAATATGGAATCAAAACCTTTACAACAGTCCTGCAAACAGTAATCTTAATTTCTTTCCCAATTAAAACCTTACAGCACACGCTACAAACAGTTATTGGTTTGCTAACATGCTTTCTGTAGTCATTATAATTACCAGCGTACCTCAACCTCCAGCAGAAATTCTCGTTCAATCCAGTCTGGATAGGCCACTTCAGATAGCAGTGAGACAACGATATCACCATATGCGGTAGGTTGTGTACCTGGCCAGTACTGATGACACTTTACCTAAAAAAAGCGACAATATAAGTTTTGGCACACAATCATCACATTTGATTATAGCTCCACTCTAGTCAGGTGAATCATTCATGGTTGAATACGTGTATCTGTTCAAACGTTTTCCTTAGCGGAATATCAGGCAGTAAGTACCACTCCTCAGGTAAAGATGGTCCAAATACCCTGTACCCTGCAACGCAAGATGTATATAGCAAGAACTATATGGCTTAATCTATGCTCAGTCGAGCCCTGGTTTAATAGATGTCACGTTTTCTGTCAATAACTATCAAAAAAGTGGCAACAGAAAACCAAAAGCGTTTGTCTGCAGAGCTGCAAGATAAGGGTTCTTGTCAAAATTTATAGGCTCGCACCTTATCCATCCAACAGCAAATGGGTACCCCATGGCTATACAGAGAAGGCCAAGGCAGGGAGGAAACGAAATGTTCCCTGGATGAATGCTCTTTCTATTGCACTTATCTTATGAACAAATCATCTATGGATCCCATGTCACGTCACCTTTACAATTGGCCATGCAAAGCTCTTGTGGGTGGCCGCTGACGATGTTCACACTTGACATCATTCACACTCAAAGGGACTAGCTTTTCACCCTTCATTAAGTGTTATTGCCAACTTGTGAAGTCATAATCATCATAACACAGGATTAACACTGAAGCAGTGTATCATACGCGGAATAAGAGGAGGATACGGGTAATGTCTACTCCAATCACGATCACTGTTTTGTATCCTTGTATCCTCTTCTTCAATACGTATTTTTCTACTTGTATCGCAGTCTTATAAAATTTAGACCCAAATACGTGTAACTCTTCAATTAAGCTCCGTTAAGAGTCACAGTTTTTCAAGAAGCATTTTGTGTGACTATAAACGGAGTCTACTGTATTTGGAAAACAAAAGACTTAGGACGTGTAGTTGGGCCCAGAAAGTAACAGAGAACATGGGTCTTCTTTGAACAGCTGTTAGACGGTTTGTGTCTAGGTAGACAGATGGAAGTTTCTTCTTCAGAAACCCCGTGTTTGCTGTCCCTAAAGGGAGGTATTTTTCCTAGAACGAACTTTTCCTAAGAACCATTTGGAATTTTTCTTCATGTCTTAACTCGATTGAAAATTTAAATCAATAACGTGGTTCCACTTTAACTCAAAAAGCCTTAAGGTCACTTCCTGCTCTGCGTATTGACTTTGTGGTTGAATTGAACAGCTGTTGAAAAAAGTTACCAAAATCCTCAAATATAAACTATTCATTCTGCCTAACTTTTTTCAAACATTCGCGTTACAAATAGTTTGAGTACAAACCCGATTTCTTTCCATGCACTGTGTTGCCATGACAATATTGAATGTATTCTGTTCCCATATCATGCGCCAGAAATCATCAGTTGTTCCTGGAAGGGGGCCTTGTGTTGCGATGTACGCTCTTGGGTGCTTGTATCCCTGTGATACAAATATACACGTCATAAGTTTGCGAGGCTTTATTTAGCGCTATATATATATATGCTTTTTTATAAGGAACCTACCTCAAGGCCTAGTTCCAAAATTTCTTTATTCGTAGACCTCAAATCATCAAATTGTATTACCAAAAATTCCTTAAAAGTTCCTCAATTTTCACTACACATCAAGTGCCATAAAAAACAATACAGAATAAGCACCAAAAAAATTTTGAATTTTGCCTTTACTTGTGGCGAGAACTCAGGAGCAAAAACACAAAGAAGGCTATGTATAGTGAAAATCTTACTTACGGTATTTTGACTACAATAAGCCTTAACACTTTATAGAGAGAGGGGCGAAACAGCATATGCGGAAACTACTCAACGAAGCACTTGACACACGAATAGCAAACAATCTATGCGAGTATTGGCTGCAAATGAATGGAACCGGCTTTATAGTTCTTGATGCTGGCAGTTATAAAAATTGTAAAGTTCCTTAGTGATTTCGTTTTAAGTGGTGTAAGTTCTTTAAATATTTCGGCCTTCTACATGTAGGTTCCTTATAAAATGGTTTCTTATAAAAAAAGCTTGTACACTATAAACGAAGCTATATACACACATTCATTGGCATGGACAATAATGAAAATAAGTACAGAACAAAACTGCATTTCAATCTGTTTAGTGAAGTAAGTATAATCATTGTTTTTTCTAACTTTGAAATTCATTGCACAAATAAGTAGCAACTGCTCAATCAAGTCTGAAAACCGAATCGCTAAAGTTTGAAAACTTATTTTTACTTACTAAACATATTTGAAAAACAGCAAGATGACAAGAAATTATCTTAAACCATTTGTGGTCCACGAGAAGAGAAATTTATCAGCGAGATTAAAAAAGATAAAAGTGGAAATTTTTAGGAGCTTAAGTGGTTTTGTGACATCTTCATATTGAATTCTGTTGGTCAGAAAACTCTCCCTTATGATTCAACGATAAACCTTTTCATTAAGCAACAGATGAATGTTGTCAGTCTTTATTTCCCTTGCAATTAAGGCCTACTTTTCGAAGAATCAATTTTAACCAAAAGTCATCGAAAAGCTAAAAAATAATTGATGAAAAAATTATACACGGGGGTAGAGATGACGTAAAAAGTACCTACATGGACGTAACTAGCATTTATATAGTCAGAGCCAATTTCGTCATCTGTGTAAGATAGTTTTACGCGAGTTTTGTCATCTAAAAGAACAAATCGACAATTCTTAAAAGGGTCAAGCTAAGTAGGGAGGCTGGAACTAGAAAGGAGGCTGGAACTAGAAAGGAGACTGGAACTAGAAAGAAGGGTCTCTGTGAAAAGAAGACACAATAGAAAGGAGAAAAAATTAGTTCGATCAAAATAGTTTATCGCAAAACATTAACAATGAGACTAAAACCAAATTAAAGCTATTCATTGTTTTTGTTTAAAACACAAAATATTTTACCTCATTTCTAAAAAAAGATAATTATATTCACGCAATAAAACAATGGCCCAATCAAAGACAGATGAATGAAGCAGCACCCCGTGGCATTTCCTGAAAGCCATCTAGCGCCATCGGCACACAGAATTGAAGTTTAGAATTGCCATAACTAACCTGCTCTAGGAAGAACTTAATTACGTCTTAACGAAATCTTATGTGTCTGATTAATTCTACTCACATGCCAAAACGTTGACATATCTGTTTTTGCCTCTATTTTCAGGTATATCAGAAGCCTCATGGCTTTGATCTCTACCAACGTCACGGATAGACTACAACGAAAATAGAAAGCAATGAAATGCAAATGTAGCTGAAAATTACAACGAACTGAATTTTTTATCTTAAAAGCATTAAACAAATAACCTATAACAGCTTTAAATCTCGCATCATTAACTTTTTATTTTTATACTTTAAGCTTGTCTTCTCTTCATCTTCAGAACAAAAATTCACCTTCTCCAGCCACTGACCCTTTTCTCAAACATAATCAAGGGGTATTATCCCAGTAGACCGAACTTCTTTTGAAAGGCTAAAAGCTCACCAGATTAATGATTTGATGTTTTTCTTTGGGATAGTTGTACACTTGTCCCTTTTTCTATTGATTAAGTGTTATTTCTACCGATTGTCATTTCCAAGTCAAAGTCAAGATATAGTCAGTCAGAAGCCTGAAAATAATATAAAATGAGCTCCCGCCGGCACCAAACTTCTCCGCAGAAAGCAAAAATTTACTTGTATAGCAAAAATAATGGCATAATGTAACAACTTTACAGACAAGAGTCACTCTATCCCTGGTGTGACTGAAGCAAATCCAATATTCGATCATTTCATGGGAATTTGAAGTTACTTCAATCGAACCCATTAAAAAACATAGATCTTAAAGTGCCTTCTTCTCTTTTAAACTCCTTTTAAGTCTGAGCTGCAATCCAAGTACTCACGTTAAAGGGGCCGCCTCTTTTTGAAGTGACGGAAGGATCATCGCAGATGAGGTTGAAGCCAAGCCTCATCCCTGGTAGAAAACCGCTTACCAGGCAAAGACAGATTGCGGAATGGTTTAGCCTCAAAGATCCCTGGGAGAATTGGTTATCATCTTGCGTAAGGCCCCAAGGAATTCAACAGAAATTGTAAACCAATGATAAATGTTTTTAAAAAAGACAGCGGCAGTATTTTTCAGGGCCAAGGGGTGTGCTAGAAAAGACCACGCCGGAGCCCGTCGTTCAGGTCCGCGGATTACGAAGTCTGGGACCTAGATCCTTTGAAACGTCAGGAGTCAGGAACACATCGCCAGCAAGCACTTCAAAATTGTTTACATAGCAACAAAGCAGGACTTGAGTCTGACTGTCATAGATCTGGAGGAATCATCTAAATAACTCTCCTTTCTTTCGCCTGTGGTCAGTTGTAGAGTCATAAACAATATAGAAGTTAGGTTGTTGCTGACTTGAGCCGTCATTTGTTATGATAAAGTTAGATTCAATGTTCAGTAAGATGCAGTTAACCATCATTCCAGAACAAAAATTATAAGAAACAGAAACTTCAGAATTCTACAGAGTTGAAAAAATACAGATTGACGTTTTAACAAACCTCGAATTCTTCTGCAAAGCGGAAATCGCTATCTGCTTGGCTCCGATTCACCCATGAAATAAAGTCCTTGAGATGCACTGGCCTAAAAAAGGTTGTACTGATACTATGAATCTAGACACCTTAGGTCCTAGAATTAGCCCGGGGGGGGGGGAGCTTATTTAACAGCAGCTAAAAATAAAACCAGGGTAAATTTTCGGTATGCTCAAAAATGCAGATATATTGGAATGAACCTATCGCTGTCGAGGCAGTACCTCAGCCTATGAAAGTTTATTCGATGATGAGGCTTATTTCACAAGAATAACATCAAAATGGGGGCTCCTTTGAAGCTGGGGGCTTATTCAAGGATTTACGCTAACAGGATGCCAGGAATCGCTAAACCAAGAAGTGTAAAAATTTCTAAACACTTTAAATAGATTTATAAGAACTGAATACCAGAGGTAAGACAAAATTAGTATTGAGTAACTTCATGGCTAGCAGTGGGTAGAAGTTGAGTACTTGAAAAAATAATGATGCTAGGGACTTTTTGTGCTCCCTTTATAGTCTTGTTTATTTCCTTTAAAAAATTATAGCTTATTTCCAATATTATAGGAGCCTTGTGGGAGCCTTGTGGGAGCATATGCAATAAGCTTTACAGTAAGTAAGATTTTGAAGTACCGTACCTTGACATGCCTTTTGTAAGATGCTTCAACATAACACTTGAATCTGCACCGCCTAGCGTTCCTCTTCCATAACAACTCTTGGAACACGATGATGTTCGCTTTAATGACGTCAGCAAAGTGCATTCAGAAACTTCAGTTTCGCCGTACGGATCGGACTGGTTACTGAAAAAGAGGTAAATATAAACTGAATCGAGGTAAAATCGACATCAACATAGAGCTGCAGATATTTCAACAAACAAGACTGCTTGCAGCAAATATATGGACGAAATATAGTAGCAGTTTAAACCGAAAAGCGAAGTTTACTTAAAATTTAAACCCACAAAAAGACGAGGCCTTTCTCGTAGCATTCTTTGGAAAGTCTAACCATTGTGCTTTGGTCAAGTGAAAACCCGAGGAAAAGAAAGCACTGCTAGGACATCAGGAAAAAGAAAATGGCACTGAAAGGTGTGATAAACGTAGCTAATAAATAAGCTGAACCATATGTGAGGCGTGGTTTCACTGCATAAACTCACAGCCCTGGATGGGGATTCATCCAAGGTTTAAGAACCTATTCCTTATAAAACTGTGTTGTGAGTAAGAATAAACACCCTAGGAAAGAGATACACAAAGAATACTGAAGGTGTTGTGGACGTACTTGTTTTTTCGTCGATAAAGAACGATGGCGATTACAATAATGAGGACAAGCAAAATGGCGAGAACGGCAATCACAGCGATTGTTATGCTGCTTTGATTTAGGCCCGTCGATTGGTCGTCTGCAGCAGTGGTCTCTGAAAACAAAAAACGTTAGTATTACTTGATACTCTCTCGAACAGAATATAATAACACTTTCACTTTGCATACCGAAAAGCAGGAAGAAATTTGTACCTCATAGATGGAACATCATTTTCAAAGAGAGTTTTAAATGAAGCATTAGAGGCACTGACTCCTTCAGCAATGGTGATATTTCTTTGTTTTCAGCAATGGCTTGTATCTCTTTTTGATAATAACAAAGACCTGACACTTTAGCTATTGTGCTATAAAAGAAGCGATGCTCCTAAAGAAATAGCATGCAAAGACCAAAATACCCAAGAATATATCGGGGTGTCTGTAAGCTTTCTCAAAGGGCTTTGATATTGTGCGTGCGGGGCTAGATTAACTTTACTGATAAAATTTCTTTAAACCACGTGCTTATGGTTATAAAATAAGGGCAAGGGATGGTGTGAACACACAAATTTGGGCAATTAGAGTGGTACATTAAAATGTATGATACTAAAAAATCTAACTCACTTATAGCAGCTGTTGTATAAACTTTAGAGAAGGCAGATTTTCGTATAGATCCATGGACATGGTACTGCAGCTGGAACCTAAAATAATGAAAAGTATATTTACAAACTTCATTAAATGCGACAAATACTCAACACATTTCTATTCAAGATTTCATTAACAGATGCTCTTCTGTACTATCACGATTGACGATTTTTCTTTAACTCCATCGAAGACAGCAATATTTCCTGTTTCCTACTAGTTCAAATAAGGTTCCTACAAAAATCTATCTTAGCAAATTCCATTCTATCGGCAACACGTTTTTATAGTAATACCTCATATCAAAATCCTCCCAATCTTTACAATTCAGAACTGCACTTTTTGTTTCATGAACCAGAACAAAGAACCTGAATCTGGCCTGAATTTAGGCCCTAAAAATTCGTCGAAATAGTTCAATTTTGCCGTTTATGTTAGCTAGATATTGAGTAATAAAATCAATAACATTCAGAGATAAAAGCGGACCTGTTTTTTTTCTTAAAAGAGGACAAACCTCTATGGACTCAAAACAGTAAAATACTTTGGCTCAAAATTGTGAAATACCCTGCCGCTATTGGACTCTTTTTCCAATTTATGAGGTTAATCTGGTTCATGCGTTTTCATGCTATTTTTTCTCATGAGTATATATATTTTTCTTCTCCTTTTATAGGGGGGGGGGGGGGGGGGCTCTCTCTCGATTAAATAACCTTTTTTGAGAGCTCCTTCTTAGCCAACCAATGTTTATTCTATAGTAAAACTCTGTAGTGTTTTAATGTGATGTAGGGTAGTGTAATTATGTAAAGTAACTTTCATCTGTACTTGACATTGTATTTGGCATATATTTGGCATTGGTTGATGAAATTGAATTGAATTGAACTGAATTGCGGAATATATCCCAATGAACAATTCCAATACAAAAAAATCGATCTTGAAATAATGGTAGTATTCGATATATTCGCCGAAAGGTAAAAATGTCGTTGTCAAAAGGTATGAACAAAAGGTTTACTGAATCAAACGAATACTGTTTTCAGTGGATTTGTGAAGCAATGTAGACGATTGGGAAGACCGCAATGTTCGGTTTTCTGTTTAATCTAATGTAAAACGGATGGGTGGGGTGGACGGCGGCTAAGAACAAAATTAAACTGTTTCTAACTAGGAATATTTTCAAACAGAAACATTTGTTAGAAAGCTTCCATTATGATATTTTGAAACCATGTCCTTTCGAAAATCAGCATCATTACAAAAGAGGCAATTGGCAGCAACAGAATTCTGCACCCGTTCAAAACAGGTCACATCACCATGTCTCAGTTTTATGGGTTGCCCCTTTTTTACGAAGGAGGATATTTATAAATGAGGGCATACTAGAGGTGTGAAGTGAAAACTGATTTCTTTCTATGTACAAGCTGTGCCAAAAGACTTCGAACACCAAATTCAGTTTCAAAGGCAAATTCAGCCATCCCCCTCCCCCTCCCCAGAAACAATTTTGATTTACAGATTATGGAGTATGTTGTTCTTGGGACTTGTATGATACTTTTCTAGACTACCAAAATTGTTCTGGGGGGGGGGGGCTGAAGTAGTAGTATTCGGGGAAATAATTGAACTAAACTATACTATGTCTTGAGTTCCTGCTCTTAGTACGATCGCCTGCAGTCTGGTGCTTGCTTCCACAATTTCTCCAAAAATGATGGTAATTTTGAGCATTAGAATGGAACAAGGTCTGGAAACCGATGTTAACTTTACTAAGATACCTCCAATCTAAAAAATTACTTTGCCGCCTGGTTAAATGAAATATGTCTGCTTTTCTGGAATTATGGAATCAAATACGGTATGGTGTGTCTGGGAAATGAATAAGTTGTTTTATCATCATTGAATCGACTAAGACTATCTGCAACCCTCTGGTCGTTTTCACAACTCTGTGCTCTCGAATTGAAGTTTGTGATAAATTCCCTCTTTAAGTCGTGTGTGCTTTGTGAGTTGAAAGATTAGATAAAACAATTTGCAGAAATAAAACACGAAACAGGTTGAGGTTATTGCTTTTGCCATAGACGGATGAAACAGATAAAATCCTAGCATATTTCTCTTTCGGAAGGTTGAAGAAAAAAACCCCAGGCCTACAAAACATGTAATTTTTATCTTCTGCAGTAGTTAAAACTCTGATCACAGGCGCAAAATTAAACTTTGGAACACTTTTCAACACGATTACCACAATAAGAATACAACAAAAATGTGGATCAATATGAATAAAACCATGGTATCAAAAGATTGAAAGGAAGAAAGTTTACCAAGAGTTCTCAAGAAAATATAAATATATATAATACAGACATAGAGCAAACATACAAAAAATATAAGTGAAGACAAAGGGGTGTCACACTTCAAGCAAACAATCATTACCTTATTTGTTGGTTTGGGGTAAGTTGGGGGCAAAAGAAGCTCAATGATCATTATCTTCAATAGAAAGCAAATATCAAAATTGTTGTCAGAGGTTTCTCCTTTTTTGCTTCTTGGAAAAAACAAAAAAAGAAGTTCAGAGAACTCATTTGTTCCCGGTTAATGTGCTTCTCCTTCTAAGAAAGAATTTTACTTTAAACTGACTTGGTGCTTCTAGCTTTAGCGCATCTAAGAAAGATATTAACAGGGCCCGCGCCACTGAGGGGGGGGGGGTGGCCATGGCCCCCACTTTTTTGCGAAGCAAGTAGTTTTAAAACTGCAATAAAAGGGATAAGAAGCCTTTAAAATTCGTGGCGCAGGTCCTGATTAAGCTTTCACGTCATTAAACAATTTCTATTTAACTAGTTGTCTATTTCTAACTAATAGAGAGACTCTGCATAGTTAAAACATCTTCAGGGGGAAACAATAACAAAACAAGAATGTTAAGTTAAAGTTGGTACATAACGATAAACAACCGAAAATTGTTTGGAAGAAGAAATAATTATTTTTAGAACAAATAAAATACGCTGTCATAAAATCAACAGAGTATTTAGAAATGTTCTCTTCTAAGTCGTGAAGAATTGTTTGCTTGCTAATACAAGCAGCTTATTCAAATTAGGCCTAATGAAAGTAAAATAAGAACAAGTAGGTAATGAAAATAGAAAGTAGGTATATAAATAAACGTATATAGAAACATGAATATAAAAAACTCAGAACATACGCGAATATTTGAATGAAAATGCAATGCCTCATTGCCAATTGCCTCGCGATACCTCACTGTACGGTATACTACGATACAAGTACTCAGCAATGCAATACAACCATATGGAACAGATCAAGTTATGCAGGATGATGTCAACTAACAGTTCGTCGTTGAGGCCTATGGCAACTTCCGATTTCTAGTTCAACTTTCGTTTCCTTACTAAACCGTTTCCTTGAAAACCGTTAAAATACCTAGTAAGAGCCAAGGACCTACAATGTGTCATATCACTAGAGTGCAAATTATCTTGATTTCATCCACTTGAAACTAAAACCGTAGACAAAAAGAGAATTAATACCTCTTTTCTTAATGAAAACCCCTTTGATCAAAGCTTGACTGGAAGTCCTCGTTACTTTATTCATTTCATATGAATTCCTCAGTCGTTCTTTATTTTGAGGCACTCGACTAAAAAAGCGCACACAGATATCAAGAGAATACGTTCTAAGAAGACCGGATGAGGTAAGTTGCTCAGATTCGAAAACGGATTTGTGCGAAAAATTGGTTTTTATTGAAAAGAAGCCACGTATTGCTTGCACAAGTATATGGAAGTTTTCATTGATACAATACCGTACAGTAAGGCACGGCTTTTTAAAGCAAGGGATACAAATAAAATTGAGGCGAAGAAATGACATTGAGAACTTTTTTGGCAATTTTGTAGAGACAACGTGAATGCTGTGAATTTTCGATGAAGAGCCAGGGCGCTTAATCAACTTTTACTCGGCGTTTATTCGAGAAGCCCCTTAACAACTGAAATCTGAAAAGAAGAAGGGTTGTGAACCTCAAAGGGGTTGAAAAATAATACATGGTGGAAAGATTTGCTTTTTTAATCTTCTTTACTTTTAACTATACACATTACTTTTACTCAAGACTGAACTTTTCATGTCTTTTAATTGAAGGGGCGCTAGTTCCAATTATTTCTTTTACGCCGGGCGTTTAATCGTAGATTCACAGTGAATTATGATCACAGTGATGATGTTTATATGACTGAATCGGATGCTTGTATCGACTGGAATGCTTGAATGATTTGACTGGTAATACAATGTTTGTTTCTGATGATGCTGCCAAATGTTTCTGCTTGTAAATGTGATGATTGTTAGTGGTTAGGATGATGATGATGATGATGATTCTTCATAACGGTTGAGAATGATTGATGATCGTTGATTATGATTCATGAAGGTTGATTATGATTGTGAAGTAACAAATTAAAACACATACCCCTTCATAGCAAACATCAAACCATAAGCCTCGTTACGTTACAGAATTTGGTGTGAAAAACTTTGGCAGCTTCAAAAAATCCTTACCAAGTTTGTGTCAAAATCGGGCACGATCCGCATAGACATTAAAATTTGTTTGACTAGACATTAAAATATTTGCTTGAGGATAAAATAGATGGCTATTTCAGATAAGTCACTTTATGGCAAAAGCGACAGTCAACATAGGACCACTAAACAAATTCAAGCTTCCGATCAAATATAAATTCAAACATGCTTAAGACAAAAGTGTTCCCATGGAGTCTTCCTCTATTTAGAAAACTATTCTTTTCTAAAAATGAAATTTTCACAGTCCGCACACTCCAGCACCTGTTTCCATTGCAATTTATTTCAATAACACAAAACGATGGCATAGGCGTGGCATGAGAATGTATTTCTCGCTTTGCATCTATTATTCTTGAAAACCATAATACCTGGCTTCAACTGATAGACCCATTACCAAATCAGACAAAAACAGCCCTTTAAAGGCCAAGTTTTGCTTAACTCTTACTGATCCTTTATTTGAGTAGACCGAGGGGCGATTCACTCTTGCAAATAGCGTACGAGATTTTTCCTAAAACAATAGGATTTTTGTGGACTTTCAGATGAAACAATGGGATTTTCACAAAAGGTGTACGAGATTTTCTTAAAGTGATTTGCCCCTCGGAGTAGACGAGCTTCCTGTAACGATTGATATTGTAAAATTTCTACTACCCTTCTCTTCATCATTACAATCTCAAATCTTTGACAGCACCAAGCTCCCGTAAACCCTCCCCTTCAAGGGTTGCTATTTCCAATCTATCTGTTATCTTCCTTTTCAACAATCTCTTGACTCCAAAATCTCTCCGTCACTTTGACTTTTCCAGTCCGTCATATATTTTCTTCCCTTTCCCCTTCACTTAAACGATTTTTTAACCCCTGCCACTACTCTATCATTTCTCATTTCTGTCTCTCTCAAGCTCTTGAGGGAAATCACGATTTGAAATCCTTGGATTTGAAAAATTGTTTATTCTTGATCAATTTTTCAGGGTATATTATGTGTTGACTTTGAAGGTATATTATGTGGTCAAATTATTTCTGATTGTGTTTAATGTATTTAAAGGCAATCTGTCATGACGTTGATTGATTATAAGAATGAAGGGATTTTTTATTGTTTCCAGTCCCCCTTTAATTTATTGCATTGTAAAAAATATGGCGGGGCGCTGGAATCGTGTTTAGGCTATTGTTCCAGCTATTGTTCTCGTTAACCAATCCACAACGAGACAGATTGCCTTTAACCTCAGCCCGCCCTTAAACACCGAGGTAACAGGTGTATGCAATCGTATGCAGGAAGGAAGAAACTCGGACAAGGCGGGGTTGTATGCGGTGCAAACTAATTAGCCTTCAACCACAGTAGAAAGCCACATCAAATAATTTAGATCCAAAACACACAGTAGCTCACGAAAGAGATGGCTGGATTGCTTGTTTCGCACAGATGTTACACAAACCATTGGTAATAAGATTATGGCTAGGCCAATTTGTAGAAATTTCTAGCGGGCTAGTAGGGTAAAAAAGAGTCTAAGTCTGATAGAAGTCCAAGTTTCTCAAAATCTTAACTTACGAATTTAAATCCGAATTTTGCAGCATGTGATTACAAAATCTTTCTCATTAAATTAGCAAAAATGTGGCCTCTACTTCCAGATCATTAAAAGTCGATCAATTCATGAAAACTATTGGAATTCACAACCCCCACCCCTCCAGCTCCTTTTTAGGGACAGTGAAGCACAATTGAAATTGTATAACGAGGACTGAGAGTAAACGTAATTATTTGAATTGATCTCCAATCTGTGATCACACTGACCTGCTTAATTGGATTGGCAAGTGGGGGTTGATTATAACCACCACATCCCCCAAACCCCCAACAGATACACCCCTGTCTGCAATCGGTAAAAGAAATAGTTTAAAAAACGCCTCACCTGTATGAGCCTTTCTCTAGAGGACCGTTACAATGCTCATAGCGAATCTGTTCCTTCTCACAGCGAATTTCCTGGCCAAATGTAAAATTGAATTTCGACCGATGCACCAGACTTTTCTTCCTGTATTCGCCGGCAACGTAAGAGTCGTATTTATAATCTTCGAAATAGCGAACTTCATACCATGTTCGTAATGTATCAGCGCCACCTTAATAGGGAAATAAAAACATCATTACCAGTTATGTCATCACAATTTATGTCAGTACCATCTATGCCATAACTAGTTTTGCCTTTAACAGTTACATCACTGCCAGTTACAAGGAAAACACTGGACTAATGACCCATTTGTTAGGTAAAAAAGGCTGCAGGCACGAAGGTAAATGGAAAAACGAAAACCACAATTTTCATAATTAAGGGAAGAAACAGAGTTAATTCTCTTCAGGCTGTTTTCATTAATCCAAAATCTCTAGGAAAACTCGGGGCCAGCAATGAATTCTTAGGAAGCTTCCGGGGGCCATTTTTTTCAAATCGGTCTACAATACCTTGAATTAAACTTCAGCAATTGAGATTATTTCATTGGAATAAAAATGGATGAACTAGGAAACTTGTGTTATTTTTTATGGCTTCATATTATAATTTTTTTTCTCTCTTTCAATCTTACACGTTAAGAATAACAGGACTATTCAAAAATAAAGTTGTAAGCAACGAAAAAATGCAAAGTTCAGCGAATGGCACTGTAACGAAATGTTTCTCAATCAAACTTGGGTTCAGATTTGATACATACTTTGGTCAATATAATATTTCCCCGCTTATATTAAAATTTTTTCAGAGTTTGAGAATTTAAAGTTTTTACAATTCTCTGGATAATGCCCTTGAACTTTGAAAAACCTACTTTGAAAAACAATGAAAAAATCGGGTCATGGTTTAGGTAAATTACATAAGCAATTTTTTACAGTAACGGTTTCTGACCACATGCGGTTCTAGGGTCTGAAATTATCATAAGAGTGAGCTACACAGGGCCTAAAGAAGGTGATACAATGCTACAACTGCCTGTAGCTTGAGATAAAAAGGTATAACATAAAACTCACCAAAAATGAGGTGACCATGTCTCTGAGCAACGATCTGCAATTTGTATGCTTCTTGGATCCCAGGGAAGACAACATGAAACTCAATGTTAACGGCAGTGGGATACGAATCCAATTTCTTAGTGTGAATCTCTGGCACCCCTATAAAGACTGGTTTTGACGTAGTCATCTTATCAGTGACTGGCTCACTCTCAGTTGTTGGCAGCCATGTTGTTTTTGCCTCCGATGTTGTCCTTGGAATTAATGTTGAAGCTGTTATAATTGTTGTTGCTGTTGAGGTTGTTGCTGTTGTGAGTGCCGTCGAAATCCTTGACGTAGTGTCCATTGTTACCGTGCTTTGTCTTTTTGCAAATGATGATGTAGCCGCATGGATAACAGTGGATCTTTTCGTCGTTTTGGATGACGGCTTTGAACTCTGTTGGCTTGAACTACCGAGGTAAACGATTGAAGCAGACCGTGCAATATTGGTGATGAATCGCACACTCTTAATCGTTTGGGACTTGCTTGTATTAAATGACATAATACTAGCATGGGTGGATATCGTAGTCTCTCCAATCACCTTAGTAAGACTTGATTTTCTACTAGTTGAAGTCATCTGAGTGACAGCCGAATGACGAGCTGTGTCTATAAGCTGACTGCTCTGTGAGGAAGTTGCCATAGGAAAATAGCTCGTTGTCACAAACGATAATGTAGGTGTCACATTTCGTGGTAAAAACGAGGTTTTCGAAGGCGAATATACGACAGCTGACGTTACGCTATTTACGATTGCTTTTGTAGATCGATTTACACTGAAAAGTGTGGATGAAATTGGCGATGATGCTCTTGGTTGACCGATTGATGTTGTTAAAGGATTGGGCAATACAAAAGTTGAGGTGTGTGATGCATTCAGGGTATATTTTTCAGTACTCGTCGCTGAGCTCGTTTGCAAGACTTTTGGGACATGGTTGGAAATTATTTTCGAATAATTCCCTGAAAATTTTGAGTATGTGCTCCTGACGTCAGAGGCTTTACTTATACTGGCTGTCAAGTCAGTTGGAAAGAAAGAAGATTGAATGGCCTGGAGCTGAGTCGGAAAGTTGCTCAAGGAGGGAGCTGAATTCAAAGATTCAGCGTTTGGTGATGAAGGTAATAGCTCGTATGATGCTGGTGGAAGCACCGAAGAAGGAGCATTGTCTGGTGTCAATGAACCAGTGATTGCTTCCACGAACAATTTGCTTGTCTTAGATGTATTTACAATTGCTGATGGAGGGGATAAAGCTATGGACCAACCAGTTGTTGAAAGAGTCTGTGAGAAACTTTCCAGAGCAAAAGAATTACTGTCCGGATAGAAAGTCTGATGCGAGATCGTTCTGACCGGATTTATTCTTGAAGTCATGACAGGGTTGGCAATACTCTGTCCAGATGTTCTTGAAGTCATGACGGAGCTTGCAATACTTTTAATCAATGGTGTGTAAGTTGAAGAGATATTACGAGGTTGTTGGATGGTTGATGATCTGTTATTCAGGTTACGATACATTGCAGAAGAACCAGTAGAGTCCGTGGTGCTACCATTTGCCTTTGTATCAATGTCCCAAACTCTACTGGACAGCTGCACCTCATTTGTACTAGAGTGGCTTTTTTCAACCTTTGATCGCGTTTGTAAAGACAATATTTCTATTGATGACTTTGACAGCCATGTTGTTGAAATATCGCTTGAAGAAGGAGAAGAAAGCGTTTGTGGGCTAGAAACTGTCTTATCTGACTTTTTGATCACTGTCTCATCGTAAGATGGAGTTGCTTGAACAATATTATAATTCGTCATGGATCCATTTAAACTTCTAGTTAACATCAATTCAGCACGGGAGTCAAATGACTGTGAGTTCATGCTGGAAGCAAATCGAGGCAATACATTCCATTTTGAATTCGGTTCAACAGAGTTAGCAATGCGACTGCTACTTCCCAGAATGTTCGTTGAAGTTACGTGCAAGTTATGGCCTACTGGCACCGTCGTAGAAACAAGATTGCGAGATGCAGTTAACGAATTGTGTGGGTGGGATGATTTGATGTGTTGGGGACTGGGTGCAAACGCGGATGCAATAATAGAATAAGTTGGTTTTGATGCAGATAGGCTTGTTTGGAGAGCTCGAATGGGAGTCTTTGTGAAGCTTGCTTCTATAAATTGGTGTGACATTTGCGCCTTTGATAATGCTATGGCGTCAGTAGAAGGTCTTGCATTGTCCCTTCCAGAACTGAAATGACTTGTTGAGGCCAGCGTCGATTCTGTGCTTTTTGTAAACAATTTTGTGCTTGTTAGCTGCGATGAATGTGCATTCGTATTTGATGTCTGTCCTTTTGAATTTTTGGTTTTGTCTTCTTCGTTTGTGATGTCCTGGGCTTCTGCCTTCGCGCCTTTGTTGTCAGTTACTTTGTTGAGATCTCGATTTTCCTGCAAGACAAGAATACATGAAATGCTATTACAGTTTAGTTTCCTTTAACATAGAAATCTTCTAGATATCACAAGAAGACTGAAAGAAGAAGTGCCCAAAGACTCTGGGAAAATCAGCTAGACGCAATTTGAGATTTCAATGGAGGAACTTGGTTTCTTTTTAATAAAGGTAAGAGACTTCTTTGCTACAAAACTCCCACTTCCTTACGAACATCAATAATTAGAAAACAATTTAAAAACAGGAGATATTATCTTAAAGAGTATTAAACAATACATAAAGAGTATTAAATAAAGATAATACATAAAGAGTATTAAATGGTCTTTCCTCGAGCAATTTATGACAACATTTGACAAGATTGTATCAGGTAACAAAGCATACAGGCAAAGCCAGGAAATATTGTCGAGAATAATCGTATCTGCAGTTTTCGGAATACACGTTGCGATATCGACCCAAACTTAAAATCACTTTAAATTGCCACTTATAGATATATTGTTTTGGTAAATCATTTTTGTTCAAGTTCTGATATAATTAAGAAAAGAAAATCTTGCGTAGAGTGACACAATCGTATTTTCATAAACAAGCCAAGAATGACAGCGTATGAAATTGAGTTTGAAAACCATTTTCTATCTAATATTCCAATAAAGCGATTTGCTCTGTATTGGAATGCGTTTGAAATGAGATTTAGTCCTTTCACCATATGCTTTCTTCTTTTAAAAGGATTTGTTTAAATTCAATAACAGATTGAACGAAAGTATTAACAGGAAGAACTGAAAATGAGTTTGAGGGATGGATATCAATTTCAGGCAAGCCACAAATCTGAGGAGACCGTGAAAATCAGAAGAGCGAGGTGATGATCGAAACCAAGCCTCAAAAATGAACGGAACACGTTCAAGCGGTCTGGCATGGCATTTTAATCAGGTCAAATCATAGAGGTGAAGAAGACTTTGGACTTGAATCCGAGATAGATTAGTCTTTTGATATAGCCATTATGCTGGAAGTCCTCATAAAGTCATATTGCCGGTTACATACAGTCACATAAAACTTTAGGCCCAAATACGTAAAACCTGATTTTCCATAGAGTTCAATCAATATGTTTTCAAATTAAAATGTACCTGGTTTCATTTGTCAGAAGGCTCCTTTGAACGTCGAAATGCCCCCCCCCCCATTTGTACAAGGATGTTCCATTCACATATCATTGAATGCTGATTTATATAACATTTTATCAACAATTAATCGAAAAGGCCTTAAGAGGATAAACCCGCCTTCTGGATGTGTGTGGTGAAGATCTGTCACATTTTTGTGTCCATGCAGTTTTTGGGTGCCAGGGGGCACTCCCATTATGGCCTAACAGGGGTGTCCAGACAGGGTCAAAGAAGTGGTAAAATTTACCCTCAAATGGTAGTCTTTTTTGACAATAACCCTCAAATCGTAGCAAAAGAATCATACTTGAAATCCCCCCTAATGGTAGCCATTTGGTAAGACACTTAAATCGACTGGACCCCCCTGTCAGACCCTAATGGGAGTACCCCCCTGGGCTGGTTACTTCATACTTTCCCTCGAGGAGAGAATAACATTACCAGTCCATTACTTTGAGAAAATGATACACCATCTCGACAAAGATTCCTATACTTACGAAATCTTACAACATTTTGAGTTAAAACTTGGTAGAACACATGCTGGAGGGCACTTGATTCTCTACAAACACCCTCTTTGAAAGCAGGGATGATGGTATCTAATCCTCAAACTCTAAACTCACATTTTCTTCTTCAACAAAAACTTTTCATTACAACAAAATGCCCATGTGTAAAACACCTGGTGAAAACTGTCCCCTACAAGAAATTTCCTGACTGGGAAGTCCCAATTAGAAAAATTATATGACCTGGGCCTTTACACCTCCTGCAAGCTGATATTTTCCCCTTCAATCTTAGGCACAACATTTCACCCCCTACAAGTCCAAGATAAATTTTTCTGTCCACTGCCACATTTACATGCCACCCCCTGTGGAAAATCCTTGGGGGCTTGTTACACAGAGGTGTGAAAAACAAACTTGAACAAAATCACAAAATTTGCAGACAGGTTTAATACAAGCAAGACATGTTTCATTTGGAACAACAAAAAAGTTTTCAATTCTTGCATATCAGCTGACAATAACCTCATCAAAGAGGGCTTATTTAAATTAAAGGCATTGAGTCATGGTAAATAGGCTTTCTCTATAGGGGGTCATTTGGTTTCAGGTGATCGCTGCTGTTTCATGTGATATTGGCATCCGTTGTTGACAACTTGCTATTGATGGAAACTGTTATGTTAATCAGTACCAGGTGAGTTCATGTGACCAGTTCAAGGTCAACCAATAGCATCGCAGTCATAGAAATCATGACTCAGCGGATTTTGGCACTCAGGGTATACCCAGTCTATTTATCATGACTCAATGCCTTTAACCTTGCAAACAATGATTACAGATTATTAGTGTTTGTTTTCAAAAGTATGTTTGCCTGGATCCATGTTCTGGATCCCCAACCAGATAAAGGTTCCAAAAGTTAAAAGTTTTCATGACATCTCACCCCCAGTAAAACGGGTGATAAGATTACAATGCCCCTATGCCCCCATAAAATCTCATATTCAATACAAACTGGATTCAGAGAGTAGCATATTCTGATAATCAGAAATTCTAGGGCTGATGTTTCGTAGAATGCTGCTAGCAAATATTTTCACTTTATCTTTAAAAAATTTATAGTATAATATGTTTTACCATTTCTAACTGATGTCTTGTAGCTCTAACCATTGAATTTCTATGGCTCCTTCAAAATGTTGGAAATGCTGACAGTCTTCTCACACTTTGAGAAATTTTGCCTGTCAATGGGGTTTCTTTTACAAATTTTGAGGGATACCTGCCACCCTGCAATACCTCATAGTATCCACCCTGTGATGCTTCAGAAAAATGCACTGTTACCAGCATTTTGATACTTTGCCTCTTGGAATTCAAGACAATGTTTGTTTGCATTCTCAGGCCAGTTATGGAAAATCACAGAAATATATAATTTTGAAGCAAAGAATATCTCATCCAGCATCAATTTCAATACAATATGATGCTGCATATTTGTCTGTAATATCCAAAACATGCATATTTTACAAATAAAAATTAAATCTTAGAATTTAGGAAAATTATAACGCCTGGATAAGAAAGATTGGGGTACCCAGGCAAGGCATGAAATTCTGAAAAATTGCTTCCATTCTCTATCATTCCAAAACAGAAATGGTTGCCATTTGGAAAAAAAATTAAAGAAAACAAACTAAAATGGAGATGAAATAAACCATGTCCAAATTCTCTCCATTAAAAAGCATACTGTATAAAAAACTAAAAATTCTAAACATTGCTAGTAAAGTAGGTTTTTCAAAACACAATTAGTGTAAAAACATAATTTTATTTGTAAACTATTCCATTGCGAATTTGGGCAATAATCTTTTAAGTTTTATGGCAAAGCAACTTCAATTGGATTAGCCGAAATGGAGCGATTTAGAATGAATAGACAAAAGAACAAAAGTCATCGCAAAATATCAGAATAATTTAAGATTTTTAAAAAGCTCCAGGGAGAAATTCTGGGGAAAATTAATTCAGCATATCTTAAATACTGAAAATATTCGAGGGTAAATTCGATTCTACAGTGGTACTATAATCATTTGCAAAGTCTGGCGAGGCTTGAATACCACACATGCCTTGCCACTCTTCAAGGGTAAACATTTGAATAAATACTTGTTTGCTTATCCGCTTAAGCCGATAATTGCTTGCTTAGTGCAATTTAAATAAAATTCGTCCCAGACTACAGTTTGTCTTTATTCGCCAAAATTCGTCGCCTGAATCGAAGTTGCCATTATCTTGTCCTTTTTTTAATCAACAATTACGGGCGTGAAATCATTAATATTTAAATAAAACGAGATAGCAAATTTCAGAATATAGTTATGACAAAATTTGAGATCAAACAATGCGATGAAAATGTAGTCTGCGACTGATATTGATCTTTCAACAGATGTGAAAATAGCGTGACCCTTAAGCAATGTTTACAGTTTTAATGCAAATAGGCACAATTTATAAAATTTCTCAGCCTCCGAGGCCTAGCCAGGCTAATTATAAAAAGCAAATGCTTATGGTCTAAATCAAATGGTAATCATACCTCCGCTGATGAATAATAAATGAAGCAGTAAATGAACATAACGGCCATAAAATTTCTCCATCTTGCCCTCATGGCTGCAGCGATTTCGTAAAATCGTTTCTGTGGGCAGAGCAAGACCGAGATGAAACTTCGCTCGAGAAAATGTCACTCTGTTGTCTGCATCGTAATTAAAAGATTAGCGTCAAGGTTCCTTCTTGCAGGCAAGCATCCCAGCAGCCATTAAATCGTCAACTCTGAAATATTTTCAAATTCAATGGTGTATAGACATTTTGGTCAAACATCGCAGATTCCTCTTCTTTTCCGATCGGAAGCCGCAATAATCGTGATGTTTCCCAAAGGAACAATGTCTCGCAGGTGATTTTTTGAACAATAGAAAGAAAACAATATATCTTTTGTTTTCTAATTATAATAAACAATACATAATATTTACAACACCGCGGTTTCCCGCAGAAAGTGACATTTCGGGCTAGGTTATAATGGCAACGGATTTCTAACAGTTTTCCTCTATAATTCCACACTTCCAGCCTAAAATTCTTGTGTGATGATGCCCTTGTGCAATTTCCTGTCGTTGGAAATGCGGCGTCACAGAAAATTATTCCATTAAAAAAGGAAGGCTCGAAACCGCTGCACGGACATTGTCCCTAACAATCGATATTTAAACCGACGATAAATGCATCCACAAGTTTTCCCACGACTCTGTCTGGACCTAAAAATGATTTGGAACTCTAATTATGTCCAGAAATTTTTAATTAGAATTTTGTGTGCCCGTGAGAAAAAATTTTTTTTGCCTATTTCTAAAAACTTTGACGCCCCTTAGGATTTTAATTCAATATTGCCCCTTGCTGGAATATATGACGTCATTTTGGGAGCAGAATTTGATGCCCTCATGTTAATGCATTCGGTATGACACCTAAAGTAACTTAGACCAAGGTATATAGAAAAAGAACATTATTTGAGAGCAATGGGAGCAAAAGGGGTTTATTGTTTATTATAATTATTTAGGGGCACGAGCTCCAAACCCCTCAAGAACAATTGGAGTGATAGCAAGGGCCGCGGAGAATATTGCAGATTGAGGGGGCTAAAGCATTTTTGTTGGGCAAAACATGCTAAAAACCAAGAGCAGGGCGATTTTCATATGATTTTAAATACTTTGTGGAAATTATTGTCATCTGCTTCCGCGGTCCCTGAGACAGCCTTGGTTTCTGAGACAACTAAGATCTGACAATTTAAGTATAAAGGAGCTAGAGTTCACTGATCAAAAAATTTCACTCTTTTGTTGGTATACACAAAACAGCAACAACAACAAATGGTCCAATCACTTTATTGGGCTCCGTGAGTCTGTATACGATTCCATATGGTCTTTATGACTTTGCCTAGCTCAAAGTCTTGTAGCTTTTCAGCTACCTCCAACGGGTGCAAATAATGAAAATCATTCCTTGCGCACATCAATTATCTGATAAATTCTTGGATATAGAGTCTTTAAAAAGGGGTACGTCCTGAGCGCACAAGGAAAATTAGCAATATATCTTTAAAAATGTTTTTGAATTGATTTATGCGTCTTTGTTTCAACAATTTCATTTAGAAGAGCTCTTTCGCTTATGTTTGAAAAGCGCATTAATACTTTAAATGTATTATGTTACAATCTTATTTCACCAGCTTTTTTCAATCATAACTACATTTACTGAAGAATCAAATGGGTATAAATATTAACACAGCAAGTATGATCTAAATCAGAAGTTTTCTCAATGCCACGCTGATGTTACAGAAAAATGTCGCAATTGACGAAGTAAAGAGATTCTTCTTGTTTACCCTAGCGCCCGCTCCACTCCAGCCCGTTTCGGGCAAGCTATTTTCTAACACTGTTTTAACTGTTAATTTTGGTTCTTGGGTCTTTATCTTTGGAAAAACCAATTTAAAGCTCTAAATTGACAAAAATGCGGGGGGGGCATGTCCCCAGGCCTCCCTTTTGCGTGAACCCTGAAATGTGATGAGTCTTGGCTCGAATTTTGGCACTTATACTTATATCAAATTTGGTTACACTTATATTAAAAAACAGATACTGACGTTGTGTCCTCTAGTTTGCTTCTGGAAATTTCAATACTCGTTTTTTCTTAAGATGTCATTAATTCTAACATTGGGAGTCCGTCCTATATCAAGTTTTCTATGCTAGCAAATTTCTCAACAGAAACCGGTTGGGGAAGGTTTTCATTTTTGCAGCTGCGAACAGTTAGACTCGTCAATGTTTCTATTGTGTTCAAAGGTTCGTGACACTGTTGCCAAGAGATTTGCTAACGTTCTAATGTTGAACTCTGAGATAAGTGCGTTTTTATTCTCTGTGTCTAAGGAGTTATGCCAAACCACCAATTATATTGATGGATTTTCATGAAAATTCGTAGATCCGGGCCTGTTCAAAACTCAATTGTTTTTTACAAAAACCTATTCTTTCTTGCTTCGAGTACTTAAAATTTTATTTCTTAATTTTTTCTAATTGTCCACTACTTGTTTCCTGTAGCGAGTTTCTTATAAAGATTGAGTCTAGTGCTTGCAACATGGCTAGAAAAAGAAACCCTCTCAACTGACCATGGTCTGTGGCCTGGCATTCTCGTATTCTAAAAGTTCATTTTCACGTCTTTGTCACTAGACACTGTATGAACAAACAGTGACATGTGAGATCTGTCTGCCTTCAAGCAAAAAAAATGATGTCTAGTCTGAGCAGGAAATTGCGAAACATTCAGGGTTTGATAGATCCATTCATTTTGCGAGGTCACTTTTGAAGAATTCATGGCTCAAACGAATATTGTTAACTACGATTATTTTTTTTAATTATAATTGAAAAATCTCACTAAATTTCAAATTAGTCTGCTAGTCTACAGATGTTGCCCTCCCCCTGGTTGAATGTTTCATTTCCCTCGCATGTTCAACGTTCATCTCAGATTTAGCACTGGCCCGGCTTGTGGTCTGCTCTTTACAAATTGCCTCGTTCTTAAACCGAGGGATACAAACAGATACACTCCTTTTCCCAACAGTCATCTGCATTGTTGCATATCCCTTTGCCACTGATTTGTCCGGCCTAGCATCGTAAATTATGTCTTCATCCATATCAACTGCAGTTGGATGACTTATTCTGGAAATTCTAGCTTTTGATGACGCTGCTCTATTTGCAGTGTCTACTCTTTTCGTTTCTTTCAACTCTCCCCGTATTTTGCGTGCAAGTTCATTCCATTTTTCAACATCAAATGACGGGCCTATTTTGTTTTTCTCTCTTGCTGTAAACTCTAAACCATCTACATGACTTGGTAGATTCAGCCTAAGATGCTTTGCCTCGCCTCTCGAATTCTCTATAGTTTTAGTTTCTTTGGTAGTACCAGGCTTTGAATAGTTCATGGCATGGCCTAAACTACTGGTGTTTGTTCCTTTAGGCTTCTCGCTTAAGGAAACATCATTTTGTGTACTTTCAGAACCGGACCTTTGCTTTCTCTCTAATTTTAATCGCAACGACTTTTGCATTAGCTTCTCAAATTCGACATCTATATCTAAAAAGTTTTCTGTTTGTTTTATAACGTTATTTTTTGACGATGACCTAACTGATACATAACTCACATCTCTGTCTTTTTCATTCTCAAACAAAATGGCATCGCTATCCCTAGATTCAATTTCAACCTCGCAATATTCTCCACCTTGTGTTGTTTTATCATCTTTACCAATTGTCTTTGTAACTAAATTCCCATGTGCACTCTTTTCTTTTTCAGTTTCTGCTCTTTTCTTCCCTTTGCTGCCCGACTTCTTCTTCATCTCTTCTTCTCGCTTTACGCGATCATGAAACTTCTTCTTTTCGAGCAGCTTTCGAACAAGTTTTTCTTCTTCCTCTAAGTCTTTGTAAACATCAATGATCTGTCTCCCTTTCAAGGGTGGCGTTATCACCCTAAATTGGAAGTTTGACTGAGACTTTCCACTCACGGGCCTACTTTGCCTAAATGAACTTGCACGTGACGATCTTCCAGCTGTAGATTCTTTTCCAGTTGTATCTTCATCATCAACGATAGACTCAACTGACAAAGACAAATCGTTAGACCCTCTGCATTTTGTTTTCTTTCTAAGCATGTGAATAGGCAAATGCAATGGGAAATTATCCTCGCTGTATGAAACTGATTTTGGACTCGGAGTAGCAATATCTCTACCTCCAGCTAATTCGGGGATCGAGACACACGAGCTAAACTCAGAACTTGCAGTCTTATCGTCGCCATTATTCGATAAAAATACAACTTTATCTGGTTTTTGTAAAACATTATCAACAGCTGTTATGAAGTCCTCCATGTACACATCTCGAACTTGCAGCTTCACTCCATGCTCCATTAGAAATTTTCGACGAACAGGACTTATTTCCATTTTCTCCTTCACGTTTCTAACTTGACTCAAATTATTTTTGATCGAAAGTACTTCTTCTTCAAGGGTTTTGTCCTTTTGCCTCTGCCTCCCGGCTATTTCTCTTAACTTCTCTTGTAGTTTAACGGCCTCGTTTCCATTTATCTTATTCGTTCTTAACACGCGTTTCGATAAGAGTGATGGCCTCTCTGATTTCCTCGCTTCTGCTTTCATTTTGTCATTAAACGTCTACTCCTGCTTGTCATAAAATCATTTTTGCCAGTTTCTCGGAACAGAAGGACATCCACGCCAAGAGTTGTCTCTGTTCAAAAAAGTGTGATATTAGTTAAAAGACTGCAAAACTTATCAGAAAGATTTAGTCGATTGCACAGAGAAGAGTCGTGAAACTGGCCTAAACTAATGCCTTGGCAATAGGGTAACCTTCTAACAAAAAGCTCGACGCATTTGATAAAGAATCTGACTATTACCCCCAAATTATATTTCTCAATTATGAAATATTTCCACAATTATTCTTTGTAAGTAGATAAAAATCGGCCCGACAAGTAATTATTTACACAACTAGTTATTCTATGAGAAAACATAGAGGAAAATTGAGAGATGTTGTCCACCCAGAGTGATATGCCATAGTTAACGTAAAGTCGGCCTGAAATTTAAAAAAAAAATACAAATTTCATACTACAAAGCAATTTACGGTATCTTTGGTAATACTCCCTGCAAAAACATTTACGATTATGCCCTCAAGACAAACCGATAAAGCATTTTGCTTCAGAGTCTAAGATCGAATGTTTCTCACTCAAAACTCTTACAAGTTTTTCTATAAAGGACGGAAGAAAACCCACAACTCTTCCTCTTCCGTACTTTCGATACGCACACGGATATGAGTTCCTGTTTATCTTTAGTCATTAACCGACGTTTATACTCTGAGGGGTGTCGGATTGGAGGAAAAATACCCTAGTATTCTATGTTACCGCTTTTCCGTGCTTTACTCAAATTCTTCAGGCACCAAATTTCTAAACGTGTAGTAGGCCTCCTAGGTACATAAACCGAAAAGCAGCTTGCCCCCTAGCATTGTCAAGAAAGGTTAGCCAAGGAAAGCATTACCAAAATAGTAATGACAAACTTTGATTCTTTTAAGAATAAAATCATTGATTGTTTATTTTAGACTTCTAAGCTATAATCGTAAATTTTCAAGAGATTTCTAGAATCTAATAAGAGACTAAAGAGAATTTCATTCTACACATTTCTAGGAATGAACTGGCAAGGTATATAAGTCTTAAAGAAAAATGCCTCTGGAAAAATTCCCAAAGGATTTGGCATACACCTTACAGTTTGGCATTCTAAAGTGAAAACATCCAAAGGATAAACCAAAAACCTCAATGGGATTAACCTGACTCCTAAGGGTTTATCTTATTTCCAAGACACCGCTTCCCCAAGGAGCAATAGTTAATGCTCCCTAGACATTTTATTGGCAAGCTAAAAGCACCCCTTAGGGTCGGTTGTTATGGGAATTTGGTCAAAGATTTTAATACATAACCGCTTCAAAATATGAATAAAAAGGAAAAATGTATATCTGATATTCAAGGGTGCTTTCGTAAGGAACACATTTTACAAAAACCTGCATCAAAACTAGTGGTAAAATTTCTATTTTTAAAAGACTCACTGAAAATAAGAAGTGTAATCTTCTTTACTCTCCAGTTTGTAACATAGTTATATTACTACTCAATAATCGAACAGAAAATCCGTAAAATTTATCTTGTTGTAACATTACCTTTATCCTCGATCGTTCTTCCAATGGCTTTGTATTTACTGCTCTGTTTTCTAGTCCACGAACAAATGTCAGCTTTCAAGCACTTCGCTCAGTTTTTCAATAAACCAACCATCTCGTTTTCCTGAAGTTTTGAAAACAAACGAGTGAAAATCTGGTGGCTATTGATATAATTATACGCAAAGAAAATAGAGCATTGTATAACAAAGCATCTTTTGTAAACTATGGTGTCTCGAAACTGAGGAAAAGGTCTCCCCAAAAAGGAAGAAAAATGTCTTGCATCGACAATGCCTCACAGGGAACTTCCATGGAGACAGCGATCTCAAAGCAAGACTTTCAATGTGGATAGAAAGCAAACAGCGAATTAAGAAAGATATCCAGGCCTTGCATTAAAAGTCATCTTGATATATGTTTTGTCGGGTTAGCAATGGGTGGCAGGGAAAACAAATTATAATATAGTGTAGAGATGAAATAAAAACACATTTCAACGAAGGCATTTTGCAAGATTCTAGTAAGAAACGAAATTCTACATTAAATTGATGCTTAAAGCAGTTCTTAAAGGATTTATTTATTTTCAATAATGAACTATGTAATTGTCATTAACCTAGCAATTAAAGCGTAGCAGATAGGGATAAAAAATTTCTATTGTACCAAAACGAGTTGAAAACATAACGAAAAGAAATTTGTGTGGATTACAATTAAAGGTAGGGTATTTGATCTCAAACCATTTATCTTCAAAACGGCTTTGAAATAAGTAAACAATTTAAGAAAAACTAAAGCTTTAATTCTGGTACTCTTCAGAACATAAAATATCAGGAAAATGATCGAAAACTCAATGAAAGGAAAATAATATACACAGTTGTCGATCCAGATGGGCCAACGCGAGCACATGACTGTCAAATGTAAAAAGTTTGTGTCCCACAGTCCCCCCTCCCATTGTACCACCATTGATTGCGACTTTGAGAGTGCTGCCTGCATCAAATTTGTAATGGAGTTTAGGTTTTATCGTTGGCTAAAGTATTTTCTGTTTACCCTAGCTAACTGGGATGAAAAAACGCAATAAGTAGTTCAAACTGAATTATTGAGTGGTTATATGTACTGTGAGGCCTTTGCTCTTTACCGTCTTTATGCGTTATTCACGCTGAATAAATATAACATACAAATGAACTGCGATTGAAATGCTTATTGGGATCGTAAATCAAAGGAGGAAAACAAACCTTATTCTACGTTACGCAATTAATATTAAAATTCGCGGGTTTATGCAATTAGAATTTGGATGTTTACGTTTCGAACAGAAGAAGCATCGATAGTTCGGCCAAACAAGGTTATAACTTGTTCAAATTATATATATGGTTGAAATGGAATTGGAGAGATTACAGCTTGTGTCAATCACTAATCATGATTTCCAATTGTGATCACATAAAGAAATCACGTGAGCAGACAGTTGAAATGTATAGCTCGTCGATAAGAGCTTTCAGGGGATAGAAAAGTTTTACGAATTATCAAAAATTCGAGTTATCAAACGCTGTCCTACATAGAAATAATGACTTTTCATACAAATTAGGATAATCTGGCAGTCGAATCATCAAACATCAGATTGATTTGCAAAAAAAGAACAACTGTTTCCAATTGGAAGTCTGAAAGAGTTAAAAACTAATGGCAGGTTAAATTCTTGGCTGATTGGGGTGGGAGCTGTTTAAATAGAGGTATCATTTTCGATAGGTCATACAATTCCTGCCAAAGTCACTAACGTCAGTTTTCAAGGGCAAATTCAGTCATTCCGCTTTCCCCTTTGAACAATGCTGGTTTACTACAAACGACGTAGGGGATTAGGAAGTAAGCTTTTTTCTGCGACTTCTACAATATTCTTCAAAGTTATCAACATTGTTTTTGGGGAAAGGGAGTGCGGAAATAGGAGCATTCGGGAAAAGAATTGAAAAATATAAAAACTTAACGCATATGGCTTGGTGCTCTCGGTAATTTTGGAATTGATTATAGCTTTCGACAGTTAACCAGAATCCATTCTGATTATAATGATCATTACGATAATGTCAATCAAAACACTGTCAGGCAAGGTTCCTTGTAAAACGATTGTCATAGACCTTTGTCAGCGATAATCATGATCGTGGCAATCATCTTGATCGTGATTTTGATTGCAAACCAGAACACCAAAAGATTTATTGTAAATTTTCACAGCCTTGGTCAGTGATGGTGATCACCTATCAATATCATAGTTATTATTATGATCATAATTATAATCACGTGAATCATGGCGCAAATCGGCGTCATTTGCTACTATCAATGATAGGTTTGATTGATAATGATTACCGTGAATCCTTAAATTAGCCCCATGGGGGCTTATTTATTTTTGATATTTTTAGATGGGGGCTTATTCGAGGGGGGGGCTTATACAAAGGGGGGGGGGGTTCACCAAACTATTGTAGACATTAAGAAGACATTATCAAAAGACCTCGTTTATTCTAGTAGGAATTTCTTTATGAGTATTCAATTAATTTCTAGCAAAAATATGAATTTGTTGTTGTAATTCAATAAAACGCCAAAGGCAACCTCAGATGGAAAAATCCTCAAATAGAGGGGTCCAATTTGAGAATTTACCGTAACAGTGGGGGCTTATTCGAGGAGGGTACTTATTGACAATTTGTAGTTTTAGGGGGGGGCTTGTTCGAGGGGGGCTTTTTCGAGGGGGGGGGGGCTTTTTCGAGGGGGGTGGCAATTCGAGAATTTACGGTAAAATGATTCTCACATGACCAGCCATGAATCGTCATAACCACAAAACATCTGACGTTGCCAATAATCAAACAGAGAGTATTTTTCCATGAATTCGATCTTCTCGAAGTTTAATCTCGGTATGCCTGCCAAACTTTGTTAAGCATATATTTATATAAGTAATCTTTCGACCTGCAAATTTGGATTAATGTCAGACGTCTTTTACGTTTGTACAACTGAAAACAAATTTTGAGGTTGGGTTAGAAGCAGAATGGGTATTTTAACAACAATAGGGGCTTAAAAGACAATACTTTTGTGTTTGACATATATTTTGGCACATGACCATATACAATGCTAGCTATTAATCTTGGGTATATTCTCTATGTTGTTCCATCCTTTGCTTAATTAAGAGAGAATTGGAGAAAAATACCCAGCTCTTTCTGCTAGGTTGATATATCGTTTAAAGAATTTGCATTTCACTAGATTTCGTGTATCTTGAAGACTGTACTGGAAACATTTTGGGAGTGCCAGGCATTGCTTGTATAAATCTAGGAAAAAGGCATGCAAGCTACAGTGTTATTTAAAAAGCAACTGCAAAAGCAAAATGTCCAATTTAAGGTACGCTTTCTTCGATGCTTTTTTCCTTCATATAATTTCCAACATTTCCGAGAAAAGGCTCCCCATTGTCACGAGAAGAAAAGCTTAAAGACAACGCTTTCACGGTAATTGTACAGACCGATTTTTTTCTAATTTTTTAACAACGCGATTCAACAGCAAAATGCTAGTTTATGGTCTAAAGAAGTATTGGGATAAAGTGCTCCAAAAAATTTGCATATGCACTGGGCAAGACAAAGTTGAAAATCTGTCATGACGTTATATTTTCATGTTCATGAACTTGAGGATAGGAAACCATAATTTCTCATGAAAAAGGAGCAATGACCTCTTTTGAAACAAAGAAACATCACTGATGATTTTCAACATTGTCAAACTATTTCAGTAAGTTTTGCTCTCTCCTTCAGTAACTCCCTACCAGTGTGAATATATTTACCATCCTTAAATCTGAAATTTTTTAAAAGCTCTGATAATTGCTTGTTGTGCTTTGTATGTATGTAGAGTGGAATTTGAAAATAACGGACCTGAACATGGCACCAGCTCAAAGGACGTTAAGGCGAGCAAATCTGATGGCCGAACTAGTAAAAATTTGCATGAAAATGAAGTGATTATCAATTGCACAGAAATGAGAAAGAAATAAATGAAGCTGAACCTTTCATAAAAAAACAGAAAAGTGGATCAATTACAGATCACTCACAGTAACAGACTTCTCAAAACAAAGAACAAACGATTTTGTACCAAAATTTCTATTCAGCTATTAGGTCAGCAAGAAAACGGACATATACTTGCAGTTCGGCAAATGATCTTAGTATAAACGTCTCAGGGTCCCTTATAGGTCTTGACAGTGCTTCACAGGATGTTATTCTACAAATCTTTGAAAATCCCAGTTTACCCACGGAATTCCTCTAAAACAGGCTGCCAACCAAAGATGCCCTATTTTTAATTATATTGTCCTAGGAAATGGAATAAGGGATATCAGTTGTAGGGACAACAAACTCTTGAACTTTTTGTTCCTTTTTGTTCACTTCACGATCGAGATATTAAAACGCCCCTTTCCAACATGGCTTGGATTGAACTTGACGCTGGATATTGTTGCTGTTAACGAAAACTTTTACTTGTATTGAAACCTGAACTGGTTTGCAATGATCAATTGAGAAAAGAACATCAAAAAAATACAATCAATGAACCTTAATCGGAGAAGACTAATGGTATCAAAGTGCATGTCTTTTCTTAGAATTATAAATCATTCTAATAGTTCCTGTTTGATTATATCAAGGTATATATGCCTATATAAAGGGTCTCTTTATACCTACCCCACTGATATCCAGAAAGCTTTTGCTAGTTTTGGCCACGACAAGAAATTTGTGACTTCTTCATGCTTCCACTTCCAGCACACAGTCAAACACCGAGTGAATGAAAACACGAGAACCAGAAACTACGTTTCAATAATCAGTCGCTCGTGGCAACAATTGAAAGTTAGTATTTGATCAAGCACATGTTAATCTTGGCTTGTTTGTCATACTTCTAGAGGTGCTATGACTTCGATCGGCTAAGGGTGAATAAAGATAAGTGATCGGTAACTTCAACAAAAAGTTGGTTATTCCAACCACTGTTCGTACATCTTTGTGGTTGCTTTATCTGGCTTTACCGCCTTTTCATGGATACTTTGTATGGTCAAAAGATCAAATGCTCCAACATCTTGCAAGCTATTGTACGAGCTTGCACTCCCAGTCCTCCTTTCCAAAGGCCCGGTACTCGGTTGGGAAAAAGGTGTCTTATAAACTCGAGGAATGGACGGTGGAGGCAAAGTGCTACAAGTTAAGAAGGCGAAAAATGTCGTTACATTAAAGGCAATGCTCCAGTTATTGTGCAATCAGGGTCTTGGTTGCAGGGGTGCCAACTTACAAGATAAGGAAGAGGGGCAAGACCACAACAATGGTAACAAATTATATGTGCATAAGAAGTCATTCAAACTATTCACAAACTATTCAAACTATAAGGTTGATAAAAATTTCTCATTCATGGAAAATCAACAGCATAATAAAGGGTTTTTCCACATTGCCCAACAGGGAATTCGCCCAACTATGAAGAAGGACATCTTTAGAATGCAAAATGTATGAAACAGGAGATTCCACTTGTACTGCTACTTCCTTTAAAAAACACTAGAACTTGCTCAATCAAAAAGATATCGCACCTTGCCCTCACCCCGATAAGAAAGATACTGCCCCATTGTCTCTCTTTTGAAAATGTGCAGCTGTCAGATCCTTACCCCTTAAAAGGTTACAAGGTTACATAGATTGAAGCATTTGAACATCGCGAAACGATTAATTTTGCATATATAGAGGTTTGGACATAAAAAGCTTTGTGGAGACCATTGATAATATAAATAACGATCAATGTAAGTATACCATTGATAATATCTCTATGAAAAATTCTCAAAGATAGACTTGTTCTGTTTATAAAGTTTTTGTTGGCTTTAAGTAAATAGGGAAGTGAAAATGGCCTAAATTACAAAAGCAGATCCACAAAACTGCATTGAGACATTAAAGGTTTGCTGTCACTGTTCTCCCTTTAATAATGTTTATTCAGCTTCGGCAAATATTAGTGTAAAGAAACATTACAATCATAATTGAAGTCACACTTCTTCTCAAAGTAAATTTCCTTTCTGAAAACAACTCACACGAGATTTATCTATAAATCTATTATTACTGTAATGCAATTTTACAGTAAATGATTTAAGATCCTCGAGAAATATGACAAATATGTTCGACCTAGTTTGTTCATGACTACGTAATATCATTCTCCGATTATGTAAATTTGAAAGCAGACTTAATTCCTGGTTCTATTTTAATGTAAATCAAAATTACATTTGCTTTCTTGAGTGTATCAATCAAAGCGCAATATTAACCCAGCCATAAATTCACAGAAGGAATTTGATAATTTTCCTATCGGTTGAAAACATGTTATGTACGAGTTATGTGAATACAACTGTCTCATTCAACTTTCCGCATACGAGGTAGTCATAATCTTTATCGGGTGACAGGGTATATAGGTAAAACATTATTATTAAAGCTTCAACTAGTTTAATTATATAGAGAATCAATGAATAAGGAAAAAGGGAAGTAACATAACGATTTTTTATCCCATCCCGCCAACTCCTTTCTTTATTGAGTTATAAGAGGATGCTTCTAATTGGATATCCAACCTATCACCGATAAAGCAATAAAAATCCTTCAACATTCAACCATCAACATTCAACCACATTTTGTTTTTTGTCTCGTTCAAATGTTTAATTGAGATGGCTGAAGTGCAGATCCGCACGAGGACATTCGTAAGAGAGGAGTTACTAGGTTCTTAGTTTAAGCAGCCACTTTGAGATGATAGTAAATGGAGAAATCGCAAAGCAAAGAAGCTATTGACAGATGAGGACGTCAATTCACCCAAACAACGAAGCGGCTGCTATCAGTCCTTAAATGGTTGTTTTTCTACGGATATTTTGAGCGTTCATCTACTTATGCGATTGTTTGGCCTATAGCACACAACTTTCCATCATCACTGTGTCACGGAATGGGTGCAACACAACCACTAGCGCACCTTCAGATTAGGTGTGGGGGGGGGGGGACACAGTCAAAACCATGTTTAGGGTGTGTTCATATGAACATAGGAGTTACAAAGACAAATGTATCCTTTCGAGAAATGTTGCTGTGATAGCTATTTAGGTAACAATTTTGAATTGACTTAAACGAAATTCAGATGGCAGAATACGGCAAAAATAGAATAAGATTGTTTCTTTTCATCCAAGATTGGCTCTAGTGGAACGAGAAAATTTCCCATCAAAGACTAGATTTTCCACAGAACATTTAAACAAATCTTGCAAAGGGGGCGAACATTTAAACAAATCTTGCAAAGGAGGCGACCGCAGCTATGTGACTGCGTGCATCCAAAAAGCTGACCCAATGAATATCGTTATTAAAGGCGGCAAGAACTCGTGCCATGGAAAAAATCCAGTCTAAATTCTTTGGTTCGCTTTCCAGTTTCTTGGCATAATCTCCGTATGCACCACTTAAAAACTTCAAGGTATGGGCTGTCTCCAGGGTGATCCCCCAGTGACGCAACCATGTGATGGGGGAAGTTCCGCTTCCTGGCAGGATTTTTGCTTAGGCCCCAAGGCAGCTTTATGTATGCTTATGCACCTCTATGCCTAGGCCCCTATCACCACATGTTTTAGCATGCATAGTACTTATAATATTTTCAGCAATCATAAAAGTGCCAAAGATTTGCAGGCTGTCATGTGTTGGGCGATTTATATTACAAAAATATTAAGAGAGTTTTTATGATCGTATGGAACGCGGTATGGAAGATGTCTCTGGTTGTGTGATGCCGGTGGCGTACAACGAAGAGACCGGATAATCTAAATAACAATCATAATTGGTAGACTTAAAGCAACAAAATCTAAGTAAACAAGTGGCTGAGAAGAAAGAGATGGTACAAAGATACTATGACAGGGAGAGATTACCAAGGCAGCTGACCTCGGAAAGGGCTAAGAACAAGGCCAAGCTAAGAAGACCAAAAAACATGAGGTGATGAAAAAAAAGAATAAAGAACGAAGGAAAGAAATAAAAGATAAAAAAATGGAGAGGAAAAAAATGTGAAGAAAGAGAAGTAAACGACAAGTGTGAAAACAAAGATGACCAAAAAAGATAAAACAAACAAAGATGAACGAGAAGATGGAGAAGAAGAGGATGAAGGAGGCGGAAAAAAGAAGATGGATAAGAAATAACAGGTTGAAAGAAACAAAAAAGGAGAAAAACAAGAAACGGTAGAATAAGATGAGAAAGAGGATACGAGGACTGAGCGGAAAAAATACGGAAGAGAAGTTGTATCAATCAGCAAAATGATGATAGGCGAATAACAATTTATACTGACTGCTCACTAATGAAGTCTCCAGCCCTTTTCACTGGGAGAAGATATGCTTCGACCCTCTCCTTCCTAATGTGACCATAACTGACTGATCAGTGATGTGACCAGTAAAGGTATAACAGTACGCTCTCAAGAAAACTCTTGCCCAGAATATTGTGCGTCAAACATAGTGGTTTCAATTTCTTTAAATTATAAACTATGGCTACGTGTGTAAGCTACTTAATCTATCAGAGTCAACTCAAAACTAGATTTCCTCGTCTCTGTGTGCAAAGGAAAAATGGTCCAAGATATCCTCTCCTCTTAAAATGAGATTTGTAACAGAGGTATTGGAAAGGGAGCAGTGACGTAAAAAGATTAATGGCATAACTTTGTTTCTTTCCTTCCCAGCGAATTTTTCTCTTTCGCCTTTTATAGCTACTATCACTTATTCCCAACAGTCTCTTTTCAACGCTTCTTAGCATTCTCTGTCTCAAAAAAATTCCTGTGTATAGACAAAATTGTTTCTTTATATTTTTCGGGGCCTTTGATGGTACCCAATAACAGATTAGAGAATATTGGGTGATTCCGATGGATGAAAGATTCGGTTTCATAGTAAATCATACTTTTGCGGGTTTACTAATGTGTCACGCTCTTTTAAATATTTCCATAGCACAAATGATTCACTTTTTCAAATGAAACTAAAATTAGCTGGTTTTGGACATTCGTCATTTAAAGAAATTTTGACACGATGGTAACTGATGGTATACATCATCTTGTATAAGCGAAGGAAGGTTTTGAGGCTAACGCTAAGGAAACATTAACGATGCCTGCCTGCATCCCTAGTTTTCATATACGTAGCGTTTTCGCCATACAGTCGACTCCGTTTACAGTCACTCCGCTTAAAGTCACACTACTGGTTACAGTCACATAAAATTTAGGCCGAAATATGCAAAACTGTTATATTTAGCTCCGCTTACAGTCACAAGTTTTCAAGCAACATTTGGTGTGACTACAACCAGAGTCTACTAAGCAAGCGACCTTAACAGACTGAAATCATTTCTGATATAAACTTGGGGTTCTACGTATATGAATATTACATCGTGGTAATACGAGGGTATTAAACAAGCAAATAACCTTTCTCACAGAAATTGCTTTGAAGAAAAAATGGACTTTAGGATTCCCTGTAGTGCCGCAGCAATTTTGCTTGCGCAGCTACAGTGGGTTCATAGTTCGATTACAGTGAGTTGCTTAGGAAAGGTCTCAGGATGAGACAAAAATTGACACCTGAATTCATGTAAATAATATATTTCATTGATTGTAAAGGAATTTACATCTAAAATTATTTAGAAATTCAATTTAATTTAACCCCTAGAACAAAATAATTCTAGCGTGTCCATTCAAGATACATTGCAGCAAATTTAATAAACAACTTGAGATCAGATTGTAGGTGTAATCTCTCTTCCAGGCAAAGCCTCCAAACGAAGCTCTATCAACAGGGCACCCTTATCTGCTGTTGCTAGGAGATGAAGCCCTATATACAAACATGGCTGCTTACAGTGTACCTGTCGCATATAAGGCCTCAGAGTATAAATAACTGAACCACATGATGCGAGAGTTTAAGCCAATTTGCTAAGATGACCTAACTATGTCGTTCAAATGTAACAAGAGATGGTAACTTGGTAACTGATTTTCCTGACCAGAAAATCCAACAGAACGTTTTCTTTCCATACAGCTGGTCAAACGTGATTATGTTGGAGATTAACGTTCCCGGCTGTTTCATTGCAACGGTGAGCGAACTACTGCAGCTAGGAAAGAAATGAAGAGACTATTGAGAATGCAAGAGTTAATAAGTCAACGATAGTTAAAAACACCTGTAAAAAGATTCTGGAGTTCGCTGCATAGTATCTTCTTAAGAATGTTAGCAACGAGTTTCATAAGAATTTTTAAAAAATATGGCAACCGTTTTAAAATGTAAATTTCAACTTTTTCGTAATGCTAAGGGTGGTCATGGTATATTACACTCCGTGGTATGGCCCTTGTAATATTGTAAAGCATTTTGCACGTAGAGTTACTAGGAAACTTTTATTGTAAATTTCATTGAGGAAAAAAAGTTTCGTTAGGCTGTGTCGGATTATTACTTTGTTTATACGATATCACTTCAATATAATTTATTATGTCTTAAGTATTGCAGGCCATCCTCACACATTTTCAGAGCTGTAGCAAGAAATGAGAAAATTGGCGGCTTATAGAAAATATATGATGATATGATGAAGTTGCTTATCAAAATAGATTATGTCTTATTATTAGTCCTTGGATGTACAAAGGACTGAAAAATACTTTCTTAATAGGAAAATTTCGAAGAATAGAAAAAAATATGGATAGAAAGAAATCCAAAAATACGGATGGTTTTAAATCTAGGCCAAATACCTCTAGGATCATTGAACTTCTTCCCTCCACACATCATTTGGGGGATCTGAAGGTCCCCCATATTGAGCAGGGGGTGCTTGAAAGCCATTTTCAACGGGGGCATCCAGATCATCAACCATGCCACGATGTCCAGATGAATGCTTGGGCTTGACGCACTGAAAATCGACATGTCGACTTTTGCTTTCTTCTTTCTCCCAAGACATATGCACAAACGGTCGTTGTATGTAATTATATATCACTGGAGACAAACGGTGTACAAAAATATTGATCTGTATAAATGTATCTATTCTATATTTCATGCTGAAGGAACATGCTTGAAGGGACAGTAAAATTCAGTCTTACAAACAATCTTTGTAACAGATCTTGAATTCTTATAACCTTTAACTTTGTTCTAGTATTGAGCTGGATTGCCAGATAGGCCTAGTTGTAGGAATGCCTCAAATTCAACAAAGCCTGAATATACTTCTTCTTTTTTAGCCTCCCCCGAATGACGGAATTATTGGGGGATAGGCCCCTCTTTATGACTCAGAAAATTAACTTCCTAAATTTGATATTTTAGCATAAGCAATGGAAGGGAATAAGACTTGTAATAATAAATTACTCATTTAAGGTTAGCATGATGATAGCTGCAAAGCTGATTAAAACCAACCATTATTTAACTTAAACGAAGCTTTAAAGTAACTAAAATACAATTAAGCGATCTATAAACAAAATACAATTAACGAAAATTTATTGCACTTGCTCCAACCCCCCCCCCCCCCCCCCAAAAAGCGAAACTTCAGCAAAGGACCCTAGAGCACGTATGAGTCCAACCGGACACATAGCACAGCAAAAACCGACACAGCATCGGACATTTATCGTTGTCTAAAAGAAGCGATTAGCAAGAAGATCCGACTCGCATCTCATTTGTTGGTTGGTAAAAAGCAGAAAAATTGGCTAAAATCCGGATCATAAATACAAGAAGAATGCTACAGGAAAGGGGCATATCGAAGGCAACATCTCTGACATAAGACGAAGTAGCCTAGAAAAGCTCTCAATTCTTTCTTGGAAACCATCTTATTTTGAATTTCAGTGGCCTTTGTAGCGAAACTAAACTTGTTTCATGATACAAAGAGTTATCCAGTCTGCAAAAGCTACATATTTTTATGGTCAAGTTATCAAATTTGACCTCAAATGGGATTATTCAAAGATAATGTTGGGAGTCAAATAACTGGAAGATCACATATTTTTAAGGTCAATAAAGCCTCTCCTTTTTATCCCAAAACCGCTAGCAAAGTATGTTTTCATCTTCAACCTAGTGATTAATTGAATAAAATCTAAAAGCAAAGATATCAGCACAACTGATTCGTGAATTAAAGTTAATTTCAGAATTGAATAAATTGGTAGTGCATTGGGCCAAAAGAAGTGTAGAAATAATTCTCTCATACCTTCTGGCTTCCCGCCATTGGGTTTAAATTTCAGCTTTTCCATATGTGTCGGGTACCCTAAAAAGCAAAAAATGACGAGAATTAGGATCAAGTTGACGAATGATAATGATGATCATAATAATAATAATGATTTTTCTTCTTCTCATAAGAAATCAAAAGAAAAATTACAAAATTAGACCAGCAGTGCCACGGGGAGGAGGGAGCTGGGGTACAATGGTGGATATCTACCCGATGGCCATAACACTTAATAATACAAGAACAGGAGAACGAAATACAGGAAACATAATATACAAGTACACCCTTCGTTCCGGTAAGAACGCTTACAATCATAGCGTGGAACACAGTCCAGGTAAAAGAACGAGAATATGTTTAATGTATTTATAGACAGTGATCGGCAATGATGCTAATGGTTTTCGATGATGATGATTATTATCATTCAATCATGATTAATGATGGTTGCAAGTGATTTTGCTCCCGTGAAATAAAATGACAACTGGTATGAAATTATTATGATAAAGAGAAAAACAAACCTAACTCGATTTACAGCTATTAATTGGATGCCTTACCACAACTTTTCTACTCACCTTCAATACCGAGTTTGACCTTTTTTAGTCCACGGTCTTTGAGTACCTCCTTCGCAACGTCCCTGTTCTCAAAGTATTTGAAAAAGCGCAGCAACGGGGTACTATGAATGACTAAAATGAGACAAAATTAGAAAATTATATCTTCTAATGGGCTGCTTTTAGCCATTAAACATCCAAAATGCGTTATCGTACTTTTTTGGCTTATTAAAAGCCAGCTAAATCATGGTGGACTTAAATTCCTGAGTCAAACTTGGGCTCAATAGTGGGGGATCACATCTCTGACCAAGGGAAGCAAAAAGCGAATAAGTAGACGTTGAAATCAACTCTGGGTTAGATAGTTGATGACTTTTCACCGTCGGCAAAATCTTTGTAATAAGAATTACAAACTGCAAGCTGCATGCCGGAAACAACGCACGTGTATTCTACCCTTGACATCGTGCAAATTAGTCAACTGCTTTGTTCTGAGCCAAGGGGTAAGTCCCCAGCGTTATTTATTATATTCTTGAACAACTCTGTCCTCGTTTGATATCTTGATAATCTGTGCTTCATATGGAATGACCTCGATGCTTTGTCGAAGGATCTGGTTTTAAATCTAATATCATGACCCAAAAATCAAGATAAAAATTAACAACAAACTTGGCATACTTACTTTCAACAAATTCCTCCCCCATGTTTGGTGGATAATCTTCATCCCATTGAACTGTGTCGTCGTCTTGAAGGACAACCAAATGACACTCTCTGTTTCCTCGCTTGATAAATAAAAACATAGGTTTAGCTTAACGTTGAGGTACGTTACTGCATGTGAATAACCCGTGCGTTTTGTTGCTACAAATGACATACTAAGCCAGAAAACATTTCAATACGTAAAAGACTTCGAACAAATATTCGACACACAAAAAAATGTTTCTTCCATTTTTAGACGATGTGTATAAAAAGCTACTAAGGCTAGCTAACGAACAAGCTATTAATTAAGCTTCATCTAGAAACATTCAGCCTTTACCTATTTGAATCATTTTAACTAAAATTTTAATTCATTGTCAATTTTCTTATTATTTCAAATGAATTAAAAAAATAGGGAAAATAGCCTTTCACCTGAAACTCTTCAGAGTATAAAAAGTAAGAATATTTCCGATAAATATTTAGTTATCGAAAATATCAAGTATGAATCGAAATAGGCAAATGTTGTGATTGCGTGTTGTGAGCAGACAGACACTAAAGAGGGGGGCCATCATATATTCTTGCAACAATGCTGGCCATTTAATACCAGACTAAGGGCATGTCTTTCACATATTAGGACACATAGGTAATGAAATTCCTTGATTGAATGTCTCATACCCTAACTACAAAACATTAATCAAGAAATCATACCTTTGCACAAGAAATCATGACAGGTAGAATATGTTGTTCAAGAAACTGATACTTGAATTGCTCCCTTGCACCTTCATTTGAGATTTCATGCAGAAGATCGCCTTTGGAAAACAGACAATCATTATAAAGGGAATTTACAGTTGAACAGATCTATGAGTTGTGTTTTAAATACAATTCCAAGAATGAAATTAATGAAGTAATTAGGAAACTGTTGACTGATGATTGCATTATTCATGAAATTAAGATTTGCACCTTAGAACCATCATGTTCTACACTCTAACACATGCACAACTCAGCCCTTTAGGGCTTAAAACACAACACGACAGAGCCATGAAGGGTGGTCCTTGAAATTAATTTGATCATTGGTGAACATTAAAGAAAATGGAAATGGCATTTGAAAACAAAGAAGCAAACCAGCAATGAATCAACAACTAGAACTTTATAAATCAAATTAAGACTGAATTGTAATATTTCTTTAAAATTATGAATAAAATTTTTTTCTCTTCTCCTTTGATCCAGTAAAAGAAACATACAACCAAGCCTACATAACTATTCAAGTAAGCTCTACAAACAAGTAAGAGCTTCGTATGGAGCCTTTGGTGTGGCAATAACACGAGTCTACAGTAACAGTATTTTAGGCTAGGGTTAAACAACTAAATGCAAGTAGTAACAAAGTTTGTTGATGGAACCAAGATGTCTAACAGCTTGCATCATAGAAGATTAGTTAAACTCACTCATTGCCAAACCTGGACTAACTTTACTGGGCTTTGTGGCAGGGCATCTCTGAGATACTGACAAAGAAGCTTGTGAAAGTGCATGTTGCACATCTGTGTGGTGTATTAAACTAAAGGCTTGATTAATTTTTAATGAGAAAAGCTTTAACTGAAATTGTTTTGAAATATAGAAAACAAGTGCTTACATAAATTTTGGCATTTTATTATGCCAGCATCAAATGGTATCAGCAAGTAATCGCATGCTTCTCTCAGTTCAGGTATTGTCACATTTGGTGTGCAAGTCATTGTTCCCTTTTTATAAAATTCCTGGAAAAAAGGAAGGATATAAATCTCAGAGATTACATAAATCTACAAAATGAAACTTTTGCTAAAATACAGGAGCATTTGCAAGATGACAAGGACAAGAACATAGAAAAATCAATAGTAAACTGCCTAAAAAACAACAAACAAAACTGATGAACAAAATAAATAGCCCAATGAACACAAAAAGGAATTCTTTGAGAAATTATTTTGGTTCTTTAATGTGGCCTTCTTCAATTTGATTTAAATTTCAAAACTCTTTTGTATGAAAGCCTTGAATAATTAATTGAAAATAATAATATTAAGAAAGTTATGTAATAAGCTGGATCTGCTTACAGTAATAAGTTGAGGGTTTCTAAAACAAAGAAACCTTCATATTATAAAACTGAAATTCTTGTAAAGCCACAATACTTAATCATGTTGTGTATTTGAACAGAATAATTTCATGATTATGAGTCAAAAAAGACCACAAGCCATGAGAAACAGCTCAAAAGCAATTTGATTTGACATAGAAAATTTTTGAAAAACCTACTTGATTAACTTTCTGTAATTTGGTTCTTTATTATTTATAGCTATATGGTTTTAGGAACATAACAAATTGTGCCTAGAATTATTTTTGGTGCATGGTTTAGAAAAACTTTTTCTTTGTCCCCCTTTTTAGGTCCATAGAATCTCAAGCACTGGCAGGATCTCTTTTTTTCCAAAGATCCATTCAAGATGAAAGAGCTCTTTTTTTAAAACATCATTGCCTCATATGAACATTACTGTTTCAATTTTCTGCTTACTTTCTGTCATTTTCAGACGTTTATACTCTGTAGAGTGTCAGACTAAAATGCTTCAGTATGGAATGTTTCTGCTTTTTAATGCGATCTTCAAATTACTGTTTTACCATTGTATCACATAGGGAGGGCTGGATTCTGTAAAGGCAGTGCTCCCAGCTAATGTGATTAATAAAAAGAAAGGATGGTTGCAATTGCAAGCTTCACACTTTATTTCACCATCAGGAAACTTTACCTTTACATATGTGGGCTGGGTTCTGCATCTGTTGCATTCTTTAGACTAAAGATATTCTGTTGAATATGACTTACCATGATAATTTTGAATACAGCAGATGATAAACCTTTGGCAACTTCAAACTCCCCTTTTTCATTTGCCTTCATATAGTCTGAATGTGAAGTGAACATTCTGCAAAGAGATAACATCAAATGCATTGGAAACCCACAAACTCTAGGATACTAGTGTCTTAAAGAGTGAAAACAAAGCCTACTATGTTTCTGATGATAATCCTTTTTCCAAGGTGTGATAAAAGTTCTTATAATCCTATCATAGGCAACACCATGTTGGGTAATGCCAAGATGGTTTTAGCAGAGGGTAATTACACTAAGGAGTCAAAACACATCTGATCTGAGTCTTTTAAAAGTTGATACAAACATATTAGGAATGAGTATGACATAGCTTTTGACAAATACCACATTTTGACAAATTAAAGGGTTTTGGCCTTAATGGCACTTGTAATTTAAAAGCCAAGACCATCTTATATAGATTTAATAGGTTAAAGTTGAGAAAAAATTGAGTTGTTAGAGGCAGTGATCATTTGTAGCCACCTCCACTTCTGGGATCACACCCTTTGACATAAAAGTTAGAAATGATGCCCCAGCATATAAAAGACATTGGATTAGATTAAAACTTTGAAAAAGGTTGAAAGAGAAGATATAGCTATGAAACAGACGATGTAGATATAGATTCTGAATTCCTTTTCTAATTTTTATGTAATAAAAATATATTTGGATGGCTAATAAGTTGTGAAGCTCCATATTGAAAATAAACTGTGCATGCGTACCTTCCAAGCATGGTATCTGGCATTTTGAGGAACAACTGTGGATCTGTGACAAATCTAGTTTCATCAACTACAAGTGTCACCCTGTCTGGTAGTGACATAGATGAACCATATCTACTTGAAATAACAGATGATGACATTCTTGGAGTAACTCTGTATGTTGCTGGAGCGAAAGCAGATGAAGTGCTCTGAGAAAAATTCCTTGGCGCATTGTTTTCTTTTATTGGCATTCCTTCTCTGGTGGGACTTCTTCTGGGCTCTCTTGGGCCATCGTTGTCAGAAACATCAATACTTGATCTTGGTGATGTGACTGAGTCTATGGTTTTCAGTTTACGAGCAAGCCTCTCCTCTCTTGATGTAGCTGTTACCTCTGCTACTGCTTGAACTGGTTCTGTGCTTGCCTTTTTTGCGAAAGAAAGCAGAGACTTCATGATTAACGCGCTGCACTGGATTGATTTCTAAACATTTGTACAAAACACGCTACGAATTAATTTGAAAATCACACGGACTACGTTTACAGTCTTTTGAAATTAATCTTTTTATTGAAAATTCTTTTAAATAAGGACGGGCGCTAGACTGCTATTGGACGGAAACACGGACGGAAAACCTGAGGTGAAAAACAACAAACTGACAGTTGCAAAAATTTTAGGCCCTTACCACTACTCCAGCAGCCTCAGCAACGCCTCTGTGGAACTGGGCGAGTTCTTCGTCTGAACTTCCATCATCATTACCGCGGGCTGCTGCTTGTCCTTGTCTACTACAATCTGAGTTATTTCCGTGGTTCATATCAAACTATCTCGGCATTCCTACACCGAAATTTGTCATAGCAGTATGCAGTTGTCAGCTGGACCAATGGCAGGACACACGTTATGTTATCAGCAGGGCGGAGGCGCAATAGTGACGTCATATTTTGGTTTGTTATGAAAACATGCGATTGTGACACTCCCTCGGCTACTGGAGAGTCTGTATAAATGAATGAAATTTTGTAAGTGAAAACCAGGGCTAAGCTTAAAAACTTGCTTTCAGCCTGGTCCAAAGAATAAAATACAATAAACTAAACTAAAATTGAGATCCTAATAACTAACAAGGATATTTACAGAAAGAAATTATAACGCTAAAAGACCATTTGTGTTTAGCACAAGAGTCCGGTTTAATTTTGTACATGAAGTAGGCTTTTGCAGTTTGTATTTTTTAAAGTTTTCAAAAATTTTGAAGTTTATGGGACATATCTTTGTTGGTAACGAATTCCATACCTTAGCTCAACGATTTTACGCAAGTATGTCAAATTTCTCTAATTTTGGAAAACTGATAATTTGCAGCAGCTTATGCAGCATGTTTAAACAAAAATTTCGTACAAATATTTCATCTTTTCATATTTTCTTCTTTCATTTCTAGAGTTGCCCTTCAGCAAAATTGATTCACAAGGGGCCCTAACTAAAAATAACAATTACAATTAATAATACTTTAAAAACCCGTAATTATAAAACCTTATAAAACCCTATTTATAGCAGTATATATATTTACATGAAATAATATCAAAGAGTTATAATAGAAATAAAAAACAAATGTCCACTAAATAGAATGTTTAAAACTACTCAGTGTTGATGTCTGCTTAGGCTCAGCTGAGAGGCTATTCCAAGTAAGGTGGTTGGATATTATTGTTGACTTTATAGAGAAGAAAGCATATATTATACTCAATTCATTTATGCAATGGCAGCCAGTCGTCTTGGGGAACAGATTATGCCTCGGACTATTGTAAAGATTCACCCACAGTTGGATAAAATATAATAGCATTGATGCTGATTTTTCTAGTAGCATTATGATCGATGATGTTAGGGAAGGGCCAGGAGCCTACAGCTAAGCCGTAACAGAGGAAAGAAGGGGGGGGGGGTTGTTAGGAAAGAGACAGGTGATAAGATCAAAGTTCTTGATTTTAGTTTTGAATAAAGATAGGTGATAGGTGTCTGGGAGGCAGGGAGATGGAGGAAAGTTCCAAAGTTTCAAAGATCTGGAGAGAAAGGATGAGTTGGGGGAAAGTGTTAGTGAATTTCGCAAAGAGACTTGGAAAGGGTTAGCACTATAACAGCATCTGATACTGCGTTAACGTACAATGCTTAGCTTCAGAAAATTCGCCTTTGATTGCCAAATAAGTTGTGCTTCATTAAAAAATATCTCAACGATGCTTCATTTAAAGGACGAGGCAGTAAGCCAAATATAACGTTTTCTTTAAAGTAACAGCCCCCCCCCTTTCCCGGAAAGCCCCCTTACCGTGCTTGCACCCGATAACGAGGCTGTATGGCCTAGACACATGTGTTGATTTTCCTCCATGTTGGTTCTGTGGTTGCACGTTAAAAACATAGAAAATGTTGACTTGTGCCGCCTGGGTGAAAAAAGGTATCGCAAAAGAGACACCAGATAAGGTATTTAATGTTACTATAACGTGCTTGCTGTGTCTCGTTTGGGTAATGTTGATAAATGAAAAGAACTTATCACGTCATTTATTCGTTCAAAAAGTCATTTAGGCTCTGATTTGGTATGAATATGTCCCTTTTCGCCAAAATTTGGAGATCACAGAAATCTGCGTGCATTTACTTTTAAAGACTTTCTGGCATAATTTTACCATACTTTTCAAACCTGATCCATGCTGGGAAGGTTGTTTTCAACACACAAGACAATTTTGTTTATCATGATGTATGTTGTTAAACACGTCCAAACAAAAGTTGTCCTCTCATCTCATCATCATTTTCAAGTTGTTTTTCTAAATGAAATTACAAAGACGACAAGTTCTATATATAACTGAAATTGTGTCATTTATTTTAAAAGAATTTGATACACTTTGAGATTTAAAAGAAGATGCACTTTTAGAGGCCTTTAGTTTTGATAGCACAATAGAATGTGATTTGTTGTTGTCAATTTTCACTTTAGATAGAGCTATCTAAAGAAGATGTTGAAGAGCTCATGAATGAAACAAAACAAAGAGTAAAGTTAGTATAAACTTCTTTCTGATTAACATATTTATGTTTAAAACCCAGACAGAAAAGTTAAAAACCCAGACAAAAAAGTTAAAAACCCAGTCATGAGGACATCATAGCTCATAACAATCATAGCCATACACTTTTAACAAATGCGCTGTACCGTAATGCCTTGAATAAGTGCCTGCACACTTCTTTAATTTTTGAGGCTCCAGGGTTGGTGCTTATTCAAGGGAGGTGCTTAATCGAGGAGGCCTTTATTTAAGAAATAGATTTGGGTGCAAATGTTGTTGTTCATTTATCTTTCTTTTTGAATTGCCTTCCAATTATGTTTTCGTTGAAAATTCGAATAAGCGCCCATCTTTCAACCTTCAGAAATGGGCACTTAATCAAGAGTTGAAAGAAGGGCGCTTATTCGAGGGTTGGGCGCTTAATCGAGAGGGGTGCTTATTCAATAATTTCACCTCTAGGGTGGGTGCTTATTCGAGGGGGCATCTTATTTGAGGTGCTTGTTCAAGGCATTACGGTGTGTATGTATGGGGTAATTTTAGTCAGAATGGTTTGGCCTGACCTGCAATCACCAATTTTGTTAATTTTTATTCTTTTAATTAATTCACAAATTTATCCCTTGCTTAGCCACTTGATGCTCATTCCAGTTCAAATGTACTCTGATAGACTGTGTAGTGCATGTTCTGCTATAACCCAAAGAAAATTTGACCAATTTTCTGCACTGCATTTTCATTAAAGAGCCTCTGACACACATGAGGTCTCATCAGAAGTGTCAAATAGTGAAATATTTTTCTTCATGTGTAAGTAATGGCAATTTCAGCTGCAGACTTGGCTCTGGCTTGCAGTTTCATGCAAATGTATCATTTAATGTATGATTCACAATCAAAGCAAACAGAAATACAGTACAGCAAGGGAAAAGTAGAATGTTTCCATAAAAAGCCAACCAAGAAATGCTGAGCCCTAACACTTCAAATCCTAGAAACTTTTTAAGTTCTCATGATAGCTTGTTCTCTACATAAAGAAAGCTAAAGCTAAATTCAATTGATTATATACATCTAGAAGAATTTGAAGATCCCCTTGTCAGTTTATGCCAGAATCTTTCATGCTGCAAACTCAATAAGTAAAATCAAACCCTATCTGCTTTTCTGTATATATATCCAAGTGTTTATTCGTGTTTATTGAACATATCATATCATATACAGTTTGTCTTGAAACAAAACAATTTTATGTTTTTGATGTTTTTATGGTAATCTTGAAAATCTGACGTAGAGGTTTTGGTATGTCTACCAACACACAGCTTTATTAAATTTTTTCACAGCCGGAATTCCCATGTCATGTTACTGAATTTATTTCTTAGAGATGATGAAGAGAAATTTAAAGGAACAGGTGAAGAAGAAGGAACGAAAAACACAATCATCAATGATGAGGAAGATGATGCAATTGATGAGTACGATCTGGAAAATTACGATGAAGAAGGTGATTAAATCTGTTAACCATTTATTAGATTTTTGTGCCCCTGGTTATAATCAACATCTTTGCATTGTTGTCATCTGGCTGAATTCAGTTCCAAAAATGTACCAGAACAATCACTTTACTTGTACAGTAAAAATTGAAATGTTATCTTGATGTCGGCTTTAATACATGAATGGAAAATCTAAACATTTTACCCATAACAGCAACTTTATCAGTTTTATCATAATATGCATGAATATGGGGAATATTTTGTAAGAAGCAGGCATGGGACAATATTGACTGCAGTCAGTGTTATTTTCATGAATGGAAGCAGTGCCTTTGAACATTACAACTGAAATCTTGCTTAGTCAATGAATACATTATATATTATCTGTGGTAGATATGCTTTAAAACTTATGCTTATAACAAATATGAATCAAATTTTTTCACATAATCATTTAATTTTAAATGACGTGCGTTAAGAATGCCTTATTCATTTTGAAAGAATTTTGAAGAATATTGTATATGTAGAACTTGCCAAAATCTTTTTAGAAATATACCAAAATTTATAGCATTAAGTGTTTTGATGTGTCTGTTGCTGATGCCTAAACTCATTGTGTTGCAATTAGATGTGATACTGCCTCTCTATGTTGGGTAAAGGGGGGGGGGAGACAAAAGGATAACAGGGCAAAAAGTTTGGGTATAAGAGTAATGATTTTGACTATATTTTTTTTACATGGAATAGATTTTTTTTAACATGGAATGTAACATGTCACCATGACAATTGCCATATAATTTTAGTGTGCTTTTGAGTTAGTGCACCTTTTTATAAAGATTCTATGTTGTTATAACTTAAGAGTGACACATGGAAAAATCACATTTTAGATGATGGAGAGCTGATGACAGGTGCTGGCATGGCAGGACTAACATACTTTGCTTCAAATGAAGATGACCCTTACATTACCATGAAAAATATTGTAAGTGTAATTCAATAGATTTTGTTGAATAATTGTGTCTGTGGAATTGTGTGGGTGTTATTTTGAACAAGGTTGCATAAGCACACTTAATCATAGGTAGCAGGAAATGTCTTTAACCACAAAAGTCAGGCTTATAAACAGGGACGTGACTGGGAATCACATCACCCTGAAAGCATGATGAGTAGTCAAATGTCTTGGAAGATACTTTACTTTTGCAAGACCCCCAAAACAAGACTGTTCTTTTATCCATTGTAATACTCAATTGGATAATTTAAATCGTTTTTTTTAAATGGGAATGAAAATGAATTCTCATGATCTCTGTTTATATATCTTTTAAAACTTCATATCAATATCAACAATTTATACAGATTGCATTTTGTGGTTCGACATTCAATTTTTTGTTGTCTAATTTTAATTCCAACATTTTATTCCAAGAGTGAGCTCAACTGTTTTTGTTTTTTCTAAAATTTAGGAGGATGAAGACAGGGACGATTTTCTTATCAAACCAAATGATAATCTCATTGCCATTGGCAAAATGGAAGAAGAATATTGCAATTTGGAGATTTATGGTATATTCGCAATTATATTTTGATTCTATCTGATTATATTATATGAAATAGGAATATTATATTTTGTATATGTTCTGATTTCTTTAAAATTTGCATAATTCCTTTCATATAAATTCTATTCTGGCTAAAAATGTTAACTTTAGTGTGCTATGCTATTGAAAATTAAAACTGAATTCTGTAATAAAATATTTTATTATCTTGATGATATTTTTTGTGTTAGATTCTCGAGTTTCACAGCTTAGACGTATAATCTTTTATTCTAGTTTATAACGACGAAGAAGGCAGTCTTTATGTCCATCATGATATTTTGTTGGAATCAGTTCCCTTAGCTGTTGAGTGGATGAGTTATGACCCTACTTCAGAAAATCAGTCAGGTATGCTTCTATGAAATATGGTGATCTGAAAATAATAGCTATTAAACTAACATATTGAAATCATGACCAGTGGCTAGCATTATCACAGGACAGGCTAGCATTTTCATTTATACCTTAAAGTTTTCCTCTCTATTATAGAGTCTGAAAATAAGTGGCTTTCCCGAAAACCTTCAAGTTTTTTTGCTGAGTCCAAAATGTCCTTTTTTCTATCTCTTGTAATTTTTATTTGAATTGTAAAACACGACATTCTACTTGTGACGAATTAAAAACAAGTGCGACGTGAATAAGAGCTAAAAAATATTGCAAATGGAAGGCTTCAGATTGGTGTTTTCTAATGGTAATATTATTTTGATGAATAGATGATGAATTTTTAAACATATGATGGAAGATTCTCTGAAGTAATGCCTTAAATCCTCGAATTGGCCCCTCCCCCTCGTATAAGCCCCCTGTCTATTAAGCCCCCACTCTCAAATATATCAAAGTTTTGAACTAAAATATTTTCCTGCTTTGGTTTATTTTTTCATCGGATATTTTAGAAAGAGTTATTACGTGAAACTGTATTTGAAATTTACTTGAAAATCGAGAAAAAGCTACAAAACGAGCTATGATAAGTTCTAGATTAACTGACCACTCAAATAAGCCCCTCATGAATTAGTCCCATCTAAAAAGTACTTGAATCAATAGTCCGCGGGCGGCTAATTTGAGGGTTTTCGTTATCGATGTATTTACAGAGTTAGAAATTTAGTTGTCCTGCTAAAAATATTTTCTTTGTAGGTAACTTTGTGGCCGTTGGAACAATGGATCCTCATATCGAGATATGGGATCTTGATGTGGTCGACACAGTAGAATCTGTTTATACTTTGGGCAAAAAGCCAAGAAAGAGTAAAAAGAAAAAGAAGAAGGCTGCGGCAACGACAGCTAATGATGGACACCTGGATGCCGTGTTAGGGCTCTCTTGGAACCGTAATGCACGGTGGGTAATTTTATGACGTCAGTAAGCTACGTAACAATTGAGTAAGAATTATATATCTTCTGAAAAGATCAACCCGGTTTCCCTTTACGAAGAGTTGATCTTCGATATTATCATGCTTTTTCTAGCAGATTAATGACAACGTAGCGAAGTAGCGATATCTAACTGTCAAGATATGATGGGCCTAACCTTGATTGTGTAAGGAATAGCGAAAATTATAGGGAAAACTATCAAGTGAAAGTTCCAAAGGTAATGATCCAGAGGTAAAAACCTCGAAAGGGACAGAAGGACACAAACTTTGGAAATCAAAATTGGAGTTCACAATGGATACGCATGTTGGTTTTACCTCTCACATATCACCATTTCTCTTGTCATTGGAGCACTGGTTATTTTATCTCGCAACTATTGACAAGCTGACTGCTCAATCAGCTCTACTTTCTCAATCTCTACTTAAAAAAATTGTAAGCAGACTCTTATATTTTTCAAACTAGTACGAAATAGCGTAATATTAGCTCGTATTTCTGAAACATACTTCTCAGCCGACACTCCTCACAGCACTAGAAGTGAAGACAATGCGAAAAACGTCAGACGAAAAACGTTAGTTGGATGTGCAATATTTCCGGTATTTCGTACCATTTTGAATTCTCATAACTAGCAGAAGGCTGAGCCTGATATAATTATAAACAATTCTCTCCATTATGACTAAGTTGATAATTTTGTTTGTAATCAGAAATGTGTTGGCAAGTGGATCTGCAGACTTCACTGTGAAACTCTGGGATATGGCGCAATGCAAATGTGTACATTCCTTGGCACATCATAAAAATAAGGTTAGTTTTACGCTGCAAGTGATAAAGCAATCTTCTTTTATTGATCTTATGCACGACCCTACATAAGGGGACTGCATCCCTCTCTCTAACCGTTTCCATCTTTTCTGAGACAAACAAAACATTTTATGAATGAGCAGGACAATGAAATGTTTTCTGATTTGTTAAAGTATGCCATTTTTATTACTTTCATCATTTATTGCTAGGTTCCTCTGGCTCTGAAAGTATTGATCCGTTTACTAAGGAGGCAAACAAATTGTAATAATTTGTCAGGTTACTTTGCAAAAAGACGTCTGACTTTACAAACTTTTCAGTGGAGATTCACTTCTTTTTTTGTATTCGTTATCCGAATATCGAAGATTTGAAGTCTCATGTAAGACCCCATTCAAACGGGATCGAATCTTAATGGAACCGTATCCATGTCAATCTGGTCTTATGTAAACTTGATCGAAACGGGGGAAATGAAAAAGGGGGGAGGATACCATATTATTCCTTTAAATTGGGATCATGTATAAAGTTGAAAAGAATTGAATCATATTCTGTCATCTATAGCCACAGTTTGAATTAATTTAATAAGAAACATGGTTATTCAAGCAAATATTTTAAGTAGCCACAAATTCTTTTTATGTCGTACAGTTTGTACATAGAATACATTCATAATTAAAGTATGTTACTTTATTTGAAAACCTCACTTTAAATGTTTAGGTTCAGTGTTTACAATGGCACCCTTACGAAGCACAGTCTCTTCTCACTGGATCATTTGACAAGTAACGTGCTTTCTTGCAAACTATTTTATTGTCTACTTCATTAGTATCCTCGAATTTTTCTTTTTTATTCGTTTAATTTGCAATCTCAAGACCAGCTTCCGAGGAAGACATTTTTCTTAGGAAGTTCTGTATGCCGGGTCGAATTATTATTAATTTACTCCATGGTATCACAAAGTAATGTTCCTTTACGATCATTCTTCGTCGTTTTGTTTTTCCTTCTATTGTTTTTCTGTTTGCTACTCAAACCTGATAAATACAAAAGGGCTGTACTATGAATTGTTGTCCCGTTTGTGACAAGGAAGGAGCCATGCTAAAAGAAAAGTTGGTTTTTCTAGATTTCCAAGCTTCAATGCCCTTAATTGGAAAGCCTATTGAAAATATTGAGCCAGGCAGACTCGATCCTTTCAATAGAATTATGAATGGGTTCTAATCCTATATAAAGAACCTATTTAATTGTTTATCAGCGTTATCAAATGAAAGTTATCAAAAAGCCCTCACTGAATCATTGGACTGAAATTTTGCCTCCAATTATTATGATGTGTTAACCTGTCTTGTCTAGCCGAAAGATGGAAACGACCAATTCATTTTCCTGTTTCTTTTTTGTAACTTATGATCTCTCATCGACTTAATTTATAATTTCGATTCTTTAATTGATTTTTAGCACTGCACATGTTTTAGATTGCCGGAATCCCGAGGTAAGGGTTTTTTAGTATTTCATAAACTCAGTTAAAAGCTAAACATTCTATTGGCTTTAAACTACTCTATTTATCATTATATTTCGCATATTCGAAATGTTAGTTGCTGGATGCCTTCATCAAAATCTATATTTGTTTGTTAAGTTACAGTTTTCACATTTTTCTTACCTTATAAAATTCTTTATACGTTTTTTTGGAACAAATTATTTTGATTCTATCTATCGTTTTGGTTTTAAATTTTGTACCGATTATATTTTGGTGTAGGGTTGCGATTTATTGTCATAAAGATTCATTAAGATAGATGAAAAGTTACTTCCATTGAAAGACAGGTTTAGCTAGGCCTTACTTTTCAACATGATTAGACTATATATTTTTTATCAATCTTTGGTAAATGCTTTTTTCGAGGCTATACCCAATACGCTTTGATTAGATTTTTTTAAATTCCTTAATTGTAATAACAAATTACCAATTCGCTACAGTAAAGGTTGATAAAAGTTTTTCCAATGAATTATAAGATCATACCTTTTTGTTTATTTGAACAAATTGAAGATCTCTTTCTGTGAGTTTGATATTCCTAGCCAAACCGTCTCAATCTCTTGTCCAGTTTAGGGCCACAGTGCTGCGTAAAAAATCGTAGTCTGCGAAGGGTGGATGCCAAGGCTACTTTAAGTACATTCTCGTGAATGGAAATCGAATTTTTTCTGAATTCTGTTCAGTTGCACAGGTTGAAAATTTTATCAAATTTTCTCTTTTTTCATAGAGTCGAACAAAATCTTGGAAGATGGATGGCGAAATCGAACGCGTTCTGTGGGATCATTTTTCACCATTTAATTTCATGGTACTGTTTGCAGCTTCATTTTTGTGTATAAGACTTTTACGTATATTTTACGTAGATGAAAAAGAAATCATTGTTCAGCTGCTATGTAACGCTATTGAATTACCTTGTATCATCATTGGAACAAAGGGATTCGCCTGTTCCTTGTCTTATTTTATAGGCGGGTGATTTAGACATTGGCGACCGCTTAACTATACATCTTGTTCCTACCTCCTGTTCCCCAACTATGGTTTTCTCTCTCGGACTTCTTCGGTTATCTTTCTTTTTTCTCTGGTTCCCACCATTTGCCTTCCTAGCTTCTTATCTCCTTGGCTACCCTTCTTCCGTCTCCCCTACCCCGGCTACCCTTTCCCTTGGCTACTCCTACCTTTACTAACTCTCTCTTGGCTACCCCTCAACTCGTCTAAAACTTCCCCAGCTACATCTCCCCTTGGCTACCCCTCTTCCTGTCTAAAACTTCCTCCGCTACACCTCCCTCTGCCTATCCTTTCCCCCAGCTACCTCCCCCTGGCAACCCTCCACTGGAACCCCCTCTCTGCGTACCCCCCGCGGCCAATCCTCTCCGGCCAACCCTCTCCGGCCCGCCCCTCTCAACACCCTCTCCTCGGCTGCCCATTCCCGGCCCTCTTTTTCCAGGATGATCGGATTCTCATAAGTTGCTTTGTCTTGTAGGCAAGCACTGATCAAGGCACTGTTTACTATAATGACGTCAGGAGCGATTCTCCAGTCTTCCAGATAAGTGCTCACAATGACGCAGTTACAGGTGCGCATGTCAGTAGTGGCTATCGTTGAATTCCACACATGATTCGATCAAATACACCAGACGTACTGACTACTTTCCTATTAATTAGCAGTTTTATACAGAAAGGCGATTTCCAATTACTGCTTTGGCATCAGTAGATATAATTACAGTTTTAGTTCCTGTGAAGTCAAAGCCATTGTGGTAGTTTTATTGCGGGCAATAATTATTCAGATGTTAAGATCCAGTTATAGATCCGAAGTCTTTGCTCAAACAGTGATTTTATTACTGTTTTAGAAAGTATGAAATGACATTTCTATTGAACACTCAAACAAGAGCACTCAAAAAAGTCGTTTTCTTGGTTTTGAGACTCTTTGCATTTTGGTTGAACACTCGATTTTTCAACCTAAAATCTTGGACAGACAATGTTGTGATTTTTCACCCCATCTCCTCCCCCAGTTCAATGTTGATATCTCTATAGACCCTAATTACGTCATGGCGCAGTGCATTCTGGTACTTGTAGTTAAACCCGCGAACATTTGTTTATGTTTCGTACGTTGATAGGACGAAGTTCTGTTATTATTCAACAATCTTTGCTCAAATAATCAAACAAATCATGGAAAATATGGCAAACTGCACCGAAATTGATGTACACAAAAACCTTTAATAGGGGAGGGACTAGAGCTTGGCCTATACTAGCTTCGTGCCAGGCATCAGTTTAGGAGTTTGTCTTAACGGCTGTATCCAAGATTGTAGAATGTAGATCGTTAGGAAACACACTAGAAATTCATCCAAAGTTGTTCGTATGCACCATTCTGTTAGAATTGAGTCAATTTAAATAAGAATTATTTTGAATAGCAATTAAGGAAACATAACGAACCATAATGTATATTTTTGAAATGAAAGTGAAGTTATTGAATTAATTCTAAAACCAAAATCACAACTTGATGTTTCAAATTATTGAATATATTGTTTCAAATGTCTACAAACCTTCTTTTTGACACGTTAACTTATTATCTATTACGTCTTCCTTAAGGAATATTCTAACTTTAGAAGTTAAAGGGGCTTTTTGGTTTTGCTGTAACATCAAAAACGAGATTTTTCAGAGACAGCACCACACTTCTTGCAGAAAGTAAAAATCTATGCTATCAGTTACAATCCATTATATATGTGAGGGGTGCAGCTGATGTGAATTGGTTAAAATTTCGAGGCTTTTGATCAAAGTTCTGCTAACATCTGAATGCTTTCCACGCATTCTGTTAATTGTAGAAGCAGTTTATTCAATAGCCTATCAAGTCAAACAAGAAGCACGATTATTTGGGATTAATATAATGTTGTTTCTATTTCAGGTTTGGCTCTAAGTGCACAAGTATCAGGTTGTTTGGTAACAGCTTCTCCAGATAAAACGATAAAAGTCTGGGATTATAAAGAAGGAAAGCCAGCATTTGTCATGTCCAAAGATATGAAAATGGTAATTTGTTCAAAGAACTTAGTTTATGTTGATATTCGTAATTGGCAGGGGAAGTATAATTGGCTGTTGGATGATTAAAAGTAAAAAATCATCCTCTCAACCATATCTGCTAAGTGAATGTTGTGTATCTGTGTTGGGAGCTTTTTTTAGTTGGAAAAATCATCAGTTGTCGATAAAATTTGTTAAGAAAGGGTATGATGATAGTAAGAGGGTAAGAAATGTTGTCTGCTTTGGACATACCTTATTTCCTCGTCTAAGCTTCACCTCGAATAAAATTTTAATTTAACTTAGGGAATTTTTAACTGTTTTACTTTTCCAGGACACGCATTGATAACAGCATTCATTCGCTCAAATGTTTCATTCCGTATAGATATTCGAATTATTATTATTAAGCTTTTTCGTCTGACACTCCTCAGAGCATAAAACTTCAGAATCAGGGTCCGAAAGAACACGATGAAAAATATATACCCAATTGTGGATCGAAATAGGCCAATCAGAAAAACGCAAGCACAAGACCGGTATAGTTGACCAATCAGTGCCGCGAGCCTAAAGAAAAATACCACTGGAGTCCAAAAGAGAAAACGAACTCCTTCTGTCTACACAATGGCGGCTTTTTCGTTTGTATGTAGATCGACTCCAAAAATGAAGAGTGTCAGACGAAACGCTTTTAATATGTTGTAAAATGTTTGCTTTTTTCAAAGCCATTTTCAAATCCTGTACCTCGAAAAAATTGTTCATATTATTAAGCTCCGGGAAGCATTAGGCCCAATGACATTTCTTCGAATCCTTGATTTATTTCCTTTTGTTTTAGGGCCGCTTGCATTTCGCCTGCGCTTGTCCAGACGCCCCTTATACTTTTGTTTTTGGAGGCGAAAAAGATGGCGTGAGGGTCCTAGACCTTCTTGATACTCATGCAGGTTGGTAAATAATTTTGTCAGGTTCTTGAGATGTTTTCTGCATCACTAAGCTAGCAGTTTTTTTTGTTTTCATTCAATCTTTTCGATAAATTTTTTCATTTAATATTTTCCCAGGCTTGTTTTCCTAATGATGAAGCTCTGTATGCCGGGGCGAAATATTAGTATATTCTTTAAATTTAATTTATTTTGAAAATTTTATTTCGTGACATTGGATTCTCGTCGTCGTATTGCTTTGTTCCTGTATATCTTTCATAACAACACTCATTGCAAGATTCACAGAATCCGGCGGACAGCCTATCCTGCGGTTCTTCCTTCTCACACATTGTTTTCTATGATTTCCTCAACTTATTTTTAATAAAATCATCTTCAAACCTATACGAATTTACATTATTTAGTTTATTAAGTGATCAGTTATACAATTTTTGGAAAAAACAAAATATACCTTATGTTTGTTTAGTTATGTAAACTTCAAACTTCGTTATTCTTTTCTTCTATTTTTGTTGTCAAGATGCTAGCTCCAAACGATGACTTTTTAAATTAACTACATAAATAGAGTATTTCAGTATTTTTCATTTTTTTGTCTGCAGGAAAAGATCACTTTGGAAATAGGAATATGGCATCTAAAAATGTTCCGGACCAAGATAAATTGCCACGGCAAAAGGTAAGTCTAAGGATGTTTTCTGCATCACTTTTAGTGATAAATTTCACTTTTATTTCACTCTTCGTGGCGTTTATGAATGAGTTCTTAAAGTACTCAATAAATTTATTTATTCATTCATTCATTCATTCGTTCGTTCGTTCGTTCGTTCGTTCGTTCGTTCGCTCGTTCGTTCGTTCGTTCGTTCGTTCGTTCGTTCGTTCGTTCGTTCGTTCGTTCGTTCGTTCGCTCGTTCATTCGTTTGTTCGTTCGTTTAAGGCATTCAGCACAATTCTCATTCAAGTATTGTATCCTGTAGTTTGTTTGGAACATGTTTAATTCCGAGATATTGTTTCTATGATAATTTCTTTTGATGGGTTATGGACCTTGTTTTCAACAATTGTCAACTTTGATAATAATTTAACATTTCCCGGAGCCTCTTCTCCCAGGGCCTCGTTTCCCAGAGCCTCTTATTCATGGAGCCAAATTTCAAGAACCGTTTTTCCCTGACCCGTTGACTAATTTTAATTTTAACTTTAAATTCTAATTTTAACATCAATATTTTCTTTTTTAAGGAAACAGCGAAAGTTGAAGAAGAAATGGATGCAGAGTCTGCTGAAAATGCTTTTGCATCTTTAAGTCTACAAGGTAGGACTAGTAATGAATCTAAGGACATTGTAAAAAAGAAAAAGAAGAAGAACAAAAAGAAGTAAGAAGACGAATTGAAGTATAGTAATATTATCTTTTTGATTCACGTTGATAAGTATGGTTTTATATTCCTATTGATTTCACAAGATTTGATCAAACTGAGCTAATTTGTAAACACCGCAGCGAAAGTCATTTTTCTTCTCTTTCAAACACAGCTGCCAAGAGACATTTAAGGACGTGTCATACACATTTAAGATAAATACTCCACGTCAACGCAGTCAAATGTTTCTGCAAATTTAACCCTCTCTTACTGTTGTCATATGTTCTGTATGTCGAATTCCAAATGAGAATTTCGGTCCGCTTTTTCTATGTACCAAGACCTGGAAAGAGCAACAATTGAATTGTTGTAATTGAACTATAATGTGTAAGGACCATCGGTTTCAATTCAATGCACAAGGCAAGGCTATAATTTGAAATGAAATCGTCTGTTGAGAATTTGTGATTCGCAGAATCTTCATAGTATCCATATTTAGATATTTTGAAGATGCTTATCATTGCAGTGAGCTCTTTATGAGTTCAAAGCGAGTGTTCTTCATAATTCTGAAAAGTTCTAAATTGCTTCAAATTATAAAACTTGATGATCACTTTTCAGACTTTTTGATAATTTGTTCTTTTTAAGAATTATAGAGATTTTGACTTGCTAAAATATCAAGAAATTAATATGTAACTTAGGCCGAGCTATGAATTTGTTGTTAACCCATAACTGAAATTCCATGTAACTTGGGTTCATAGACTTAACTAAAACTGATAAATTATTTTTCAAAATTTTTTTAACAGTTTTCCCCTTCTGAAATTTCTTCATATTATCAATTTTATTAATCAAGTGAGAAAATTTGGCCAGTAATAAGCCTTAAACTTAATACTGTAGCTCAAACTTTCACTTGACTAATTCCTTTTTTATGATTACACTATTTTTTATTTCCAATCTCTATCTTCTTTCCGAAATTTATTGACTGTAAAATTGCTGTGACGTCACCTTCTCTGGGCTGTAGGCCCCAGGTCCCGGAGTAAAAGACTTCTCTTGGCCATCGAAATTTCTTCCTGTTATCGAGTAGGCCGGATTGTTTTTCAAAATCACCTTGATGTTCCATCCTCTGTATGTGCCTGGTCCAGGTGTCTGTGAAAGAAAATAGTCTACTTTAGTTTAAGATATTTTAAATTATTTATACCACCATGGTGTTTAACCAGAGTCCATTAAAAGAACATGCTTTCTACTGTCAAAGTGCCAAAACTTTATCAAATCTTCTTTAATTTTGTTTTAAAAATTATTTTTCGCAATTTTTCAGCCATTCAGCCACTACTGTTTTTGATCTCATTTATAAACGATACAGTGTCAAAGAATTTCAATACTGCCTTCATTTCATTTTCAAAACCTCCAAATTTTTATTTGCATTCTCAGAGTTTCTACTGTTTAAAAGGGATGCCTTGCTTTGAAATTTAACTTATTAGGAAGGCTTAATTTCGTTACTAGGAAGTTTCAGTCACGTGAGAGTCACGGATTTGTCAAAATTAAGCCAATCGCGTGCCTCATTGATCCAGCTTTCTGTAAACTTTGTCATCGTCTGATCCTCATTTTGAAATTTGCTTTTGATTGTAAAAAATTTTACAGAAAGCTGCAGCGGAAAGACAGTGAAAAGTTGCAGATGGAATATGGAAACATGACCAAAATATGCAATAGTTTGATTCAATTTCTCACCTTTTGTAGATCTTCCCAGTATGCGCCAATCACAGGTCTCCCACTAATCGAATGTGCCGCAGCCGATGGCTTTACAATGCAGTTAGGCCCAATCAAACTAGGCAACGTGTAAGCATTGGCTGCTGGCCAGTCATCTTGTCTTGCGTGCGTTGTTCGGCCACCAAACGAGTAACTTGGCGCTTTGCGGTCGTTTGGGATGGGATACTTCTCTGGTTTATAGTTTCCTAGAAAAGTTCGCCGAACTTTTTAGTTAAAATATTGTCTGAAAGTTTTGATAAAGGCTTAGCCAATTTACACTGGAATTTGATTGGCATACAGCATAACACACTGTTAAGAGGCTGAAGCTTTGTTAACGACGATGAGAGCTGAAAGCCTCCATTTTATGCCGTCACACGTGTTTACAAGCTGCAATGTGATTGGTCAAAATAAAATTGTCACTTAAAAGTGGCCAATCAGATGATTATAGATTGACCGACTAGCATGGTTGAAAATACTCCACTTGTTATCTGACCATTTCATTAAATTTTTGCTGTAACGATGTTTCGAACTTATGTAGAAGTCAAGAGGAGGTCCAAACAAGGTATGGAACCCATATCGAAATTGAGTGGATTCTTTGCCAAATAGAGCTTCATATCTACATATAAAATTTATCTTATCATCCAAATTTTTTTTTTTTGTTTCTGACAATATTATCAGTCTTTAAAATTTTGTTGAATAACCATAGAAGAATAGTCTTATAAATTTACCTGGAGCTGGTGTGAGAAAGTTCGATTGCTCTTTAGGCTTTCCATACAAAGAGTATGACGGGGCTGTGTCTTTACCCGTCTTTGTTAGGAAATTCGGAATACGGTAGCATGGTCCAGGGGATTTTTCTATTGGCTGTAGGGAAGAAAAAGATTTATACGACAATTCTTTAGATATACAAGATATACGTCTATACGTCAGGTTTATACGTTAGGTCATCGTTGTGTCATGACCGTTGTCATGCTAGGAAATTTTTTAAAAACTTTACAAAATTGAAATATTGAAACTTGATACTGTGTTTGTGAGATATGTAACGTCTAATTTTTTTAGTACCACAATGCAAAGAAACCTGGTTGCCATATCGTCGATTTTTTCTAAGACTTCATTTAGGGGTTTAGCTTTTGTTCCTATGAAGAAGTAACGATTCTCTAAAAAAATTAATATAAACAAGACGAGCAACTTAGAACCGTCCTGTTCTATACACAAAAAGCGTTTACAGCTTTGGCTATCAGCATCGCGCACTTCATGACAGACCGGTGAACTGTAAATTTCATCAATATAACAAGATATTTTGCTGGAGCTGGACAAGTCATTTCTCTAGTCGGTGCTTTAAAAAAGCCTCTGCCCTCTACTCTTTCTTAAGGACTTTTTCCAAAATGAAAATTTTACTTTAAATCTCCAAAGGATATTGGTCTAGTTTAACGAGAAAATGAAGGATTTACCTTAATAATGAACCTTTTGCCAAAACTGAATGCAGGATTTCGCCGTTTCGTTGGATCGTGGCTGTTGTAGCCGACTAAGCCTGGCAAGCCATACTTAGCCGGGCCTGGCCCTCTCACTTTCGCTGCTATCGTTGGCCTTTTTTGCGGTCCGCCTTCTTCCGCTGCCATGTCTTTTGATTCTCCGTTTCTTATTTGACATTACAAGCTTTTCCAATTGTGACGTCATGATCAATGGTTACTTTACACTGCTCGTCACAGTGAAATAGTTTTAGAAATGCAGTTTCACACGATATACTATTCCGCTTAACTGGCCTTTTAAAAATGCCAGTTCCTTTCTGTTGAAGTAAGGTCTAATTTTATAACCACTCGGGGTAGGCCCAAATATCGAGCTTCAGGATGTGCTATCGCCCTGTTCAATGTTGATGTATTTGCTGCTAAAGCACAATCACAAATAGGAATTCAGCTGGTAATTTCTTTTGCTTCCACGGCCTTTGAATCCTTCTGAGTATATGGTGAGGACAATGCCAGGTTTTGTAAACTATGTCATGAAGTTGCATCATGTAGCTGCTTTTCTACCGCTTATTCGGATTTTCTTGCAAAAACTGAGCCGGTACCTTTGGATGTAGCCTTTACGCCTTCATGTTTTTTGACAATGTAACCCCCGACCCTTGGGAGCTATGGCCATTTAGGCTCACTGTTCCTTCATGGTATAATTACTCCACAGTGTCAGGGTTGTTCACAGTCAATAACAAAATCTTTAAGGCCTTTGGGGCAACTGTCCCCTCACCATTCTTTGACAGTTTGTCCCTTAAGAATGCAAAAGAAAAGGAGCTCATTGTTTGTCACTGTTTACAGCTGAACTGGATTAAGGTTCATAACAAAATTGGTCTCCATTTATGCCAACTCTTAGATTATTTTCTCGCCATTTTGAGGTTGGTTTGAATAAGTTTTGTTGTCGAAGTATCGCAAAGGGAAGCTTTGTTTGCATCCAGCCTGTTGCTAATTCAGTTCGTCTACAATGTTTCGATGGCGATAAGGACAAAATCATCAGGTGGCACCCAACACGTAACCCATTCATAATGTTTTTCAAGTCGCGATAAGGATAAGGGCACGTAACCCATTCATAATGTATTGGAGTCGCGATAAGGATAAGGACACGTAACCCATTCATAATGTATGGAAGTCGCGATAAGGATAAGGACATAAAAATTTCAGTGTTTTGTGGCACTCAACTAGTAACCCATTCATAGTGCTTTTCACTTATATGTTTCATGTACCCTCCCCGTGTTAATGTTGATCGTCCAACTGAAGGCGTTTCAATAATGAATTATTAAGATTTAAGAGCAATGTAATGGGAGAATTATCTTGTAGAAAGTATTCTCCCATAAAGACTATCTCCCATTTCATACTTGTTTAGGTGTTCCAACAATTTTTGCCAAGAATTTTACCCCCAAATGCACCCCTGATGTAGCCCGAAATGCAACCCCAGATAGACCCCAAGATGAACTATAGATGAAATCCCCGATTCATCCTCAGCTCCTCCCATTAAATACTTAGAATTAATTTATATTTTGCATGGAACTGATACACGAACTTACACTGAACGAAGACGATTTTTCTCTACCGATAAATCGTATTTGGTCAGAAATGATTAACTTTTTACAGACAATACAATCCAGTCTGTTTTTGTTTTGCTTCTGGATATTCTATTGACGGGCCTGTGCGCTGTCCAATAAAACCAGCAACCTTAATTATTATTTGATTTTTGGTCACAAATTTAAGTTGATGAGAAACTGCTTTCTTTTCTGGGTAACTTTTAAACAAAAAGTTAAACATTTTTACAAAGCTTTGCTGTGTTGTGAACACCGCATCTGTAGGTGTTCAAAGCAACCGACATACGAATAGACACGTGACGCATGTTTGGTGAATCGTGAATATCAATGCAAAATTTCAAGCCGTAAGGTTGAAATCAGATGATTCTACACCTGCCACAAGCGATAGACCCTCATATTCATTAACAATCTTATTGCTGCATTGAAAAGGCAGGTAATAGAAAGAGTGCAGCCACCAGTTGCAATTCAGCAAGCTTTTTTTGAATAACCAGAGAAACTATCTGATAAAGACAATTCTGATGCGTAATTTTGAAAAGAGACGAAGCGTTTCTAATATTGGCAACTTCGCATCACATCAAAGCATCTGCATCGATTTTCATACCGCATATCAGCAGGTAATGCTACTGCCATTTCAAAGTTTGTAATTTGTTTTGATGAATAAACGAAATTCTTTTTGTTTGCTTTGGTTAAATATCTTAAATGAAAGTTTTATAGTAAACAGATCGTTTTTAACCAGGAAAAGATTTTTACCATAAGCATATCTTAGCAAGCAAATGAAATGCATGTTGATGGCAGCCAGTTTTCTATGGCAAAATATGGAAGTTTTCGATCACAGAGATGTTCTTTTTGAAGCTATCATGCAAATTTCTATGTGTAGGTGCCCCAATTTTATGTTCATTTAAATCATAACTCATTCATTATTTTGGAAACGAAATCAAATTAGCCATGAACAAAACAACATGAACCTTGTAGTATCTATACCAAGTAAAAAAGACATGTGTACAAAATTGACTTAACTAAAAGATGAAAGCCAGGAGAAGGACGGCGGGACTTAATATCCTCTAAACATTTCTACCGATTTTAGATTCGATTCATCTTAATTTTGTTGTTGCTTGTAGACCATTTTGACTGGCCTTTTAAACAGATTTTGTCGAATATTTCTTTTCGATATATTATAGCATATCGCACATGATATTTGATATTATGTACTGCATATCATGTCATTATTTTTTGCCTTGACTGTAATGTAAAACCCTTCTCCTTTTTATCGTATTCTTATTTTGGTAATGGTTATGCTGCAAGATTCTAATCTGCTACAAATGATTTAGCCTCATTATTTGAAATGATAAAACCTAACATCACTTCAACCGTTGCTCTCAGTAATCAAAATAGACTACTAATTTTCCAAGAGGAAAGGGACAACAGTAGCGTAGCCAATGGGGGCAGGGGTACGGCTCTTTATTGACGAAGTAAAATTTTTTAGATTTAAGATGAATATTTTGAAATAAGGCTTGAAACCAAAGCTTGATCCTACAAGCTTAAAGGCTCCCCAACATCAACCCCCCACCATCAACGCCCACTATCAACGCCCCCACCATCAACTCCCTCCCATTACTAATGCTCGCACCATAAATACCCTCCCTACCATCAACGCTCCTAGCATCAACGCCTCCCCCCCACCATCGACTCCCTCCCATCACTAATGCTCCCACCATAAATACCCACCCTACCATCAACGCTCCTAGCATCAACGCCACCCCCTTCCCCCCCCCCATCATCGACTCCCTCCCATCACTAATGCTCCCATCATAAACACCTTCCGATGATCAACGCCCCTGGAGCCTTTGGATCTTATTTTTTGCACTATTTAGTTATATGGAAAACAATATTTTGAAAAACTTGCATCTTAGCTGCAACAATGAACACACCCTCTTCATTCTATATAGATGACCTTGTTATTAAATATGTTTCTACCATAGCAACTGTGTACATTCTAAAATATCCATCGCTCAAAGGGCTTTGTTTTTTCAAAATTTGAGTATGTGTAATAATCATATTGAATATGGCACTGATATTAGAGTCTTCCACAGGCTGAGTCCCATTGAATAGCGCTAGGTATAGCGGAAATGATGCTTTGAAATTTGGGGGTTGTACTTTTAAACGCTATAGAAACGTTTTGATATATTAGAGTTTTAGACAAGACCGAGTTTTCAGTCCAATAGAAGTAAAAGGATTGACTTTATGTCAATGTTTACACTCCAATTCTGTTCGTTTGCATATCATTGCCATAAAAATGTTTAATTGTAAACATTTCTCTCTAATTTTTCATGTTATGCTTTCGTAATCATGTTATTGTCTTTGCAGGTATTTCATTGATCAAAGTTAAAAGGGATCCACTTCAAAGAGATCGTCAATGTATTGATATAGAGCAGGTGCCTATATATGAAGATTTGAAAGCGACACTGCTGGATTTAAGGGACGTGCCAATTCCATAGTTGGAGCTCACATGTATGTAGGCGTTAAATTGCAGAGTACTGGATATCAAAACAGTTTTGTGCAGTGACTGATTCACTTTTCTCGTAAAGCAACATGAACCCGAGGCGGCTTATCATGAGAACTGTCTCAAAATGTATCGTATTTTCCATTCTTCTTGCGTCAGTGTCAAGCGTATCACCCGTTAATATTGGAGGGATCTTTTCATCGGCTCATGTGCAAGATGCATTTACGGAGGTAGTCAGAAATGCCAATGCAGATCCCGTCGCTTACGATTTGGGAAGCACAAGGTTAAATTCATCAACAGCGTTATTAAACTCTGATCCAATCGTTTCTATAAGAGAGATTTGCAGCAAATTGATAAATAATTCAGTTTATGCTGTCTTGACTGATCGACTGGTGAATAACACACGAGCCCCGTACATCGTTTCATATGCATGTGCATTCTACAATATTCCAGTAATTGGCGTGGCATCAAGAGAGAGCCAGTTCTCAGATAAGGTAACAAGTGTTCGTTTATACCAAAGGCACAAAATTCCTTCAACTTTGATTTTCTTTGGATTGTTATACATGGTTGTGTGCAATGAAGGTTTCAACTTACAGGTTGGTTTAAGTATTGAAACCACTGTGAGGAGGGGTGGGGGAGGGATGCTTATGTTATATTCCAGAGTCCATCAGACAAAATTTCATCCAATTTGTCATCTTCCTGGTCCAAATGAGCTCAATCAATTGTAATCACATGTAGGTATGAAACAACATTTTGTACTGTGATATAGGAGGGCGCAATCTTAATGCCTCAAATTCTCTTGTATTAAAAAATTTGCTTGCATTGCATGTATTATTAAGCATGCTTAATACCTCTGTATAATTGACCTTTGCTATAACCAATACATATTCGAATGTCAATCATTAATTGTCGAAAATTCTAGAATCTTCAATATCCAGACCTCAGAACTGAATGAGGGATCTCCCCGTAAAGTTCCTAAGAACGCCAAACCTCTCTCCTCCTGAGAACCCCAAATCTGTTTCAGGTCTCTGACATGACCAAACTGTCACTTAGAGTGAGGAATTACGAGATGCGGTCACAGCGAGAGGCAAGATATTGCTCGATAAGCACGGCTTCTCAATGTCCTAAAAAATACATTTGGATGCTAACAAATACAAAACAATTTATGAGTTTTCTATCCGGTTTGCCCCAGGCTATCAAACTACCGGGCGTATTTGTCCAGGCTGCTTATATGGTAGAAGAATATTCCCCAGTAAAACTGCAGAGAGGGTTACTCTGACGAGAGGAAGAGCTCCTTTAAATGCCACGTAAAATTCTAACTCCACTCTTGCCCTTGTTTGTAGAACATCTATATCAAGAGATTTTATAGATTGAAGTAGGTGTTGTGTCTGTTAGACATACTCAAGACACATATCGATTTCTTTTCAGACTATTCATGGTCTTTTTGTGCGGACAGTCCCGTCTTATGCAGATGAAGCAAGACCAATGAATAGACTGGTGGCTAAATTCAACTGGAGCAAAGTTATTCTTGTCACAAGCAGCGAATATGACTATAGACAGCTGTTTGTTAAGTTCACATCATTGGCTTATGACAGTGGTATTTCTGTGAGTCTAAATTCCTATTCTTTATGGCCAATCGTTTATCCATTTGTCTGAACCAGCAAGAAAGTGCATCTTATTGGCACGTGCGTTAGGGCCTAGGCAAAAAAAATTCTACATCTAGTAGCACTTCACAGCATTTAACCAGAACTATCACATATCATGGTTGCAACAATAAACCAGAGTTTCGTTCTCACTTTTCTCATGACACTCTTTTCTCGTCTCACTGTTCTCATGACACCCTTTTGAATCGAAACAGGTTATTTCCCATAAGTGCCTCCAATGTTCCTACCAAAGAATATTTTACTAGATGTAAGATTGATGATATTGACTTTAACGCGCATGTGCATATGATTAGAAATTTTGAAAGCTAACGGTTCTTTACCTTCAGACAAATGCTGTTCCGTCTTCCAAACCATTGAACTGTTCGTTATTCTACTCTTTTTTTAAATGTTATATAAACATTCCCAAACTGAAGAAGTTGTCAGATCCTCCCCGAGTAAAAAACTGTTGCCTTTTGAATGTCTAAATATTTTTGCTTCGTGGTTTTTATATTATCATATTATAATATTGATATCACACAATATCTCATACCGAAAAGAATCTATCCGACCCTGATATCAATTATTTCATACATAATTATCACTGTTTTCTCCAGTTAAGATTAGATCCATTTGAATCATTTTCCTGCCATTTGTCACAGAAAAGAACCTTGCTATAAAAATTCCTTCAGTTTTTAAGAACTAGAAATATTTCAGAACTCTCGAGTTTAAGTAACGACAGTTTTAATCAGAATAAACATCATCTTATTAATGACTCTTGTACAAAGTTTTCCCAATTTTCCAACTTTCAAGGCAAATTCCCAAACATCGTCGAGAAGAACCTCCAGATTTGAGAGAATCGTTCCTCATTTTCTCATCCAATGAATCCAACCTTCTTTTAAATGCAATAGAGTTAAGGCATGCTATGGGTGTGATTTGAAATTCTGTTTATATGACATCACTTTGCAACTTTAGGCACGGCATAGAAATAATTTTTTTCTTTTTAAATGTTTTCGTGTAGACTTCAAAAGACTGATTGATAGAAACATAAAAACGTTTTGGCAGCTAAGTTCATCTCCTTTTTTGTTCTAGATCGAGCAACCAATTATATTTGAAACTGGAACCAAGAATTTCTCAATCTACTTGAAGAATACTGCAAAAAGACAGTCAAAAGTTATTGTGTTTGCTGCGAGGTAAGTCAACTAACTCGGTTCTTTCATAATTACACAATTTTGTTTTCATAATTTTTTCCCAGTTTAATGACATATTCTTTGAAGATAAGGTTTACATAATATATTTGATATGTCAATGAAAGTTTTTGTGTAATTTTTGCTTCAGTGACTTACCGATTTAACTTATTTTTATAGCAAATAGTTGTTATTGCTAAAACACTTGAATTCGTTCTATTATTTTTCAATAGCTTAATTTAGATGCGAGCTCTTTTTTTGGGAGTTATGCAAAAACATGACATCGACCGCTTCAAGAAAGATGAAAAACATTTATACTCTCGGTGAAAAGCAAACGAGTATAGAATCTTCTTGATTTATTTCGCATAAATGAATTTTATCCTAGGGGACAAGATGCTGTTAATTTTTACAAAGCTGCTGATTCGTACGGCCTAACAAGTGCTGGCTACATTTGGATTGTTTGTAGTGAAGCAACTGACGATGCCATCATGAAACATGCACCGCAAGGTAATTACAAATTCTGCAATATTTCATGAGATCATCTGTATACGGCCAAGTATCCAGGGGTCTGATGTATTTTAGTTTAGGCCAAAAACCTTTCATAAGGCCATTCTCTCTTTTCTTTCAGGGTTGCTCACTGTCAGGCCAATACAAGAACATGACACAAAGTCGCATATACGTGACGCTGTGCGTATCGTCGGATCTGCCATTTCGAGGCTATCTAATATTGGCGCAACCTTAGAGCAGCCGCCTTCCTCCTGTGATGAACCTCCTGAGCAATGGGCATTGGGCAAAACATTATTCAAGTAAGTCTTCTCACAGTGGTACTGACTTGTGTCACTTTTTTCATTACACTAATAATACTGTTCTCGAAGATTCTGCAAGATAACTAAAAAGGTGAAGTTGCCTGTTGCCTAGTGTCCTCAAATACAATGTCATAATAAGGTTTGGGAATCAAATTCAGATTCTATCAATGTGGTACACCCTAGAGTTAAAAAAACGCCTTAACCTTCTTCCGGATCAAATTTTATCCTATTTGCCTTTTCTCAGAATTTTCTTGTATTTTCTGAATAAATGTTTCTTAGTAGCGGAATTTTAGTAAAATCATCTATGGCTTGATCTTTTCGCTTTGTCTGAAAAAAAGAAAGTTCAAGCACAACGATAAATTCTTTTCACTTAATATACTCTCGTCAAGGTATGCATTGATCTTCCTCATAATTATTCCATCAGTGGACTATTTCCTCCGGCTCTCAGCCGTGGAACCGTTACTTTTTTGACTCATGTTCTCCCAATGACAAAATTTTACCAGCAAGCTAGGCTTTGGAGGCTTAAAATAGCCTAGAAATGAACAGGCAGTTTTTTGTACCAGCCAGTTCTTACAGGTCTGCTACATTTGCAGTGCACAACTTTACGTCACTAACAAGAGTGAACCGAACTTGTGTGCTTTTCTCCCGAATTAGTTATTTGTTGACCTTAAGAATAACCCTTTTGAGGTTTTAAGATCGGTTTTATTTTTAGTGGCTCATTAGGCCCTTTTCAATAAATTGTTACTCATGAATTTGACCTAGATAGCTTGAAATGTAATTTGTTCCCGGAAAAGGAAAATACTCAAGCCCCCTCTCTCAAGCAACCAGATTTGAGTTTCCAGTTTTTGCTCTGGAAGATTTTATAGCACAGTTTATTTTTTCCAGGGCCATGGTTAACCGGACCTTTGCCAACGGTGCAACCGGGACTGTCAATATTGATCCGGTTGGGGATCGGGTAAATGCAGCTTACGACATATTCAATCTCAAGGAGACAAGAAATGGCATGAAGTTTTTAGCCAAAGTTGGCAACTTCAATCACGAAGGAATCGTTTCATTGAATGACAGCCATATCGTTTGGCCGGGAAACCAAACTGAAGTCCCTAAAGGAGTGTTTGTATCAGCACATCTAAAGGTAACTTATTATATTTACTTTTTATGACAGTATATGACATACTGTGTACTATTGTCATATACTATAATACTAATACAGTATGATAATGCATTATGATTAATACAGTATGATAATACAGTATATGACATACTGTGTACTATTGTCATATACTATAATACTAATACAGTATGATAATGCATTATGATTGATACAGTATGATAATACAGTATATGACATACTGTGTACTATTGTCATATACTATAATACTAATACAGTATGATAATGCATTATGATTGATACAGTATGATAATACAGTATATGACATACTGTGTACTATTGTCATATACTATAATACTAATACAGTATGATAATGCATTATGATTAATACAGTATGATAATACAGTATATGACATACTGTGTACTATTGTCATATACTATAATACTGATACAGTATGATAATGCAGTATGATTGATACAGTATGATAATACAGTATATTACATACTGTGTACTATTGTCATATACTATAATACTAATACAGTATGATAATGCATTATGATTAATACAGTATGATAATACAGTATATGACATACTGTGTACTATTGTCATATACTATAATACTAATACAGTATGATAATGCAGTATGATTGATACAGTATGATAATACAGTATATGACATACTGTGTACTATTGTCATATACTATAATACTAATACAGTATGATAATGCATTATGATTAATACAGTATGATAATACAGTATATGACATACTGTGTACTATTGTCATATACTATAATACTAATACAGTATGATAATGCATTATGATTAATACAGTATGATAATACAGTATATGACATACTGTGTACTATTGTCATATACTATAATACTAATACAGTATGATAATGCAGTATGATTGATACAGTATGATAATACAGTATATTACATACTGTGTACTATTGTCATATACTATAATACTAATACAGTATGATAATGCATTATGATTAATACAGTATGATAATACAGTATATGACATACTGTGTACTATTGTCATATACTGTTTCATACTTTACTATGCTGTACTTTATGTTGTATTATGCATTCTGTATACTATATATATTGCATTATTTGTCATAACTGCGCACTGTATTATGTAACGCTATTGTTTCAGATCGTTACTGCAGAATCTCACCCATTTATCACCGCACACCCATTGCCGCAGAGTAAAAATTGCTCTGACATCAATCTCGTCCAAAGAGGCAGGAAAAGGCCGTTCATAAAATGCGTAGGCCCATCCACGACGTTACCAGGAAATGAGCACTGTTGCACAGGTTTGTTTCAGAAGTCCTTTGAAATGTGTTCCCGTTTGTTTTAACCCCTGTTTATACAGTTCCTTTTCAATTGAAAACAGGTTCAGTTTGTTTGCCTTGCTAAGGTGCATCCATTTATGATTGTTTGGGATATTTTTGTCCAGAGTCTAGCAAAAGGTGGCGATCGTACCGCCTTTATCAAGATTCTTGAAAACAAAATAAACGACGAGAAAATCACAAAGAAAACTTATTTGTTGTTCTGTAAAAAAAGACAACGACATGTTGATGCAAATGTCTTTTCAGTTTAATCCATGAATTTTAAACCAACAGTCTTGGTCCAAATTTCGGAAAAACATTGCCATACCAATCAAGAAATGTTTGCTGATATATCGCTGCCTCATTTTGTTGACTTAAGATCGCTATTATCCATCATCCACCTTATTTAGCGTGCCATATTCCATATAAAGCATAGCATATCCTTATTTAGGTTATTATTTTCTTTATTTAGTGTAGCATGTTCCTTATTTAACGTACGATATTCCATATATAACATACCACATTACTTGCTTAAGTTAAAATATTCCTTTTTCAGCATACCATATTCCTTAATAAACGTACAATATTCCATTTAAGGCATACAACATTCCTTATATAGGTTACAATATTCCTTATTTAGTCTACCAAATTTTTGTTTAAGGTACGGTATACCTTATTTAGCATACAATCTTCATTATTTAACGTACCATTGCTCACGTTATTCTGAATTTGTTTAGGTTTCTGCGTTGAGTTGCTGATCAAGCTCGCCAATAAACTAAATTTCACATATGATGTATACTTCAGCCCAGACAAACAATTTGGTTCCCTTGTCAAGGTAAAATTCTCTAAATTCCAACTTCGATGCAGGGATGAGTGTGGGAGCGTATGTTCTTTCCCTTTTGACCCCCAACCTTGCCTGCCTTGGCAATATTACCTAGACACAAGTGGAAAATAAAAATATTTGGTAGGCTGTTAAAGTTATGTCGTTGAGTTAATGCCAAACCTACTTCGTAACAACCTACTCGGAAAAGATGCAGAGAACTGTCTTTTAGGTCACCTATCAGCTGATTTTATTACAGTATTTCAAATTTAGTTTCAGCCGACCTATGCTTTTTCAAATCAAATCATTCCTACCTGCTAATTTCAAATTTTACGCTATTTCCAATGCCTTTTTGGTCATTAATGCTTTGTATGAGAATATCATTATAAATTATGGTAAATTCTTTTCTCTTTTACCCCCTTAGCCTAAAGATAAATTTGTTTTCTTAAGACGTTGGACTTTTGGTGGATGAGTCTAGAGTTTGAGCAAATGGTAACTTTAGCTCTTTAGAGTTGGCGGGGGGGGGGGGGGGGGGGAAGAATAATGTCTAGTTGTATCCATGGATCTTTATGCATATTTAGGCATATTTAGGTATATTTAGGCATATTTAGGCATATTTAGGCATATTTAGGCACATTTAGGCATTGTTATTGTTACCTGTCTAGGTTAATGGTAGTGATATCAAGCAGTGGAATGGAGCTGTGGGTGAAGTGGTTGATGGGAAGGCAGATTTGATTGTTGCGTCTCTAACAATCAACAATGAAAGAGCACAATACATCGAGTTCTCAAAACCCTTCAAATACCAAGGAATTGCAATACTTGTCAAAAAGGTAAGGCAGTATTGCTTCTTCTCGTTCCTCTTCTCATTCTTCCTCCTCTTGTCCTTTTACATCTTCTTCATGTCCCCCTTTTCTTATCATGTTCAACTCCTTCTTCTTTTTATCTCCTCCTTTCTTTTTTCATTCCTACTGACTCCTTGTTTGACAGTATGTCAGCTGTTCGATTTCTTTGACATCATTTCATTCTGTCTTGTGTAAGTTTATCCGCAAGCCCTGCCTCGCCTTTGGTTTCTTAACGCAGTCTCCTACCTCAGCCGTTACCTACCTCTCTTCATTTTACCTGTGTTATAAGTTTTATTGCTTTAATGTAACTTACTAGTAATTTTTGATAACCTTTCTCATATATCCTAGAATCCGACTGGCAGTACCTTGGTCTCCTTCCTTCGACCCTTCAAAACAGAGCTCTGGCTTCTTGTACTGCTCTCCGTCCACGTCGTTGCAATTATCCTGTACATTTTAGACCGTCTGAGTCCGTTTGGACTTTTCAAACGAACGAAAACTAGCGACGAACAGGCTTTGGATCTTCCAAGCGCAATGTGGTTTTCCTGGGGAGTTTTGTTGAACAGTGGGATTGGTGAAGGTAAGGGCTAGTTAATCAGCCTAAGATAGACGAAAAGACGCTGCCTATGGTTTAGTTTAACCTGCTTGTACAGGAATCAGACACCGTAAAATTATCTTGATGTATGCTAACCATGATTTCCGTTTCGTGATAACCTACTTCAATTCTGTTAGTCAGTTTCCATTCTCCCAATAGGTAGCGCGCATTTTTCTCGTTTACAGCAGGCTATTTTACTGATCAAATAATAATTTTTCCCAACAACTAATAAAAATTAAAGACAAGTTGTAGCTATTCAGTTAAAGCAATTTTTTAAAAGCCCTCTAGATTATGAGGCTTAGCTGTAAAAAGTAATACCCTTGAAGCTCTGGCAATATGTAAAATGGGTGAGATTCGTCAAAAATAATTAAGAAGGATTTCAAAGTTTCAATCTACCTTAATATTCTAAACAATCTCTGTACTCTTGTTCTGTTTTACTTTCTTTCTATTTTTTCCTTACACTAATCTTTGAAAAATTCTTACTGGAAACTTTAATCGGTTTTTTATGTAACATTGTAGTTACCCCACGGAGCTTCAGTGCGCGGGTTCTTGGCATGGTGTGGGCAGCATTTTCAATGATTATCGTCGCAAGCTACACTGCAAATTTAGCAGCTTTTCTCGTCCTTGATAGACCCAAACCAGTTGTAAGTGGAATCGATGACCCAAATGTAAGTTATTTTGTGACATTTTTTAATTTTATTTTTTATCACCTTTGTCATTTAATGCACTTAACTCTAAAACAGTGACACTGTCATCATCAGGCTCCTGACATCCTAGTGGAACCCCATAGAACAATGTCCGATCGATTCTATGCTTGTGTGTTAAAGAATGGTTCAGAACTTTGTAAGGCTATGAAATACACACGTTGAACCCCCCGATATTCCCATTTTCCTTGTGAGAATACTCATTACTCTCATATAAACTTATTTTGCTTTTTATTTATTAGTTTAATATTGCTCAATTTGTTTTGGTATTTTATTCTTGTTTTCAATCGTTGAATGTATGTAGCTCACTGTTACTGTTTAAAATTTTTTCCAATTTGTTATCGTTGATTGGTGTTTTTTATGTTCTTTGTTGTTTACTCTGGTTTACTTTAGTTTGCTGTTTTGGACGTCATTGTTGTTTATCATTCTTATTCATTATTTATTGCTGTATACAGTAGGTTAAATTCTATAATAAACTAACATTAAGCAAACGAATTAGAAATTGTCTTCTTTTTCTTCGATCCCAAAGTTCTCTGTACTGTTTATTATCACAAATATTTTCTGTTATTAATTTAACAAAAACAATAATTGTATTTTTACGGGTACTTAACAGCAGTGTGGAAATATTGTTTTCTTCCACTTTGATCCTAAAGTTTCTTTGTTGTATGGAAATATTGTTTTCTTCCACTTTAACTCTGAAATTTCCTTATCTTTTAGCTGCGAAACCCATCCGATAGCTTCCCTTTTGCCACCGTCAATGGAAGCAGTGTAGAGGCCTATTTCAAAAGACAGGTTGAGCTGTCCAACATGTATACATTTATGGAGAAGCACAACCTTGGAACGGACGTTGAAGCAATTCAGAAAGTAAAGTCAGGGTAAATGCCAATGAATTTCTATCGTTTATAGATTTATAGACTAGACTACCCACCATTCTGAAATTTCTAAATTCCTGGCCTAGACATTTTTCTTTGACATCTAGACATCTAGACATTTTTTCATCGTGTTCTTTCGGAACCTTATTCTGACGTTTTATGCTCTGAGGAGTGTCAGACGAAAAAGCTTTTAGTATGTTGTAAAATGCTTGGTTTTTTCAAAGCCATTTACATGTTTCTGTCTACCTCAAGACAAACGATGATTTTGGTCTAAAGTACATTGTAGCTAGCCTTGACTTCCGATGCTTCTTTAAACTTTGGCTAAACTGAGTTTCTAAAAGATGTTAACTTATTTTTTACCGCGGCTAAACTGATTTTCAAAAGAGGTAAAGAGATTTAAGAATTTCCTTAAGAATCAGTATGTTGTCTAGGACACTGAGAAATACCAAAACGGTTATCGATCCTAGTGCCCTATTTTAGGTAGAATTCAAGTTGATATACGAATAGTAATTGGTCAACAACTAATCAAATTTAGAAAATACTTAATTAGTACAGCAAAAAACAGTAAAGAATCCTGCTTTAACCGAGATTTACCATAGGGTGAACCCAGTTTTGAATCATACTTAACCGTAGTTTAACCGTGGTTTAGCTGTAGTTCAACTTGGTTTTAACCACAGTTTTGTTGTAAGTATGTCTTCTTTTGCCTCTTGTAGTGAATTGAAAGCTTTCATTTGGGATAGCCCTGTTTTACTATACGAAACATCGGCCAGTTGCGATTTAACAATTGCTGGGGACATATTTGGCCGATCTGGGTACGGAATCGGTTTGCAAAAAGGTTCACCATGGACCAGCAACATATCTTTGGCCATTTTGCATTTTCACGAAAGTGGTATCATGGAACAGCTCGAAACTTCCTGGATCGAATTTGGTGATTGCCCGAAAGAAAGCTCGTCACCAACAACCCTTGGCTTAAGTCACATGCTTGGCAAGTTTTGTTGTCAAATTGGTTTTTGTAACTGATGAGTTTTTTGTTTTGATATTGCTTTCGTAACAAAAATATTTCTGTTTTCTTTTTGACTGAGTAATTTTATGATTTTTGCATTGTTTTCGTACCCTAATATGAAATTATTGGATGGATTTTCGTAACCTTCGTAACTAGATAGATTTTCCACATCTTTTGAATAATATAGTATATATAATAGTGTTTTTTGAATAAACCGTGTTTCGAATCGCTTTTATAACTTTCAAGTTTTGTTGCCTTCACATGTTTGGTCACTTTTATTGGTTTTCAAATGTTGTTTGGAGGCTTTGAATTACAGCCAATACCCAACCAAAAGAAATTTCTGGTTGAATAAATTTGAATAAATTTGTTCATACATACAGAAGTTTGAATAAATTTGAAGCCTTTAATAAAAGATGTGGAAATTACAACTTTGGGGTTGAATTCATTTTCTGCAGACCTGCTATTCTTTTGCATCTCCAAAATCATCTCCTACAGTCAGAAATTTCGTTCTGCTGCAATTCCACTTTTGGCAGAATAACGTTCTAGTTTGCAATATGAACGCTCTTCCCCAGCTTTGACTACGCTATTTGGTGTATAGAACAGGATAGTTCTAGGTTGCTGTTCTGTTCTGTAAATTAGAACCGTCCTTTTATGAACCAACTTAACACCGCTCTTTTCTATACGTCAAAGAACGTGTACAGCTCTGTCTATATGACTTTTAGACTCTGCAACAGCCTGTTACAGGCACTGCGGAGCAGGGGGGGGGCTAGGGGGGCTTTACCCCCCCCCCCCCCCACTTTTTTCGACCCCCCTCTTTCTCAACGCTCCGCGGTGCCTGTGTTAACAATTATCTTTGTTCTATTTAAAATAATCGATTTTTCTTTTTTCTAGGCGTTTTTATCATGGTTGGTGTTGGGATCGCAGCAGGTGTTATAATTGTCATCTTTGAAGTTATATATTACCGGAGAAAGGGCATGCGCAAAGAACAGAAGGATTTGGTTGCAAAATGTGCGGAGCAGTGGAAAGCAAGTGCTGTGGAGGCGAAGAAGGTGAAGAAGATGCGAACAAGCGCCTTCAGTGGGATTAATGGGATTAACGGGATTAATGGCTTTGAGCTAAACGGTGTTAATGGAAAGCGTAAAAACAATGGATATGAACCTGATATTGTCACCTCTTCAAAATGAACCTTTGAAAACTTGTGGGTCGAAGCAGAAATGGACAATGTCTCCGTGCAACGGTATCGTAAAGTAAGGGTTCGGCTTGACGAGAGTGACAGCCGAAATTTGTTGTTGAAATGAGACTCTTGTCAAAATGATTCGCTCTAAATATGTCGACTTGATCGCAAAGCAACTCGCCCATTTAAAATAGCTTCCAAAGACAAAAATAAATATTATTTTCGAAAGTAAACTTTCAACCCCAGATATAATGAATAGCCTTGTTCCATACGTAGTTGGAAGAAAATTTTCGACTTTAATTTGAAAGCAAGATCAAACAAGAACTAAATAAGTGAAGGGAAAGGTGGAATTATATACTTGATAAATTCTTTTCCGTCTCAAAACATTATCCCAAACCAAAACTATCTTTCGATGTGATGTTATTCCCTTAGAACGGTATGCGGCCTAAAGGAATCTTTAAGGCTATAAGCATTCCCTTGCTGGTCCTATAAAGTGTGGCAATTCTTAATCATTCTAATGCTTTATGATTATCAGATTTGTAAATAACTCTTTGTATCTTAGATAATATTTAGTATGTTAGTTTATGTTAGATGTTACCTTCAAGAAAGGCCATAATTTTATTCAGAGTTCAAATGTCTTTAAGTTCAAAGTATAAAGATCACAGTGCAAAGTTGACAGTGGCAAAGGACACTTCACATTGATCAACTGATTCGATTTGAGAACGAGGATGTCTAATTATTGGTTAGAATTCTTTTATGACATACGGCTTTCAGCTTTCACAGTCAGGAGTTCTTTTTTGTAAAAACATATCGAAATAATATCTAAAAATGTTTTCCTTTCGCATAAGTTGTGTAATAATAACTACTCATGGTGCTGCTGTTTTTAAATAATTTTTATTTGATACTCATTTGTTTCTCTTGGTAAATCATTGTGTGCTGAATTTTCTTTCTTGGCAATACTTGGTAAAATCGTTGCTTGCGCATTAATTGTATCGGTGAGCGGTTGATATCTCGTACAAATCTCCCTTTCCAACCAGCCGTCCATCAGGTTGGACAAACCAGGCTTGTATCATTTCTAAATTAGCAGCCATTGCCTCGGGGAAAATTATTTAAACCTGGGAAACAAGGATTCTCACGAAGGAACAAGGTATAAGATAATCGATGAACTGGTTTTATACACACCCCTTCGACCGTACAATAGAAGTCTATTTTTGAATCCTTCCTCTTATTTGCTTCTTTGTTCAAAGGAAGTTCGTAATTCTTGCTATTTGCCTTTTATTTTGTTTTAGCCTTTCCCAAAGGTATAGATATTGTTCCATTAAGTGTTAAATAACTTCTCAAGGGGATAGAAGTAAGCAGCGAGGGAACATCGTGAAATTCTCATGAGATGCCAATGCTTGACTTTAAAACTTGCTGGACTTCTTATTTGTTTGAACACTACTGAACTTTGTCGGGACCCATAATGTTGACGAAGATAAGTGGTGAGTTTCTTTCAGCGTAGTTCTTTCGATGTGGTTTTTTTTTATCAGTATCAATTCAGAATCTAGTTATAATGGTGACGTACTAAAGCATGCTGAATGCTGACAATTTTCACGCACTTAGCAAGGTGTAAATCGTCGGGTTATGACTCGAAATGTGTCGATTAACAGTTAGAAGCCTGAAAAATATGGATTTCAAAGCCCAATGAAAACAAACGTAAATCTAACCCTAACCCTAACCCTAACCCTAACCCTAACCCAAATCTTGCCTTTTTCATTGTCAGAGGAAGGGCTTAAAAGATCAAGTATTTGTCTGCAGGAATTACAAAATGAATTCTAAAGCAAGTGTTACACGCCGCAAGTCATCTCGAAATAGTGCCGCGAAAGCTTATTTTAAATCGTACTTAGTTCCTGAACTGAAATCAGTTCTACTTCTGGCAACGAATGCAGGTGTTTTTAGGGTAACTGTAGAAATAAACATCAAGGTTTGCAACATGCGTTTTAACTTAGGTCCATCATAGGTGGGGGAGAGTTGGTTGATATCCGCCTAACTGCCCCTTTTTGCTTAGATGTTCGTTGATTGTGATATTTTTGGCGATATCCGTAATCGAATTGATGCCATTTACCGTTAACCGCACTCAAATCTAGGTCAAATCCGCGTAATCCCTAAACTCTAATGAACCCACTACAATCTCAGGTTTGGCGCCTTTGTTTAGATACTATACTAGCCCCAGTCTCCAAGACAGTTACGCGGCCTCAATGCTTGCAAGCTGCAGAGATCAGTGATGCGTGTAACACGCTTTGCAAAAAATCTTTGCTGCCCCTTCAGTTACCATTGCAAAAAAGGTTGCCAGAAAATCTGCAGCGAGTAACAACCTGGAGAGGCCTAGGAACATATTATAAGTATTGTCTTTTCTCCTTCAATACAAAATCAATATATGTTTTTGTGCCCTTGGGCTTAACTCATTGTAGCAGTGCTCGAGTAAGCATTACATTGTGTCTAGTTGTCGGAATTACTCCATTGTTTTTTCTTCTAAACTCACTTAAAAACGGTTTAGGATTTGTTTATGGTCATCTTTGCGATTGGCAATAAATAAAACATTATACCACTAATGATGATGCACAATAAACCATCACAAATTGCACTGACAGCCCAAAAAAATTTCTAAATGGTTAGAGAACGCCACCTTCAGTCTTGTAAACGAAAATGGTCTATTATTCTGAGAACCAGCTCACCCTTATTTGACAACGTTTTGAATGGTAACATGGAACAAATAACAATGAATGTAAAAGCCACACTTGAGAACATTTGTCTCTTCAAATTGTCCACAAATTGTAAAGAGGAAGGCAGCTCCCTAAAATTCGGACACTTTTCTGTCCGTAAATTAACCCTAAAATGTCCTGTAATTTACTCCAATTTGTCTACAAATTAAGCAGCTATGCCGAAAGCAATGCTTTGTATTCTTATAGTTATTTTCCCTTACTCAGAATGTATGGACGTTTTGTCACTTTCACTAAACTAGATGGAGCTTGCCTTTAAAGCTTCCTATTGTTTACAAATGCAACAGAGGTACATTGTTCCAAAATCATAGGCACAGGGGAATTATTATCTATTCATAAGCCGAAACTTCACCGTAAGTTATTTTGTTTAGATATAATGAATTCGGAGATATTGCCCTTAAATTATACCTCTCAATGCCATTAACGATGTTGCTATTCTCTCCCCTTCCCCTTGAATTGTGTCTTCCTTCACTCCTCCATTGCAAGTTTTTATGCGTCTAACCCTAGTTGGATTGTCACTGAAAATTATGCAACATTGATATTTATCAAATTTGTAAGGGGGGGGGGAGGGGGAAATTATAAAACATGTTAAGATTTTCTGAAAAAGTTTTAATAATTTTGGTAAGGGTTAGAGATTATATAGACCAAAAACTAACAACATTAGAATGTGAGGCGAGAGAGAGAGGTTCCGTAATCTTCAAAACGACCATAAATACTTCAAAATTTTATTCTTAACCTCGGTCTAATTTGAAAACTAAACGATTAAAAATACAGTTATATTACCAAACATCATTCTTGCAAACTGCGTTGAGATTGTGTTTGGAAAACGACCGTACAAACTGTCCTAAAATGTCATGATAAGTGAATGCAATACGATGGATATCTTGAGTAGAAAAGCAGTCTGAGATGTAAAATTGAGCTTTAAGCTAGAAGACGTTGGGTTAGACTGGGTAATTACGTTAAGCTAGTGGGGCTGCCTTGTAGCAATTATGAGATGACCTCTAGCTAATATGGTTGATTAATACCCTGTGGGTGCAGACACTCTGCTACAATTAAAAAGAGGGGTCTTGAAATTCAATATTTGCAGGGAGCTTAAAAATGGTTTTGAAATTGATTGGTTGGTTGTAAAAAATTGATTAAAAACTTAGACATCATCAAAACCATGATGGTTACTAGTTCTTGACATTTGCAAAGAATAATTTTCCTCAGGATTTTTATCTAGAGTTAATGAAGTTTGTTGGCCACAAACAAGCTCTAGTGATGGAAGATAACTGCATTCACGTTTTACTGATTAAACTTCTTGACGAAAGCTTTCCAGACTGCTGGATTTACTAATTATGCATTCACTAAAATTATCAACTAATTCATTGAAATTGAAAATGGAATTTACAACCGATTTAAGGAGCTAACGTCAAATTTCCATCCTCTTCTTGGTAATAATTTGAGCCATCATATTAAATTCCATAATGATTATAATTATATAAAATGATAATTATAAAACTACTTATAGTCTCAAACAGAAAAATTTCGTCATAATTCACACCCAGCTTTCCCCAGAAACAGATTATCTGCAAATATTTTGCACTTTACTACAAAAGTTAGGATGAATTTTTCCCACGATATGTAAAATCTCATTCATACTTAAAGTGGGTGCATCAAACACAAGCAAAGGTGAAAAAGGTAAAAAAGGGGCTAAGGGGGGCAAATTGAAGGTGCCTCACTTTCAATATATCTTGAGACCTGCGCTCTTCAACCAAATTTATATTGACCTTCACTGAAGGGATCAAAGAAAACCCCCCATTTTGATAGATTCCATTCCTGTCATCTCAACCCTGAGGGGCTCTGTTCGGCTTTGAAAACTTCAGGTAATTCTTAAGAAAAATTATTGTGGTTCAGTAGGGTCCCCTAACTTGAGATCTACCAGAGAGGCGAGATCTTTATAATGTGTGCGGAGTAATATTCAAAGCTTGTGCCGTCTGGCTTACTCGCCTTGGAAGAAAATATAAATTATATAATGAATGTATTTTCGATAAATTTTGCAAAAATGATCGACTGAAAATATCAATTAATGAAACCATCTGCGTGTAATTTTCACTGCATATAAATGGCAAAATACTGCATGGCTATAAGTTATTAATAATCTTTATGATTAAACGATAATAAATACTTTAAAGAATGTTGTTAAAAACGTCTGTTTTTTATATCCGTCACATTTCACAGATGCCCATTGAGCAACCCTTGCGTCTCCAATGAATTTTTCCCAATTTCTGTCATGCATTTGTCTTTGGCTAGGCCATTTAAAATCCTATAAGTTCGTGAAATTCAATTCATAAACAATATATTCTCAATTATTCTTCACACCATCGCCACCGTACCAATAGATTTTAAAAATTCAGTTTCAAATTTCAAATAATCCCATCACTGCGATACCAATTTTCATAAAAACCTATCCAAGCAGCAACGTACTGCTCAATCCCAAATGCGATAAGTATTTTTATCGGCATGTTTGAATGCGAATGTCTGCGTTATGAATCCACAACGGCGCTTGCTCCAGCTTTATTGAACTCTGAAACCTTGGATTCGCCAACACTCTTTGTGACGTCATTTTGCTCAGAAAGCAGTTTCTCTGATTCGTGAACATCATGGTTTTCAACGCTATTTAAAGATTCTCCATCAGTGGCACTGGGTACATCCCCATATAATTGTCCCTTTTGACTTTCTATCTTTATTGATGAACCTGGTCCACTTGGTTCCATCAACTGGCCACCCTCTGGTACCGTTGCGTTTGAATTCTCACCATCATCCTCTTCCAAAAGCTTCCTTGAGCCACCAATGTCATCTTGACTGCTTGAAGAGTCACTTTCTGGCATGAAACTAATGTGACGATCAATCTCTGCACCATGGAATATGTACCGGTTCGGCGGAACAAGCAGATAGAAAATATCTGAAAAACAACCAAAGATGTTGCTAACAATTTAATAGAGCTCAATAATTAAGACTGTCTAGTTATGTTATCTGCAGCGATAAAGCAACCCCTATTAGCGCTGGGCGGCCATTTATAATTTAACTAGTCGCTTGTACAGGGCAAGATGCTAGGATTTGGTGAGTAGTACAGGTTGGTTTAAGCTATAACTTCACGCTAGAAAAGAATGTTCTTTTGGTTTGTTCTTTACAAGAACAAAAATTTAGAAAAACATTGGATTTAACATCTGTACATAAAAACTACCTTCATTCTCGAACTTTTCCATCACAGACTCTTTGTTGAACGATGGAGAGCTAGGTCGTAGGCTTATCCTTGCCTTTCTCTTCTCGCCAATACCTTCCCCAGTTTGTTTACTGTCCTTCTCTTCTGAAGGACCGGCTAGTTCTGAGCCACTTGGCTCTTCTTTTGTCATTTTTTCATCTTCCTTAAATTCAGGTTCTAACTTTATTCTTTTATTGTCCACACCACACGTACACTGCCGTTCCCTTTCCACATTATTTGAATCTTCACTCGATTCTGTGCAACTGCCTACGAAACCAGAATCTGCAGATGCCCCAATTTTTACATCTTCCACGACATCCACTTCCCTCGTGGCACTTTTTTCGTCCATTTTTCCATCCCCAATGACCTTCAACATTTCGCATTTTTCACAAATCCGTTCTAGTTCACGTTTCCTGGGATTGTTTTTATTATCTGGCAAAAACTTAGGATCCATGTTTTCTTTGGTGCTTTGCCTTGAGCTGCAGTTAGCTGCAAGAATATCGCTTTGTCTGTTTTCAGCAGGATTAACAAGGCTATCTTTGCTTTCATCTTCACACTTGATCCGGTCTGTTTCAACCGGTTCACCTTCAACCATTATATGACTGATATTAACTTCTACTGAGGCATCCTCTACCATAACCTGGTTAGGGTCAACATTTACCGAGCTATCATCTAAACATTCCTTTTTATCTATGATATCATTTCCTTTTATATCACTGCTTCCCGAACAGGAATCGTTTTTATTAAAATACTCATTACGGTCTTTGCTTGGCGTTCTTTCATTCGCGTCTCCTGCCAAACCAGCGTCAAAATCTACAGTCTCACGAGAATGGACTGAGCCACTTTCAGAACTTGATTCAAACATCATTCCTATAGCATCTTTGTCAAGTGGAGGCATTACGTAATCCTGAACAACCTCGCTCCAGTCTTCTCCAAGCCGGCGACACAGTTCAGCGATGACAGCATCACAGTTGCCTAGCAACTCTACGTCGAAGTTAAAATGGTGCAAGGGCTCGCGGTTTATTAGTATCTGTGGCACATCAGGCTTGAGGTAATCTACAAAGTGGAGTTTATATGATGCCATTAAGAGTTATAAAACTAAAGAAAATCAAAACTGTTTAAACAGTAAGACAGAAATTTCAAAATTCAAGCACAGTTATATGTGACAGAAGCCAGTCCCCAGACTTTTTTGTTTCTCAGAATGCTTTGTTTTCAAAATGCTGTGTCTTACAATACTTTGCAATCCTTTATAGGTTTGTGCAGCCATGTTGGTAATGGGCTTTCTCAGCCCGAGAGTACCTCTCTCGACTTGAATAAACTACATGCTTCAATTAATCATTTAGAATTTTGAGAAATTTGCAAACTTATCTGCACATGATAAACATATAAAACAATTAAGCAGACAAAAACAAAATTGCCTTATTTGCAATTTACAGTTTTGATTTTAGATATGCATTTCTTTATTCAATTTAGATTTTACCCTTGATGATGAAACAGCCTCAAAGAAGTTACCTGGAATCAAAGCCACTGGCCTGACCTTGAGTGAAGAGCCAATGACAATAAGAAGGTCAGCCTGGAGCGGAATAAAGTGATGTTTGTTAGGTGAGATTAACATACCCAAACATACACAGTCAAATCAAAATCTTCAAAATAAACTTCACTAATTTATGGTCCTTGTTGCATCAATATCAACATTAAATGATGTCTTGTTGCCAATGTACCAGTTCATGCTACTAATTATGCTCAAGAGGGCATCTAATCTCATTGCCCAAAAGTCAGAAAGCCATCCTTCATTTGCTGACAAAGCATTTTTTCATGTTTTTTTCCAGATGGAGTGTCACTTCTCTCACACCCCCATAGGAAATACCCTGTTACCAGCCTTCTTGTTACTAAAAGTCTTTAATGAAAGATCGTTTTCTCCAATTCAAGAAAGCATCCTTTCATGCATTGACAAATTCTTTCCATAATTTTTTCCCTTTCCACAAAACTGGCTCAAGACCAAATTTTCAAATGAATAAATCAAGATCACGTGATTATGTAGAAATAAAATATACTTTAAATACATGTAAGTACCATTAATGCAAATCAAAAATTTAATTTCACAGGTAAATATTTCTTAATTTATTTCATTACCTCATGTTTGTCAACATCCAAATTTTGATAAAAAGCATCAGGTAATCCTTCTCCAAAAAATATAATATCTAAAAAATTAAATAATTTGAAAGACCCTAAATGATTTGAACTGGAATACATGGAAATAAGAGCAAACAATGTGATTATGCAAAGTCTTATTCTGTGGCAAAATGTTTGAAAAACTCTGAATGTGTGAATTTAGGCAGGTTTATTTGTTCTAAACAAATCATGAATCATAAATTAAAATACAGAGAAAAAGCAAACAAAAATTTGGTTTTTTTAAATGAAAAAATATTCTAGACAAAAATTGATTGCCACTAACCAGGTTTCATTACAGCCAGAGTAGACTCATCCGGAGAACAATTCTCGCATGTTGGTATTACCTTTAAAGTAAATGAAACTTATGAATACAGTTTTGTCAATATATAAAATTAAAGGACTGACAAAACAGAAGTCAACAAATGTTTGAGAATAACAAAAGTTTGTGTAACAAAGTTATTAATAGACATGATTATATGTTAATCAAATCATTTTTGAGCACTGGTAAAACAAACAAAGTTCCAAGTTAGGAAAGGCAGTAGAAACGCCCACCTGGTTAAAAATGTCATCACGAATAACATCTGAGGCAACTTTGTATTTGCAATTGGTACATGATGCTGTGGCAAATGAGCCTAAAAATACATAAACAGAACTTAGAAAAAATGTTCCCATCTAGAAGTAAAGGCAGAGGCATATAAAGTGCTTTGATAATGAAAAGTACCAAGGAATTCAAAGAATTTACTTAATAAGAACTAAGACTTTCTTGATCTGATCTGAAAACTGGGCTCGCCACTACAATTTAATATGTACAATAACATACACCCAACAAGATTCCATATTCACAGTGCAACTGATGAGGATGGGTCCAGAAAGTCAGATGGGTTGTCCCCCTCTAGGACTGAATTCAAAATTAGATGGTGTTGTTGGAACTGATTTATTTATTTACATATTTCTTGAATAAATTTGTTCTATCATCTTTATGCAGTAGTGAATCTGCTCATGCAGTCTGACTTCTTGAAACAGACTCTTTCATATGGTAGCTTTACTCATCTCAGCTGTTTAATCCTATTATACTAGATGTTGCATAGACAAGCACATTTGGGTTACCTCATCAAAAGGCAACATGAAAGAAGGCAGAGATGGCTAAAAAACACTAGATGCAGTGTAAACACAAGGTATACTTGTTATACTTTGTAATGGATCCATTTTGATCAAGTCTAGTGTAACACAATTTGATTTGCAGATAAAAATAAATTAATGGCTTTTTAGAACAAAAGAGATGCTGAGAAGCTCTATCAGGTCTTGAAATTTCATTTATTGAGATCATTTTTCTGAGTCACATCAGGTTTTGGGTGGGGTCCCTTAAACCCCCATAATATCCAGCACATTGCAACATCATGTAAGGAAATAAAAACTATGCTTTAAAACTTTTTGGGATGTTGAACACTGTTAAAAAGATACTTACCATGACACTGGACCACTCTCTCAATACCAGCAGTTTGTTCCAATGTGTCAATGTTTATGCTTTAAAACTTTTTGGGATGTTAAACACTGTTAAAAAGACACTTACCATGACACTGGACCACTCTCTCAATACCAGCAGTTTGTTCCAATGTGTCAATGTTTTGGGTATAGTTCCGTAGCAATTTTCCTTTTTTATCAAGAGCCGCAATAAACATGTGACTTAAGGATGGCTTGAATTGGCCTGGGTATATTTCCTTATAAAGGAAAGTAGAAGAAAAAATTAAAACTGATTTTAGAATAATTGGTTTCTACCACTGCTTATAGCCTAGTTTTATGAGTAGAGGCTTTATGAAAAGATATCTAATAAAATGTTATCACTTGCATAATTCAGCCGGCTAGGATCTGGAAAATGTTTCTATAAATTTTGGTTTGATTGCTCATCACCTTGAAGCTGATTATTGAGAATAACAAACTTCCAAGAAATTAAAGCCTTCTTATATGATTCTCAACGGTGTAATTTTTCCCACTTGTATTTGAAAAACTTTAAATAATATGATAATTTATGTACTGTGCATGTATATTAGGGTTAATTCCCCCTGACAAAATGCATTATCATAATTAAGATCTATGATTCTATAGACCCATACTCTTAGCCGCAAATAAATGCCTATTTTCTGACAAATGAAAACAAAAAACAACAAAGTCTTGCAACATCAACAAAATCAGGTTGTTTCAATAATTCCCACGCACACAAAGACTTACTTTTGCAAATTTGAAAAATGGTCTTTGATCCCTTCGAAAATAATGAATATCAAACATCGATTGAGGGTCTGGCAAGTCTGGGAAATCTTTGCTCAATCTTGCATATATACCATCCCGTGATCTGAAATCTGGTATTCCACATGAAACTGATACCTTGTTTAAAAAAACAGAAATACTTTAATTTAATGAAGCAAAAGAAGAATCATTCAGAAGCTGGGCACAAATTTATTGCAGGAAATTGTTGCTATTTGCCAGGAAATTGTTGCTATTTGCCAGGAAATTTTTTTGCCTGAAATCTCCATTTGATTTTAAAATGAACATTAGATTTTTTGTTACTCTCTTTCTATGGAACATTGTTTTCTAGTGATATACATACATCCTGTAAAATTTTTGTTCTGCACTACTAACAAATAATGAAGATTAGCTTACAAAATACAATCATCTGGTATTTTCAGTGTCTGCTTTACAAAATTTTTGGCAATTTGAGCAAAATTTCCAGCTACTAATTTAATTCAAATAAAAACAAAGCTCATTTCCTTTTTTACATTAGCCATTCAAGATAAGTAAAAGCACTTAAAGACAGCAAATCTTGTTACGTCAATTGTATTGAAGGTGAACATGCCCCAAAAACTGCTGTGTGGATGTGTCAATTATTCTTCATACTTTTTTACTGACATTTGCATACATTTTTCATCACTAACTTAATAGAATGTAAGCATTTTGTGCTTACATCTTTGCTTCTAGCACCACCCCTGATTTTAAAACATTAAGCAGTCTCTCGCAGATAGAAATCTGATATCCTGGGTGCGGGAGGACTGAATTGTCCATTATTGCAGGTAAAGTTAAAAATATGATATATTATAACAATTCTTTGCATGAAATCTATTAGTAAGTAGTCTAAATTATTCATCATATTTTACTACAGCTAACACAGAGGATCAAAATATTTGTCCTCTGGCAAAATGATGTAATATCAATGAATACACACCCCAGCTCCAGTGAGTACAATGATCTTCTTTGATTTCTCAATTAGCTTGATTACATCCTCAATTGTATTAACATCATTGAGTTTTGTTCTTGCCTTGGGTTCTGTAATCAATTCCCAAATGCCTTTCCAAAGGCTAAGGTCATCTAGATGATTAGGCTAAAATAGAATTATATAACTATAAAACAAATAAAACAATAGTGCAATCACATTGTTTGCTAAATTTAATGATAGAATAAAAGGCAATATTTTAAACATTATATTTCGCAAAATCATGAACACGAAAGTTCTGATCATGATTTTGAAAAGCTGGTTTTGATCAAATGCTATGTTCTCTATAGCAAGCAGTAAAGCAGGTTGATACTAGTGTTACTGACTCATTATTCATTCCTTCATTCATAACATCTCAGCCTTTATACTTTAAAGATAAACTTGCTGGATAACCTTTCTAAGGGTACCTTTGGTATCTTCTCAATGTGAACAGAATTATGTGAGCAAGGAATTGAAATGCATGTTGGATCATGAGCATCTTTGTTTTGCGAATATAGTGAGCTCAAATATGATGAAACTGGGAGAAACAAATACTCACAACCATGACTCCTGGTATTAAATGAGTGATTATGTCCCTTGGGTCAGTATCCATTGACATTTGTCTCATTATCCATTCCATTGGTCCTGAGTAAAAAACATAGAAAGTGATTATTCTGTAAACTTAGACAAATGTTTAACAAAATGAAAAAGGCCTATTCAGCTAAAAATGGGATGGTATACACTATAACGAATAACGTAGGAATCTGGTAAGGGTAACCAAATATTTCATACTATGTTTTTAAAAGATGCATGTTAATCATGATCCTTGTGTTGCAATAATGCATACTGATCTTTTGCATGTAAATAAAAATTCATAGATATAATTTAGTTACTACCTGTTAAAAAAGTAGTTAGTTACCATTGTTAAAGAAAAGACAATGCAAACAATTCTCTGTTCACAGCTTTATTTCGAACTGAAGCAAAGGGGTCACAACAAACATCTTGAAAACAAGAACTGACAAATAATCCAGAACTGAAGCAACATATTGATTGTTTAAAACTGTATAGGAAATGCTCATGAATTACAATCCTGAGTGAAAGTTTCCAGGCTGGAGAACTTGCATATGCTGGATTTCTGATTCTTGCACTGCACACCTCTTGTGACCCAAAAAATCAATGAAGTCATGCATATTATACTATAGTACTGTAATGGGCTCGCAGGTCAAATTTTTGAACTCATAAGTCACAGCCAAGCCAGACTGCAAAGTTTAGGTATGCGCAAGAATGTATTCTCATTGCAATAAATTTTTCATCATATCCCATCCGCACAATTTTTGTGAATATAGATCTGGGCAGTTGCAGCATCGTTAGTGAAACGAGAAATGCGCATCGTTGTGTGACTTTTTGATGCTGTTTGTTTGAGAAAGATAAAGTAAACAATAGTGAGGAGGGGCAGTGTTGGTGCTGACGGCAAATCGTAGAGTTCTTCTACTAACATGATAAAATATTCCAGGTCAGGGGCGCAAGAGTGGGGTAACATAACAAAATATTAACATGGATATGTGCCACCCAAACAGCCTAATTTTTTACCATCAACGAACCTAAACATAGAGAAAATGTTGACGAAAATATCCATACATAAAATGGGTATTAAATGGCTATGTCACTATACGCAATATTTGGATTTATAAAAATCATGGCTGTTATAAATGGGATGATTGTAAAACTTTGATTGCCCGCTAAGTTTTACTACCAATTTATCTTTCTTTGGTTTCTGGAGTACTTCTAAGGGAACAGGTCTTCTCAATATCTACTATCATCTTTGCCACTCCCCTTTTTGTAGCCCACCTTGTCACAGACAAACTTTTCAACCTTTCCGTTCCAGCAAAACTGAAAAACAAAGGCATCCTTGCAAGCAAAGCGAGCAAAAAATTTTTGCGACCCCATTCTTTACATCAGCTTAAAATACACATCAGAGTAATGTTTGCAGTTATTTTCTTGCAATGGTTTCAATATTACTTTGTTTCAATTGTTTCATTGTCAAGTACTTCCATTTTATAAACTGATTACTATCATTTAACAATACACAGAGTAATCTTTTTCTTAAAATGAAATTCCTCTTTTTATGAGGTTCCTTAGACATTGAGGCCCTTAGGAAATTTGCCCCCTTGTCCCCCTCTTGGACTTTTACATCTCAGTGGCCCTGCTTAAGATCATACTTTAGGTCTTAGGATGATCTTGTTTTTGGCCTTTTCAAACATTCTTTTATCAATCTCTTTACCTTGACAAACCTTTAAGAATTTGGATAACTGCCACTGATGGTAGTGGTAGGTGCATAGTTCAACTCTCAATCATTAATTTCCCTGAGATGTAAAATTGATGTAAACAGGAAAAGTGCCGAAAAAATATGCACACACTTAAGAATCAATGAGAAATTCGATACACACTCAAATGTGCACACTTATGACAAATGCATCCTTGGATTCTCTGGTAATAGCTTGTGCACCCCCGAGATTTCTTCAAAAACTGCCATGAAATCCAGACCAGCTGATGATGTGAAATAATTCCCTGCCTACATAAAATACTTTGCACTCTGGCAGCCAAGTATGTGCCGTTGGTTGCAGTAAGAAAATCCTCCACAAATGGTTTATTCCTGCTTAACCATCAGCAGTAGAAACTATTCACTGCACATTAAAATTCTTTGCATTCTGGTAAAATCTGAGAGGGCATAATGCAGCGTGCATATCTTCACACTAAAGTGACGGGCTATAATTGTGGACATCAGATTTTTGGAGGCAGAAAACAATAACAGAATGACATTTCTTCAAAAGCTTAACAAAAAACGTAAAATTACCTTTTGGCTGGCCTGCATTATCCATCTGCTCAAAGACTCTCATGTCTTCTAAATAATCGATATCGCTCTCAGAAATTTCTTGTTCATTTTGACTGACTTCTTTGTCATTGTTTTCACCACCATTTGTTGCCATTTCAGATGAGGAGGTTTCAGGCGATATTGGGTTATAATCTCCCACAAAACTGTCTGAACTATCTGGATGCGTTTTCACAAGATGAGATACCATTTTATTGCGTGTGCTATCAGCTAATTCCAATGGCTCTTGTGTAGAAATTTTATCCCTCTCTTTGTTGACAATTAGGCCGGCGTTTTTCTTCTCAACTCGCGAAACAGTTCCCCCGCCGGAAATGACTTTGAAATCATTTTCAGCACACTTGTGCACTGAATTGACATTCATATCCTCATTTTCAGGTCCATTTTTGAAGGAAGGGCTTAAATTTGTCACTGGCGGTGCGGTAGAGTCATCATTACTCAGACAATGTTCAGTCATTTGATCGGGAGCCATCAATCTCCCCGCCATTTTGCCTTTGTACCTAAATAAAACATTGAATAGAATTCTTCTGCGTTCCTTTTTCCTTCTGCGGGATTACTCAAATGACGTCATTCGATAGCCCACAATGACGCATTTTTTAAGCATTTTTGACAACATTTTGTTTACCGTTTTCTAACTTGAGACCTGCTAGAGCATTAAAACAAAATTAGATCCCCTGGATGTAGAAAATATTTGAAAATAATATCTGTTAATTGCTGAAAGTTAACCTAACATAAAACGGAACGGAGGTGATTAAGTTCATCTTTTGCAGCAATGCCTAACAGTAGGAATGAACGGAATGAAATTCATTTGGGGGAGGGCTGCCATTGTATTGCTTTCACTTCAATAGCTCCACCCCTAGTGGGGCTCCAGCCCCCAAGCCCTACCTCCGCTTCCGACGGCATTGCTTTATAAAGTCAATTTTTTATTCTTGAATTCATTCAGGGAATTTTTCTTTGGTGTTTACAAAGGATTTACGGTTTAGCAAACAACATGTAATTTCTTCAAATTTGAGGTATTTTGTTTAGGTCCACTTATTGTAGTCTCCATTCCAGAATGTCTCCAGCAAGACTTTTCATTAATAGAAATGAATCCAGTGGGCCCTGGATTCCTCTGGTTTGTCGTTTCAGTTTGTAAATAATGTCAATTATCAATTAAGTGGCTGATACATTTTGCTATTTTATGAGTGTTCCCCCACTTGGAAAGGGATCGTTCGTGTCATTTATGACGTAGAAAAGACTGGGTTCTAGTCATGAGGAAATTTCTAAATATTCCAAGCGGGTCATTCAAAATAAAATGAGATGGCCTACTTTACTTCCAGTTTCGCTTGCAGTCTAGTACATTACGGAAGAAACAGGACACAAGGAGAGGTGGCTAAAAAGGTAAGTACCAAGATTTTCCAACTATTTTACCTTTGAAATGTTATTTGGCTGCTAGTTCAAGTTGGTGATGGGTTTCCTCCATACCATATATATAATGTTGTTTACGGTTAGAGCTTTCGTTGTAGAATACAAATGGCAACACAAAGTGCTGCATCAATCAAAAGATGTGAAGTCCAAGTTCCCGGTGATAAAGAAAATAAAAAACTAGCATTTGTGCTGGAAAATGTTCTAACCAAAGAGGTTCAACTTTTATGTTTTAAAACGTACCCTATAATCTTTACTATATTGCATCTTTAATTTGTATCAAGTATTGTGATTTAAAATTGTTAAATAAAGTGAATAGATAATAGACCAAATAGGAATGCAGTTTATACAATTGCAGTGCTTAAAGATGCTTTTTAAAAATACTCTGAATTGTGGTTACAGGGTCTTTTGTCCTTCTATCCGAGATCTTAGATGTTCATGCCGTGTAAAATGCCTTTTAGTGTGAACTTTCAATTTTAATGCTATTTATTGTCCTACCTTCCCAGTGTCTGCAAAAGCAGGGCAGGTCTGGTATACAAACAGCAGACTGTTTTTCTGAATGTATTCCCAGTATTAGAGTCCAAAAAATACTTGAAGTTTACTTCTGATCACACAAATATCGTTTTAAATCAAGCCTGCTGTATCTTTATCTGGTGAGGAGCTATCACACTTTCTAAACTGGTTGCTTAGAGATAGAGTTAAAAGGTCAGAATTGGCCTTATTTAAAAAATGGTCCCCTTAGAGGTGTTTGCAAACAACAGCAGAAAAAGAGAAGGACAAAAAGAGCAATAGAATTTGAAGAGATTCTGATTTGCAAAATTTGGTAATGAATACATCAAACACATTGTTATTAAGTTATTGAATTTAACTAAGGCAGTTTTAAAATCATAAAATCACATAACAAAGAATATTCAGCCAAAATCTTACCCCTCAAAAGAAATTTTTATTTAGACAACATAGAAGCCAGCTAAGAGCTTGGGGCCTCCCAGTCTCCCTCCCCCCATCTCCCTCCCCCCCCATGGCACCACCATTGGTATCTATCAACAGTCCATTGAAAAGTATTTGATTTCTATTTAGGAATGTGATGAACTGATCAAGTTAACTGAAGAAAAAGGATATGAGGTTGCACTTCTCAACACCGGTGGTGGAAGGTTTTTGTTTGTTTTTTTCTGTTTGCTGCAGATATGGATCCTCATTTCAGTTAAATGTCTTTTAGAGTTACCTTATAAGCTAGCATAAGGCAATATTGATAAGTTGATATTGATAAGTTATAAACATCACCATATGTTAGCTTATATATATAAGGTAAGTCCTATGAGGTCACATCCATGGAAATTATTGCAGTGAAACTGATAAGTGCAGTATCATTGCCCCTTGTCCCTAAGTTGTCACAGTCTTTATCAAATACATCTCAAATATTCTCAATAGAATGACAAAAAAGAAAGTGTGGTTCATTCTTTCTCCTACATAGGTGCATTCAAAATCTTTAAGTCTGTGTTTTCTTGGGTGGAAAGTCTTTGAAAATACTATTTAGATCCTTGATTTGTAATTATTTACATTCACTTTTGTTTCCAAAAGCATTATAAGATACTAATTTGCTAGCTATTTGCATGAAAAAACTCTTGCTTCTCAATAATGAGCTACAATCTATTGATTTTTTGCTATTTAGGCAAGTGCTAGCACCTGAAATTAGGTCCAGCTATCGATGTATCTGGGATAGTGTTGAAAGAGCAGACTGGCTATGGCAGAGAATAAGAGACTATGTTCCTGAAAAGTGGGATGGTAGAAAAGCTATTGGATTAAATGAGAGGTGATATTAATGGGAATTACATGCAAATTTTACTTAAAATTGAGATATGGAGCTTATGCTCCAGTTGCAAGCTCTTTTAACTAGAATCTTTGATAATTTTATTTTTATAGTTACAATTTTTACATAATTACATCACATTGGAAGACTGACTGCGCTGCTTAATTTATTTTGAATGGAAGAAATGTTGAGCAAAATGTTTACGTCACTGACACAATCTGAACAGCCATTTTTTCCTTTTTTGTACAGGCTTAGGTTCTTGCGTTATGACAATGGCCAATTCTTCAAACCTCATTATGATGGGTCATATGTCAGAGACAATGGTGAGATCAGTTGCATTACATTGCAGCTGTATCTAAATGAGGTAATCAATGAAATCATTTTCCTTCAGAGAATAGTATGACTGTAACAATGGGGATGAATTTTCTCCAATGCTCACTTTAAGAACATTTCTGCAGTACATTTGTATCTATATTGGTATTTGCGACTCATGTCCCCCATTTTTCCATTATTCCCAAAACAGTTTTTTGGCATGTAATAATTTTTAAAGTGACACAATCAGGTATCTGTATGTGGCTGAAGTAAGCCTATTTACAATTACAGGGTAAGGGGAGTTTGGTGGGCCAACCACCAGCCCCTTTTTCGAACTGCCTAATTACCTTTTTATCTGATTTTCGGAATGCTCTTTGATGCTTTATCCTTTCAAATAAGATTTTGGTTTTTGATAGGGGTATGAAGGTGGCTGCACAACATTCTTACATCCTCTGTTTGGAAAAGAATCCGGATACCTCCCTGTTCAAGTTAAAACAGGTGAATAAAGCCACTGCTTCAGTTTTGAATTTGACTTCTGTACATGTTGCTGTAAAGGAGCTGCACATGCTTTTAGTCTATAGTGCAGGATGTTTCTAAGATGCTACTTCGAGTTTCATGCTTAACGTTGTCATTAGAAAACTGTCTTAAAAGGTTTTTAAGTTCATCTTTTTAAAGAGGAACAAGCTGTCAAGACCCTCGGAGTCCAGCCCTCAATCTGCTCTCTTACTCCTGATTGATTTTTGGTCAAATTAAATTGATTTGTTGAAAATCTTTAATTTCAAGGTATGGTCTTGGTATTTGAGCACAGAATATTACATGAAGGATCCACTCTAATAAATGGCAGAAAATATACAATGAGAACTGATGTAATGTATCAGCGAAAGTCATATTGAGGTAAAAGTTTGAATCAGAAATAAGCAGTTGTTTATGATCATTGTTGTATATGTATATATTATATACAAGGTATTTGTGAGTTGTATATAATGCGTCTTAAACTATGATTGATTTTAAGATACAATGTATTTGCATTAGAGAAGGTCATGAGCGTAGCAGATGCTGCATGTTTAGAGAGGCTTAATGTAGATCTTGGACAAATATTATTGCTCCATTGAGATAGAAGTGTCCGATTAGAGCATGCAATGCAGTGGTGGCGCTAGGTTTCCTCCGACAAAGGGGCTAGCACTTCCGACGGAGGGGCTAATTTTTTTAGAGAACGATAGGGCTAGGGGGCGACAAGGAATTGTAAGGGTACTGGAGACCGAAGGCGAGCGTTGCGAGCCGAAAATTCGGGGGGTCCGGGGGTACTCCCCCGGGAAAATTTTGGTGGCTACACCCATTAGATTGGCTAAAAATGCTATCAAAATGGTGTAATCGTGTTTTTTACTACGTTTTTTGACATATTACTAAGGGCACGTTTGCCCCCTCCCTTGCCCCTCCTAGCAAAGGGCAGGAGGGGCGCTTGCCCCCCCGCGCCCCCCTTCTCCGGCGTCCCTGGAAATTTTTTTTGAAAGCTGCCTCTAGATAAGCTTAAAACTACTCTAAATCTTTACAACTCATCAAACGTTGCCAATTCAAGTAGGGCCTATCTTTGGAAAGTATGAATTTAAATAAAAAGCAACCAACTGAACTTAAGGAAAACTGGAACACAACGTAACTTTATAGGAACAGACCTAAGCGGTGGAATACGCACTTCTACATATCGAAAATTCAAGTCCAAGAATCAAAATTGTTTCACAGAGCAATTCTACTCTTCGGGAACTTAGCCTTAAATCTGTCTACTACTGAGTCCAAGTCAAGAGCACTTCCACGGGCACGATGAATACCTAGCATCATCAGACTGTCTAGACGCTCGTCCTTCATAAGTGAGCGCAGATCACTCTTGATGAGGCGCATAGAGCTGAAGCTGCGTTCACATTCGGCTGAAGAGACTGGCAAAGTGCATGCGATGGATACAAGCCGGTGCAGCTCAAAGAAAGCTTCATTTAGCTTTTCCAAGTGTGCCTCTAGTTGCAGAAGTGTGCTTGGGCGGTGTTTTTCTTCTTTTCTTGAGAGCATATATTTAAATGTGGCAATTTCACTGCGTAGTGCACCAATTTCAGACTGAAAAAGCTCAGCAAAATTGACAAGAGTTGTTGGGTCCAAGTAGCTTTTCGACTTGGGGGCCAATGCAGTTATGCCTTTCATGATCTTTATGTTTTTTTCGTCAAACCGCTTGCAAAGTTCTGCAGTTGTTCTGTTTAGTATTTCTTTGACATTTTGTACGTAGCCATCAAACCCGCTTGCTACTTGAGGCTCTGAAGATGCTTCCACAACAAACTCTCGAAGAGAAGCAGGCGTTGCCCTCTTTCTTGGTGGTCTTTTTTCTTCCGGCAATTCCAAGCGATCCGCTGCTTCTTCGGCAGTATCCCAGAACTCTTGAATCTAACACTGAAACACTGAAACGGGTAACATTTGTTGCCATATCGCTATCGCACAAAAATATTCCGATGTTGTAGGTTGGTTATAGCAAGCAAGATTTGGACGAACTGCACTATCCATAACATAAGATCAAATTTAACAGCATGCGGAAAACACCTGGTACTGAACATCTAAACAACCAATTCAAACTTCTTATAACAGATTATTATTTACCATGAAATTGATGTGTCGATGAGTTGTTTTGGGATGAGCTTCCTGAATTCTGATAACAGTCCTTTTAGAAATTTCTATTTCCGCCAAAACTTAAAAAATTCGCTCCGACAAAAAAAATTCAAGCATAATTTATCTTCCGACGGAGGGGCTAGCCTCCTCCGACGGGGGGGCTGTAGCCCCCCCTGCCCCCCCTCTGGCGCCACCACTGATGCAATGTGATATATTTTGCCTGATTAGGGGGCTGCAGACCTCCTCTTCTTTATTTACCTGCCTTGTGGTTTTGGCAGGAAAGTATTAAGTATATTATAAACTATGTAAGAAATAAAGTTGTATGTTTAATTTAATGGCATTATGTTCGTTGAAAATTTGATTTGTCTCTGCTTGTAGAATTTGATTTTTCGTTACAGAACTTCTTAACTTGAGCGTTTGAATGCGTGAGAATTGCCCTGTAAATCATCAGGGTTGCCCTGTAATTGAGTATTGCACTGTAAATCCTCATGCTAGAATCGAGAACTACCGATGCAAACGTCTGTGGGTTGAGTCTGGTCAAACTTTCACAGCATATGTAAAGTGTAAGGGAGCCGTCATTTCTCTGTAATTCCAGATGCATGATTCATGAGGTGTGGTCACATCAAGTGGAATTGCCAGGAGACTATTCCATATGAACAGCTTTGCCGTGTCCCAAAAACTGCCTTTGGAAGCCAGGTAGTAAACATTACAAATAGAAAAAGTCCTCGTCCGATCTAGGAAGCCCATTTCTACACGAAATGTGATTTCAGTTTGGTTTTTTGCCCAGTTGGCTGTGCTATGTTTCTTGGTGTTTTTGGAAAATACAGTAAAATGTTATCCCTAATATCTTTATTTGAGATAAAATTTTACATTTCCACGAGTCGATGCTCTATAAAAACGCGAAAACATCGGCTATAAATAAGATTATGATGACAAAAACATTTGAATACATCAGTTTAAATGCACAAATTGAACTTGAATATTCCCTGTTTTAATTCATACAGGCAGATTTACATCTTTGCGAAGCAACTCGTCAGAAAACTTTATTCGAGTATGAAGTCAAGCATATTTTCGTCTCTAGCAAAACGGTTGGTTGTGTTATGCAACGGTGGCTTGAACGAGGCGTTTTCAATGGACTTTGCATGGTTTAGTGAACCGGTAGTTTTTTTAAAAACCAATCGAAAAACAACTATGTTTCAAGAAACTTGAATTTCTAAGAAATAATGTTTTCGTCACTTACAAAATAGGGTGTTATGTTTGTCTATTGAAACCTTAGCTACACCCTTTTTTAATAAGTACAACCCTTATAAGAAACATCAGGCTGATATTTGCCCAAAAAATAAAATCAACATAAGAAACAATGCAGGCTGAAATTCAATAAAATTCAAGAAATAAAATACCACCAAAAATTGAAAAATTAAAGAAAAGTAACAGAAAAACAGAAAGAATTACTTTCTCAAGGTTTGTCCGGATTCTACTATTCACAGGAAATTCCATTAAAGATTGAAAAACTTAAAAAAAACACGTGAGGCTGAAATTTGCGAAAAAAAAGAAACACCAGGCTGAAACTGGATGCAAGTGAGAAGGGCGTGTAGAGCAGAATATCGGTGTTGAAAACTCCATTTTTGAACAGCAACCTTGTTATTGCAAGGAAACGTTTGGCTGCTGTGATAACCAGAAGAAACTTGAAGGCAGGTACGAAAAGGGAATGCATTGCCTGTTGAACATTTCAACGTTATATTTTGGTGTGTGAGGCGAACAAATACATCAGTTTTTGAGGAGATACAGCCGAGATGTTCGTTAGAAGCAAAAATTATGAATCAAAAATTCCCTTACTTTGGACACATTATGAGGACAGAAAACAGTCTAGAAAAGCCATTAATGCTCAGAATGTGCGAAGGAAAACGAAGGAGAGGCAGGCCAGCTGCATGTTGGCTGGATGACATCAAGACGGTGAGGAAACTCTCGTTAAAAAATCTGCGGGGGGTGTCGACTGGATGGGACAAGATGATTTTGGTGTCAGCAAACAGTTAGAAATTTTCCAAAAATGTTTTTTCATACCTTAAAACTAAAACATCCAGAGTCAAAATTATAATGACCTTTTCGAATTTCCGAAAACCCTACCACTGTTCATTGTATTCCTTTTGGGAGATCTATTATACAGGTGGTTACACTCAGTCTCGAGACTGCTAGCAATTCCTATTCTGGCCCCATGAGATCGAGGCCGCTAGCAAATATTTTGAATGACGTCAACCTACATGATGACAGCAGGAAACAGGAAACACAAGAAGTGGAAAAAAGATCTTGTGGAAGAACCGGAAAGAGATATTATTTGCAATGCATTTTATATAGATAATGCCAATACTTCCTTGTAGGTGAATTGGCGGTATGATTTTTTTCACAGCAGCATTTTTTCACCCAAGTTTTAAAGATAGAAGTTTTGTTTATCAGTATAACTTACAGGTTTTTACTTATTTATTTTAAGTAGAGTAAATTGCAGGTACACATCAGCTGCAAGCTGCCAGTATCCTACCTGCTCATCAATAAAATTATGTAGCATCCTGACGATCGAGGACGCTCTCCAGGTCACATGACATAAAGTAATCACGTGACAGACGTTATTATCCAATCTCTGTGATGTATACATAACCGGATCTTTGTAATCTTATTCAGTTATGAATTGTTAAGAATGTGTTTTCTTTGGTCCACCATCTCAACGCTGTAATTAAAAACACTTTGCACCAAACACTAGAGTAGAGGAGAGGGGGGAGGGGGTACCCTGTGTCGACCAAAGATTCGGATTAAAAGCATTAATTTTAGCATTGAAATACAAGTTAAAGAAAAGTATCGGTGCTGGCGTTAAAGAAAAGTATCGGGCAATCATCATAACTATGGGCTCCGACGCAGGTTGGAAAGTAGGGGGGCCAGAGGAAGATTTAACAAACATAACAAAGGATTTCGAACAAAGCTCTATTGTTTTTGAAAAAAGTTGGGGGCATGGCCCCTCGGCCCCCTTTCATCGGACGTCCTGATATCCCCTCAGGCGCGGATCTAGCCAAACGTTTGACCGGCTTCGGGGTATTTTACCCCGTTATGGCCCTGTGTGTCAATGGTGCATGAATATTGATAAAAGATGCACTGATAATGAAAATGTATGAGGACAGCAAATTATGATTAATTTGCTATCTCGTTATCTGAACTGTCAAAATTTTACTCCGTTGAGATAGCTCTTTGATCCTCTTATTGCAACTTCGATTCTAATTTTCATGAATTTTCCGAGAAAGAAAGTCTAATACAAGAATCCTAGAACCAGTGCTGAGGAGAGGGGGGTCAGGGGGGGTCACTGACCCGGGGGCTCTTGGCTATAGGGGCCCATAAATAATAACTCAATTTAAAAAAATTTATAAGTAATAATCCAGCCTCTCCATCACCACAAACTGTCATTTATAAGAGACAATAATGACACAAATGTCCATGAATAAGGTAAGGTAGAGGTAGTTTGAGTGTCTAAGTGTTAAATATATTTTTGTTAAGAATTTCTCATCTTTGGGAGCTTGGGCTAAAGAAGTTGAAAAGCTTCTGAATGTTGCCAAAAATGTAATTACAACAGGCAACATACAGCAACATGCATGCTATACAGATTTTCACTACTACATGCACATCTATTTGCAACAGTGTGTCGGTTGTGGTCAATTAGTTAACAAATTAATCATTTTTCATTTTCCAAGACTTTTAAAAATTTTTAAGAAATTTTCATGCATTATGATGTTTAAATATCAGTTATGCTCAATTGTATGAAACAGCAAACAGAAGTAATAGCCACCAGACAATGGCCTAGATAGAAAAAGTCATTTTCCGACAAAAATTTAATAAGCATTAATATTATTTTCATAAATTTTAACATAACATAACGACATCGAAACAGAAATGAATAAATATTTGATATATTCAGATATTCATATGTTTATTCAACTTTAAATTCTTTCCTATCAAAACATAGCAGTTAAAGAAACATAGAAAACCATGTTACATTTCCGACAAAACCAGAGGATTTCCGACAAAATAGCAATTTAGCTCTACAGGGGGCTTTTTGCCCCCTCTGATCCCCTTCTATCTACGCCACTGCCACCAGAGCAGTTTAGCCACCATAGCAATTTTAGCAACCAAAATAGCCACCATGGCAATTTTAGCAACCAAAATAGCCACCATGGCAATTTAAGCAACCGTCTTTTTCAAAAATTCCTGGGGGAGCATTCCCCATGCCCCTAGAAACATATGCCTTAGGCATGTTTTTCTATTTATCTTTCGTCCTGACCCGGGGCCCATGAATCCTCTCCGCGGCTCTATTCAGTATGTAAGCACATGAACTGTAGTCAGACACATATCGCAGAGAAATATTGCTCTGAAGATTTGACCGGTTTTCTGAAACCTGTGCAACCTGATCTAGTCTAGATCCGCGCCTGCCTCTACCTCTCATGATAAGGTCTTGTTCCAGTAAGAAAGCATAGAAATTTCGAGTTACGCTGCTCCATTTGAATTGATCATTTATAGGTCAAAACCGAATTGATCAAAACCGATCCCAACATCACTACGAAAACTGAATTGTAGGAAAGTACCAATGAATTCCTAATAATGTCATTTGGAAAAGACTTTGAAGCCAGGAAGGTTTGAAAGCGTGGTTCAGTGTAATCCAAAGGTTACAATTCATACCTAATGAAGAAAGATTTGCCCCGTACCCCACTATCCTTTCAGTATTTTGTGCCCCGTGCCCTGTGAAAAACCCATCCTGACTCAAAGGAAATGGGTCAACTATAAACATTGGAAATCCAACATGAATTCTTTTTACACTGTGGTTTCATAATTCTGAGTATCAACAGGAAGTACCTGACTTGCCTCAGGAGTTGTCAGTCAACCCTGAGGAGATCAATACTAGATAGCACATTAGAAATCACCCTGTGTTTAGAAACATGGGTCTGTAGAAAACAGTGAAGGATCAATTTGGTTCAAACTATTTGTGTGTTTTGTTTATAGCCTGCCAAGACAGTTCAAAGAATTTTTCGTATTTGAATCATGATTCTCTATAGATGGCTGCTGGGTTGGTTTGCTTTGTGTTCGTTTGGCCTATATGAAATCGAAGCTATGTCACGAAAAGGCAACTTGCATAAACAAGGAGAAGAGGTTTGTCTGCAAAAACTTGATGCCTCTAGATTTCAGCCTGTCGTCATGATATTTGACATTATCGTTATTCTGTGGTGTAATTCTAGAAAAAGATTTTAGATTTTTAATTAAAGGAGTAAAATTGATCGTAATTGTCAGCTTATTCTTGATTTACACAGCTCGTGGCCTTACTCTCAGAGCCCGCGTCATCGATTCTAAATTGAGAGGCCAGCAATGTAAAGAAATTGCCTATAAACCTCTCCCCAGCCTAAATGTTTTCTAACGCTGTTTTACTTCTGGATTTTGGTTCAATCCCAGGCACCGCAGAGAAGGGGGCTAAGGGAGCTATAGCATCCCCCCTCAATTTTGCCAAAATGCAAAAATTTTAAGAAATGAACCATCAGTCAAGCCTCTTTTCATTTGCTTTTAACCCCCTCACTTTTTAGCCCCCCTACATTTCTCAACGCTCCGCCGTGTTCGAATTAACACGTCCTTGCCCTCTTGGGTCCTTGTTTGATAGCAGCAAATTCATTTTGATGAACAAGTATACCTGCATAGATATTAGTTCATAATTTTTTTGCTATGCTTTTATCATTATTTCCCCTACAATTATTTTGCTATGTTTTGTTATCACTTTATAATTAGATTTTGGCTGTATGTTTTTACAGATCAGTGATCTGACGATCACATAAGCGTGAAACTCGGAGTAGCGACTTAGAACCGTCTTGTTCTATACATCAAATAGCGGGTTTTACAATTATTATGTTGTTATCTATGAAAAGTTTGGCCAGATTGAAATATTTAATTAAATGAAAAGGTGGGCAGGCTATGCCCCTTGGCCCTCTTGTAGTGCGAGTCCAATTGTAAGTTTCTTACAGTTATGATCCTAACTCTTTATTGCACCCTTTTTCCCAGTTTATCACCCTCAATCACTACAGAAAGCTTAACTTTAGAACTTTTTTGAGTAAATAGATCAAGAAAACCACAAAGACCAAAATAGAATTTGTTCTTGGCGCATCGCCAGATCTAATCGTTCTATTGCAATCGTTTTATTTTTTGCTTTTAGACCAAACTGTTCCAAATTTTCGCTTTGTTTAGTACTCTAAAGTATATGTAAAGACTGCTGTGACATCAAGACGTTTTCCAGATTCACGTTTATATTACTTTACTTCCAATTTATTTGCCCACATTCTCAATTAAGACAATTAGTGTAGAGACACTAGTTTCCGTAGTTCCCCGCTACGACAACCTGTTTTACCAGATTGAGAGGGGACTATTTCTATACCAGATGTGGATTAAATCAGTCGATTCCATACTAACTTTTAAGCATTATGTTTTCAAACATCAAGATAAAAAGACTTCACCAATGTTGAATTTTCTGATCTTATATTTGTACCATTATCTTTTTAGGATCATCTGAAGACGCACATTAAAAGTTCCACAGGTGACTTTATTTCCATTTTTTATTGATTTTGTTCCTCAAACATTGACATCAGAGAAGTGAGACTGGTACACACTTCCAGCTACACTAGTTTATTCCGTGAAGAGAGGCACGTGGTCCCAAATAGAGTCGTACATATTTGTCCTGTACACATTTTTGTCTTTATTTCCTTATAATTTGTCGAATGAAAAACTTTCATAACTCTTAGTGAAAGTTTGGACATGCTAAGAACTCGAGCCCAAGACCAGTGGATTTAGGCGATCGTCACACAAAACACCGAAGCTTGACCTTTTTTCATAAATTTGCTGAAGCATCAATTTAAAGGCAGGGAAAACAGATTTCTGTATACCGAAGGCCGGTTATCTTTAGCGATTTCTAAGATTCGTACCTGATATCATAGACATAGGTATAATCACTTTTGATATTCTCCAAACCTATTATAATTCTGTGTATTTTCAATGATGTTTCCAGGCATATTCAACCTTCCTCGTTTTCGCTCCACAGACACAGTAAAGAGGTTCCGCCGCCAACTTTCATCGAGGTACGCCAAACTCCTGTTCATCAATCTCTCTGGAAGAGAAGTTTATGTAAGCATTTTGGCACTTTATTTAACATTATTACATTTCTAGCTTTAATCAAATTTAAAGTGTTTGATGATTTAGAAAAAATTTCAGTTTCTCATAATATGGAAAGATGAAACCTGAATTGATTTTCATTTCTGTGCATTTCCCGTTAAACTCCGACAATACAAGGAAATGTATGTGGAGAATGGAATATTGTTCAGTTTTGAAAAATGGAAAACCTTAATTTATTTTCTGCACTCGAAGTGAAGAAGTGTGGGAACTCAAATCATTTTGGAGGGTATAGTCCTTGCTCCTTGAAGTTGTTGCAATGACGTCATTAGGCTTAGGGGCCAGAGGGCTGTTTACCCTAACCCATGTTTCGAGGTTTATTGTTTTTTTTGTTTTGGTAAAAGGTCCCTGAAGAAGTAGACACTAAAATTCCTGTTTTTTAATACCATGTCGAAATTAGTAAAGAAGTTGGTTTCCTTGCCCCCCTCTGAATTTATTCGCCACGTATTTATGCCTTTGAGGTAATGGTTTCCTTTTCTTTTTCCATCAAGATTATATATATGGATTACTACAGAAATCCTGTTAGGTTCATGCATTTGCGGAGAAACGAGAAGCGAGCATTAACGACCCGTATTCATACAACGTGGTATGCGTACGACGCAGTGGGTCGAGAGTACATGGAAATCAACGGGAAGTACAACCATCTTGTTCGTCGTAACCAAGGTGGGCAGACGAGCGATCTTTTCATAAGATCAAAAGGTTAGTAATTGCTTTCACTGGTGTATAGAAAGACTTATGGAAGTTGTAACTGGAGGGCACCAAAGGTAACTTGCCTCGTTTAGCTGTGCCCACTAGAGATCTAAAGAAAATACTGCTTTTACCAAACATAGTACCAATTCCTACTCATACCTCTCCAACTTTGAAATGGTTTCAACGTCATTATCTGATTCCTACGTCTCTCGCTATCTCTCCAAATTGTTTACTTCTATTTACAGATACAGCAGAATCTCGCAATTTTGATTTCTGTAAGGGCCAATGAAAAGTTCGTAATAGCGGGTTTAGTAATACCCAGGGTTCGTGTTACATTTAGTATTCCAAGGGAACAGACTTTTAAATCGTAATAGCGAGAAGTTCGTTATAAGCGGGGCTCGTAATAGTGAGATTAAATTGTCCTTTGAAACTTGCAACTTCTGGGGAAAGTTTCCAGTTTACAGCATTCCACTTATGTCGTAACTTAAGTTTTGTTCCTATAAACTAGAAATATGAGTTATATTTCTTTAGTTATGAGCTGATTTGGTCCAGTTTATACTAGCTGCCCCGATGTCCGTTTTGTTGCCTATGTGGTTTATTCAATGAACTTCTTCTTTGACTAAAAAATTACTTTTCATTAATAGATGGAAAAACTGCGGACCCGCCCAAGACTAAAGTCTCAGAAAAGTACCTCGAAGTGATGGTTATTGCAGATTCAACCATTTACAAAAAGCATGGAAATAAGACGAAGAAATATCTATTGACAATAATGAATGCTGTAAGTAAATGACTTTCTGAGGTTAATGATAATCTTGATAAGGTGCACTTTAAGCTAGTACGCTTAGACCGTGCCCTTTATCATCGTTGTGTTCACTTGACATGAAGTCCATGCCAATAATCGTAAAATTTCTTAAAGCCCTGGTCAAACAATCCAACATTTCACCCAATATTTCGCCCAATATCATGTTATTCGATCTGCGTGAAGAAATGTTAGGTGAAATGTTGGATCGTTTGACCAATGTTGGATCACATTCCAACATGAAAGAAAAAATTTTGGGCGAAATGTTTGGTAAAATGTTTGATCGTGTGACCAGGGCTTAATGCGTTAAATTTGCGATTCTTTTTGACAATTTTATCAATATTGCCTTCAGAAAGTTTCCCAAGATCTGGAGAAGGTATTTCAAAAGAGAACTGATGAAGATACTACAATGAAATACTTTAGTCATTCGAAACACAACCTCTTGCTGTCTAGCAGCTTGAGAATTCACTATCATTTAAACGAATCAGACAATTTTCTCCGAAGCTCGATGTCCTTGTTTTCGGATCCGGTGTTCTAAATGTTCTTCTAATTTGATCGCTTTTGCTTAAGATGTGAGAGGAAATTTCTACATTCTTAAATCTTTGATTTCAGGCAAAACAACATTTTTACCACAAGACATTTGTGTTTAAAATGCACCTTGTTGTTGTACGATTGCTTATAATCAAGGATAAACGAGTGAGTTTCGATTTTCTATTTCATTTATTATCCAACGAACGTATAATTTCATGCAATCATTTCTCAAAATTTTGCTCTGTTCGTCGTATTACAGTAGTCATGTAATGTTATTGATATTTTCTTTATTCTATTTCATCCAAATTTCCTAGCTAAAGTTGCTTTTGTGAATAGTTCTTCCTCGCAAAAGACAAATTGTCTGTTTTTACGTCAACATGCACATGTCACGTGGCCGAAAAATGGGGGAGAATGGGCTCGAGCCCCTAAAATTCGCGTTTTTGTCAGAAAATTTAGGCCTTTGATCGACATCCCATTGAATCTGCTTTCTTGCCCGGGAATCATGGATCTAAGCCACTGCACATAACAACTTCCGTTCCGTGCTTTGGTACAAAGTAAACTTTCTTTGAAGAAGTACAACATCAAAGCTGTCTGCAATATCATAAAAAGAACAAAAGTGTATAAGATGAAATCAGTGAATTGAATCTGTAGATATACTATTTATACTTTGTAATTATGAAACCTCTATCCAGATCCACAGTTATCACTTATTTATTTTTTCGAATCCTAGCTTATCACATCCAAGTTCGACGTCAAAAATTCCAATTTCAAGACATTTAGTTTAAATGTAGCACTACCTCTATTTTTTAGAACGACTTCAAGATTTCCGAAAAAAACGAGAGAAGCAGTTTGAGGAGTGCTTGCAATTACGCAGCAGCATTAAATTATCCGTCAGACACGGACGAGCGACATTTTGATTTTGCTGTGTTGTTTACGCGAAGGCGGTTTGGTCATACAGGTTGTTCAGCACTGTTTGTATAATTTTCTGCCTTCAAGAAAAACAACAATATCCCATGACAACATATCCCACTAGCAATATCTATATAAAGCATTTGACTAACAAATGATAAACTAGCAATTAAATCCCTTAGAAAGTGTGTACAGCTTTCCGAGCACTCTACATTATTCCTTATATCATACTATATATTAAAATAGATGTATTCTCCTTAATAATATAATTTATTGCAAGTAATAAGTTTCATGCGAGCTTGTAGAAGAGACAAACTAAAAAAACATAGTTTATTGTAAGATTCCCATACTATGCTTGTAACCCATCCTATGCTTGAAACTCAAATAGAAAATAAAGATCCTGTCTATCTCGGATTGCTGAGTAAAAACATCTATTTTTACATCTTGTTGATTTATTGCAAATTTAGCGTCTTGCTCCTTGAACTAGGCCAGGCTTGATATGAAATACAATTCCTGGCGATGAATCTAAAAGGAGACTTGATAACTGAAAATTTCAATTGCAGGATTCACACCCTTGTTCCAAATGTGCAACATGAGACACGCTTGCACCCTGGTTTTGGACAGCGGTCTGTCCTTAGCGCATGTTGTGGCACACGAAATTGCACATTCGTAAGTTGAACAAAATATTTGTTTTACATGATTTGTAATCTAAGGGCGTTGTGGCTGGGAGGCGGGGGCTTGGGGGCTTTTACAACAAACCTTACTTGAGCAATGAGCCTTTCTATTTTAGATCCATTACAGGCATAAACCGATAGACTCCTCTTTACTAATTCATAGTTTCTTGGTCATATCTTAGTTTTAAGATTTTCACCTTGTGCAAAATCAGAATGTGTCACCCAAGATATGACGTATGATTTATCATCAAAAATTGTTTCTTGAGGAGTATGGATATTTGAATATCCGGTTACATTTTTGCTGTAATTTCACCTGTCTCTTATTTCACAAGACTTGGTGTTGAGCACGATGGTTTTTACAACGACTGCAGGCTGGATGGACTAAAAGGAGGAGTGATGGGAAAAGTACTATGGTCAAGATTCGACAATTATTATTGGTCAAAGTGTTCTCAGAGACAATTAAACATGACCGTGGAGTGAGTGCCTCTTTTACGATTTATTTGCCTCGTTTTGATCCAGGACCTTGTTGCTCTCTTTCTTGTTATCTGTTATATCTACACTGCTTGTTACCTGTGAATGAAGGAAAAGGAGAGGGAGCCAAAGACAACGGCTGGAAAGCAGTTTCTGGTGACATGGACTACATTATTCTAACATTTTCAACCATTTATGCCAACTTACAGTTAATGAAGATTGAATTAATGCTCGTCTTTCTCAAATTTTTTTCTAGCAAAACTATCAAGTTTTGATTTTTTAAATGAAGCTTTGATTCTTCTATGCTCGTGGAAATACCAGCTTTTACTAGGCAAAGGGCTAGGCTAGGCAAATACGTGACATGCACAGTTTTTGGAGTCGCAGTGAATTCAAAAGAAAGTAGGCAAGAGTTGTACATATTACTTAATGAATTGTTGTCCGGTTGAAGTCAATACGTAATTTCACAGCGAATTCACCCAATGTCGCATTCCTCTTTATGCATTCAAGAGAGTTATGATTCAGATCATGACGGTCATTCATTTATTCTGTGGTTGAACTCGGTGTGCTTGTTTTTGCTGAATGTCACAATTCGACATTCGATTGGTCGTATGTTTGCTAGGCTATTTTTCATCAACCAATCAGGCTATGTTGCTCTGGAGCTATGCTCGAAACGGAGTAGCACCATATAATTTTTCATATACAAAATTTCTTTTTAAGTTAGGTATATTTTTGTTCAAATAAGTTAGGTATATCAACGTGGAATACGTTGAACTACACTGTTTATTTACGTTTTAATGTGTTTAATGTTTTGATCAGTTATTTCTACTGTCTCAACGATAAACCAGTGGTGAACATATCAGACTACATGGTTTCCCTGCCTGGAGTTTACATGAACAGGGACGAGCAATGTCAAATTGCGTTTTATGATCATTACGGAAGATGCAACGCTGTAAGTATACAATAATTCAACAAAACTTTAGAATCTTCTCACATTAACGTGTAAAGACAGGCAATGCCTTTCTCTGTAACCGTTTTCTAAGTCTGCGAAAGGTTGAATTGAGATAAGTGTTATTTTGATTTTCGTAGACAGCCCCCTTTCTTGTAGTATAGATAAGGTTAGGTTAAAGTGTAGAAAAATAGCTAAATAGAACATAAATGCGGGATTTATTCTGTCAATATCACAATTCCGGACAAAATTGTTCAAACAAAACGAAATTTTTGCAATTTTCAATTTCACGTTGCGACTGTAAATTCGAATCCCCCTTTCCCTCAGAATCAATGCTGGATTAGTAGTTCTATCATTCTGTGCTTCAAAAACATGCATTCAACATCGGACCGGGGGAGGGGCAAAGAAATTTTTCAAAAGGAAGATCAAATGTAAACTTTTCTGGAAAAGGATTGTATAAAACCGACAACCTGGTGGGTCTTACTGATCTGATTAAAGACTCTAGGCTTTTTGTTATAGAATGCACAAATTCACAAATCAAAATGTATTATGCTATGCCACTGCTTAAATGAGTTAAATTTTATTTTATGTCATCCAGCCTTATCGTTATTATGAATGCAAACACTTGTATTGCACTCCTGTTGGAAGCGATATGGATAGGGACTGCTCGTTATACACACGACCGCCATTAGAAGGATCTTCTTGCAATGATGGTAGAGGGGTAAGTCTTCCTTTATTTTCCATCCTCAACAACCGTGATCATAAATCATCATTAATCATCCAATCAACAGTCATTATCATAAATCATCATTAATCATCCAATCAACAATCATAATCACAAATCATCCAATCAACAGTCATCATCATAAATCATCATTAATCATCCAATCAACAATCATCATAATTAATCATCATTAATCATCCAATCAACAATCATAATCATCAGTCATCATGAATCATACAATCAGCAATAATCATCGTCATCACATGATAATCACACAGTTGGGATTAATGTAGTCAATTGTGGCCATGAAAGCACTTTTGATTAATAGATTCTTAGCGCCACTGATAATCAATCATTAGCAGTCATCATCGATGACATCATTAGTCAACAATCATCCTCCATTTTCTAGTGGTGCGTGACAGGTAGGTGCTATCCTACTGGCCGTTTGCTTCCAGCTCCTATTCATGGTCGATGGTCCAGTTGGGGCAGTTGGAGCAGGTGCTCTGTAGAATGTGGTATTGGCATTAGAAGTCGTGAAAGATCCTGTGACAGGCCAAGGTACTTGATGCTGACTTCTAAAGAAATTACCTTCGTCACACACGATCACTTTTTCTTTGTATTTAAATTTAATTTAATAGCGAGAATTTGGTATCAAGGTACTTTTGAAGCGTAGTCCAATTTTGATTTGATTCAGTTATTTACTGTTAATTTGTACTTTAGTGGCATTGCTTGCGCTTATTTCTAGCAATACTTTCCTTCAGGCCAAAGTATGGTGGCAGAAAATGTCCTGGACAAGATACTGAGCTGAAACCTTGCAAGAAAAGGGTACTGTTTCTATTGCCATTAACACATTATACCAAGAGAGTTTGGGCGAAAGGGGACAATTTTCCCATTTATGATTTGCGGGATTTTTGATATATTTATTTTTAATGGCAACAATTTGTTTCTGTTTCACTACTTGCAAGAGTTCAAGTCTGAGCGTTTCCCAAAATAATCTTTGTCCAATCAGATATGGAACATCACTATGTTGAACTTCCCCTGATATACCATTCATATGAATTTTGCTTCAGTAGACTGTACAACATCAAAGTCCCTTCTAGTGCTTTCTCTTTTCATTAATTCTTCCAAAATAAAAAAAACCTAGGAGATCAGTGCTTTTTTCTGTAGGATTGTGAGGTCCCCAAGACATATATCGATGAGAGAAATCTTCATTGTAAGAATATGTATGGGGCCGACTGGATATGGCTTTCAAAACAAAGAACAGTGGAACTTGGTTAGTTTGATTAGATTTTCCCATCCCTTGCTATCTCGTTTATTGATTTCATGAAAGAATTCTACGTTGTTAAGAAACATTTTTACATCTGCCTAATCATGCAGTCATAACAGAATATTTTTAGCTTTGGATTCAGCTGTGGTGGTTTAAGATAGAATGACCTTTCACCAAAATGTTTTGTATTACTCTTAGAGGTCCGTCTTTGCCCTTGAAACGTGTTTTTACAGTTAAGACCCCATCCTTCTGCCACCTTTGTTCCCAGAATGCAATTTGAATTATAGTTCTTGTGTCATATCTCATCGATATATGAGAATAGCATGCAAAGATGTTCCTAATTATTTTAGCTGAAACCAATTTATGTGAATAAAAAAACAATATTTTTATTTGCCTTCAAAAACTTTGTCTTGGTAAAGTTATTTTCTTTTAGCCTCCACCCTACATGGTCTAAACTGCTCCTTTGAACGCAACTGCAGCTGGATACAGTTTGACAAAGACGATTTTGATTGGACGAGAGCCAATGGAAAGACACCCAGTCAGGGAACTGGGCCTAGTGATGATCACACTTTCGGGAACAAAACTGGTTATTTATTTTGAATCTTATTGAATGGTGGTAAATTTCGTCAGGGGTATCAGTAGAATGTTTCCGACAAAGGAGCGGACTAATCGGACTGGAGGTTGAACTATTTTCCTCACCCTAGGCTTATAAATGTGACTTTGAATTGTAACCTGCCCACGGAAGGGGGGGGGGGAGCGATCATGATTTGATGAGAAGGCAATTTTGTGCTATCCCTGGCAGTAGAAAAGCTATCATCGTAATGGAATGTGTCTGACAGATTTTCGGGGTAACTGCAAAACCGATTTTGACCATGCGATGGGAATTGAGTCTTGCCAGAGTCAATTTTGCCAAGAAAACTTCTACAGGAAGAGAAAAAGTAACTCAACTACAACATAGTTCAGAAACAGGCCGAATAATTGAATAATGAACTGAACCAAGTATAATTGTATTTGTCTCTAATGACCAGGCGTATGCCATTTTTATATTTACAGGTTACTACATGTTTATCGAAGCCTCCGATGGAGACGGAGATGAAAGAAGAAAAAAGGGTTATAAAGCTCGTCTTCTGAGCCCTATTATCAAAGTACCTCAGCTTTGTTTGTCATTTTATTATCACATGCTTGGTAGCCATCTTGGATCCTTGAATGTTTATAAGTTTGATAGCAAAGCGGGAGTGCTGTTATGGAACGAGACAGAGGATCGTGGTGATCGGTGGAACTTTGTAGAAATTGATATCGAAAGCTCAAGAGCTTTTGAGGTAGGGCCCATTTCTCTTTTTATCTACAAAACTGACACTAGTGTATGCGAAACCCAACCTTCAGTCACGCTCTAAATTCTCTTAGAAAAGATAGCAACGGTCTTTTTGAATATATTAAAGAAAATATTTTTTTAAGTTTTTAAAAGTTGCAATCAAACATCTATCATTGAAATCAAAACTCAATTGATTTATTTACTTTTAGTCTACTACGATTAAGATTAAGGGAATGTTTAGAACTACAGACAATAGATCTTTAAATTATAAACTAGTGAGAAATTTCCACTAAGGCAATGAGATTTTCCCACAAGTTAGCCAATAATTCCCTACTATACAGTGCCTATTAAAGAATATCGTTTTTAATATTAATATGTTGTTGTTTATTTGTTTAGATTCATTAACTAATTATTTGTTTATGACCATTATGTTCAATGGTGCATACTGGCCATTTTAACCAAGTCCCGTCTAGTAGAGATTCCTTAACATATCTCCTGACTTCAGCAAAGATGAAGTCTGTGGTTTTTTTTCTACTCGTTGCTTAGTCTTCGTTCACCCCAATTTTAGATTCACATCCTGGCAGTTAGAGGTTCTCATTATCAAGGTGATATAGCTATTGATGACATCAGAGTTGTCTTTGGCAGATGTGGAAAAACCGAAAACGTTTTAGGTAGTTTAAAGTTATTGGAGCTTTTTTAATGATTCTCAAATAACATCTTCTTTTAATGATTCAATCTTTTTTAACATCTTCTTTTTGCTTGTTTTATCTACTTTCAAAACATTTCTATAATGGGTAGTAAAACTCGAACTTTATGAAAAATTATTCTTTTTTATCTCAGGTTTTTATCTCCATCGCTACCACATTTTTTTTTAATCACTCTACAAAATTTTAAGTTTTTTCTTTATCTTACTTTCCATGTCTCCAGTATGCATGCCCATCGATGATTAAAATTTGTCACAAACATACAAAATGGTGTAAGTGTGTGGTAGAAAGGCGTGTTTTCAGCCTGTTATACTTCTGAGACATTTTACAGCGTTCACCCAATGCCTTGTAGGGACATAGTGAAATAGATATTTTATGCTGGGAAAATAGCTCTAATTTTCCAATGATACTTTAACACCGATAAAAGAGCATTCCATTGGAACAACTAATACATAGTTTCTCGAATTTTCGACAATCAGAGGGGACAAGTGTCCACTTTGGCCCCTTCTTGTCACTGATCCTCTTTGTCTCAAGTCAAACGGGGCTGGAAATTTTTGTTTGCAAATTAAAAAGAAACTGTATCGTGCATGATATTCTTTAAACATTGTAAATATTTCTTCGTAATTTCTCCAAGTACAGATAGAGGCCCGTGTACAATTGCGTGTACGGATAGAACAGAAACAATGTTTAAGGTCAACCAAACATTGCCGGACAGTTATGAGTGTGTAAGTGCTAACCGGACACAGAATTGTACCGACAGCAAGTGCGAGGTAAGTTTTACATGTGTCTTGTCACTAAATGTCCTGAAACCTGACGTACTGTGTTTGAGAATATGGGATAATAGCCCTAAGATTTTAGTCCTATAGTTAATGTCAATGGGAAGATAGACATAGAGGTCTCCCTGATTTTTCTATTTGCTAAGTTGAATAGCCCCATCTTTACTTTTCTGTTCCCTGAAGTTTATTCGGGTGTGCCCTTGGTCAGGCAGTGTCCTTGAAAGGGGGGCTAGGATTTTGCTATAAATATTACCCGCATGATAACAATCTTTTAATGCCGTTATTGATATCGGTTAATGTCATGATTGAACATTTTCAAAGATTTCATCCTTTAACTGATAAGTTGTTTCTGCTATTCTTTCTAGTGGTGTATCAAAGGAAACTGCTTCCCATACGGGCTTTTAAACTATGCCCCCATTCATGGGGGTTGGTCTGCTTGGAGTTCATGGGGACCTTGCTCCTCAACCTGTGGCCTGGGGATCAAATCAAGGCAGCGACGATGCGACAACCCAAGGTGTGTAAAACCTTATTGATAAATATGCAGAACAGGTGTAGGTAAATTAAGTTTGTCTCTACGCACTTTGTTGGCAAATGAGGCCTGAACACCTCCCCAGAACGAAAAGCTAGCACTCGCACTGCTTCCACCCCATTAGATTAAGAACAAATTAGGAACAATCCAGCCTCAGATTTTCGGAAAAATTAAGAACAATCAGCCTGAACTCAAATTTACTGGTTCTTATAAAAAAAGAGTGTAGGTAGAAATGATTATGGCCTTGGACAAATTAATACCATCAACATCTTAAGCATCTAGTGTAGTTCTTATGCTTTGCTGTGTGTAAAGTGACATATTTTGTCATTGCAAGCCTTCTGGCGCTGATCTTGAATAATATTCAAGTCTTGAGTGGAATTCATCAAAAATACGCATTCGCTGCAATTTGGTATTAAAAATTCTGAAACAGCCTGTACAGTATCTTTTCAAATCCTTCTACATAAAATATTTCTTCAAGACAGCGTTAGAAGTTTCTCATACCAGCCATCATATATTCTTAGGTCCAATATGTCATTTGCAAAATAACACTATTTTCAAATAAAATGTTTCAACACAGCATCTGCATCATTCAATGAAGGTTAAAAAAAAATTTTCCCGTCACTAAGCTTCATTTGAAGGAATGTCTGGATAGCACAATTTTAACATAAAGAAGCAAGATGATTTTTAACAACATTTTATTGACAGTTTCAAAGAGTAGCATGGTGTAGAGAAAATAAGATTTGGCATTTACATTTAGGCCAAAATATGATGGAGATGAATGTCGAGGTGAAATTAAGGACATCATGACATGTCAAGCTAAGGTATGTAATCAGATTTAAGGTGGGAATGTACTTTGTATGAACGCAGTCTGAGCTTTCAAGGTAATTTGTAGCAGCTACCTTGAAGCATTCTCAGCGTAGAAGTTTCAATTGCGAATTCTCAGTTTATTGTTATGGAGCGGTGTGATGCTTTAAGACAAAATGTTTTTTCTGTAGACATTCTTTTATTATCTAAAGTCGATATCAAAATCATCTTATTTATATTTGAAAATTGTTATATTGGACTTTCTGAACGTTTAATTTCTATGGACGTTCCGTCCGTCAAGAAGGGGATCCTAAATTTTAACTTCTCAGTTATTTCAATTTATTTGCTTTCAAACTTTTTTTGGTTTTCTTTGGGGGTGGGGAATGGTCAGTGACTTGAAAATGTGATAGCTCTCTGAGCAAAGACTTTTCACAAAAGGCGTTATTTCGGGTCAATATGTTTTGCCTCATAAATAGTGTAGGGAAAGACATTTGCCTTCAGTTCCAGTACAATCGTCCCCTGTATCATTTTGTGTGTGTTCTCTTTCAGACTATTAATAATTTCTCTCTGTTCTCTAGGAGTGTAATACCAAAGCCACTTTCAGCCAGAAAAGAAACGATCATTGCAGTTCTTTGAAGAATGGGGAATGGATTTGGTTCACGAAGGAGCGAGCTATTGACAGGGGTTTGAGACTCTTTACGCTAGTTTGTAAAATAAATTTTTAAATTTATGACAAATCATGTTAGCAATTTAAAAAAAAGGTTTGAAATTTAAACTACCCGTAAGCGATATGGATCCTTATAAAAATCGGTTTGACTCTTTAATCTTTGTTTAGAGAGAACATTTTATATCTCTTGTCAATTTTTCGGAATTTTACTGCATTCAATTTAATATTGTGTAGTATGTTTTACACTGATTGCCTGAATGTCTGCAACAATTTTCTCGTTCCATCTTTTATAGCAAAGTATTATTCTATGATATCTAATACAATAAGAATATTCTTTTTATTAATACCCCAGTTATATCAATGCATGGACTAAACTGTACCTTTGAAAACAACTGCAGTTGGACCCAAGATACGAACGACGACTTTGACTGGACACGACACAAAGGAAAGACACCAAGTGCAGGCACGGGACCAACCACTGATCACACCTATGGCAATGCCTCGGGTAAGTGCATGGCTACATGTGTAGTATTTGTGATTGTCTTCTAGCAGAATTTTTATTCATTCATTTATATTGAAATAAAGGATATTATTGCGAAGACGTATTTCCTAATCAACCCGCGATGCATCCAGAAAAAAAGGGGAAACAATATTATAATCAGTGTCTTCGAGACGAAAATAAAATGGGGGTGGGTGATTTGCCCATTATATTGCGTCCCATTTAGCACACTATTATGAAGGAAATAAATTACAGTTTGTCGATTATTGGGGGGGGGGGGGCTCCACGCCTCCTCCCATCCTTGGCCGGAGAAATACCTAATCCAGCCAAGCAAGAGCAAGATGAAGTGAAGTGTCAACGTTGGTCATTCGACGTTTTCCATTACTGGATAAATAGCTTTTAGTATGAAAGGTATTTTTCGTGTTGCAGTGGTGGTTCTAAAAACCTAGCATTTTAAATCCAAACTCAACATAGGGATTAAACAAGGAATGGAAGCAAGGTTTGAATTTAATGAGCTGCACAGAACACAGAAAATTGCTGTACAAGATAAAAGTGCACCTTGTTGGATTTTATTGTATCGAGAATTTGATATCTGATACAGGATAGGGCATATATCATTGGTATGTTAGTTGAAGTTTTTAGCCAGGTCCATAAGCTTCTCCCTACGATTGTTCTTCGTTTCTTGGATTTTTAGCATCGATGAACTGTTTTTTGTGGTCCTTATTTCAGGTCATTACTTGTTTATTGAGGCATCTACCGGAGAGGGAGATGCCAAACGAGAAAAGGGCTATAAAGCTCGGCTGATCAGTCCAATCATAAACGTACCCTATGTGTGCATGTCTTTTTACTACCACATGCATGGCAAGCATCTTGGCTCCCTCTCGGTGTTTAAATTAGACAGTAAGAAAGCACTGCTTGTTTGGGAAGAAACACAAGATGTAGGCAACCAATGGAAACGCGTGGAGTTGAGCATAAACGGGTCAAGGTCCTTTGAAGTAAGTTCTCAGAAATCTTGTAACGGTAGCCCATGCTACTTTTAGGTTAGGGGTCTGGAACACAGCCTATGTAACGGATGATGTTAGAAGGGCAGAACACTTTGGAAATACTACAAAATTACATTTTCTGAATGTCTAGTAAAAGGGCTATAAATTGGGGGTCGTTTGATTTAGATAGACACTTTCACTTGAGTTTAACTTGTAAATTTCCTTTAAAAGTTCATTAAACTTTGAGGCAGTTTTAAAACATAATAGGCTCACAATTACCTCCAAAGTTTTGTTTTGGATCCTGCCGAGAGCCTATGAGCACCTCAGCCCCCCAGTTCTATAGATATAGCTCCTGATTCGAAGAATTTATGCCCTTGTATTACTGGTGCCCCTTTTCATTTATTTCTGACCTTTATTCCTACATATGCCCCTGACTTATATTTAGCACCTTGATAGCCCCCAATGGAATCCTCTTTGTTCGATTCTTCGTTTGAATCAGCTTCAATGAATGAATCATCATCAATTTCGTGACTTTCCAGTGAACGGGAATCTGATAATTCATCTTCGTCAGCCATGATTTCAGATCGGAATACCCGTGTGACGTCACGCGCCAAACTCAAGTTTTCTTACTTCCGGTGACAGTAAAACCCCCAATTTTATAGGAAAACGCCTGCAAACATGCATAAGACCAATGTAGGGTTTATTTTATACTATAGGCTGACATTATTAAGCAAAAAGAAAATTTTTACTTCACTGCACCTTTAAACTTGCCCAATGATTCGTAGTCAATCGCACCGATTTAGATATGGTGTAGATTGAAGGCCTAAGTAACAATTGTTTAGATTTTCTTGAATATTTTGAACACAGGCGCATTATGAGAAGTTCTACTTTCTTTCTTGGTTTTTGTGTGAAATATTGTGTCATGTTTATCGTAGCTTTTGCTCTGAGGCGACGTTCATAGAAAGGCTATCTTTGATTGTAGATTCATATCGAGGCTGTGCGAGGGGTTCATTATGAAGGTGACATTGCTATTGATGACGTCACAGTTAATCTTGGAAACTGCAAGAAAGAGGAGAACTTCATGGGTAAGTTTCATCACCAACCAATTGTCTTTTTCGAAGAAGGAATCTTTTTTACCTTGTTTTTATACCCAAGAACAATCAAGAACTTAACTTGTGAAATTTTTGTGTGAAATTCGTTTCACTGGCACCCTACGCAGTGATTAAGATCAAGTCTGCTACTCATTGCAGAAAAGATTCATATTTTTATACAGAACCTGCCAATGCCATTTTTATGGTAAATATGAATCAAAGCACGTTTTTATAACTGGGTTTTACCGTACAGCATAGACCCTTCTTTCGTAAGTACCAAATAATTTTTGCTAAGGTATATCACGATATTGTTTCATTTGATAATTTAGGGCTTTGGTGTTCTTAATGTTGTTCTCATTCCAACATTAGTTTTTCTACAATTACACATTATACATTGCTTCTAAGATCACTTCATGACAAATTTGCATGACACTTTAGTAGCGCGGTTTATAAACATAAAAAGGGAGTTTATAAAAATATTTTTTTGTTCCAATTTTTCTGGCAATTCGAGCCTAGGATTGTTCTTAATTTTGTGGCAAATCGAACTTAGATGTTCTTGTAAAGTGTTCTTATAAAGAAAAAAGGAATGCATTTTTCATGATCACTAAAAATTTTAACAGACCCAGAGTCATGTGCGATCACATGTTCAGATCCATCTGGAACACAATTCCTGTTGAACAGAACGCTTCCAGATGCCTACACATGTCAGAGGGATTCCCATGGAAACGATGTGCCAAATGGCATATGTATCAATGGACGTTGTGAGGTAAAGTTTACGAGTATAGCTATATCTTTGAGGTTTAATGGGGGTGATGATCACAGGAGGTTCTCTTGTTGTTGTTAAGCCCCCAATCTAAAAAAAACCCGTTCTCTAGCATGAGAAAGCATTGACATTTCTATGCAGCATCTTACCAACTCTTACCAACAGGTTTGTTAGTCAAAATGACGAATTAGCCAATAGAATTGGCAAACTGTGATTTGGCAAACTAACCAATCATAAGGGAATTGTTTAATCCAATTTTCCCAGACTGCTTTGCGAGTTATCTCTGCCATAGTGTGTTTCAGGTATATCATCAAAAGTGACCAATCTCCTTTATAGGCCCGTCTGCGCTATTTTGTGTAAAGAATGAGTTAGGGATTCCACAACAAAAGTGAAAACCCGTCCCGCTTTCGAGAAATGCCAAATTCTTTCAGTTTTTATACTGTTTGGTTTTCCCCTTTACACTTCAGAATCCCCCCTGTTCCCTTCACGTATAATTTTGAGATGTAGCAACATTCCACCCTCTGTAACTAAACGTTTGCTGATTCTTGTAGAAACTGAAATGTACCCCAGAAACTGGCGCGAAGTATTCGCTTGATGAATGTAGAGTATGCCGTTCTGGTGACAGAAACTGCTAAGATGTAAACCAAAAAGTTGAAAGGTAAAATTATCTTTCCGTAAGTAAAATTGATGTATTACTTTATAAAAATTTCTTCCCTTCGTAAAAGTAGAAAAAGTAGGCCTCTTGGGACAGGTGGGGGCAAAAGGTCTCTTGGTTTTCCTAAAGGGGACTAAAATATCCTTCTCAGGCTTATTATTAGAGTATGATATTTGAGCTTCTCAGAAGGGGGTAGCATGCCCCGTAGCCACCCCGAGCGATTAATTTAGGGGGGCTTTTACCTGTTTGGGACCAGCATGTTACAAAATGAAAAACAGTGTGGTTGAAAATATTTTGGACCCAATTCAAAGTATCTTTGGTCATGCAATGGTCCAAAATTGCAGAATTTTTTCTGTATAATGGACGAATCATCCTTGGCCACAATACTGGTATCTCCAAATAGGAGCTGCTTTTCCCAAAATACATCCAAGCTAATCTGAACCCCTTGGCAGTTCATAGTAGATGCAGCTTGATAAAATAGACATAAAGATGTAGAAAAAGATTCTGATTTTTCTGAGAATTTTGAATATCTTCTTAAACATCACATTAAGCGACCATCGATTAAAGAAAAAATAGGTTAGAGTTGCAGGCAATATAAGAAAAATGTCAAGAATTGTGTTAATTATCTGGATTTACAGCAATAATGGATATACTTTTATGATACATCGTTTTATTTTGCAGCTGTCGGAGATCTGGCCAAAGTAACAAGTGAAACGATATCAACATCTATCATTCTTTGAGGAACAAAATGATCAGCATAAACAATTTTTTTAAATTCTATTTCAAGAGTCGTGAGTTTATTTCCGAACGTTGGCAGTTTGCAAGGCACGTTTTTATTTTCATCAACAATCGCAGGACAGGTTTTTCTTTCTGCTCTAAACTTGTATTTGGCTTTTTGTCTGCAATGAAGCTTTGATTTCATAACAGCCAAGACGTGCTGAGCCTTTCATCAAAGTTGCTTGTATTTTGTAATCGCCCTGTGCAGAAAAGTTGTATGTTCATTTACAATAAAAAAATGAAAAATCAGTCGACATACAAAGTTTAATTTTGATGAAAGCAACGATTTATTATACACGGGCGTAAATAGTTTGATGCAAAAACCTTGCCGATTAAGTTGCCCCTTTTAATTGGTCATATCCTCTGGTCATACAGACTGCATATGGAATTTGAAGGACAATTTCACGATTTCCATCATTTTCACCATAATTATAGTTGTGAGGGTATCCTTTTGTTTGTTTATCCAAACAAGGTTATTGTGACGTTAAAACAGAATCCTTGTCCAAACTCTTATGAATAAAAACTGCGACAAATTTAATAATATAGTCCAACATTCATCCCAAACAAAACTCAATGACTTTGCTGGAGTGGCAAAAATTCCATCTGCCCCTTTCCTTGGCCTTCGTGATTGGCTTACATGTGGTATCTTTATTTTCATTTGACAAATGTCAACGTTTCAGTATCTACCTATGTGATAATTCAAGAACAAAAGAAATTCTAAATTTTCATGATGTAAAAACTTACATTTTCGATGAAAGATGGGAGTTTGATATCAGGCAGAGTTAGTGAAGATGGTGGCAGTTTGTATTCGCTCTTCTTTACAGGGCATCTGCAGTTAATGCCATGCTGCTTGAAGATTTCTGGACATGTCACATTCTGCAGCAGACTGCATGGATTTTCATAAGTGCTGAAATCACAATGAGTCGGTTATGAATATTAATCAATTAATCATAAACATCGATCACCTGTAATCATCACTGATCACCATCCATCAATCAATCATCATTATCTGCATCACTACCAACTATCACTTTCATTTTCAATCATGATCATGATCAATTTCAATCATCACAGGCTCCCCAACATTATCATTAAAATCATCATCATCATCAAAATGATCGCATTATAGGGTAGATTCTGTTTCACTTACCACGAACCCAAGTTATCGACACAGGGTACTTTGACATAGAATCCAAAGATCTTTTTCTCGATAACAAGCGCCACAGAAGATGGGGAAGTAATGTCTTCGGCAACCATGACATCCGCTGAGACGTTAACAGTTCCAGGAATTACTATTGGATCGGGATTGACACCCAAGGATTTCACTTGAATTGCATCTGATTTACTTCCTGAAAGGATAAGATATATACATTACATACAGAAAAGTCAGTTTGCAAAGTAAAACCGATTTTGATAAGATATCGGGTGCACCAACAGCAGAGGCGTAACGGAGCAGTGTGGGGCCCTTACTTAAAGAAGTGTTTTGGGGCCCCTCTGCTTACATAAATTTAAGTCAAATTTTAGAGCCTGAGTACTCGCTCTTTGACGTTTTCCTGAAAAAGACAAAGAAATAATATGCAACATTCGAGGAGAAATTCTGCCGCCTTTGTTACTTCTCATGATCTTCATCTAAGCTTTTCCCAGGTTTCCATGGATCGAATAATAGAGCCATAGCCTTAGAACTGAAATGTTTCAATGTGTTTATTAGAATATCTAGCAATAAAATTTGTATAGACAGATCCATCTTCCTTTATGCACTCTAATGACATGGCCCATGTTGCAAAATCAATCTCCAAACATCAGCATCAAGCACATCTTCAAAAAGATGACCATGATCAGATGGATAAGATTTTGGAAGATCTAGCTGGCATGATTTTGCTTGAGTTAAAGGTTGATTCACACTTCATCGTTCTTTTCAAGAGTTTCAGAAGATTCATCAAAGACAAAGCTCGTGACTTTTCTCGTGACTTCTGCGTATGAAGATTTAAGCTTGGTAGATGTTGGTCTTTGCTTTTTCTAAAAAGGAAGTTTTCTTTGTGTTTGATGTAGCTGCTTCGACTTTTCGTTTCATTTCGGCCCCTTTGCTCGCACAAGATTCATAAACGCGCTTGGGATTTGAAGACATCGTGAAATGAAAGCAAGAACATCGACCGATGCATTTGAAAGCATCACTAGACTGGAAGATATACATTTTCAAACTGCTTCATTGAGGAAATCTATTCGATTTTAGATATCTGTAATATCGTGGTTGCTCAACAACAAAAATACAGTCATACGCTCATTTCAATGCTGCTGTGAATACTATTAAGAAACAAATGCATACATCCAAAAATATTTTTTCGGGAAACTTCTTAGGGGCCCCTTCAGGGCCCAAATGTTTTGGGGCCCTTAGTTTTGTGTTTAAAGGTGCACACTGTGCATTACGCCACTTACCAACAGCCCCTAAATCAGGAGCAGGTGCGCAAAAATCATCCGAAAATGCCAGTTGGACCAGCACTAATAGCTTTTCCAGATTATAATTTAAAATAAATTGTCAAATTCAGTTGAAATATCCAGGCATTTTTAGATATGTGTAAGAAGGAAGAACCGCAGGATAATATAAGCTGTCCGCCGGATTCTGTGAATCTTGCAATGAGTAATAATACGAGAGATATTCAGGAACAAAGCAATACGACGTCGAGAATCCAATGTAACGAGATAAAATTTTCAAAATAAATACACATGGCACTTTTCAGGACCAAACTTTTCCATCACAATAAGACTAGCGAATTTTTGCTTAAATCAGGTCAAAATGATATCTTTAGGGTAGCAATAATCCAAAAGAATTTCTTTGATTTTGTCAAGCTCTGGACCCAGTGCCTGGCGCACCAAGGTCTTTATCAAGCCAATATCCGTTCTTTTGGACTAAAGGAATTTTCTATAAACACAACCAAGGAATCCAGGTCCATTTTTTGCACAAAAATATCTAGAGAACTCAAGGAGTTCTTTTGTTGCGTTTTTTGAATAGAAACAGTCACATTCATGCTCTGAGCTAAGAATAGCGAGAGCGTCAGTGTCAGTGACATATTGAAAGTAGACTGTTTGTTTTGAATTTGCTCAAAAAGTCAGGAGCTAAGACGCAGGCATGGTAGCGCCGAGGGCAAACCTACAAACTAGATATATTGAATAGTTGATAGTACTGATATCATGGGCGGCATTGTGGGGGCATGCGGGGCTCAGGTCCTCCCAAACAGCATTGTCGTCGGAAAATTCGGATAATTGAAGAACGTTTAATGTGCCGAAACCCCATTAAAGACATAGCTAGGCGCAGTGATAACTTGTTTGTGACATCAATTTGTGATATCAATCGTGACGTTAAAAATCATTTATGGATTGTTCTTCTTAAATTAAAGGGCGTGATCAGCAAACATTTCTTAAGAGTCCCGCCCAAAAATCACATATTGTCATCGAAATGTGCAGTGATAATTTTTTTTAAATTAGGTGTGATCCAAGATGTTATCTTGTCAAAAAATCGTTGGCCTGCGCCCCCCCCCCCCCCCAAATGAAAGCCTGAATTTCCGCCACTGACTGATAAACTGGAAAGGTTGATAGTGGCTGCGGCGCACTTGGCATTTTCGGATGATTTTTGTACACCCAAGATCTTGGCGAAATTGGCCATATCCTGCAAGCTAGTCGGTTTTGAGAATTTTATCTTCACTCTTTTTTTTATAAGAACCAGTAAATTTAAGTTCAGGCTGACTGTTCTTAATTTTTTCAAAAATCTGAGGCTGGATTGTTCTTAATTTGTTCTTAATCTAATAGGTTGTAAGCAGTGCGAGTGCTAGCTTTTTCGCTCTAGGGAGGTGTTCAGGCCTCATTTGCCAACAAAGTGAGTGAGACATTTGCCGAAAAGTTTGAATATTCGACAAAAAAGCACCCACACATCGCTAAAAATCCTCGATTTTGAGAAAAAATGTTGTTCAAAATTGCATTTTGCAGAAGCTCAGCCTCAGCTTGTTCTTAATTTGTTCTTAACTTTTGACCAATTTTCAGGCTCGTGTTCTTATAAAATTGTTCTTTTAAAAAAAGAGTGTAGTATATTTAGCATCTTTTTGTAGCAATTTTATTGAATAAAATGCTAAGGAGATAGAAATGAAATGAAATGAATTCTTAGGAAACTTTTCTCACTACTCTCAAACTTTCTCAACGAGGACCACATTTTAGGCGAGTTCATCCCCTCGCCTCCCGCAGTAAACTCCAGTCTTTAAAAGTTGACATTAGCAATCTGAAGTTGGCTTACCACAGTTGCTCCAAGAAAATCCAAGCTCCCCTTGCCCCACTTCCTCATCATTGCCCGTTCCAGACCGCAAAATATGCTTTAGTATTTCATTTGCCTGTTGATTTTCGAAATCCTGCGCCTCATCTCTGACCAGTGGGTGTTCTGGAAGGCAAGAGGCTATGACAATGGCCGCAGCGAGTATGAAAATTCTGCTCAACATTTTGCTAGGCAATTTTCTTCCCCGGTGTTTTCAGTTCTCTGTCTTTACTTGGGCAATGCAAAACGGCTACTAAAACCTTTTTGTTTGCAAATATGCTTATGTGAAGATAATTGTGTCACATGATTCACCCATGCGCAACTGTTGACGATAGAAACATAAATATGCATTGTCTTGTTTGCCCTTGACAATCTCACCGTATACGTAGACTTTCGCACTATCACCGTATTCCTACCACATTAGGGATCGTACCACCACATTAGTGGATCGTATCCGAATCATAATAATGGATCGTACCACTAAAGAATATAGACAATGGGTGTTGGGAGTGTACCACCCTGGTCTCTATAGAAAATGTTTCTCTTTTGTGCATTAAAAACAATAGCATGGGCTCCGACAAAGGTTGTAAAGTGGGAGGGGGGCCAAGGGAAAATTTAACACCCATAACAAAAGATTTTGAAAAAAACTCTATTATTTTGCAAAAAAGTGGGGGGCCAAGGCCCCCCCGGCCCCCCCTTCTTCGGAGGCCCTGAATAGTGGAAGAACACCATAAATGTTTGCCTATGCGTCTAGATCCCCTCCCCCTCTCAAAAATGTGCTCCGGCATCAAGAATCGATTTGCCAAAAGTAAGAACGACGTAAGAACATACAAAGCGTGAGATAAATAAGAGAAAAAAACGACGTGTTTTGGAAATTTCCCGTCGTGTTTAAAACAGGGCAACTTTTGTAAAGGCGGGTTTACACGATCGTTTTTCCTTAAATTTTTTTCGATATTGGACCGCGATGAACGACAACGATCGTGTAAAAGGCTAAATTGCTGAAAAAAGTTTGATGCTGTCTGTCGTTTTTAATCCGCTTAATTGGCGATAATGATCCATCGTTGAAGATTTTATTTTGACTCCGGGTCAAAATAAAATCTCTACCATCATTTTTTTTCAAAGGGGCCGACAAATTCTGACGTCATGTCAGCCTCGGGGAGAGAATTTCGAGACTTTTTACTAAGTATTGGGGTGAAGAAAAGATTGAATTCATGCTATGAGAACTAAAATAGTCGGGGAAGGTAGTTAAAACGGGCAGGGGACTATTTTTAGATAAAAAGAGGTTCGGGTTTTACAAGTTTTCTTTGAGAATGGCCCGTCATTAGGTACACATTAAAGGTTTTGAGCAACAGAAATAGAGAACAATCCATCCAATAGACAAAATGCACAAATAAAAAATTATCTGGACCTCGCCGGGACCATAAAAATGTTCTGCGAATATTTCCCTAATTTTTTCGGCCTAAACTTTAGGCTTATTACCCTTTAGTCTAGCGGGTAAAGGTTCCAGAAAAGAGCCAGTGTTACTCTCCCTCCATCGCCCATCAATCACGTTGTCATCCAATCATTAAATGTGTAGCTAAGGACGGGCCATACTCAGAGAAAACTTGTGAAACCCGAACCTCTTTTTATCTAAAAATAGTCCCCTGCCAGTTTAAACTACCTTCCCTGACTATTTTAGTTCTCAGAGCATGAATCCAATCTTTTCTTCACGCGAATACTTAATAAAAAGTCTCGAATTCTCTCCCCGAGGCTGACATGACGTCAGAATTTGTCGGCCCCTTTGAAAAAAAATGATGGTAGAGATTTTATTTTGACCCGGAGTCAAAATAAAATCTTCAACGATGGATCATTATCGCCAATTAAGCGGATTAAAAACGACAGATAGCATCAAACTTTTTTCAGCAATTTAGCCTTTTACACGATCGTTGTCGTTCATCGCGGTCCAATATCGAAAAAAAATTTAAGGAAAAACGATCGTGTAAACCCGCCTTAACACAGCTTCTGTAACATCTGTGACATCTCGTATTAGTGCGAATGCGGTGATAGTGCGAAAGTCTACCCATACAGTGACATTTTCCAGGGCAAACCAGACAATATAAATGCCTTTATTATTATTATTATTATTATTATTACATAGCTTTCGCTGGCAAAAACCATACTACTAACAATGTCATGCAAAACTGTTATTTGATAGTTTAAGAAAGAACTTGATTATATATTTTAAGAAAGTATTTAAAATAGGCAATTTTTAACATATTCAACCAATTTTTATGCTGTTCCTTGGGATTTTTTCATCTTAATTTTGAAATTCAAAAGCTATGCTAATGACACAATCATTTTAAAGTGGTGGGTCACCGCAGAGGTGTAGTGCTAGGGGGCTGAGCCCTCCATGATAATGCCAACAAGTAGCCCATTTCTGCTTTTGCTATCGTTTTCGTTGCGTTTTGTGCAAGAGCCCCTTTGTTATTTTGATAGCATTAGACCCCTGGGTCACAGTCGAAATTTGCCTTTACACGAAAGAGAAAGGTATTTTATCCATGTGTTTTCGTTTCACAGTTACTTGATGACAAAGTACTCAGATATTTTTGACGAAAACCACAAGCGTTGTTATTCAGCTTTTTGATTGACACAAAATTGGAACAAACAATAAAGATTCTTTAAAAAACTATTGTTTGAAATTGGTTGATTGACGCTTCTATTGTTGCTTTATCCACTACAACATCACCTGTGTCTCGTGACCCACATACGTTCAAAGTGAGGAAGCGACGCAAATAACTTGCACTTTGCATTTCTTGCTGGAAAGAAAGGAAGTTAGAACAATTGAAGATTTCAAATATGAAGTACATCATCTTTCTAGTTTTTGTAGCATACGGTGAGTTGAACTTTGTGAACATATACTCTTTCATTTTATGTTCGAAACCTATTTAGGCCCGTGCACTCATTGTTTGTAACAGTAGAACCTTTTTGCCAGCTTTGCTCTTCTTGGATTCCGTCAGTTACAGTTGCGACACTCATATAATTCACCAAGCCGCGTCTTTAGCTTTTCCTCACTCTTCTTTTATTTACTTCATAGAACACTGTACATTCCTAAACTTCATCTTTGCAATTCGTTTGTTTTCAAGATAAAGTTGTCTTGTTCAACTTTCGTTTTCAGTTATTACGATAATTGTATTCCTTCTCTGAGTCATTTCCAGTAAATTTTTTAATGGTTTTTTTTCAATTTGCAATTATAATGGTGGGAACTGTAAAATGAGGTGGGGAATTTCTTATGTGATTTGTTAAATTAAAAAATGGATGTCCTGGACATTTGCAGACTAGAATTTCTAAATGACTTTGAGAAGGTCATGTTTTATTATATAATTGACAAGCAGCTCTTCTAAAGGAGTAAGGCTGGTACTAACCAAGGAGGCAACATTTTTATTTGTAAGAAACATAAATTGTGCTTTAGTATATACATGTGTTATGCAGTTTTGGTTTTCAAATTGTACATGGCTGTATGTTCTTGTTAGAAAGAATTTTTAAGAAAGGTTTCGAAAGGTTTAAGAAAGAAAGGTTAGAAAGTTTTGGTTCTAACTATAGTGGATTGCAGGCAAATTTTAAGGTTTGCTGTTTGTGATTTGTTGCAGATTAGAAAATTTTTCTATGCATTTTAAAATTTTTTTTTAACAAATTGTTATGAGGAGGTGTTGTAATTCACATCAAATGTACCCTTGGTAATGATTTTCACCACACAAAAACCCGCAATAACTACTGCTTATAATTTTGTTTATTATAATTATATTTATAAGTTTAGTTTAAACAGGTTCCCTTGCCTTACATAAGGTACCAGCTAGACTTGCTCTAAGTCTATTTCATGCTTGAGAGAGGAGTATTTACCTCCTTCCTGTGGATTTATGCCCCCTCTCCTTCGCAGAAATTCTCAGGACAAAAGTAAATACTCCTCTCTCAAGGATGAAATAGACTTGGAGCAAGTCTAGGTACCAGCAGAAGCATAGTGAGGTGGAGGCAAGAGTGAATTCATTGTTATGAGGAGATGTTGTAATTCACATCAAATGTACCCTTGGTAATGATTTTCACCACACAAAAACCCGCAATAACTACTGCTTATAATTTTGTTTATTATAATTATATTTATAAGTTTAGTTTAAACAGGTTCCCTTGCCTTACATAAGGTACCAGCTAGACTTGCTCTAAGTCTATTTCATGCTTGAGAGAGGAGTATTTACCTCCTTCCTGTGGATTTATGCCCCCTCTCCTTCGCAGAAATTCTCAGGACAAAAGTAAATACTCCTCTCTCAAGGATGAAATAGACTTGGAGCAAGTCTAGGTACCAGCAGAAGCATAGTGAGGTGGAGGCAAGAGTGAATTGAGACCCCATAATGGCAAACAATATCTTTAAAAAGGGGTTTTCTAGCATTCCAATGTGTTTCTAGCATTTTTGTTGTATTTTTTTCTACCTAGCACCCAAAGGTAGTTTTTAGTACACTGAAATGCTTATGCTTATCGAGCAATGTCCTGATCCTTCCTCTTGATGTAACCACACCTCATGATTCCTACCCCTGGAATTACAGAGAGCTGACCACTCTAGGTGTAAGTTTGGTCATGCCAGGGACTTGAACCACAGACCCTTGGGTCTGTAGTCAGAGACCCTACCCACTGAGCATTCAAATGTGTGTGGACCCTAATTTTTCCCTTGCTCAACTCGCCTTGGCTCCCCCAATCTTTCAACCCTGGTGATGCTACTGGGTACCAAATATTGCTGATTTAAATTCTCCTTATTCGCACAAGCATCTAAAATTTTATATGGTATGGATTATTTGTAACTTGTTTAAAAAATTTAAAATTCACATTTGATGCCATGGCTCTGTTTTTATAAAGAATTGAACTTTTCTAGCAAGTGCAAAAAGTGCACCAAAACTTCTTGGAGATGAGGAATGCACCCAGGGACCTTCATATTGGTGCAAAGATTACAAAACTGCCACGCAATGTGGATCTGTAAAATATTGCACTGAACATGTTTGGTTGAAGCAAATCAAGGTTTGTTTGTCACTTTTCCTTAATATAGATAACTCTTTTGGAAACTTTATTTCTAAGGGTATCAGAGAGGTTTGGTCATTTTGTTGTGAAAATTAATTAGAAATGAAAACTGTTCATCTTCAGTTCCAGTTAAACTAAACTTACAAATCCATCTATTTCATTTATAATTTGTAACTGGCAAGCTTGTTTCCTGAAATAAAATAAAATTATAATCACAGTTATAAAATGGTTTTAGCTAATACAGTTTTAATTATAAAAATGAAGTAGCTCTGGTTTTGTTCCTACAGAAGAATATGTATGGTGTTATACAAATGCAAATGCTTGAACGTTTGTAGATGTTATAGGGATGAGCATATTATCACCTCTTTTTTGCTTTGTAATTTAACTGTAAGCTTTTTCTTCACACAGGGAACAGGATGTGATGAATGCAAGGCTGTTGTCACCCAAATTCATGCTTATTTAGCAGACAACATCACTGAAGTAAGTGTGTGTAAATTAGAAGCTTTTGCTGAGGTATATTAAGAAGATTTGCAAAGATTGATAAGCATTCTCAGGCCTCTCCGTTTAAGGCGTGCGATAATGCGCGCATGCCTTGGCATGCTCGTGTCGTTGCTGAGACGCGCAATAAATCAGGAGCCTGGTTTATAAGAACCCTTTAAATTGCGCTCCTTGTGTTTTGGTTTTGAATAGTTATTGTACAAAGAGCCTCTTTCGAGGAAATTGTTATTGTCAAGTTAAAGCAAACACCTCTTGAATTTATTTCCCATCAATAACCAATAAAGCAATATGACAACGAAAATTAAATGTAACGAGATAAAATTTTCAAAATTAATTAAATTTAAGGAGTACTAATATTTCGCCCTGGCATACAGGGCTTCATCAGAATAAAAAAATTTGGCAAAACGACACAGCATATGGTGTATCAGAAATAAGCACCCTGCTAGAAAAATTTGCAGCCCCATTGGCCAAAGCTGGAATTAGTGAAAAAGATGTCATCATCCAGTGGAAAAAATTCACCTCATTTGCAAGCCGTCAGATGGGACAGTTTTTAAAGGAGCTGAAAGTTCTCTGGCAAAAAATTCTGACCTTTAGGAAAGACAAGTTCCTAACCTATGTTTGATGATGGAATTGTTGACATGCATTGCTAGCTCAAATTCTGCTGTAGAAAGGGCGTTCAGTTTACTCACGCTTCTGCTAAACAAGCGCAGAATAAGTATGTCACATGCAACCATGGAAGATGCTTATCAAAGGAAACAACAAGGTCAGGTCAACAGGGGAAAGAAAATAAATTTTGTTTTGTGCAGTTCATATTTATATGGAGAAATGACGAAAAACTTGACTTGATATTGCAGAGAATGAAACACAGGAGGCTCTGTGCAGCAAGAAAAATCAACTTGAACCCACAGTTGCTGATGTTGATTCATCCAATTCTTCTGACTCCGATTCTTCATCGGAATTTGAGCTGGGCATTGACGAACTACAACAATAATGTGTTTGTTTTTTTTTTGCTTTTAGTGCTTAATTAAATAGTTTGTTTAGAGATTTCTGGATACAAAATATTTTCTTGCGAAAACATGCCATTTTTGCCTACTAGGCGAGGCATGCATTTGAGCATGCGCCCACTGAAAAACTCATTGAGAGGCCTGCATTCTTATATCAAGTGTTTACTTTGACTTTTTCAAACTAATGTTATGTTTCTATTTCATTTTAGGCCGAAGTTATTCAATCACTGGATGCACTTTGTTCCTTCCTTGGTGCTTATGCAGCTGAGGTAACTTGTAAATTTATACATTTTTAAATATTCCATGTTTGTTTTGGCTGCAACTCTGTAAACATCCTTTTATGGTGAGCAGAAGTCATGTTGCGCTCAAGAACAAATTGCTATGCATAAAGTGAAGAGCATAATGTACTATATATAAATTTGAATTTTTATCTATAGCCATTATAAGCCATAAAGACATTTCTAATTTCAGATCAAAGTTAAACTGCTGTGACATATTCTGTTACAAAAATAATCTAATATGAAGTGATGTTCTTTTTCCTAATGCTTTGTAGGCCCAAGTTTAGTTTTCAAAATGCTCTTGAAACCTATATACTACATGTAAAACTAACTTTGATAACCTATTTATTTATTTAAATAGAAATGCTTTTTTCATATGCTGATGTACATTCACTTTCCTTTGCAGTGCAAAGCATTGGTTAACACATATGGCAAAGAAATTATGGAAATGGTATCCCAGTACACTGTATGTAAAATTGTTATCATTTTCAGATTTTGTCAGTTCGTTTTTGCTCTTGACGCAGCTTTGTTTAACTTTTTGTGGGATTTTTTAGCCTTGTGATATTCCAGAGGAAAAGCTTTATCTAAAGCATACAGTTGAACATTGTCCTCAAGTTTGTTATTTTTTATTTTGGTCGGTATATTTTGAAAGTTTTTATCAGTTTGTAGTTACTTTTAAAAAATTTTCTCATATCAATGCCTGTTTCTATGTTTAGGCCAACCCAGAGCTTATCTGCAAAATGCTTGGTATGTGCACCACAATGAGAACAGTTGAAGTTGAGAAGGGTCACAGATCTGGACCAATTATGTTTACTGGAACCCGCCATGTTGAAGAGCCAAAATCAAGTGCTTTATGCATTGTTTGTGAATTTGCAATGACAGAATTGGACAAAGTTATCGGATCTGAATCTACCGAGGTGATCTAATGTGCTTAGATTTTCACTGGATTGATCCTCCTTCTATATTTAAATTAATTTAGCAAAGAGACTTTAATTATGGTACATCATTTGTATATAGCTATTACCAAATTTTCATTCAACCTTGCTGAAACATTAAGTGTGCTCAATACTTACAGAAGGAATATGGCAAAATTGAAATTGGACCACTAAAGACTGCAAACATGCTATACTGAGAAAATATTAAATCTGGCGGATGCTTAATTTTTAAACTTTCAAGTTATGTATTTGCACGACTTTTTCAATTTCCTATCTGACTTCAGCTATTAAGGACATGCTTTTTTAGGAAAAGATAATCAGCGAAGTTGAGAAGCTCTGCAGTTATTTACCATCCACCATCAAAACCGAGGTTAGAATGTTTCTGTTTTTGGTAGCCTTTTCAAAATAAAAAATAGGGATAATGTTTAGTAGTAAATTTTGTATGGTAAAACTATATAAATTTGTGCTAGGTTGAAATATCAAAGGAGTCAGATTTAAGGACTTGAAATTATGCATCAAACTTCCAATGTCAGCTTTTAGGACTATACCCCTTTGCATTTTGCTTGCCACATTAGTTGTAATACACAACAGACCTATTAATATATACGCCATCAGCAAGGCAAGGCAAATTCCCCGTGTTTCTTGATCATAAATGGGTGCAAAGCCTATTGAATGACTGGACATAGTGCCTTTAAGTAAAATTAGCAATACAGTATAATTCAAAGTAATTGGAGTTAGAGAATTGAATTATACTTTTATAGCACAAAGTTCAAGTTTGCAAATCAGTGTATGTTAATCCTGCTTACTTATATTTTAGTGTGATGCTTTGATCTCAGAGTATGGAAAGGAAATCATCAAAATGCTTGTCAACAAGATGAAGCCAAAGGAAATTTGCACAGCTATTAAACTTTGCTCAGCAGCTGTTGTCAAGTCTAAGCCACATGTACCAGGTACTTTAGGAAACAAATTTGAGAACCTTTTTGGTTTTCCACAATTCATGCACAAATTTTAGTTTTAGGAAAAACAAACTTCCTCTCAAACTGTTTTGTATTGCTCTGTCTTTCAACAAAATTTCTTTTTCTTCATAGTATTTTGTTTTTCATTCTCAGTCAAAAGTGTTGGAAATGTTGTCACCTGTGAAGCATGTCAGCTGGTTGTCCAGTATGTTGACTCTTTGCTGAAGAACAAGAAAACAGAGGTATGACTTTATTGAATTTGTTGTGATGGAAGTTATCAGGATTTTAAATAACTTCCTTGATATGTTCTGAGCACCGTACCTTGGCTCTTTTTCCTTCTGATAAATGCTATAGACTGTCTGCAGCCCTTTTCCTTCCCAGCAGTTTTCCTAGCAACATGTATCGAATAGCTAGTTGTCAAAACTCAACTCAAAGCTGAATTGAAGTAGGCTTGGCTGTCATGTTTTAACGATTAGGTTTAAAAGCCCACTTGTAAATCTTAAAAAACATCTTTGAACCGAAATAAGCCGAAGCTGAAAAATCTTGCGAACCATCATATGACATGGGGATATTTGATTGGCGAATCCGTAACAAGCCTTCTATCCATGACAGGATTAAGCATATTAAAGCAGTTTATATTGGCCTAGCATTAGATTGAAACAGCGAATGATCTCAACAAGAAGGGATTGTTTCATGGAAATATCAATTATTTTGAATTTGCTATCGACAGTTTTAGGTAGGCTGTGCATCATTTGCTCCTTACCCTAGCCTTTAAAACTATTGTAGCCTAAAACTGAAATCCCATGACAATATTTGTTTACCCAGTGATACCCTTGTGACTTGCACCACATTGCATGCCGTCACATGATTGGTTCTGTTGCGCAAACAAAGAATGCAGCATCTTCGTGTTATGCAATAAGGTCTATGGAATTGACAGAATCGAATATATTTCATTTTGATATGGAATTAAGACTAGAGTCCTATGTTTCTTGAAAGTCTGCAGGGTTCCGATAACAATTGCATTTCTTTGTTGATATTTCTCATACAAGCTAAATGATGGAGTCAGCCGCCTGTACCTTAAATTTTAAAAAGCGTTTAAAGCGTAATTAATGCAATATAGGCTGTTTATAGTGTATTAACAGCAATTTAAGAAGGCCTCTATGAAAAGGTCTCCGATTAATGATTTCCGCGACAAGCAACATCGATGTCTCTGATCAATTATCTTATGTTCAAGGGGCCATTTAATTTTGTGCCCTTTATCAGACGTAGTGGGCTGCATCGAGGAAGCCTCGTATTACTGTGCCTCTTAACTTACCACACGCTCGTTGCAGTCCTGCAATATCATATATCATAAGTATCATATATCAATCATATTTGTATTCATCACAAATCATACAATCAAACATCATCGTTAGTATGAAAATTTAGGAAGTAATGGCCCCCAACTTTTGACCATCAAATAAAGCATTTTACATGGTGTGATAATAAACTGTATAATGATTAGAATCATTTTATTTATGTTGCGTGTTCTTTACTAGGCTGAAATCAAGCAGGCACTGGACTCAATGTGCTCTTACCTTGGATCATATCAGGCAGAGGTATGCTATAAGTTACCAAGCTGAATTTTTTTCCTTCAAGGTTCATAAAGCTTTTAGTACCAAGGGCTGTAATGCCATCGATGCAGGCAAGAAGTGCCGTCGCCCAAGAAGTGCCCTCGCCCCCCCCCCCATGTTCTAGAAATTGTCAGGTTTCTATGAAGATTTTTGTAAACGTTGCTAAAACAATAAGCCGACACCAACACTTCTCGTACACTTATGCTGAAGTTATGGGGAAATTGATCTCTTTGGCCCCCTAGAATTTGACCAAAACATTCTTGAAGGACCATAGTCATACCTGTTCCCGTTTTTCAAATTTCGAGTTCCGATCTCTTGTCTATTGATTATATATAATCGTTTACAATAGCTACAAATGGCTTTGATATACGCAGTATTTGGGCCAGTCTGTTGTTTTTTTATCCCAGCTCACCAGTATTGTTCGCTTTTTCCTAGCTTTAATTTGAGCACTTCTCGTTTCAGTGTGACAGCATCGTATCAAACTACTTGGTGGCAATCATCAAGTACCTGGCAGAAATGCCCGCAGGCTCAGTTTGTAAGGTAAACTTCCACTCCAAAGCCTATTTTAGAAACCTTTTACTGGTTAGGAGTCATTAGAAATGGAGCATGTAATATATTCCAGAATAGAATTTGCAAGATCGTTAAGGGAACTTATAACGAAGAAATCCTTCTTAAAGACCATTTTTAAGCACACACTAAGAAAAATGGTTGCTTTGTGGTCAGTCACGAGCGTACCCATATTTTTGCCTACTTCTCGGATTCCTGAAGCTCATGATTCGTCCTCAAGCTCTTGAAAGCCTGGAAGATTTCGTTTTATACATGGATCGATTAATTTCTAAGAGTTGCTAATTGCAAATAGCCCATTCTATGAAATGTTAATACACGACATGCTCATGAAATTGCGATAAATTGCGTTTATACAGGTTGTTTAAAGTATCACTTTTTTACAGGCCCTTAGTCTCTGTACATCAAAAGGCTCAGCTACTAAGATGACCCATGTTAAGCTTGACCAAAAAGCTGTTGGTGGGTAGAAAGAGGATTTACTTTCCTTTACATGTCTCTGTCACCTGTTTGACTGATAATCGCTTCAAGCAAAGTCCTTGTGCCATGGTACAGGGGGCAATGGGGGTGGGGCAGGGGCTTTCTCTATCCTATTTATGAAGCTCTTTTATAAACACTACTAAGTTCTAGGGTTCTAGGATTTCAAATATAACAGATACAGACTGTCGTTGAAATGCACGTTAAAATTCAAAACTCCTTGGTCATACCGAAAATATTCTCTCCAGTAGCTTTTTTTGCATTCAGAACGACTTTTTCAGTTGTTTTTAGTTTTGGTAGATAGTTTTGATGAATCGACAATTTTCTAGTTAACCATAACTTGCCAACAATTTGTTGATACCTTCCTCCTCTGCTTTGACGTCTTATGCCGGGAGATTGGCCTTGGACCCATTCATTTTGTACCCTTGTTTTGAATCTGTACTTTTTTCCATTGGCGCATCTTGAACCACATTTTGCCTTGAACTGAGATTTAGTCTTGAGCCCTCTTTTTGTCTACCATTGTTTCTAAACCTCTTCATGAACCACATTTCGTCTTGAATTTGAAATCTAAACTTGAGCCCCCTTTTATTAACTTTTTCAATCCCTGTTTTTTTCCTTTGAAGCATCTGGAACAACATGCAGTACGTGCAAGTTTGCCACCACTTACGTCGACATCCTTTTGAAGAACAATAAAACCGAAGTAAGTAAATCGATTAAAAATATTTTGCTTTCCAATGATGAACTACAAAGCTCTAGTATCGGCCCAAATGAATATATGGTATGAAAGAATGAATTCAACTTACTCGCCTTCAAACTTAGTTTTGTCATCCATCACTTAACCTTGGTCTAAAAACATCAGCAGCAAACATCGTTTACTGCTGGAGTTGATGGTATTTTAGCTAAGAAAGGTAGTTAGGCTATGACTTGTCTTTCTTTTGGTCTTTTAAAACAAATAAGCAGATTTGGCTGTATAGCTCTACATTTTGCAAAAGTTTATTCAGAACCTCCTGTGTTTTATAACTAAAAGAACTATTTTTTCAAAGATGCACATATACATGTTGTTCTATGGCCTTGAAAATCTGTTTCTTCCTTTGAAGAATCTCTGCATATACGATTACACAGAAGTAACATTGTTAGCTGCTTTTTACGTATTTCGTAATGTGCTGATAACAGAAAGTTTTAATTCATAAGGAATCATAGATCTGCTTTTCGTCACTAGCATGAAATAGAATTCGAAATGACGAAGATGTGTTACTACTTGGGATCTTACAAGGATGAGGTAATATTGTCTATTCCATTGGATTCTCTCATGTTTCTCATCTTATATAGATTCAGGCAATAGGCTGAAATCACTGTTTGTTATTTGAGATTTTATTTTGTTCGAACTTGATTATAGCATTCAGGCTATATCAATACCAGAGATGACAGGAAAGATTGACCTTAAAATAATGTTGCTGCTTACGTGAGGAAGAAAAACTTGTAAGAAGACTTGTTAGACAATTAATATCGGGTGAAAGACATTTGAACCAAAACTGACGTGTAGATGCCACTGGAATCATGTGCTCAGAATAATTCTCATATATTCGTATCAACTTTCTGACAGCCTTAACGTATTTTATATTGATAGAAAATGTCCCTAATATTGTCCCTCTTTGAATATAACTGCTATGAAGGGTGATAATTGCATTCAGTTTCATTGGTTTGTCCGCTGTATTAAAATGCTAGGAGCTCTATATTATCTGTGCTGTATTTAAAATTTCCCCGAATTTAATTCCTTGATCTTTGTAATAAGTTTATCTGGTTGATAACCAGTGGCTGTTGAGCCACAAAGATATGAATAGTCTGATATCAATAACAAATGTTTGTATAAGATTCAACCGATATAAAATTTAGGCATGGCAACTTATACTGTGTTTGTATAAGTTTCTTATACGATGTCAAGCTGCAACCCTGGTAAACGATCAGTCATGGATTAATTTAAGATCTTTAAAATCCATCGTCTAGCATTTGTGCTCAAAATGACTCAAAATTTCACCGTTTATTTAATTTTCATCTTATTTTGTCTTTTACTCAGGCTCATAAATATTGAATATATTCAGGCTCATAATTATTTAGATGCATTGTCGTTTATTTCCTTTTTTTGTTTCAGTGCAACGAGATCATCAAAACGTATCTCCCAACTATCATTGAATACATTGCTGACATGACACCCGAAGAGGTTTGCAAGGTAGGTTTGATTTGGCTCTGGCCCAGGCAAGCTCAGGCATGCAAAGACCTGTCTTTGTAGGGATATGTTTAACAATGCAGTATCTTTTTTGCTTTTGAATTTGAAATATACCCATTCCTACTGAAACATTCAGAGAAAATCGTTCGTCCTTAAACTGAGATTTATTTCATCTTAATTTTCCAAAACATTAGCGGAGTTCCCCCCATACTCCCGTATAAACATTGTGTGCCCCCCTGGCCAGTTCAACGACAGGCTTAATGCTAAAGCTTTTCAAATTTCAGAGAAATGTCCACGACTTGAAAAGTATTGACAGAAATCTAAATTTCATATAATTATCATGCAACATCTTATCCTCCGTATGTTGCAAGATTAACCATTAACCCCCCCCCCCTTTCTCTGGAAATTGCCCTACTCTTTTTCAGTGAGCTGCATTATTCATACATTAAAATTCTATTAGGAAGAATTGCAAATGAAGAAGGTTCTGTTGGTATCAAACAGTTAGACGTTCAGGGTTAAAGCTAGAAAGATTTAAACGTGGAATAGCATTTCAGAGAAAGCTGTTACATTGCTTGTACTAAAGCACCTTGAATGTTTTCCGGAACACTCTGTTTTTCCGTCCTATCCCTCAAAACACAAACTTAGACAACAAACATATTTTTGCATTTGAAACTAAACAGAAACGCAACGTTTGAATGTTTTTTTTCAGAAACTTGGTCTATGCACAGCAAAATCGCTTCTTGTTTCACTTGAGAGGAAAGTTGGTATGTATAACATGTCAAATTAACATGCTTGGAGGTTCGATTTATATTTTATTCAAGAATAATAAGGAAAACTTCACAACTATTCAAGGATGTTTTATTACTTGTCCGTTTTTTGGTAGACTTTTTTGAGATTTAACGGAGTTTTCCATTTTACAGAATCCAAGAAAGTTGGAACTTATTGCGATACGTGTAAAGTTGTTGTTGGTTATGTTGACAGCTTGATGAAGGACCAAAAAACCGAAGTAAGTATTCAAGGGAACCTGATAAAAATGTTTTTGAAAATGCTACTTGTTTTGTCAATATGAAGCTAGAGAGCAATCATTGAATTGATGAAAAAGTAAATAAGGTTAGCCTGGTTCCTGTTGTTAGGCATTGTTTATTGGAACTTATGGGTGCCCAGCTGCCGTACCCCGCAAATTTATTGCTCACATTTTTGGCTCAAATATTTGCAGTGTAAATTTTTGAATAGCAAGATTATAGTAAAAACAGGACCCTTAAATACATTTTACTACCTTTTGACCTCGTTTATTTGAGTAATTACATGGGTTAGCCTCCCCTCCGTTGATTCTGAGCTCCTGGGAGATTAGGTACCCAAGATTAAGCCCATTTTACAGGGAGAGATGGGTTTTGGAACAAGGAAACTCGAATAAAATCATTGCCTAATCTAAAAAAATCGCACGACACACGTTAAATCTAGGCAGAAAATAATTAGTAATTTTCATGAATTTGGCCATGAAAGCTGGCCATGAATTTGACACTTAAATTTGCTGTCTCCCTCGTGGCCACTTGTTATGTTATGTCCATTGTGCATCGACAGCATAGTTAAGCTCGCATGTGAACCACATATTTTTAATAAAAGATTTTCACCCATTCTTCTAGGCTGAAATCGTTTCCCTTGTTGAGCAACTGTGCTCCTACCTTGGCACATACAAAGAGGAGGTAAAATTTTACCAGCATATACTTTACTATTTTTTTATTATGTTGTATTGTACTGTACTGTAGATGAATATCTATATATTTGTGTCGCTATTTGCTTCACTTTTTCAACGTCACTTATCCAAACTGTTTCTCATGGATTTTCCACATTAAATTACGTTGCTTTGTTTCAGTGTGACAGCCTCGTTGCTGCCTACCTTCCAGAAATCATGCAGCTCCTTGCTCAAGAACTTTCTCCAGATCTTGTTTGCAAGGTAAATGAAATCAACATACATTATGTAAGCTGCAAAGTAAAAAATCGTATACTAATTTCAGTAAGGAGAACACGTAAGTTGCAAGGGCCGTTTGGAAATGCCCTTGATACACGGTCACAGATTCCCTGAGCATTTTTATTCCAGAAACTATCTTGTAAATCTACGTTAAAATAAAAAAAACTCTCTTTAATCTGTACTAGACTTCAGTTTGAAATTTCAATGCAGTTTGAAATTTATTTATATCTAAGAGTTGATTAAATTTAAAACTGGTTATCGTAAATCAGTATTTTTCACTTTTAGCTATGCTTTCATGTGAACTATGAGACTTTGTTTGTTTATTTAACGTCAATTTCCTTAGGCTTTAAAACTTTGCTCAAGAAACTTTTTGTAGATTCCAGGCAAGGCCCTTTAGAAACACTGCTTATCATTTCTTATCCCAAATATTTCACTGGAAAAATTTTCTAGACTTTTTTTCTCAAAGCAGTATCACATTGTATTTCGAAAGGCCATACTCCAAGAATCATAAAGTAAACCATGCGAGAAACAATTTTTCCTATATAAAGACTTTTACAAACAGTTTTTTTATTGATATTGAATATTTTATTAGATGCATTAATTTGTTGCATTAATTTTATGCGTGTACCCCGAATGTTTTATCATTTTTCTTTTTGTAAAATGTACAATATCGAGAGATCTCTTTCACGACCAAAAATATTTAATGTTTGAACGTTTTTGTAGTCACTTGGAATGTGTGGAAATGCAACCAAGATTCAAAAAAAGGAAAAGGGTAGGTAATCAAAGTGTTGTTGAATGTTCTGTCAAATTGCGTTTCAATACAATTAATGTTCATCTTATAGTATGCAGTGAAGTCCTGTTAACTCGAACCTCCATTAACAAATGTTCGATTTATCAAGGGCTCAGACATATTGGAGAAGTTTCAAAGGGAATGTAAACACAGCTCGAGTTATCGGGGACTCCGGTTACAGGGGGCTCGAGATATTAGGGTTTTGAGTTTTCGGGGTGTCGAGTTACCTGAGGGCTTGAGTTTTTGGATGCTCGGGTTATTGGGGTATTTGATTTAAGGGGGCCTGAGTTGTCGGGTTTATAAAGTATAAGAAGTAAGTTGCTATGATTACCTGATCATTTCATTGCCTGCTTTTGTTTTCAGTAAACGGAGGCCAGTATTGTCAGATATGCGAGGTCGTTGTTTCATACGTGGAGAATCTACTGAACAATAACACTGAGGTGAGTATGCTTACAAAATACAAACAGAATCTTCAATTCTTCAAATTTAAATACTTTTATATCTTGATAATTGAAATAGTTTTATATCTGTTAAGATTTTGAAAATATATATGCTTACAAAGTACAAAATGCTTACAAAGTACAAAATGCTTCGGTCTAACGTGCATTTATATAGTCATGTTTGTTGTTCCAAGTCGGATAGGTACAAAGCTCTGTGGTATCTTTTCGAGTCTTTTGTGCTCTATCGCTGCACCATGTCTCTACGTCATCGTCTTCAAGCTTGATATCTTAAAATGTTTCTACTTTTGGCGTGGGAAATGGCAGTTGGATGTAAGATTGCAATGTAATAGACAAATTTTAACACAAAATCAAGCTTGCGCTACTCAACTTGTATTTATGCGCTCTATTTAAAAAAAGGAATGTTTTTAAAATATGGTAGAAAAGGATAAAATAATGTAGAAAGAATTCCATATGTTGTCTAATTTTTTAAAAACTCTATCATGATCAATGACATTGTATCATTTTCATGTTGAGAAACCCCCCCCCCCCCCCCCCCCTAAGTGCTTTTAGTCTAGACCTTCAAGGCGATGTTTTTGCAATTACATTTATTGCAAAACTGAAAGCTGCATGTTAGATCCATTGAACGGGGCAGTTCCCTTACCAAAACTTATTTTTCCCAGGCCGAAATCGTGCAGCTTTTGGATCAACTCTGCAACTACCTTGGATCATACAAAGATGAGGTAACTTATTTAGTCTGTATTTAACTTGTGTACTCTAACCTCTCTGTGATAATGTTGAAGATGTGTGTTCTTAGCATGTAAAGTTTCTTATCAAAGGAACAATCCGGTCCCCGAAGTCATTTCCCCGCAGAAAACCAGTTTTTAAATAAGTTATATTTATTTTTAGAATCTCAACAGATATAAGACTATTTCAATTATCAAGACATGAAAGTATTTAAATTTGAAGAATTGAAGATTCTCTACTTTCGATTGGCTGTGCTATACATTTGGTTACAAGGCATTCAGATCAGATTGCTAAATGTGGTAGAGCTTTAATGTAAAAAGAACTGGCACAGCAAACAGCATGTCACCATTTTGTAGTTTTTTATTGGTTTAGTAAGCGTGCCGATATCCAGTCTTGAGATACAAACTAGGTACATTTTACCGTATAGCAGCAGGATATTCTACGGAGCTCCCCTAGGGCTTTTACCCCCAGCTGCCCCTACCTCTCGATGCCCTAGATGTCATATTCTTCTTTCTGTTCGTATCTAGTGCAATGCTCTGGTCAAGGCATATGTCCCTCAGATCATTGAGCTTCTGAAAAAAGAGCTTACCCCAGCTTTGGTCTGCAAGGTAAGTTGGTATCGTCACCATTATCAATGCGCTCACCATTATCAATCCATTATCACCATTAACATCCATTTGATTGTTCAGTAGTTGCACTTTCTTTGACTGAACATCGCTAAGAAAATCTGTTTTAACCAAGCTTTTTCAGTCGAAATACCTAAATCTTGTGCCTGTCGTCTCAAACTCTTTTAAGCCAAAGACGTGTTCTCTGAAACAGCCCTACACTTTCCCTCCAACCCATAAGCTGTAGTCTTCTAAGTTTTCTTTAACTAAAACTGGCCTAAATCCCTTATGCTGATTTATTTCTCGCTTCCACTACCCATTGTATTTTTACTTTTCCTCCTTTACCTTTGCTTGGTACACTCAGATAAAAACATTGTGACTCGAGTTGTTAATTGAAATATAGTATATTTCTGACTCGAGTTTTTAATTGAAATTACTTTGTTAATGAGAAAGATTGAAAAATTCCTCATATAATATTTTATCAACTGTCATAAAAAAGTAAAAAAGATTCATTTATTATGAGTTTTCCAGCGATTCTATACCCCTTGAAAGTGAGCAAAAAACTTTGTTTTTAGGAACTTGGTCTATGCACTGCTGTACGCGATATGGCTATGAAGATCAAACTAAGCGGTAATAAATCATCATATATTTATCACTCACATTCATTTGTAGAATTTTTCTTGTCATATCTGCATTGGCAGAAACATCATTAGGGGATGTAGGAGACTGCAAATGTCGGAACATGATCCTACTCACTTCTCAAAAAATTTGTTTATGCGTTTTTGATTAGAAAACGGTCTTTGTAACAAATTTTCTGTTGCTTAATTGTTTACTGGTTGGATATTAGAATGGTGAGAGTCAAAAAATATCCCTAAGGGAGGGATCAGGAACCGTCAAAGTCCTTTGGTCAGCCAATTTTCAAACTCTTCTTTTCCCTGCTTACAATCTCCGATGATTATCTGCTCTTAGATGTCAAGAAGTTGAAGGATGGTGCTGGATGTCAAATTTGCAAAGTTATTGTTGGTTATGTTGATACCGAATTGAAGAACAAAAAGACCCAGGTAAAATTATATTATTATTAAGTATGCAGTGCTCTACCTTCGTTCTTCTTTCATCGTATCTATTTGCTTTAATTATTGATTTATGTGTTTTTATTCCAAATAAAAAGCCTTCTTTTAAAAACCATTGTAAAATTGAAATGTTCTATTACAAACCATAAAGTAGTAAGGAGAGCACGGGGGTTCACCCAAATTTTTAAAGACAGGGGTTAACTCCTTTTTTAGCTTGAGGAGATGGCCCTTTTTAGCCTCCATGTACCCCCTCTTTTCAAATGCTTCCTACCTCTGTGTTACACACAAAACTAAAACGGCTGAAAATAAAAAGAAATTGGTTTGTGAATCATTAAATACCAAGTTTTTTAACCTATTTTAAGACTTACTTTTCATCAGTCCCGTAGGAAGCATGTTTATTCTAAAACCGGACTTGAATCCTTGCTTTTTAAAATTGAGTTAAAGTGAAACTACAGTCGGAATTAAAACTGAGGAAATTTCTCTCGCAACAGGAGATTGTATGCATTTGGAATATTATCAAACTTTATTTTCCTGGTATCAACCAAATATCACTCCAACTGTCAAGTATTTATTATGCAGAACCTGGAAGAGATGGTTGGTTGTTGTAAGGAAGGTCAACCAAAACACAAACAAATAAAACTTCTCTTCTTGTCTTTTCTCAAAAATTTTCGCAGAGTTTAAGACCAATGTCCCAGAAGGAATGAATAAATCCTTGGATTCTGTATATAAGCTGTTTCGCTTACTTTCTTACTTTGAAATAAGAAACTCTCCAATCATGTTAATAGCCTCTGTTCTCTAAATTGCATTTTAGCAAGAGATAACGGCCGAGCTGGAGCAACTTTGTGCATACCTTGGCACTTACAAAGCCGAGGTTAGTTGGTTTTATCATATTTCTCTTATTTACATCAATTTTCATTTATTGCGTCTGCCCTCGGCATTTAATTCATATTGACCATGAAAAGTGAAAAATTATCATTTCAAAATGTTTTAACTGCTTTGTGATTAAAACTTAGGCAACCATTTTCAAACCATTCAATGCCTTGAGGCAACTCTCAGTTCTATGGGTTTGAAGTTTTTTGACTTCAGTCGATTAATGTTGAAATTTTTATCGGGTTCATGACCTCTGGAGTATTTTAGGAATCCTTTTATACTTCGAGAATCAAATAAACAATATGGGAATTTAAGAAGTCAAACTAAATTAGAAGAACTGATTTCATTTCTTTTTTTAAAATCAATCAAAAGAGTGACTACAAATTTTTTTTAGACGTTTTAGCTGTAATTCAAAGATTTCAGCGTATTCTTAGTTAATCACATAATTGCTGTGAAAATCTAAAACAAGATTAGAGCTTGGTATTGTAAGCGATCCTCTGTATAACACTGACAGCTTTGATTAATATTTTATGCACCCGGGCAAATCCTATTTACTTTTATACGTCCAACTTTCCCTCAGCTTTTAATCTCCAACCTTTATTTACTTTTTCCAGTGTCAAAGTTTGATGACCGCCTATCTTCCAATGATTTTCCAATATTTGGAACAGGCACTCACTCCAGACGTCGTTTGCAAGGTACCTTATTTCAGCTAATTATTTTGTCTACTGGTTATGCAAGAGGTCATTCCATCGTTAGAAAAGCAGCTCCTTCACTTATTTAGCGCATATTCAATAACTTTTTACCCCAATGCTGCTCATGACATAAAACACAGAGTTCAAGGCAATTAAAATCCACAAGACCTGCTAACAGAACTAATTTTGTTTCCATCCTAAGAGTTTTCAATGAATGAATTTTAAACACAGCTAAAAGTTGCTTTCCCTTGATATTGTAAGAGATAAAGAAACGAGAATAACTGTTTACCTGGCTGTCATAAAGTGGTCGATGCCTATAAGCAGAGGTGTACACGCTTTTGGTGTATAGAACAGGATGGTTCTATGGTTCGTAAGACACAGTGTAGCATCTTAGAACCGTCTTTTTCTATATACTTATCACTTGTAAGAGATAACTGTATTCATTTTTGCTTACCTAACACCTATATGTTTATCTTATCAGGAACTTGGCCTTTGCACAGCAGCCAAGAAGTTGTTGGTTAAAGCTGCTTTTCAAAAAAAATCATCTAAAGGTAGTCTAGTCTATTTTCATATTTTTGATTGAATCGGCAAGTGACTATTTAACATTCCAGGAACATGTCTTTTGCATGGCACTGCATATAGATGGCTACAGGATTCTTGTTCTAGATGCTGTCAATGCAAGAATGGAACAGTTTGTCTAAATTTTAATATATTGTTAGAAAATGTTTTAAAAGACATGATCAAAGAAATAAAATTTAAAAGTTCGTGAAATACTTTCAGGAAAACTTTCTTGGGAATGTCCTCAAAACCAGAAGACCTTAAAACCAAATCTGATATCTTCCTGGCTATGTCGGTTTATGATGTCGTTGTTTTTGCTAAGAATTTTTTAATCGTTTAATTTTTTACTTATTGTATCCTTCTGGAGCTATTTTAAATTCGTTTATATATCCAAATATTTATTTAAATATATTAATGTTTTTTCAGTTAAAGGAGGATCCTACTGCCAGACATGTGAAATTGTTGTTTCCTATGTGGAAAGTTTAGTCAACTCCAAAACCGAAGTACATATTGTATATCTTATTTTTTATTTATCATTTCCGATGCCTGTTATTATTCATACTTTTATATCTTAAGTATAATCAGAAGGGCCAAAAGTGTTCATCAAAGAAAAGGTCCTTTGAGGGCACAGATGTTTGTCTAGGCTTTCTACTCGTAAGATTTTAACAGAACAACTTCTAAGGTGATATCATAACATATCCCTAAGTGGAGATAAAGGAAATTGTTGTTTACTGGTCTGTATGCTCGATGTGATATAGACAAAGCTGTACACGCTTTTTTATAGAACAGGACAGTTCTAAGTAGCTACTCCGACTCTAAGTCAATTCTCAGTCAGTTCTACGGAGTAAATCCACTTTCAAACAACCTATAAAATGCACGTTTAAACAACGTGTCTATATTAACATCAATTGACTATGTATATGCCATATTTGGAAGCTCACACAGGCCGTTGATAACATCAAATCATATCAGCAAAACAAATAAAAATTTTTCTACAGCGCATTGGTTGACCAATAGTTTTTATTCTCTTTTGACCATGGATATTCCGATTTTTAGGCTGAAATTGTCGCCGAGGTTGACCAGCTCTGCAGTTACTTAGGAACTTACAAAGACGAAGTAAGTTATCTTTCACAAATGTTATTTTTGATAAAGTAGCTAGTTCATGAAAAGTTTTTACAACATTTTTGAATTTGGACCATTTTTGTTTGGAATAGCACTGTAGAACGCCACTGAATATGCCAAATAAGTGAAAAATGTCAATTGAGTTGGGTGAGATGTCATCAGTGGCTGATTTGAGTTTTGCTAACAGATAATTGTTGTTTTGAATTTGTTGATAAAGTTTAGGAAAGAATGACCTAGAAAAAATAAAAGCAATTTTAAAGAGTTTGGTGACTGTATTATTTCAAGGATCGATTAAACTGTTTTTCATATCTTAAGCCGTTCGTTCGTTCAGTCTATATTGTCCAGATGAATAATTTTTAAAAATAAAGTTGTTTCAGTTAGCCACCCTGTCATGTAAACTGCCTTCCATTTTTTCTTGAAAGTCTGTAGCTATTTACAAAGCATTGCTTTTCAGCGTTACTGAAAGGTTTTACTAGGAAAAAGGAATATCATTTCTCGCAATAATCCTATTGATTCGATAAGAAAAGCCAGGCTTGATGTTCCTACCATGATTCAAAGAGCTTTCAATGACGTTTCTTAAAGACCATAATACTTTTCCTATTTGCAGTGCAAATCTTTGGCTGATACCTATCTGCCTCAGATTATCGAGCTGTTGAAGAAAGAACTCACTCCAGCCCTTGTTTGCAAGGTATGATGCTTCTAGTTTATCCCAATTTATCACATTTTATCCCAGTGTATCCCAGTTTGTTTTTGCCGTCAATCACCTCGATTGAAACATAATTTCAAAATTATGGTAATATCGAAAGCAGATCTATTTTTTCCGTTCAGCATTCTTCCAAATGCCTTATTTTTGCGCAATGTAAATAGATCCATTGTTAAGATATATAATAAGTATAAAATACGTTTACAGCGGAGTTTGATCCTTCGCAACCTTACAATGCATATTTTTACGTAAAACGATGTTTATCATCATGAATTTCAATTTTCTCCTTTACAATTTCAGGAACTCGGATTATGCACATCTTTCAATAAGTTTGCCAAAAAGATCAAAGTTGCAGGTATGGGGTTGTGTTCGTAACCTCGTAATCATTCTGAATCCTCGTTACCAGAAACTTGTAATCTTCCAATCATCATAATAGGAATCTTCAAATCGTCGCAATCGGAACTATGTAATCTTCGATAATCCTTGTACCTGAACTTATTAGATTCTTATAATCCTCGTAATCTCAATCATTTTCCATTTTCAGGCGTCAAGGAAGGCGCAACATGCACCCTTTGCAAAATCCTTGTAGGATACATTGATAAAGAACTCAAAGACGCAAAAACCGAGGTGGGTTTGTTTTCCGGTGATTGTTTTTCTTTGTGAAATTGCCACTTTCTCGGGTTCAGACACCCAATTGTCAATTTGCTGAAAAAGAACTAAGTATCGATCCCCTTCTTCTACGTCACGTGTATCCCATAATGCCGCGATTTTGCCGGATTTCGTGTTCCAATAACTTGTTGGATTTTTCTCACAAGAACAACACTGTTTCCAGTTTTCGAACTTGTTTGGTTAAAATTGCCACTCGGTGCTGTGAAGTGGGGAAATGTGAAGGTCGCACCACCCTTCATAACATAACTATGCCTAGCCCACCCATCCAAGCAAAAATAAACCCCACTCATTGAGCACTGGCTCGTTCTACTAATGATGAATCTTGAAGGCTGACAACTGCATTGCTATCTTGATAATCTTTTTATGACAAATCGAGAAGAAGAGTTGTTACTCTAAAAGTCTATTCGTCTTCTATTTGGAAATTATAGATTGTTTGTTGGCTGTCAAGCATTCTCTTGTGCAAAAACCATAAAATTTGTCAAATGTTAACACGCTTAACTAAGCAAATTACTTTGGTCTTTTGACTTCTTTACTGTCACTTTTGTTCACAGCAGCTGCATTTGTCTCTTCAGCTAGAAAAGTTTCGGATCTGAAGGCTTAAAGTATCAGCCGTTGATTTTTCTATCCCTTTTAAAAGGCTATTTTTATTTACATTAGGCCGAAATCACCGCACTTGTTGAACAACTTTGCAGTTATTTGGGATCTTACAAAGCAGAGGTTTGTCACGCTTTACAAAAATGCTTATTTTCTTTTTCCTCATTTCTGAATCTTTTTGAAAATATTCCGCAGCTGATAAAATATTTGCTAGTGATTAAGTTTATATCAATATTCCTTGTGTTCATGAGTTTGGATCCTAATGAGTTCCATTGGCGATTTTTTCCTCTATAAGTCTCACAGCCTCCCAAAGATCGTTTTTTAAATATGTTTTCATTACTTCCTTTATTCGGCAATTTGTCTTTCTGTTGCCTTTTCTCTATAACTTCTCCTTTTGGAGTTCATGGTAACATGCTTTCTTTGATTTTCTTAAATAGTAAGCATTTTCCTACACAGTATTTGGTTGATAATGGCAGGCTTCTTTCTCCGTGTTTCATTGCTGCAAAATCATATGATTTTATATTTTTAAAACAAAAAATATTTTTTTTATAGTGCGACAGTTTAGTCTCATCGTATCTGCCACTGATCTTCCAATACCTCGCTCAGGCAATGAGTCCTGATCTTGTCTGCAAGGTACGTTGAACACATCGTCTCAATTTTGTATTATGTTCATTTGTTTTGAAAAATATTTCAACTACAAATACAGTACAGCTCTACTATTGCTATGATTGCCAAGGACTCTTTACAATGATAAGCAGCTTTTCAGTGCAGTCTGTTGTACTTTGAGGTAGCTTCTACCAAAGGTAGTGACTGTGTCCTTTCCGTTGTATTTGTATAGCTGGAATTGATTTAATTCTTAGCCAAATTGATTATATTATTTGCCTAAACCAGTTCTTTCTTCATCTTTTTCTGGAAATTTGTGGTTTTCTTTTCCAATAAACAAAATTGACCCGGTGTTTGCTGTGTGGAATTCGAACGGCGTCAAGACATGTGTTTATACTGAGTGATTTGCTGTCTGCAAGTATGGTTCGCAACCCTGTACATATTAACAGTATGTTCCCCAAATGAGATTAGGCCTAGAAAAATTGTGATATTTAACATCCCTAGGATTTGCCTAAATATGATTTTTTTTGTCCCAGGAACTTTCATTGTGTACCTCAGCTGCACCAAATGCCAAAATGGTCCTTTTGAAGAAAGCAGCAATCATGGTGTGAAAGGGCCTGGATGATCACAAGGACATAATGCTTTAAAAAAAATGATCTTAATATTATTTAAAAGATTTTTCAGTGTAAAGTTTTTACCCCGAAAGTGGTAAATAATTGCATTCTGTATGGAAAAATTGAATTGGACAGAATAACACTAAGTTAATTTAAATATATTTCTGATTTTGAGAAGATCAAAATAAGAGAAATTTTCGTTGTTGAACATTAACATTTTCAGGAATTTTTGTACTCAAAGACACCCGGCCTTTGGTTCTGGGTCCTTGTTTAGGGTTTCGTGACAAGCAAAGACTGTCTGGAACTTTTCAAAGACCAATGTGAGACATCACCCTTCCTTTGTTAAACTAGAAGATATGTTATGGTAGACAACATTTTTCCACTCTAACCATGTGTAATTCATCTCTACTTGTACAACGGCTCATAAATGTCATGTTTTCTATAGATTTTTGCCCACCTTGTCTCGACCCTTTATCAGACCATTGCAGAACTAAAACGAATTTTGATGTGTGTGCTATTTAAAGCTTCTATAGAATGTTGGTAACCATAAGAGATGTTTAATTAAAATGCACAAAATTGTGTTCAACTAGCAATTTTTGTCTTGATCCCTTGTCTAAGCTCTACCAAGACTCTGTCTGACAATATGAATCAGCAACGTACAGGAAAATACTAACGACATTTTTTCAACTACAGCAAAGCACAGGCAGTTTACAAATTTCCCCTAGTAACAACCGTTTGGGGTTTTTCTAATAGTAAGGGGAGGTCAGATTCATTGCCATCACAAAAGTCAGATCACTACAAGAAGACAGTGACCAAAATGTGTGAGGATCTTTCCACCTTGTATGCAGCTGGCGATCTGACGTTCAAAAGTATGAATTGACAATTTATATAAACCGGACATTTGTGAAATATTCATGAGGAAAGATTGTGTGACTTTAAAGACACTGAATTTGTTTTTTCTTTTGAAATGTATTACTTTACTAGAAGGGACTTTTTTCGTAAACTGAAGAATCACGGGATTGCCGCATGAATTTCAAACTCCCTTTAACGACGTGTGACAATTACAAGGGCCCCTATCAGTTTTGAAACGATGCAAGAGGACTTTGACGATGATTTATCACGTTGTAACTTGACAATTACAAGCCATCTAAAGCAAGGGTAAAAAGAACCCCCTCTCCTTGTATCAATGGGCCTGATTTTATGAATTAGGTAAAAAATGCGAAACCTAATGGTGCACAGCTGTATTTTAAAGGTTAAAGTGCATAAGCTTGTTGAATTTTTATTTCAAACGTCGGTTAAGTGCTGTATCCATGGCCATGCAAAAAGGAATCGAGACGATTTGTCAGATGTTGATTGACTTCTTGAAGACAATAGTTTCCTACATGTATGGACGGTGTCAAACGAGGCAGGTACAAAATAGTTCATTTCTTTAATTCTCAATTAGATATCACCCAATTTCGTTGTTGATCAATTATATTTGTTTGAATTTCCTTGAAAGTACTAGCAAAAGTAACATTTCTTTATAGGCCGAGAAAGTAACAAGACAACAACTATGAGGTCAACGAGAGGCAGAGGTTCTGCAAGCTGCCAACAAAAGAGAGTTCAAAACCATCTGGGGTCCGACTGTTGCATTGGCCAGCATTTATGAAAGTGCAGTGATCCCCTTGATTCTCCAACTGATCTAATTGGCATTTTTACTCCGGTTGACAGCAACAAACCGAAGTGTAATCCAACTGTATTTTTTCATAAAAACTGATTATAAATAATTTGTCACTCACTTTTCTTCTATTTTCTGCTACCTCTCTCTTGCCCCGTTGAATGTGCACGGGCTATGGTCTTCTTGCTTTGTGTAAGGTAGACATGTGTAGAAAGTGCCTTTAGGAGAGAGGAGTAGGGACATTGTCTGGATTTGTTGATGGGATTATTAGATGACAGTGTCTTCTGACCAAAAGCTATCCCATAGGCTCAACAGACCCGTGGGTACTTGGAGCATGATCTGTGGCGGGGTATCAGCGGTGGGACTTGGAGCATGGCCAAAGTGGATCTTTGTGGATTTTGATGTAATTTTGTAATGACTCGATCACCAAACTTTCTTGTAAGAATTTCATTATTCTCTACGCCAATTCATACATGGCGCCTTTTATATCCGCCGGCCTAGTTTTGAACAATCCTCCGTCCCGGTTTGTGAAACCTTGCATCTATGCCCGTTTCAAGATGCACTAACGTCTGATAACCCTAGATATCATTGTTCATTGCAAGTTTCTTAAACAGCGCTTTCCGTTGCAAACGCCTGATAAAATGTATAATCATTCTCACAAGCAAAGAACTGCAGATGTTTTTGGTGTCAAATCTTGTAATTGCTTCAAAGAAATCCACCGAGGTCATGAAAATAGATTAGTGAGATGTCCATGCTAACGTAACGTGAAATTACAAATGAGATAGAAATAGGCCCTTGCTAGAGAGAAGTTTGCAGGTGTTGAGAATAAATGCGCCATAGCAGGAATTTGAGAAGGATGAGATAGCCTTCGTTTAATCGAAAGGCAAGTCACAATCAATACAAGTAAGTTTAGATTTTTTAACTTCGCGCCTTATCAGCTTTCTTTTGCTATGAACGACGTTTTCCAGCACATCTTTGCTACACAATTAATATGTTTCACATGCTATCGCTAACTCACAATCACTAAGGTACCTGCATTTGTTGTTCCTTGCTAATTTACTTGCTTATCATTTAAATGAAGCTAGGCAGATATTTTGCGTTTTCTTTAACAGCTATGCTACTCTTTGTTTGATAATACATTCAGGTTACCATTTAATTTCTTTTGTGAATTCCAGCTGCAAGATAACTCTTTCAACAGGCTTCATCTATTTCTTTCTATTGAATTGATGTGTTCTATGTCGTTGTATTCCAGTAACGCTAAATAGCTGGAAAAGGCCACTTTACATTTTAACAGATAATTTATCGGCTGTTAAAAATCGATATCAGGCCCATGCCAACTTGATATACTGAACAGAAATTGTTCGAAATGTGTGTGAAATTGTAAAGATAACAGACAAGATATCTAATTGTGGAAGCTGACATACCAGCAGGATGAATTTGTGCTGAAATTCGAGTACGATAAATTGAAGAACGACTTCAGCAGATCAACTCCAAACACTGAAAAGTTGTTTATTGTAGGAGATGAGCTAGTTATTTTGTCATCGATATAGCAATTGACTCGACTGAAAGCTAACCTTCTACAGAGAGCTTCCTTCCAATGAAAAAACAACAAATGTTGATGTAACTATCATGTTTCAAGTAATAACTCAAAGAAAGGAGGAAACTTTTAAATGAATAAATTTAGTATGTGTACAGTGCTTTTTCCAACTTGGACAGATTCTCCGTATGAAGAAATGGAATTATACGTCACAGCCATCCGACTGCATACTTTGTGCTTTATCAGTAGCTTACTTACTCAAAATAAAACTATTTAAGTTTAGCTATGAATTTTTGTAGTATTTTTCATAATACTGCGAAGCTTACTTAATCACGTTGGCGTAAGATACGCATCGACTACCTTCTTGCAACTGATAAATTTAATACGAAATGCTAAATCTTAACTAGATTTCGTCATCTACCGTTTTTCGCCTTTAAAACCTTTGAATAGAAATTGCATTCAGGGAAATATGCACATCAAATTTCTATTGAAAGAATTAAACAAAGAAAGGGACTATTTTGAGTATTGTTTCGACAATAAACTCCATGTATAAATGTTGCTTTCCTAATATCTCTTGCACTACGTAAGTATAAATATACCAATATATAGCAAGGACAGACAGAGCCATAAGACTGATATTTTGCAGTTCTGATGTCACAGCTTCCCGTAGAAAATTGTTTGGTGCAAATGTTTCAGATGATCTTTGCGATGGTTTTGTAAGTTTTTCCCTTGATATCACATGTTCATCCACAAAAAGGATATAAATATTTAATTTAGTCACTCTTGTTTTTGCCGGATTCTAAGTCACAACAAACCAGCCAGATTAATCTTCTATCATCCTATGATTACGAAGGAGATAAAATTGCAAAGATAAGAATACAGCGCACAGTTAGGTTTTGAGGTTCGCTGCACACAGACGATTAGAGGTTGCAGGTGTCTGAAGATACAAGAAAAACAACAGAAAGCATCGAATATTCTCTCTTCCATTAACTTTGACTGTTTCTTAAATTCTATCATGCGATGAGAAACTTTCCGTGAGGTCACAAGGCCATTTTTTAAGATAGCTTCTTGTCAAATCATGCCTTGCAATGGGCTTACCAAGACTATATTGCATCAGTACCCTGTGCACTTGCGATAGAGCTCTCTTCTCTAAAACATTAGCAGCGTCTTATTAAGTCTTGCCTTGTGAAGCACACATTTCCCCTTTGATATTGTGTTTCATCACATTTTATTCGGCATATAATTTGTAGCGAGATAAAGCCCTGGTCAAATGATCCAACATTTCACCCAACATTTCGCCCAATATCATGTAGGGAGAAATGTTGGATCGTTTGACCACCATGTTGTGTCATCATGTTGTGTCATCGTCATTATTGATGTTGGATGAAATTTGACTGAGGTCAAAATGTTGGCAGCTGACATCCAACAATTCTTTTTTTGAAGTGTTAGGTGAAATGTTGTATCGTTTGAACACCTCAGCCAACATTGTTGGCTCTGCGCAAGCGCAGTTGGTTAAAGAGCGCCAAAATTCAATCATCGCATCGTTGTTGTTTTCTCGGGCTGGCTTCGTTCGTTTCAACAATCGCCTTTGCTTACAATCACTTACGCTTTAATTATGGACAATATAACGAAATATAAATAATTCTGCGCAAAAGAAGGACGTCAAGGTAGCACAGAGGAGCTATAAAAAGCACAGGGGGACGAATTTAGGCCACGGCCTTGATAGGGGATGCGACGCTCGTCCTGAAAGACCGATGACAGTGAAAATATCTGAAGAGAAAATAAATAGAGAAGGCAGCGATTGCCTTCCGTTTTTTCGGATCGAAATGTCGCGAAACTGTGCAGTCTTCAGCGCGACCTTTTAGCCAGTCCTTTTTCGACCTGCGCGTGAAAATGTTGGGTGAAATGTTGGGTGAAGTGTTGGATCGTTTGACCAGTACTTAAGTTGTTAATCAAACCTCTTTTTATTACTAGCCTCTTATTCAACAGGGCTATGGAACCTCCATTTGACAATAACTACGACTACCTTTTTACCGTATGTGTTCTTGGAGATGAGTTGGTGGGCAAATCATCGTTGATTCGAAGATATGTCGAAGGGACATTTTCGAGCGCTCCAACGCACCCAACAGTGGGAATCGACTTCAAATTGAAGTATCTGAGATTGAATGATCAGAAAATCTTACTGCAGTTATGGGACAGTTCTGGAAAAATTAAATATCGTAATTTGATCCAGCATATCTTTGCAAAAGTTATGGGGATCATTCTGATGCTTGATGTTACCAACACGAAATCGTTAGCACAACTTGGGAGTTGGATTGACGCGATAAGAACTTTCGGATACCCACAAACACAGGTGAGAGCACTGTAGTAGTAAGGTTCCGTTGTGTATGGTATTTATAATAAATTATGATGAATTATCATAGATTTGATAAATGATGGATTTCACATGAAGATGCAAAAACTTGAAATAAGACACGACCGAAAAATGAACAGCCCTAAGTCTTGAATATTCAATAGTGTTCATAAGATTTTAATGTCGGTTCATGGGTTTTAATTGCTGGTGAACCTATTAATGAAAAGTTTTCTTTCATGATATCAGAAAGATCCTAGCAAGGCACTGAAAATGCCATCAAGCATCAGCATCCAGGGTTGTTGCGGATGAACCTCAAAAGGAACTTAAGAAAAAAATTCGAAATCATGAGCGTGGGAAGTTTTCTGTTGGTGTTGCCTCATATTTCTAGCTGAAACCGAAATTTCCTTTTGTGCTACGACAGCAGTGGATTCCAAAAAGATCTTTGTGCCATGAGATAACGACAACCCCATCGTGACAGCGCTAGATGTACCCTCAAACTGTATACAAATGCACCGTTACATGTTGGCCCAGAAAGACTGTTGTTCAAACTAATGGCTGATCTCTTTTTGTCCTTAGATCATCGTTCTCGGAAACAAATGCGATACAAATTCTAGCAGGGCAATAACAAGAGAAGAAATGATACAGTATACGGAACAATTGAGCATTGTATACATGGAATGTAGCTGCAAGGAGAATTTACGAATTGATCAAGTATTTGAAGTTATGATTAATCTGATTATGAATAAAATGAAAGAAATTGTAAATTTCGAGAATCTGTAGATTTTGCATTATAATATGTTTATTCTGAGTTGTAGTTTAAAAAGATGTATATTAACGATGATAATTGTATTATTTACAAAGAGAGTCAATTTGCAGAGTTGGTCTAGCATTATCCCCCTGATTGCAGTACGTTTTTAGCTACACATTTTCGCTGGAATATTTCTCACAGGATGGAGGGGGTTGTAAGAGACAAACAGAAAACTGGCAAGATATGTTCGTGGCCTTTTTTCTACAGTTGTGAATTGAGAGTCAGTTTCTCGGTAAATCGGCAATCTGGCTTTAAAACGGCAATCTGGTAGAGTTGCCTATAGAAGAAGCGATTTCTCTTGTTCCAAGAGGGGTGTGAAATATACATGCTTCTATCGTGACGTCCACCGATCTAAACCACATTAACTAAATTGGGGAAAACTTAACATTCTAAACTAAGGAATGTGGCAAAGAAATACCTGAAAGTGGCAAAGAAGTTTAACTGAATACTGGGTGGTGTTATATTACACTTTAACTACAGTGCAACTAAGTATATATAAAATAACTCACGGCCCTTTTCAACTCGACTTGTGGCAGAAAGGAGCAGAGAGACAACGACTTCTTTCGTCAGCATTTTGAACGAACAGCAAGATGCTTCTCCCAAAAAGCCTAATTCTTAAAACTACTACAGCGTATTTATAGATACAAGCATTTTACAACTATTAATAACAACCAATCAGCTAAAAACACGTAAGACCTACAACCAAAAGAAACATAGATAATTAACAGCGGAAATAAAGTGTTTGCCAAATATTTAAATTATACCCTACAATGGTTCGTTCGATCTGGTGCACAACACAACCTCCCCCTTTGAAATCGAGCCTCCCGGCTCGAAAACGCGTCAAACTGGTAAAATCTCCTGTGGTGTACAGTAATCCTCGGGACGAGTGATAGAGGGCTCATCTACAGACGAGTCACTTTTTGCTATCGGGTTAGGTTCTGGTAGAAAACTGTCTGGCGGTAAATCCACATCACTGAGATCAACGAACGTGTCACATTGCGGAGGAGCAGCGGTTGGACGGTCCGACGGATCGACGTACAGCTTCATGCGGTTTGCGTGCACTGGAACACTAACTGGACGGTTGTCGAGTGTCCTTAAACGAAAATGAACAGGCGATAACTTCTTGACAACGCGATATGGTCCGTGGTAGTTATGGGCTAACTTTTTGGAAAGACCCTTTCTCGTTTTTGGGGTGTACACCCAGACTTTGGATCCGATATCAAAGGAGACTGGCGCACTGTTCTGATCGTAGTAGTGTTTCATGCGCTGTTGAGCCAACTCTGTATTTGTCTTAACTATGCGACGGGCGTTTTCCAGATTTTCGACAATGCGAGCACGGTGTTCTGCAACGGAGGACGAGAGTTTTGCTGTCGAAGGCAAAATAAGAGACGCATCAATTGGCAGACGAGGCTCTCGCCCATATAAAAGATAAAACGGCGATTCGTGGGTCGTAGCGTGAGGCGAGACACGGTAAGCGAAAAGCACCAATGGCAGGTGGCGGTCCCAATCCCTCTGATTTGAGCTGACATACATCGACAACGCTTCCGCAAGGGTACCATTAAACCTTTCGACTAGTCCGTCCGTTTGCGGATGATACGAGGTAGTCCGAAGTTGGCGAGTGTTGAGCAATTTGCAGACCTCTGTAACGATAGATGCAAGAAAATTCGAACCCCGATCTGATAAAAGCGTTTTCGGAGCACCATGGCGAGCGAGAATCTTGTCCACAAGCAAGTTAGCAATCATAGACGCTTCAGTAGAAGGCAAAGCAAAAGCTTCAGGCCACCGTGTGTAATAATCAGAAAAAACCACAATATAACGGTTGCCGTCGTTTGTAACGGGAAACGGGCCTAAGACGTCCATGGCTACTCGATCAAAGGCCCCTTCGACAGGAATAGGCAGCAAGGGTGCCTTCTTCTTACCCCTAGGCACCTTCTTCATCGAACAATCAATACATGAAGTACACCAATGTTCAACGTCTTTATACATGCCGTGCCAATAATAACGAGAACGAATTTTCTCATACGTTTTAAAAACGCTTAAATGACCAGCAGTAGGTTCATCGTGACAAGCAATAAGAATCTCTCGGCGAAGGCTTGCAGGAATTACCACCTGAGAACATAAAGACTGAACATGTCGTTTACTAGGTGTCCATAAATGACATAAAACCCCATTTTCGTCCAGATAGTACGAGTCGACAGTCAGTAGCAGAGTACGCGCTTTATTGTTATCATCTGGCAAGAGAGAACACTCGAGGTACTCAATAATGGCGAAAAGGTCACGATCTTCGCGTTGTAATTTGGTGAGCTGTGGAGGAGCAGGACATGGGTGCCTAATAGAAGCCATAGGCGGAGAAAGACCAGAAACAGTGGTTGAGGAATAAGATCGTCGTGAAAGCGCATCTGCGTTGTTGTTGGAAGGTCCAGGGCGATAAACAATGTCAAAATCGTACTGCTGCAGCTGCAACGCCCAGCGAGCAAGCCGACCTGTAGGATCCTTCACATTCATGAGCCATGAAAGGCTACTGTGGTCTGTATGGACAAAAAATTTACGGCCATGAAGATAAGGTTGATACCGTTTAATTCCATCCACTACAGCAAGAGCTTCACGTTCCGTGGTGCTATAGCGTTTTTCAGCATTATTCAGCTCACGCCCACCATAGGCCACGACATACTCCACACCCGCAACTCGTTGGCCGAGAATATACCCAAGAGCCGAGTTGCTGGCATCAGTATACAGGTGAAAAGGCTCACTAAAAACGGGATAAGCTAAAACAGGATTGGAGCACAAACTCTGCTTTAGTATGTTGAAAGCGTGTTGACATTCAGCACTCCACACAAACTTGACGTCCTTTCTTGTTAGCTGATTTATAGGTGAAGCTATGCGTGCAAAATCATGGACAAAACGTCTGTAATAGTTACAGAGACCAAGAAAACTGCGTACATCCTTCACATTGGACGGCACTGGAAACGAGTTTACAACTTCAAGCTTGTCTGGGTCAGCAGAAATACCATTTGCAGAGACAATAAACCCAAGAAATTTCACAGAATGGCGAGCAAAGTGGCACTTACTTGGTTTCAATTTCAAGTTAGCCTGACGTATGCGATCGAAAACGAGAGACAGCCTTTGCAAATGTTCTTCAAAAGTAGAAGAAAAAACGATAATATCGTCTATATAGATGAGACAAACCTTCCATTCTAGGCCAGCAAGAACTCTCGACATCAGTCGTTGGAAAGTCGGTGGAGCGTTTGTTAAACCAAAACTCATTACATTATATTCGAACAATCCTGCATGTGAAACGAAGGCAGTTTTTTCTCGTGAAGACGGATGCATGGCAACTTGGTGATAGCCCGACTGCAGATCGAGCGTTGTAAAGAACTGAGATCCAGAAAGAGCGTCAAGGGCATCATCAATGCGAGGAAGAGGATAACTGTCTTTGCGAGTGACAGCATTTAATTTTCGATAGTCGACACAAAATCTCGTCGTACCGTCTTTCTTCTTTACTAAGACTACAGGAGAGCTCCAAGGGCTCGAAGAAGGTTGAATCACATTTTGAGATAGCATATTTGAAATCTGTGTTTCAATTTCTTCACGTTGCAATTGAGAGACTCGATAAGGTGAAGACTTAATAGGCCGAGCATCCCCTGTGTAAATTTCGTGTTCGATGATGGAAGTATGGCCGAGATCAAGGCTAGATGAGGCGAAAATATCTTTATACGATAAAAGTAATTGTGAGAGAGCTGCATTCTGGGCCTCTGAAAGATCGACATTCTTAATAGACTCAAGTTCCGAAAGGAGGCTGTGATGTTGTGGAGCAGAATCCATAGCTGAGACACTACTTTTTAAAGGAACGATGTCAGTGTGCAAAAGTTCAGAAAACGTGCCGATGACTGTTCCTTTATGAAGAAGCACTGGTTCATCAGAAGGATTTAACAAACGAAACGAGACATTTCCTTCACTAGATGGGCACGAAATAGAAGCTGCTGGGAGGAGGCGATAACGAGAGGTTAATTTCTCATTACCTTCGACGAGGCCTGCGACAGAACTACTGTGCGACTGCAAAAGCTGCACAGGAATAATAGCTTCAGAACGAGGTTCAATGACGAATGAAGAAAAAACTGCGACAGAGCAAAGCAATGGAGGTGTATTGCCAGTTATAAATGAGACAGTGTTATCATTCGTAAATGTTACAATATGACCAGGAACATCAATAACAGCATGGGTTTTATGCAGAAAGTCACGACCTAACACAACATTGTAAGCTAGGCCAGAGACAACTGAGGCCTGACATTCATAATGCTCATTACCAATGGTGAGAGGAAACGTCACAAAACCTTTCACAGCAACAGTGGCACCATTTGCAGTTTGAATACTTTCGAGTCCATTACGCGGCGTCTGCAGCGAGAAATGCATGCGCAGAGCAGAATTAAAAAAACTTTCACTAATTACGGAAATAGCGGCGCCAGTGTCTACGAGTAATTTAACCTGCTCATTTTCAACTGATCCCCAAATCAAGACATTTCCAAGTATCGAAGATTCGTCACTTGATGATGTCCCGTTTAGTAAGCACGGTACTGCGTAGGTTCCCTTTCTTGGCTCGATATCAATGTCATTTAGAGGTTTTTCTAATTGAAACTTGGCACTAGTCAAACGATTTCGTTTATTAACCCATTGTTCGAAAGACGAATCAGCTTTTTCACAAAACGGGGGCTTCATTTGCTTTTCAACCGTTTGGGCCTCCTTCAATTCCCCCAACGAGAAGGCCCTTGTTCGTTTAAATAATTTGTACCGGATCTGTCCTGCTGAAAGTTTTGAGTTGACCGAAAGCGAGAATTATTTTGAACTGCATTTTCTCTACCAGAAACACCACTATTATTACTTCTACAATATCGAGCCACATGACCCACACGATAGCAGTTGTTGCAAATAGGTTGCCCATCGGTGGTACGTAAATTACGCCCCCTTGCATAGCTTTCCCTTACACCTTGTTGAAGCCTGTTCATGGGTTGAGGTTTGCCAGACACAAAACGTTGATCAATTGCAGCAATTAGCTCTGTTTTAAGATTCAGGAGGTCACTTTGAAAGGAGCTTTGATTTGCAACATATGTACCACCACCCAAGTTGTTACCATAATCAATTTGATCTAAAGCGTTTAACTGGCCGGTTCTCTTGTTGCTAGCCAACGCAAGCAATATATTAACTTGGCCCTCAAGTTCTTTAATACGCTGGTCTTGCGAAATGGTTTGCGGGACGGTTGGGCCGAAAGACTTTGAAACGGCGTCACGGAGGCGGGCAAGGTTTTCTGCCTCTGTGAAAGTTTTTGGCTGGTTTAAAACAACATGGTTCTTTAGTTCTGCGCTTAGGCCGTTTATGAAAATGTTCATCATTTCTAACTCATTTAGATTCAGTCGTTGACACTTTTTTATGATGTCTTCAGTGTAGGTTACTAGAGGCTCATGTTCGAGCTGTTTTCGGGCATAAAGTTCTTGCCGTATCAAAAACTGGATGTTTTGGTTGCCAAATCTTGCAATTAAAGCTTCAATTAAGCTATCGAAAGTTCCTGCAGTTTCGTCTGAGAGCGTCTGAAACCATGCCAAAGCTGGGCCATTAAGCAGCAATGGAAGTGCACTTAATTTTTTTGCATTGCCCCAACCATAGAACCTGGCAAGTCGATTAAATTTTACAACCCATTCATTTACGTCTTCATTTTGGAATCCACTGAAAGGCGGTTGTTTAAAAAGTCCCGACTGGGCGTTTCCCTCCAGGGCTGCCTGCATAGCAGACACACGGTTTTGTAATTCTTCTACCGTTGCTTCCATTTTAACTACGTGAATAACTAAACAATTTCACAATATTTCCAAAGTTTTGCCGAAATGAGTGCAACCACGGATTTTGTTTTCGAGTTATCAAGAAGAAAACGAGCGGAATTAAAGTCTATCTTGAACAATCTTTAGACAATATCATATAAGTATATCAGCATTCTGAAATTGCTTCTCGAAAGTTCAGTTCAATCTTCACTTTTAACGGAAATCCGACGTAATAATAAAAACGATACAAGATAACCAATGCGGCGAAGACGTCAAAATTTCCAAAGAAACAAGAAATAAAAACCATACGCAGAACATCAACCCCGAACAATTCCAGTGAATACGTCAAAACGGCAAGTGAAATAAGAAAAAGAAAACTATATACAAAAACATATGAAAAGCATCAAACCCGAGCAAATGCAGCGACTACGTCAAAACGGCCAATGAAAAATGCAATAAAACCTATATTCGACACCAAAATGTAAAACGCAAGTTTATCGGTTTTTTTTTTTCAGCACGCCAATAAGTATTCTCGACCGGTCACGTCGTGGTCACCAATATGTTATATTACACTTTAACTACAGTGCAACTAAGTATATATAAAATAACTCACGGCCCTTTTCAACTCGACTTGTGGCAGAAAGGAGCAGAGAGACAACGACTTCTTTCGTCAGCATTTTGAACGAACAGCAAGATGCTTCTCCCAAAAAGCCTAATTCTTAAAACTACTACAGCGTATTTATAGATACAAGCATTTTACAACTATTAATAACAACCAATCAGCTAAAAACACGTAAGACCTACAACCAAAAGAAACATAGATAATTAACAGCGGAAATAAAGTGTTTGCCAAATATTTAAATTATACCCTACAATGGTTCGTTCGATCTGGTGCACAACAGTGGGTTAAGGGCAGTCAACTCTTCCTACCCATCTTCGAGAGCAGCAAGCAATTGAAGATGATGAGTGTAACGCGAAACACTGTATAAATTGTTAATCATAATATCATATAGTAATTTTGTTTGAAAATGAGTTTTGATAAAATCACATAGAGAAAGCTGCAGTATCAGTTCTCAAATTCTTATATCCTTATCAATTCACGGGTAAAAGAGGTTCATGTCATGATTGAATGCGAGGCTCATTTAAATCATCATGTCATACGGAATTCTCTAGTTTCCATAGTGTTCGACCTGATAGTCATAAATTAGTATGATTAATTATTTCAAGTAAAGGGTAAGGGTAAGGGTAAGGATAAGAGTTAGGGTTAGGGTTAGGGTTGGGTTAGGTTTAGGTTTAGGGTAAACTAATTACGTCATCCTGTCGAGCAGTATGGAAACTAGACAGCTTCATGTCATAGACCAGTTTTCATTTTGGCAAACAGCTACATTTGTCTCCATTCCAGGGTTGTCTGCCTTTCTTAAATTTGGAAAGTCATTCAGCTTGGGCCGCACTGCTGGTTACAGTAACAAATATTTAGGCCCAAATATGCAAAAATGTTTAATCTATGAAGCTTGCTCTCACAGTTTTCTCTAAGAACATTGGATGTGACTATATCGAACTAAATTATCATTCATCAAGTAAAGTGTTGTGTTTTGACTTGATAACGGGCTACACTCGTAACATCGTTATTTTAAATTCGTTTATTTTCCTCGTACAATTTCAAATTATTTTAAAGATATATTGTCTTATTATGTTGCGACAGTGTACCATGGGATGAAAATTTGTTTAACAAGGAATGTGACTACACGCTTTGTCTACTTGAATTCCAAATGATCTACCATTAGAAAAATCTTCTACCTGTCATAACATGCAATTTTAAACTGAATCACAGAAGAAAAGATCTCATGATCAAAACTGAAATTAATATTCTGCAGAATTTTGATACGAAACTGCTAGCTGTTAATCTTCACAGTAACAGTACCCATCAGAAGGAGAGCCTCAGAGATTACCGTCAAGTGTCTTGAACTGCGAAAAGTCAAGATTTGGTTTATTTTGCAGCATTTGTGGTGTTTGATTGTAAATATCATGGCACCGCAAGCATTTAATCTCAGTTTCATGGCAGATTAAGTCCTAGAAGGATTGCAACAACGTCGACCCTGCATGGAAGGATTGACTGCTTTCATGAAACTTGAAACATCTGCAGTATATAGAAGCCATAATTTGTAAGCAACGGCGACCCTAACATGGGGATGTAAAAGATTGAATTTTTTGGCTTATGGATAAAAATTTAAGTCAAGTTCTTGGCTGGTTGATACTTTTCTACCCGTCAATGAATTTATTAACCCCCACCCCCTTCCAGCAATTAGCATGCCACTAACCAGTTGTCGATCTCCAAACAATTCGGGGAATATTTATCCAGTCATATATTCCAGCCACAATCCTAGTCATACATACTGTGAAAGGCCAAAATATTCAACTTAAAAGTCGACAAACAGAAGACTTAACATCATCTTAATAGAATCGCTGGATTCTTCTCCGCTTCCCTTGTACAATGTTGGTTACTTCACTTCATCAAATGCATATATTCAACCAATCCAACGTCAGCCAGATTCCCACAGGTAATCATAAAATTCTGACGTTTAGCAACACTGTAAAGGAGAAGGAAAAAATTTGGCAAAGCTGTATCTTTAATTAAGGGCCATTATCGCCTTTCACAAACATTTTACCCAGGATCAAACTTACTCAACAACACTTTTCATGTATAAACAGAACTAAACAGAACTGGCATTTCACTAGATAAAATGTTAAGTGAAATGTTTAGCCATTCTGAACATGGTCGCCAGGGTTAAAGAGTGAAGAGCTTCAATGTTTTCTTGACGACCAAATCTCGCACCAAACATTGCTGATGATCGTCAGAAAGATTAATTGAAAACAAACGAATAACAATGACGCCACACCTAGACCACGCCCTCGTTTCTGTTGCATTTTTAAAGGCTTCAAAAATTGGCTGGTGGATGGACTTTTTGTCTCTTTGATTCAATGGGCCCGTTCTTCAAACCACTGGCAGCAGTCGCCTCGATCTCTACAGTTAAAGAGCCTAGGTACGAGCTCTGACACTCGGGGGGTAAACCCATAATTTCGCAAATGTCTGAAAAAAATTGACTGATAACTCCGCAAACATGATGAAAACTATACCCATAATTCTGCAGAGCAAATAAAATTTCTAAAGCACATAAACAATCATCAACCAAATTTTGCATGTCCTGTGCCCCAAAATCTCAACATTACACATATTTCATACTTTTATTTCTAACTGGACCTTCATTTTGTTAAGGCTAAATCTCCCTCTTAATAATTTTGTTATATTTCCCCAAAATGGTACCCATAGTTCCTCACAAATTTTAAAAACTGATACCGATAATTCCGCACCTTTCAAAAAAAGGTACCCCTAAATAATGGCACGTCCCCGACCTTGAAAGCATGTTAAGGTACCCCCCCCCCCATGAGCTCTGACATCACTACTATAGCTGACAATTTGCATAAATGGTTTTTCATTTCACGTAGAAGCTCGTGGTTCTCACCTTCTTCCAAATTTTCCACTATACTAAGAACAGACAGCAAAAATACCATTGTAAAGTTGACAATAAATTTAGCGGATTTCGGGAAGCTTAAGCCCCCACAGGGCTCAGCTTCGCAGCTATGGCTGCATATAATATTAACTGGATGAAAGAGATGGCTACTATTTCGAATTAATATTTGATATGGCAAGGTGCAAAGAAAATTGGTGGCTTTTTGTTCAAGCAGGAACCGGAGCATCCGCTGGCTCGTATCAGTGGATTTCTTGAATATTATCAGTCGAAAATCCAGCCCGGGAGTATGATAGAAAGCAACCCATTATCAGCCAAACTCTTCTTATTGTGCTGTGAAATGAGATTACTGACGTAAGAATCCTTTATTATGGTCTCAGTTTCCCTGAAAATTCAATTCTGTGCAAGATGTTAAATCTGGTGTCTCTGCACGATCCCCTGAAGGCCTTGAGACTGCGTTCAACGCTGATATAGAACGAAGCAGCGCGCTTTTCCTTGGCTTTGGAGTCGCACAAACAACTGCAGTACCGTAGGAAGGATAGAATCATTCTAGGGCTAGCATTGTTTTAAAACAAAAGGGATTGTTCACAGATAACAAAGGATTTCTTGTTATTTTACAGAAGGGCAGAAGCAAATAAGAATTTTTTCTGTGGCAGGAGATTCTTAAAAGAAGAAGCTGCGGTCCTTAGCGGCCTAAGCGAACTTGAATACTGAAGAAAAACGTGTAAAAAGTGTAGAAGCGGCGTTTGTTGGTATGGAAATTATAAAGTAACCTGACCGTAAGGCAAGAATTAAAAACGCGTGTTTGGCGAGTGTCTCTTTACTTGATATGGACAGCTGTAGGTGTTTTCAATTGGTTTTAGAATTTCGTGAGAACAGATGTAGCAACACGACGCCTGAAGTAATTCTCGTCAAAACATCGAAAAAGAAGAAAATTCATTTCCATTACACAGTCACTGGTGGCTTTTTAAGGTGGGTTTTATCTATGTTTCACTGTTTTTCCTCTCTCTCTTAACTGGTCACTGAAATTGCAACTTTATGAAGATGTTAGAGTAACGAGCAGGTCCTTGTACATCAAACACGGAGCGTCGACATCGTAGAGTCATTCAAGCTAACCGTAATACGACATAAGCAGAAATATTCGACATATCAGCATGCAGAATTTTTTCAAATTGCAAAATATTCTGAGAAAATTTTTCAGAATTCTATTCAATAGAGAGAAAATATCAATTACAACGAATATTTGATGAACAGTTCTTTCATTCGCAGCTAAGCACAAACTTTTGACAACTGTAATTAAGTTCGCAAAATTTCATATCTTTTTTAATACTAAAGCATTTACACCAAGAAATCAAGCAAACAAGCAAAGAAAATACAAAACAAACAATCCTGGCTAAAATGAGATTAAGAAAACACAGTTCATAACACATATAACTAGAACATGCGGGGATCTTCTGAAGAGTCTTTCGTTTGAACCCAGGTTAATTTATAGGTCAGGATAAAAGCATCAAAAGAGAGAAAAGTGGAAACATTGCATTCTTTGCTGGAAACTAAATTACTATTCATCAGTCTCAGGGACAAGTAACTTCGCCGTTTTGCGTTTGAACTTCTTATAGAAGCCACTTTTCACTAACGGACACCTTGTTCAGCGGACAGCAACTCTTGTTCTTCAGATGTCCGTTCAATGAAGCTGACTTTATTTTTAACTATTTCAGAGGCTTAAAGGCAGTTGAAGTCATGAACATTAATCGATAAATTTCGATTTGTTATTTACAGACCTCCTAGGAATGGAGGGCTGCTATGGGGGCAATATAAAAAACAAATTTAATGCTGCAATTTGACAATTTTAATGCATGTTTCCCATATGGTATTTTAATATTGAAAATAAACTTGCGATCCATCACCGAGTTGCCGCTAATGGATTCCAGACGTCGGTTGAAAAAGACACGAATGACCGAGCAGATTAAAAGTACCGTTTTAACGCCGAGTAAATTGTACTTGTTTTGAAATTAACGGTTTTATTCGAGGTCTGGCATTAGTTTCTATCTATATCTCCAAGAAATATGTTCAAGACTCGATTTCAAGCTGGGAATTTTTAATCATATGCTGGTATGGAAAACATCTCAATTTTTGTCTTAAAACTAAAAAGAGTTGGAGTAAGAAGAAAAAACCGAAAGTTTTTTATTGATAAACATACTAGAAAATGAGCAATTCATTTTCAAGAGAATTATCTTATAAGAATCAAACGAAATGTTCCCGCTATCACATTGAAGGTTTTCCAGCGAGAGGCGATATATTGAACCCGTCCCCCACCCCCTCCCCCCACTTTGAGTGCAATAGGGAGCGACCGCCCTCCGAAACTTAAAGTTTTGTAAAAGCTGTCCAGACTACTTTCTATGGGTCCTGGACTTAAAATGAACTTAAAAATTTAAAACATGTTTGAAAAGTCCTTCCCTGGACTAGAAATTTTGAGAACCATCCGAATATTCTTCAAAAAGGTGAAAATAATCTTTTGGGCGTTGTCAGTGTCAGCTTTTGGGCGTTGTCAGCTAAATGGTCAAAAGAGCAAAGTTATTGAAATCATATGACACGTGGACCGAACTTCAAATGTGACGTCAAGCTTTTTATTACTCAGTTTTATAAAATTGGAAAATTGAAATAGAAAGAAATCATGGCAGGTGACGCATGACGTAGATATTGGAGCGAAAGGAAATTATTTCTGTTTTGAAATACGTTATCTGAAAAGTATGTATCAATTAATGTAATTGATTCACAAGTCAGACAAGATCGAGCATAAAGCCGTATTTTTCTTTGCTTTGTTGCCGCTTTTTGGTGAAGTTTAGATCATTATTACTGACTGGATAGAACTTCACATGTATTAGGCAAACAAAGCTATTTGAATGCGGCTTATTGGCAAAAGAATCATCAAGTTGTGAATTGAACCGAATCTACAGCATAGAATATCAACGTATTTAGACCGAGTCAACATAAGGTTTCGCTTCAACCTTTAATCATATTCAACACAAAGTACGAGAAAATTTCTTGTTAGTTAAAGGATATTCAATGAACACCAGACCAGCTCTAAAAGCTATTCGAATTCAGCCTCTCATTCGCAAAACTCAAAAGGAGGCTCCCAACAATGGACCCTTCATACTTCATAAAGTACCCATAATTTCTGAAAAATTGATCGGCACTTTGGGGTGATTTTCAGCTTGAAATTCATTATCAGGAATACAAATTAAGATTTTGCTAAAAAAATGAAACACAGCTTCGAACCAATTGCCATCTTATAAAAAAAATCTAAGAAATACATTGAAGGCTTGGAGTGGTCCTTCAAACTACTGGAAAAGAGTAAAGAACTTGAGATAAGTATAAAAAAATTCACTGGGGGAGTGGGTGTCAATTCTCATTTTCTGACATTGACGGAACAAACTCTGAAATCTAAAAATGGACGAACCATTTGCTCGATAACGTTAGAACAGATCAAGGGCAACCTTTCAGTTTGTAAGTTGCTAGATAGATTACTAAACATCTTTGCTCCTTGGAACCAGCGGTGGCGCTGAAAATTCTCTGACGGAGGGGCTTGACCTTCCGACAGGGGGGCTAGACATGGAATCCCAGTTGAAAAAGACGCACAAACATTGAGATTACGACAAGAAATGAATTCAACAAACAAGAAAGAGCAGATATTTAGAGCGGGAGTATTATTTTTTGTGGGGACTGGCTTTTTTAAAAAAATGTTCCTTAAGGAAAAAAGACATATTAAGAAAGTTCTCTGTAGATCTTTTTCCATGATCCTTTAATATTCTCAACGCTCTAAACATTTCTGGGTAAGAAAAAAGACGTCATTCAATCATTAAACAGAATATTGACCAATTTCACTTAGAAGATTAAGTCTCTTGCTAGCTTGCAGATGCTCCTGTCACAATAATCGAGTACACGAAAGTTACTACCTGATGCGGCACCATGGTTGCCGCAGAAGGCGAGGAAATTTTCAAATCTTGATGATTCCAGTTTGCTGGAAAATGTCTCATTGGAGCAATTTCTCTACCTTAAAATACAACCTTATTCTTATAGTTAATATCCACAGGCGGAACGTTATTCTCGTCATTCGCGCACTCAGCCCTGAAACATTATAATGTGGAGTTTGGTTCTCACTGGCTTCGGTTTGCCATTCAAAAGTTAAAATATTAACGTGCCAGTGAGTGAAGAGAAATGAAAATAGAAATGAAAATAAAAACAATCAAATATACCATAGACTATCATTGATTCTTTAATTAATGCCGCCACCAAGTTTGCCAAGTAAAGGCCAAAAATGCCGAATCTGCCGAGTTTAGAAAAGATTCAGAATTCCTTGGGGGGGGGGGGACCCTAGGTAACTAATTTTAACATGAAAATATGAAAACGTGTCTGTTATTGGATGAAATTCAAAACTGAATGTGAACCTTTCTTTAACATTTTGCAACATTTTATTTTATTACATCAAAAAGTCGATGTAGCAACATTTAGATATCTTACATTCATACAAACATGTAAAAACTGAATCGATGGAATTCTATCACATGTGCAACAACATACATCGATTCTAATGGACGTGTCGTATCAGTGTTCTTTCGCAAGATGGGTCATTTAGCCTAATTTTCTTATTAATTATGCAGTGAATATTCTAGTATCGGCACGAGTGTTTTGGATAAGATTGTGAGCAACTGCTCACAAAGGCGCACACAAAGGCGGCCACCGAATCATCTGCTGTTCCAGCAAACACGACCTCCGAAGGGCAATGAGTAACACGTTGTGGCCCACGAAGCTTTAGCAAGTATGTCGAGTGATTCCCTCTTTTTATAGCAGGGACCACAGAAGAGAGAGAGGGCAACGGAGGCTTTAGCCCCCTCTCCCAATAATTTCCAAAATGTACTTGAATTCATACCAAAAATCGCCCCGCTCTTTGTTTTTATGTCCCTCCAATACCCTTTTAGCCCCCTCAATCTGTAACATGCTCCTCGATCCTTTCATTATGTCCGCCTATGATAAAGGGTAAGGTATTGCAGAAAATTTCTGACAGTTTTTATTTCCCATTCTTTGATCAAGAAACAATGTTTAATGGTTCTATACATAACAGACGTAAAAACCTTACAAAACTCCTTTGGGGAGAGGTTTTAACCAGCAAGCAAGGGAGGTTTGGTTGAAGAAAACAATATTTTATGTTTACGTTTTTGCAATGGTTGCAAAAAGTCACTAAAGAACCATTAAAAATAATGTCGAATTCAGGCTCGAACGATTGATATGATAAAAGAAAGAAAATATACGAGAAAATATAGATGTGTTAGGTGAAAATATTCTTGGAAAAACCTGTTATGGGCCTTAATGCTGCGCTAAATCAGGAAAATATCATAGGTTATTCCTAATGTTTTTTCTGTCTGGTACAGCCTCGTCTCTTTTCTTCTTTTAGTAGTTTTAAACTGTGTTAAAACGAAGAAGGTTGTAGAAAGCGATTACTTTGTATAATTTTGTTTTCTGTCTAAGCACTGTCTAAGAACTGTCGAAAAAATAAGATCACAATGCTCTCACTCTGATAAAACGAGGTGAAATTTCTAGGGTAAAAGAACAGGAGATGATGACAAAAGAAACGAGATGAAACAAACGATAGAAGAGCCACAGAGTAGCCTACACATAACTCCACTGATTATTTTCACCTCCAAGCCCCTCTACGAAAACTCGAATTTCCTCCTCTGTAGTCCTATGCGGTTAAAGCTTTCAAATTTTGCAAATTGGGATGCAAGCATGATAAAAATACATACCTTAGGTGAACACGTAAAAAGTTGCACCTTCTGACTGAAATCAAATATGATGCCATTAATAAAATACCTCGTTGCCATGGAAACTTGGTTCTGACTTTACCCACAAGATTCTTAATTCATAAAAACGAACATTTTTGTTGTATTTTTACCAAGGACCAATGATACCAGCCATCATCATTGCAGTGGCGTAGCGTGACTTCTTCAACTGGGTATTCTCTATTAAACAAAAGGGTGGGGCAGGGTGTGGCTCGATGGGGCTTGATGAAAATAGAGGGATAATAGGAAGATTAAAAGGACTAGCTTTTGACATTTAATCTATTACTTTAACACTTTTCTTTTTGGTTCGGTTGGCAAGTACTGCACTGTCAGGGCATTACTATGATGAAAACGATACTTTGCTAAAAGGACCCAACGCAAATATACTCTTCGAACTCATTCTTGCATCAAAATTCCATTTCATCAAAAGTAATTCAAATCAAAACGTATCATTGAAAATCAGTAAAATTTTGCTGGTCGAAATATGTCCCAATAGTTGTTGTTGAATCCTCTAAAATTTGCACTGATGTAAAGAGGGAATAACTGTAAACACCTAATCTTGATACCTTAATACAAAAGGGCTTTCAAAAGTTTCAAAATTATTCACATAGGGCATTACACGAGTTATAAATAGCTTGTGGTATGCAGTCTAGACTTTTTCTTCATGGCCTAATCGTGATATTTTCAATACAAGTTAATGTTTGAAAGAATCGAAGGTAATGAGATGAGACTGCACAATAATGCAAATAAATGCGCTCGAATAATGCAAACAAAATAGGCCAACAAGATAACTGAATACACCAGGCAACTATAAGGATATTATCCAGGCCTATCTGCATTTACTTTAATTCCGTCTCATAACACAATTAGAAGCATCCCTGATTGACAAGCAATAACAAAATTGACATTTCAAGAGGGCACAGATCTGAGTCAGTGTAGTATTATGTAGAAGCCTACCTTACCTTTCCACTTTGCTGTTGGTAGATTAAGATTAGGGGTCAAATGAGAGAATGATTATGAAACAGTAATACGGACATTGCAATAGCTTTTGAATGAAGTCATGTTTACTGTTTTCGATGAAGATCCATCACTCCAACCGCTCCGACGTCCATTATCTGTTTATATCGATCTCAAAACGAGACTATTTTGAACCAACTTTGAGGCTGTACGCTGCATATTTCTCAGCGTACAGGACCATTGTTTTAGCTGATTAACGGCAAATATTATTCATGGAAAGGAGCATTTTGATTGGTTAAAGTACCGTCTAGGGTATTCACTGCGTATTCATGACCGATCTCCATTCAACATGAAGTAGCTCAATCTTCAAAGTTAGCTTCAAAGTTCTCCCAGCCTCTCTATGCGTCGCAGTGTTGTTTCCATGAATTTCATGATATTTTGTACTTGTACATAATGTAGAATATTGAAGGTAATGAATTCAACCAGAATCAATTCCCCCAAAACATTTTTTTAGTTATTACAAATATATGTCGTATTAATATTTTTTCTGAGAAATCTCAGGGTATTCACTGAATACCTTGAATACCCGGACGCTACGCCACTGCATCAATGTAGCTTTATTTTCTTAAAAAAATCAGAAAATAGTTTCTATTAAATATCAGGTATTATTAGCATGTTACAGAAATTTAAAAAAACTATTAAATCCAAAAATAAATTTTGTGTATCATCTTAATCTATCAATAGAACAAGAGAAAGAATCAAATAAAAGGTAGCCATCAATCATTGAATGATGCTGTTGCCGTTAGAGATGCATAAAGGCCGATTTCCATTTGACGTTTTTTGTGCGCGCGGGCGTAGCGCTCAAATCTTGATCAAGTTTCTACTAGCATATGAAATGGCATACGACATATTCTTCCTGTCGTGTACGTGTGGTGCAAAGCCATTTGAAAGTATATATTACAGGAAAGTCTTGCTGCTGTTCAGAGAAAAGCTGTTAATTTAAAGGAAAAGGACGAATAAATTTCCCAGTAATTTAGAAGATCAAACTGTAATTCTGTTTACCGTATCCGCTGTTTTGCGTGGGTTTATAATGTTGCATTATTAATTCAAATTCAACTTTAATGTTGTGCATAGTGCGATTGGCCTCAATAATGACAAAATCAGCACAAATATTTATAAAATTCGCAGTTTGATGAATTTCAGGCTTTAATTTTACCGAACAATTTACCATAATGGATCAAAATAGCAATCTGGCAGTTCGCGGAATCATACCTTTTAATGGGAACGGGCAAAGTCAAAACCAATTAGACAAAAAACAATTTATTGACTAAAGTCCGTTTCTCAGGTCAGGCAGGGTCAGTGGTGGCGCCAGGGGAGGGCTAGGGGGGCTACAGCCCCTCCATCGGAAGCATCTAGCCCCTCCATCGGAGGAAATTTTAGGTTATTGTCGGAGCAAATTTGACAAAATAACGTACGAAAACTGCTTATTTTAGTCATTTTAGCCCCCCTGTCGGAAGCTCCAGCCCCTCTGTCGGAAGATTTCTGGCGCCACCTCTGGGCAGGGGTAGGTACTTTACCTGTAGGCACCTCACAAAACAGGAAACCTTTTATAACTTTTTTGATGTAGTACAGTGGCAAATGTCTGGGCTTTCAATCTCCCGAATGCCTTGGAGTCTTTTTTCTCGTGAAAACATCGTAGGTCTGATCCTCCCTCCTTTCAAGCGTAAACCTGAATGACTGTCACTGTTATGAGATGCAACTACTTGGAAATATGAAAGTATATAGGCACTCCTATGGGAAAAATTTTGGTGCTAGAGTTAGGGGAATGGGACTGAATTTTTGCTAAAATTAATCATGGTTGTGATTTTGAACGTGGGCAGAAAATGCTTGTTGAGCTCGGTGTAAGTGGGAATTCTTCTAGCAAGTACAGAAACGTAATCCGAAGTGCAAAAATTGAAATCAAAGCCACTTTACTAAATAATTCTGAACCAATGTAGTTTAAGGAACCCAATTCTTGGTGTTAAGGCAATAATGTACAAAAGCGACTTTCATCTGGTGGCATAAAATAATGGGATGTACATCCGCACTGGCAGTATCATTGGGGAAGTACCTCAATGGCAGTACCTTACGAGCACAGTTCTATTGTATCTGTATGCCCCTCACCCCGTAAAGAACTTTGTTTAGATAGCCATGAATTTATATAAATTTCTTCGCAAGGAATCACCAAATCGAAACGCACGTGACTTGCTTATGTAACGCTACGAAGTCCTGATGCTCCTCATTTCGGTTAGGTACCAAAACGCTTACATTTTATTACTTAGAATCTCTAAAATGGTTCACCAGACAAGCTTAAAAAAATTGTGCCTAACATAAAGCTTTGAGGGAGGCACTGATAGAACTGAAAATTGTAAGCATTTCAAAAAGGAATCTAGTAGACAGGATTGAGCATTAATACGTTGTTGGATAATTATCTGTGTCGTTTCTCAGTCTCACTCTGACGATTGTGTGGCGAAATATGCTTTAAGCTACACCCTCGTTGTCGCCACTACTACCTGCTCTGCTAGAATTGTCGGGAAATCTAAAACATTCACGAGGAAATAACAGCAGTTGGTTTAGGAGTAGGGGATAATCGTTTGAGGTAGTATTAAATTTATTCTGGCTAAGAGCATTATAAATTCAAGGTTTACTTTCAACAGTTTAGTCTCTCTCTTGTCATTACAAGAATCAGTCTCTTTGCTTATAGAATTCAAACATTGGCTGCAGCGGTTACTGACAGGGGTACAAGAGATGGCTTTCGATAATATGTCGATGATGGCTGTTATATTCAACGAAACAGAGTTTGTCTGGTGACAATTTTTTGTGAAAGCTGCTGGTTTCAAGGAAAAGGATTGGACGAGTCATTTTTCACAGAGGAAAGGTAATCATATGAATTGAAATCAGATAAAAAGTATGAATTATGAATTGAAAAAACAGAAAACAAGAAGCCTTCTATTGTTGAAAAACACTCTATTTTCAAACCAAAAATTATATTGTTGAAGACTTTATCAGCAGTTTAGTTGCTAATTGTTTTCATTTCTGTCTTATAAAGTAATAGATTTCTGTACAAAAGAAGTCTAGGATAAGAACGAGCTCGCTGTTGGCAACACAGTTTCATCGTTTAGTCTGAATAGATCTACCTGCACAATCAATTTTGTAAAGACATCCGTTTGTTGTAATAGATCTAATCGGCTTTGTATTCCGTGAAATTTTCCTGGCTTCTAGTGTCAGTTTTCCTAAACAGATGTCTCAGTCATTGTATGAATGATGTCAGTCGAGAATTTCAGATCGTTTTTTTGTCAACGATAACGAACTCAGTACTATACAGGCAGAAAACGTCAATTCAAACTCGGCTGTAATCCAATATAATATTCCTATTGATAGTCTAAATTAAACTTTGCCGATAAATTTCTGATCACAGATCACTTTTGTCAGAAGTCCTTGGAACAGGGAAATGTTGCATTTCTGCCTAAAATATACCGTCATAAGAAGAGTTATAACAAACAACTTACAGGTTACGGTCAAAATATAGTCATAAGAGAGTGTAGTACCATCTGAGAAGCCAATATTAAAGCTCTAAAAATCACGTCAAACAACCTTTTTTTAAAGAGGAGACGGGAAACTGTTGACAAGGATTTTAGTGTAGTGTACTAAGCATTATACTTGCACTGGAAAATTGGTTGCAAGAGAACATGAATCGAATCTAGAACAGAAATACTTTATAAACCCAGCTTTCTTGTTGAAAATGCTGAAAGATCTGTGCATTGAGAATAAATTTTTTTATTAAGTTAGCAGTGCAGTATATCATGATCAGCCTAAAAGCAAGATGACCTCAAACTTTTATGAAAGATGTCGGAAAGTGCTATTTCATCATTCAATATTAATCCTAAACTTGATTATCACTTATGTCTCAAGATCCATGAAAAAAGATTCTTTCAATTTGTACATCCTCATTTAGACATTCTGAGCTTCTGTAGATAAATTATGCATCTAATTTTTCAATCAGTTGTTGAATCGACCAATACAAGTTAAAGGCTAAAAAGTTGGTCAAAAGCAAAAAGTGTGTAAAGGGTGAACGATGATCGTTGAATTTTCCTTTCAAACATCAAAGCATGAAAATTATCAATTTCTAATAATTTCATCTAATGTTAGGTAAAAATCTAGCTTAATCAAATAAAATCAGCTATTTACCACCAACTTGCTGAAGAAAATAATATACTAAACTAACTCGTAAACACAAATTGAGCATACAGTCAGAGTGGTGTTATGGAGGTATCTGAGGCCCTAAAGAAAAGGCTGAGACGGGGCCCTATTGACAGACTGCAGGAAAATCCCCTTTAAGAGGTAGAGCATGTCAAGCACAATAGCAAGATGTAAAAATTACAACTTTTCTTGTTAACTGAAGTGGAGCTGAATTATATGCTTAAGGTGAAGTTTTTTAAACTAATGTGATCTAGAGCCAAGTCTTAAGAACATGGATAAAAGGCAATTTGGAGGTCCTTTTTGGGTTGGGCGCCCTTAAAGTAATTTATCCTATATTTGAAAAATGCAAATTGCATAATTTGTAAAATCATAACTTGCATAATTAGAGATTGACAATTGTCTTATTTGCCTCTTAAAGATCTCTGCATTGTTTTCATTTCTTATTTTGACGGGAATCCCAATCTGATTGCATCTGTTAGCAACTGTTGTCGTTCCATGTTTAGCTGACGTAAGGTCAATCATGTTTGAACGAATTCATTTGCTGTCACAAATTTTAAAAATGCCAAGGCATCAGGTGTATAATGCCATGATTTTTCGCTATTCAACTTCAAATTAATTCAAGCAAGAATAAAAGTTTGATAAAAAGAAGAAGATGTCGAACCGAATGATAATATGCATGTATGAAGGCGAAAGCAGAAGGAAAAGATAGAAAATGGGACTTGTTATCTATAAGGTTTTTCTTAATCATCAAGAATAGTCTCACAGATCATAGAAAAAGCAAGGTTTTCAGTGATTGTGATAAGCTGGATCAGATATCAAAATTTTCAAAAGCATTTGAAAGCTATAGCTACGTCACAGTGCAGATAGTGTTGAGTGCCACCCGCAGGCGTCAGCTACGCCAAATCACCGATCTTGTGTGCATGTTATGCCTTGCGGTTACGTGGAAGGAATCACAAAACAGAGGTGGCAATTGCGCAATGGCATAGAAACACTATTACATATATCATAGATAACGTCCAGTAGCCAATACCGTCTTGCTTTATGTTGTGGATGTCAAATTAGAAGGAGGCAAGGTTCACGTGAACCCAAAATCTATTATTGATAAACAAGATAAGCCGAGAGAAGATTTATCAAATGAGACCGAAGAGTGAACTATTTGAGGCCTTTCAGGGCCTATGCATCTCTTTTGAGAGAGAGTATATTGTTAACAATAAGAGAATATTGTGTGATAGAACTCAAGCAGTGATGTGAGCAGGTTCCACCATTCATATACAAACTTAAGTATCAATGACCTTCACTGTCTTGTAATCACTTACACAATTCATGTTTACATATAAAGTTAGCTGATCCTCTAGCTAAATCTAAAGAAAGATTTTTGGATAGTGGCTTATACCAGCAGCTATGTCTTTGGTGTTAATACCTACATGAAATGAAGCCGAGTGGCTTGGAGATAAAATCAACTACAAGTATAACAGATTTGTGCTAAACGTTGGAAGAATATCTTGAAAGTTGTTGATCAAATGGGATCTGAATGAGACCTTTAGGACTGCGATTGGACACATCAGAAGGTAGAAAAACGTCAAAGAAGAATCTAAAATTGTCACCTTTATAATAAGGTATCAAATTTTGCTTCTAGTGATAATTCTAATCGTCCAAGTGACGGATTTTACCTCTCGCTGGCAAAACAGCTGTCACAAGAAGAGAAATTTCATTGCACGAATTTGATTAAAGCGAATGAGATAAACATTTAACTGAATGTATGTGAGATTAAATTTCCATCCTGTGAAACCAGCTGATTTTGCGAGATATGTCGAAAAAGATGGTGTGAAGGAAGTTATCGATGATCAACATCCTTAGAGTTCTTACTCCTCTGCTTGATTCCCCGACCAGGTTACTGGAATAGTATAACGTGAATAATTTTAAAGAAGATATTTATCTAAGTAGAGTTGGAGAGGAATCTAAAACATCTTTGTTGCTAGAATTGACACTTGCAAGTAAGAAAGCTTAGATGTTATTAAAATCGAGCACTTTAAGTTATGTGAGAGTTTCTTAAAGTTTACTTTGACAGAAAATTGAAACAGCGCAGAAGGCTGGTTTTGCTGTTAAATTCCGAGTGACTGGCTGTTTTGCTAGATGAGCACCGTTTTCTCCTAAAAAGCATGCAATAAAGTTGAAATTTTCTTAGCATTTACTGAACAGGTACTAAGACTTTTGAAGCAACTCGATAGCTCAATTATTTTGATTTTTAAATGATGTTTCTTGTAAAACGTTGCTAAATGAAGAGAATATAATAACACCTGCTTGACTTTTAAATGTAGTGTTAAACTTTGCAGTACGGATACTGAATGTTTGAGAAACCTGATCAAAGATTCTTAGAAAAGTTGTTTTTAGAAGAAAACTTCATTCAAACTCATAATACAGTCGACAAAAATGTTCCTAGTCAGATTCATAGTACATAGAATGCGTCACCAAAACTCTAGCTTTCAGAATAAACAGCATGTTCCTTCCAACATGAGAAACCCAATTATCCCCCTGAAACAACAGCCTTCTCAGTTTTGCAGATCTAAAACAAGAGAACCAAAATGTGATTCTGGCGTTACTAGAAAATTCCAGTTGTGCCAAAAACTTTTATGTTGATGAATAATTGGCAAAATATATACATAGAATGTGTACAAATATGAAAAAATCCATTATTTTATAGACAGAGAGAGAGTTCATTTTCACCCTAAGACTCTATTGGTTATATTTTCTCTAGGAAAGCGGAATTGCTGGATCAGATCTTACCCTAAGTTAAATTTCTAGCTCCAACAACACAATATAATATATAATATATTATACTTCTTTAAAATATAATCATCATTATATTTTAAGCGTTATTAACCCTTCCAGGCTAGGCTTCTACAGTACTCTGCCGTACCCTAGATGAATGGCCTTTGTCCCACATTCGCAAACAGAAACTTCTATGTCCGACAATTCAAATCAATAGCAAAAACAACGGCTCAGGTAATACGTCTTGTCACATCCTCTAACAAAATGGTGCATCAGCCACTTTAGCTGACCGGTACAGTTTCAAGCACCAGTACAGTCGAATTGCTTCATTCCAGCTAAATGTGATGAGAAAAAACGACTAAAAAACTTTTTCTGTTGCCTTTTTTGAATTGTCCAGCTTCACTTAATTTCATATCCAGCACCACATTTCGAATCCACGCTCCATGAAAAAGGCCAAAATCCACCTTAGAATTCATTGAAAACGACATGCTTTTAAAAACAAATTTTCCTTTTTTCAGAGTCGATTCTGCACAAGCGAATGTTCCCCGGTCGTAACACAAGTGCGAACAGCTGGCTCAATCAAAGAAGCGGTTTTTACATTACAAGAAGAATTGACGAAAATTCCTCTTTCGGTTGGATTTTACAGCCACATGCCTCCCAGACAATACACGGAGAGAAAGAGAGTTCAAATTGAAGGTGTTTCTGTGACATGTAAAACGCTGGAACCTGTCTGTGTAGTGGATTTTAGGTGTTCACTCTAGAAACGAAGCAGAAATCTTGCAAAAGGAAAGCTATTAAAAGAATTTCAATACACAGGCCTCAGATCTTCAGGACTTTTAGAAAACCAATTAGAAAGCTTGTCATGTTTTGACTACAGTTAGTATCAGGTTGAGCAAGGTTTAGCGGAAATTGATAGTTCTGTGGAGATCTCAATCTTTACCGGCGTGTGTTAATTAAGTAGATTGCTGACTCGCTGTTGAAGATATAAATCGGCGGAATTCTGTTGAATCGTCATTTTACTGTTTCTGCTGCAATCTTATAGTCAACCAAGCTGCGTTTGTCTGGGAAGATATTTAAATCAGTCAAGAACCTAGTTGAAAGATGGTTGTTCACAGGGATTAAGCTGCGTATCTCACTGCACTAGCCAATGCCGCAGATAAATCTCGCTTGAGACTGCTGAGGGGAACATTTGATCACTCAGTCCCAGAGAAATAAACCTGCTGACATTATATACTAAAAACAGAAGGTGCGTGTAAGAGCACGAGGAGACCTGTGTAAGCATCGAAACGATAAACAGAAGCGAAGCTGTAGATTTTTGGCAGAGCCATGAATAATTGCTCGTCACGTACTCTATTTTACCCACACCAGAGTTGGTTCCAGGCATTAATGGCGATTATTTTCATCCTGGAAGCCCTGTTAGGTTGCCTTGCCAACCTAGGTGTGATTGTCGTCTATTTCAAACGAGGCAAATGGAATGGTGTCACTGCAATGTTTATGGTCAACCTTGCGGTTACTGACGTTTCTATGTGCCTTTTAATGATACCATATTCTACTGTGCAGTTAGTAATGTTTCCCCACACTGGTGTCGCTTTTAATATTGTCCATAATGCACTGCTTTCTGGACTACGATTTGCCTCCATTGCAACACTGGTTGCTATAAGTTATGAGCGGATGGAATCGGTTACGAGGCCGCTTCGTGTCCATGGTACTAGAGTCAAAATGATGATTTCTGTAATATGGCTGCTATCAATACCATGCTTTTTAGTACCCATATTTGCACTTAACTCGAAATCATTCCATGAAACTCGCATATGCAATGCAAAGCTTCAAATATTCCAGTTATGGGATCTAATTGTATTTGTGATACTGTGTATTATAATGCTGTGTAATTATCGCAGTGTTCAAAACGCTGCACGAAGTAGGACCTTTGCTCTTCCTATCATGATCATTAAAGGAACAGTTGCTGTACCGGGTGTAAGCAACTTATCATCGCAAATCAAAACACAGAAAGACAAAGTCGTCAACCTCAGCCGCTTAATCCTTTCCAGCGTTATGCTACTATGGTCGCCTTTCTTAGGCCTGTCGTTTGCGAAATTCTTCGTTGGGAATACTCAGGAACTAGAGATTGCATCCGTTGTTTTACTTGCGATCGGATATTCGAATCACGTGCTGCATCCTTTGTTATACGCGGTTCCCAGTTCACATTGGAGGAAGGCTGCCATGCAGACGTTTGGCTGCTTGTTCGACAGATCAAGACACGAAACAGCTAGCTCCACGCAGAAGAGACGGGTATGCCCAACTCCAGTTGAAAAATAATGGGGGTATTTGCGGATAAGAAGACGGAAAAAGCTATTATTTTGCAAAACAAGCAATGATCGAAGAACGCAGGACAAGATGAAATTGGCGCGTCATTCGAACCATGGACTGACAAGAATAGGCCCTTCGTGCAAGCGTGCAAGCGAGAATTTTGAAATCATCTTGATGATTTCGAGGCTGATAAGCTGTCCAAAGCCCGCAAACGTTGGAAGGTGCAACGCGAATTCTTCCATCATTCCGTATCATCATATTCAAAGTACTTATTGCTAGGAATGCTACTGGAGGAAAAAATTTCTTTGGTGTCCATTTAGCGATGATTTTGTTCCAAAGAAGTCTTGTAGATACAAGTCAAGTTCAATCTGACAGACTACCTCGACTTATGTATATAATATCCAAACCACAATGCAATATTCATTATTTACCTTTATTGTCAAAGATGCAGCCACAAAATTTGCAGAAAATGTGCCTCAAGATAAGCAAAGCTAGTCAAGTTTGGGCCCTTGAAATTTAATTTATATCATTTGTAAAAAACATGCTAGCAAAAACTACGTGAAACTTAAGCAGTGCAACAAACGAAATGATGAAGGATAAATTTAACTGCTCCACAATTTCGATTTTAATTCTATTTGTACAGTGGTCTCAAAATTGAGCCGTCCTCTTGTAACGGATTAGCAAAATACAATAATGCCAAATAGAAACTGTAGAATATTGTAAAAAATACACGCTTTTGTCTAATTAGAAACTTTAAAAAGAAACTGAGCCCTAAGATGGCCAAAATATTAAATGACTATAAACTATTCACCTTAAACTTTAAGAAGCTGCGTGAGAATTAATCTTTTAAAGATGGGGTGGAAATGATCCTTTGCAACAATCAGGCGCCTATTTCCTGTTCAACTGACATAGAAAGAAGATTAATAGATTAATAGAAAGAAGCTAGGGCTCTTGCCAGGGGCGGACTGGCACTTAACTTCTGGGATGGCTTGGTGGCTCTAAAATGGCCTGTAGGGCGTGCCAAGGCCTTTAATAGGTGTGGTCACTTATAAAACCTAATTCGCGTACTCTAAAATTGATACTAATTTGCATAAGTTTAATCAGTTCCAGAGAATTTAGGCAGGATAGTCATTGTTTCCAGTCAGCAAAGCCTAAGTTTATCGTTATGAATTTATGTATCGATTCAAAAATTCCCTCATGAAGGGCCTGCTTCCTGAGGGGCCCGGGTAGCGATCGCCACATAGCCAACAGGACCAGTCCACCCCTGCCACTTGCAAATGATCAGATTCACCTCATCTTCCATACAACTAAAAGTAGCTCTTTAGAACTTCGCAACGAATTCCTACAAAGTTACACAACGAATTACATGTTCAAACGTTTAGCTTCTAATGAAAAATGCGTGTACTGAGTAAAATTAATTGGATATAAATACAACTGAAAGAGTGGCGTGTTTTTCTTTTCATTATAATAGGGTTAATTTCGTTACCAGCAGGGAGGATGTGCAAAATCTGATGACTTCCTTCTGTCACCTGTTTTCTTTAAGTAAATGCTATTAATGTTAGCTAAGTGTCTTTTTGTCTAGAAGCTGCTTTTACAAGTCTTAGACAGAAGGCAAAGACCTGTTTGAATTTGGTTGGCCAGCGCAACTAAGTGGGTTGGTTGGCCTAAGTGGGCTGGCTGGCTTAAGTTGGTTGGTTGGCTAAAGTGCATTAGCTTGACTTACTGTGTTAGCCTAAGTGCGTTAGGTGGCCCAAGTGAGCTGGCTGGCCTAGGTTTGTTAACTGGCCTAAGTTGGTTGGCTGGCCTAAGTTGGTTTGCAGGCCTAAGTTGGTTTGCAGGCCTTACTGTGTTGGTTGGCCTTATTGGGTTGGCTGACCAAGATGATATCCATGTTTTGTATGAATAGTTTCGCAATTCTGCATTTGGGTTTACATGGAGAGTGAGCAAGACACTCAGGTGTGAGATCCTCGAGAATGAGAAGTAGAATCAGCGTCGGATGAGATGAAAAATTACCTTTGTAAAAATTCAATTGGGTTGACTGGCCTACTCAAGTGGGCTGGAATCAATACCTTTGCTTAGAGCAGGTTGGCGCCAAACTAGTTCTCATTTCCGAATCGATAACAGCTCGAATGGCTCACAAAAACAACGCTTTCCCCAATTTGATGTAGAAAAATTTCAAGGCGACGAATCAAATGTTTAAAAGGAGCCATTCCGTTTCTTTAAGGTATCAAAAGTTTTTGACTATGAACTTCGGATAATTTCAATTTTCATGACCCAGCTCTTAATTGTAAATGTAAGCCGCCGGTCTAAAAAGGATACTGAATTAAACATTAACAAAAAGAACATTTTGTTATGAATTTGTTCCAGACTTCAAACATCCATCTTCTAACTGGATTTGGAACGCCAACTTCACACTAAACCAAAAAGATTTGTCTCTTCTTTGTATTTGAGGGCTGGTGCAGAATACCATTGTCCAAGAAATCTGTTGTTTGAGGTTCTATAAATAACGTTTTTCTATTGATTCCTAATGTTTCACAAAGAAAGTTATTTTTCTCAAGAAAGGCTTTAATCAAAATTCAGTGGCGTAGCTTGACCTTCCAGACCAGAGGGATGGAGTGTCACGAGCAGTTAAATTTACTGACGAAGACATAGGTAAGAAGAAATTTAGGTGCTATTTCACCTACCGATAGACGATTTTATCAACAAACCAGAGAATTTTTCCACCAACTAAAAATTTACCGACAAATTCATGAAGAATTGGGGGATGTCACAACCCCCCTACATCCCCTCACCAGTTAGGCCCCGGAAAATTGTCTTGAAGAAATTTTTCTTTAAATATGTATTCCAACGAGACTTCATGTCGGTATGGAGTAGATAACCAGCTGTATGGCATTTAGTCTTTTGTTTTTTAACATCTCAAGTATTTTATGACCGAAGAGACTTCTGTAAAGAGGCTTCTTTCCCAATTAACAAATGAAGGTTAAGATAGAAACAACTGTCAAACACGTTAATACTGTGTGGTGAACGAGTATTCTTCTGGAAAAGCTGCTTTGCAATAGGCTACTGTCAAAGTCCTGCAAGGATCAACAGGTTTAGATAAGGAACCAGGGAGGAGGATACACGTCACAAAGATACACGTTGTGTTTTGGCGAACCTGGTATTGTGCAGCAATGTGCTGTAAATGATAAATATTTGAAGTTGAAATCTGCTAGAAAAGATTTTCTAAGATTCCTAAAAAATAATTATTACGTTATTAATATATATTTATAATTTTGATACACTTTTGAGTCGATTTTACTTAGAATATTTCTAAATATCTCCATAACTTCTTCAAACTTAAAATCCTTTCAACTTTCTTTGAATTGAATGGGCTTTCAAACTTGTTTTTTGCGTGTTTAAGTAGCTTTGAAAAAACTTTGTTTACAGAAGGGAAAAATAAGCTGTTGATAATATATATTTTCTGTTGTTTTTGTTTACTCTCGACGCGTTGCGTTGTTCCTTCCCTCTTCCATTTCTGGGTTGCCTGGAAAAGCCATAAAAGGAACCATCTGTTTTCATACTCTCATTTGCATTTTATATTTTGCATTTTTTCGTGCTACTTTGGTATGTTGGGTTTTAGTCCAATGTTTCTAAATATACAATATCTTTATACGAAACAAAGCGCAGGAGTTGTACACAGTCTTTCTAATTTTTCTTGATTTTAGTACTCATATTTTCTTAAAGGTTTCTTAAATATCAAATTACATATGCTAAAGACAAAAAAATGTGGCAGATGATAACATAAAGTTTCTTCATTCTTTCATCTATGTCAGTTGAACAGGGAATAGGTACCTAGTCGTGGAAAGGGAAGTTTTCCATCACATCTTTAAAGGTAGGTACTCGGTATTTCAGTATTACGGCTTCTTAGATTTTTGGAAATTTTGTGAACTCGGTTTCTTCTAGATAGTTTCTCATAGAAAAGTTTTTATTTAAAAATATTTAAGCAACTTTTATTTTCTTTCCTTCTAGCCTAAAAAATCTCAATGCTTTTGTTTGCAAGCTACCCAAATATAAACGTTTATACTTTGCCAATGCATAAATGATTCTCGAGTCCGCATGCGCTGTAGAATTAACTGGTACAATGCATGTTCGCAGTCATCTTGTTCAATTTAGTACAAAAACGTCGCTTCACTCTAAAAACATTATACAATTTGCTGCATTGGTCAGGTATTTAAGAGACAGAGCCTGCTAAGATCTTGTGAAGGCATCAACTGAGTTGCTAAAATACTGAATGATAGCTTCTTAATTTTTAATAAACAAGACCCAGGATTTCGATTTCATTAGCTAGCAATTAACACCGGCACACCAGCAGTTTGTAGTTGCATAAGACAACAAACTGTTTTGCGTACATTCAAACTGCTGAAGCAACGCGTTAATCAACCATTTTTGCACAAGGAGCGCTATCCCGTGAACACCGTGAATACAAGGAGGGAAAATCTATTTAATTGATAAACATTCACAATAAAGCCTAAATATCTTGTATGTTGACTTGAAGTTAATCGCAAAGTCCTGTTTAGTAAACTGAATAGCTAGGGCGTTGGATCAAGAAATGCCATGACCTCGAGCGACTTTTGAGTTCTTTATATGCAGTTTGGTCTAGCATGCGGGGTATCGCAAGGATCTTTAATTGGGGCCATTTTGTTTATCATTAAACGTATACTGTATGCTTGTGTTAATAACAATTGTAAAATACTTTGCTATTTACCATAGCTAAAATGACTCAAATAATGGGGGAAAAAATTTTGTAAAAAGGGCGTTTCCCCGCATTTGCGAGTGTTTGAAGGGCGTGGCCCAAAAAATTCTGGGGCCTAAGCCCCAGACCCCCCCGCTACTACAGCCCTGGGTACGCCACTGTTTCTGTTTGTTTCTACCAAGCATCCGAAAGGTAGTTTTTAGAACACTGAGAAGCTATGCTTATCGAGCAGTGTCCTGGTCCTTCCTCTCGATGTGACCACACCTCGTGATCCTATGCCTGGAATTACAGAGAGCTGGCGACTCTCCCCACTCCGGGTGAAAGTTTGGTCATGCCAGGGACTTGAACCACGGACCCTTGGGTCTGTAGTCAGCGCCTCTAACAACTGAACCATCCTCGTAGGATCAAAATGACCTCGTGTGATTTCTATCTTGCAGAAATCTTTATATACAGTTTCGCAAGGGTCTTAATTTGGGCCTCTTTGCTTATAATTCAGTGTTGAATCAAAACTTTCCATGTTCTCGTGCAATCTCCCTCTTATAGAAACTTTGTATATACAGTTTGGAAATGCATATAGGGTATTGCAAGGATCTTCCTTTAGGCTTTTCTGTTTATCATTGAACCTTAGGTTTTCAATCTCCTGTGATGAGATAACCAGAGTGAACTCTCGCGCTGTCTAGGAAATTGTTTGACGTAATTTCCGAACAAAATGCTTTACATTCTTAAATGCTTTCCTTCTAATTTTTTGGGAATGGGCCAAATTTGACCCACCCTAAGATGTACCCCTCCCCCTCAAGATCAACCCTCCTTTACCTACCCTTGTCACACAGATACAGACCTACACAAATTTAATTTTATAAATCTGAACCATTTTTTGTTTATTTTTTTTCGTTTCTAACAAACTTTCAAATGATCACTCCTCCGCAAATATTACTCCAGTTGTAGCGACACCATCAGAACCACAGTGTTCACTTCAATGGGCCTATTGACAGTTTAGTATCTGTCATTGTCCTCTATGGAAATTGAAACTGGTCGCATTATCGCGTTACATCTGTTTGATTTGAGGGCAGTTACTTTACTGTGTTGGTCTGTATACTGTCTTTGAAGTTTCAAACAGTTCCGGAGTTGAGTGGGGCTGCGGGAAAACCTTTCCTGGTCATCCGTTGTCGCAGGCCTAAGCTTGGAAAAGGGGCCTTAACCGTCCTTTATCCGGCGAAATCACGCTGCTAGCCAAAGTAAAACGACATTGATTAATTTATCAATCCATTTATTTTGAATTTTCAAGACTGAGAAATGGCGGAAGCAAGATTGGCTGTGGCTTTCCAATTTGCAGTCACAGATGAAGGGGTTGTCGTCAATGTTGATAAAGAAGTTGTAAAGTTGGTGGCAAGATCGGCCTACAAGTCAGTTAAAAGAAGATGCAAATACGCAAAAAACACAATTCTTAAAGGAGTCTACCCTGCATCGCCAGCGACATGGATGTTCGTTCTTGCTGCTGTTTTAGCGGCAAGACATCACCAACATGAAGTAACGATGGACATGCTTGATAGAATGGAACGTGGATTTCCCGGGTGAGTGGAGAAAAAGCTACCCATTATCCAAAGTTTTAAGTTGTCTTGTTTATTTATCTGATCCTATATTCATTCGGCACCCCGCAATCCTATTTGGTGATGCAGTTGGACTTGGAATATTCCTTACGTGACTCTGTTGGAGTTTTTTCTTTCGTTACACGAGGAACGCCTCTGTCGACGCCCCTCTCGACCTTGATCCTTGTGCGGTGGCCATTGAATTTCATCTGCCGTTTGTTTATCATTGGGGAAAAAGCATTTCATTCGTATAATTTCAACATCCTAATCAAACATGCTTAGAAAAACAACAAAAGTAAATTCGGTACTACCACCAAATGTTTTTGCTTGAACCAAGAAGACAAATATGATATGTTTTCAATCATAATATCCATTTGCCCTTTGGACCCACGGTAAATTTTTCAGGAATGTTGTCTGGCTTTTTAACAATGGTTTCCAAAGTCACAAACAGTATAAACTGCCTAATCAGCGATATTTTTCAAACTGTGTAGCTAAAAGTTTATACTACAGCTAATGTACAGCCTGTGCCATCGATTCTAAAGTGGTGGGGCCAGCTATAGCAATATCATTTTTCCCCTACCCCACGTTGTGGCAAATGTTTTGCTGAGTCAGTTTTACTGTGGATTTTCGCATTTGTATTTTGTATTTGTATTTGTTTCTACCTAGCATCTGAAGTTAGTCTTTAGGTCACTGAGATGCTTATGCTTATCGAACAGTGTCCTAATCCTTTCTCTTGGTGTGACCAAACCTCGTGATTCCTACGTCTAGAATTACAAAGAGCTTAAAACTCTCCTCCTTCTGAGGGAAAGTTCGGTCATGCCAGGGACTTGAACCACTGTCAGGGACCTGAACCACAATTGAATGGGAACCCGTTCCCTGCGCATACCCAAACTTTGCAATCTGGTTTGGGATCTTGTCTGCTTTTCCTCATTGAAATTTGTTCCCACTATCACCATCAACTTTTGAATGTCAAAGTAAAGGGAGTGTGGGCTCTTAGTCTTTGAGGAAGGGCAACACAGTCCCATTTTGCTATTTTTCTTCCAAAATGTTAGAGTTCTATTTTAGGGGTACACTGATTTTAAAATGAATCATACTGTAATGAATCATACTGTAATGAATCATACTTGAAATGATTCTACAAAACCTGCAAGGCTTATCTTGCAAAAGTATGGTTTTCATGAAAAGTTCAATATCATAGCAACCTTTGAAGCACAACTCTTCATCAGATGAAAAGTAAATCTATTAGGACATAGAAAAGTCAGCAATGTATTTGATAATAGTTCATTCTTGAAAAAATTCACAATCATTGAAGCAGTTTGCATAAGTTTGAAATCCATTTCCAAATTAGAACCACTATAATCGGATTTTTATTGCAATTGAATCAATGCTGAGAATGGTTAAATCCAGTTTCCAGAGAGCCTTTTCTCGGTATGAAATGTTCTCAGAGACTTATATATATTGTTAGCAATGTTAAAAATTTATAGGAAGAATTAAATATTATACTTAGTCCAAAATCATGAGAGGCCAAAATATGTGCAAATTAAGATTCTCTGATAGATCTTGATAATGCATAAAACTGGTTCAAAGTTATTGCCTGAGAAGTTTCAGAATCAAGGTTGTTTACATCAAAGCCTGCTTTCTGTCTTTATGGCATCCGGCATCCAACAATAGGCTAGTTACCAAGAATCCTTGTTCATTTTAGTGGTCATCGTTTGGACAAAAGCACTGTTATTGGCATTTGCATATTCACCATGGTGACAGCAATTTGGCTCTTCATGGGTTATTTCTTACAGTTTTCATTGAGAAAGTTACTGGCATACAAAGGACTTTTGTATGAAAGCAGAGGGTATGTTTAGTCTATTTGATGTATTGAAATAGCTGTATTTACTTTTGTTAAGTTGAAAAGGTGAGAAGACAGTGTGTGCTGGCAGCTGACATATCAATTCAACTATGTGCAAATTTCTCAACCTCAGTTTTTTAAAGGCTTCTAATTAAGCTGTTTTGATCCTCTTTGTCTTTATTTTTGTCAAACTTATTTAAAGGTCTATATTAAGGTCTATATATATAACTGTGGTCTTCAAGGGCTTTTATCTCCAATTTTAAAATTTCCCACTTTTCATTGAAGATTCCACATTAGAACCTTTGGAAAAGTGCAAATTTTTCTGAGACATTGAGTATCATTCTACTCATGTCCCTCCAAATTTGAAATGTTTGTCAGTGTCTCTGTTTCAATATGTAGTCTATTAGTGAATTTTTTTGCATACTACCACCCCATTTATACTTTATAGAGATGTGCCATATTATACCATTCTTCTCCCCTGCACTTTTTCATAACAATCACTGTGTTTTTAAAGTGTTGACCCTTTTGATATGAATTTGACTGTTCTCCATGAAAGTTGAACTTCATTGTTTTAATATTTTGTCTTCAATGAGGCATCTTTATACTCAATTATTTTAATTTCAATTTCAGGCCATTTACTTTTAAAACAAAAATATGGGTGGTAAGATCTTTTTCTGTTAGGTCATAATTCTTTTTATGTATTTCAAGAGCAGCTATTCAGTTTTATGTGCCACAAAGTTTGACATATTACCAAGGCCGTCGAGAGGCAGCCCGGGCCCAAAGGTGATTCACAAAACTGGACCCCCTTGAGTAAATTTCCTGTGGCCAAGCCCTTCAGTCTCCCAGAGAACAAGGGAAACACCCATTTTCGGTACAACTGTTGAAAAAGTTTTTGCAAGAATGTGCAAAAACATTTTACATGAATCAAGGACATGTGGACATTTCTCTGCAATAAACTTACAGGCATTGATTCCGTATAAGGGGCTGCATAGTAGCTTTTTTGCATTGTAAATAGATCTTGTTACTTTATTTCCAGCCCTAGCCCTATCCCTCCTAACCCCCCTCTCGACGCCCCTGCATATTACCATGTTTTGTAGACTCTTGGTTGATTTCACTTCTGAAATTGCATTTCATGTGATTTATAAGTAGCACTTTCGTTCTAAGTTACTTCATTGTCATAATGATTTTTGTTTTAGTTCTTTGTCACATACCATACTTTACTCATACTTCTTTTATATTTCATATATGTCATCAAGTAAAGACTCTTCTCTTCAGTAAAAACAAAACATAAGCCTGAATATGATACTTCGAGGGGCCTAAATATAATGATACCCACAGAAAGAGTAGTTTAATGGCTGTCTGACAATTGTATTGATCATTGAACTTAGAGTTACAACTTAGAAATGTCCTGTTTTATAAACCATAACATCTTTTAATTTTCAGATGTTTGTAAGATTGTTGTCAGGAAGGAATCCCTTATTATATAGTTACCAAAAATCAATGCCAGCATTGCCTGTTCCAGACTTGGAGAGAACTGTTGAAAGAGTGAGTCTTTATTATATAATTGAACTCAACTACTTTTCAATTTAATAGAATTGTACTAATTGGTAAACTTACTATTTATAATGAAATTCTTGAGATGTACATTTTTATAAAGAGAGTTGTTGTTAGTTGAAACTTCTGTAATATTTGTGAATTTTTGACAAAGCACTAATGCATTTGCTGTCATAGTAGGTACAAAGGTTTTAAATTTTGAGCTATGCCAATAAAAGTTGATAGGTGTCAGTAAGATTAACATGCTCGATAGTTAGAGCACTTGACTGTAGTGCAGAAGGTGACAATCCAGCATCAACCTAAATCAACCTGTATGTTAATCTTCTGTCCAATCAGCAGCAATTGGGTGCCCAGTGATGGCAATGTCTCTATGGCAGCAAGAAAAGGAAATGTGGCATCACAAAATGTTTATGTGAAAAGGGATCATAGCTTCAAAGCCCAATTAACATATATCAGGTCTTTGTTGTTTGCAACTAGTTTCTTATGTTTAGCTTGCTGCTTGATAGACAATTTCTCTCTCTAGTATTTAAGATCTGTAAAGCAACTGCTGAGCGAAGAAGAATACAAAAAGATGGAGGAGCTTGCCACAGAATTTAAGGTTGCTAATACATTTGTTTCATTCTAGTTCTCAAAATAAGTATTCTATGTCAGTCATGAATTGAAAAATTTTTTAATTTTGAATGTAGGATTGTTTTTTTTCACTTTGTACAAATATGTAATCATATAAGGATATGTGCATTAATGTTTAATTCATGTTCTTATTTTTTGTCAAAATAATGTCATAGTTAATAATACTTTGCTCAGAATTTTTTAAACTTGGTTTTCTCTAAAAAGTCTCAATTTTATTTTTAGACTGGTATTGGGCTCAAGTTGCAGAGATATTTGATGTTAAAGTCTTATTTTTCTTCAAACTATGTATGTACATTTATACTTTTAATGTGTATATTTCTAACAGTTCTATTTGTCTATACACATCAGTTTAAGTATGAACTATACACATCTATATACACATGTCTATACACATCTGTATAAACTGGGTTATTGCAGGATGGGCAAACATGCCTTTTTTTCTAGGAAATTGTGGTAAAGTTTTCACATTTTTGGGAATTTATGGAATTCTGCATCATTCTGCTCCAAAAAGCCATCTTGTAGTAAATTTATCTCAAATATCTTATTCCTGGTCTTAAACCTCAGCTTAAAAAGACAAAACTGTATTTATTTGCCTGTGACTGCTGTAAAGTGTTGCAAACAATTTCATTGTGAAGAAGCTTTAATATTTCAACCGCTGCAAACTGAAATCCTCATATATATTTGGCTTTAACTCTAAGCAGATATAGAGTACCGAAATGTGATGTCATCGAAAGTCTGTTTTTAGAATCTCTTAATTTTGACCACATAATCTGAAAGAACGCCATAAAAATTTTTTCAACATGCAAAATAAGTTAGATATATTCAAAATTGGGCGAGATATGGCCAAAGAAAGACTTCAAGTTTGCTAACGGATTACTGTTATTCTGGTCTGGATCATAAATTATAAACCAAGGCGAAATTACTGAGGTTTGATGGGGGCAAGAGCCTGTGCTCATGTGGCGAATATCTCCTCCAATTTGTAACAATTTCTCCTGATTTTGATAATGCCCTAGTTGCTTTTGGAGAGGTTTTGATTTCAGAGGACACACCCAACTTCCTAGCAATGTTATCAAAGTCATCATCATGCAAAAAGTTCACTTTAGCTTCGTGGCTTTCAATCCAGTCTTGTTTTGTCTTGTGTTTGTCTACAGACATCAACAAAACTTCGTACATATCTACATTTTCCTTGATATTATCAGTGTAACTGATTAAGGTCTCCTTCTCCTTTGATAATCGTAAAAAAGTTTTAGTAAACAATCTCACTGTTCTTTTATGTTGATTGTTTCTTTTAATGTATCGTGTTAGATTAGAATTTCAAATCCTCTTTGCAGGTCAGTGACTGGTGGGAACGTTTTGTTTATCTCAGATCTCGCTCACAACTCATGATTAATAGTAACTATTATGGAGTGGTATGTTTCAGCTTATGGCTTGTTTTGTTGAATGGGATAACGTGTACCAACATTCCCTCAAGCATAGTAAATTGCCGTCAGAGTGAAGTATGTTAAAGGGGGTTGGCGTATGTTGTGTATGCTACGTGCCTTCTAGTACTCTCTCTCTGTTAAAAAAGTATAATGATATAGTTTGGCAATTATTGGGGGCTGGGGGCAGCCCCCTGAAATTCCCCACTTCTGACGGCCCTGTAATAATCCCAGCTCATTGCACTTTGGCAGATAAGTTTCCTTCCTTTAAATCAAATCCCTTCTTTTTTAGGGTTTCTTCCAATTTGTGGAGTATACCTGCCCTCGTTTTTGGTTTATTTATTTTTCAGTGTGTAAAGTTCTTTAATTTAGCTTTTTATATCGTTTTAGGACACCCTCGACATGCCACCGACGACCATTCAAACAGCAAGGGCGGCTAACTACATTTATGCTTTGCTATCATTCAGAAAAATGATTGACAAGCAAAAATTGAAGCCGGTAATTTTAACCAATCAGCATTCAGTAAATAAGGGCCTTGCCTTATCCAACTTTTCATGCTCAAATTTTCGAATACGCAACAGCATTGACTGGGCGTAATTTGAAGAACTTTTTTGCCAACCTTTTTTATTTTTACTGTCATAAATCGCAGTCTCTCATGTTGTAATTCTATATTTCTATTAATAAAATTTTCCCTTTAGATAATGTTTTGTTAACTTTAATTATTGTATTGCAGTTGAAGCATATGGGTATTTATCCCCTGTGTTCCGCCCAGTATGAAAGAGTTTTCAATACAACTCGAATTCCTGGAAAAGAGGAAGGCAAGCTGACATTTTTCTCTGTTTCAAACATATTTGATTTCTATTGTTGAATCCTGCTACAAACCTGAATCGTAAACCGCATGACTCCCGACTGACTTACATTTGCTATTTGATTTCTACGTTATTCAAATCAAATATAGTACCCTGGACAAATTGGACATTGCCTACGTGGGACCAATTTCTTACACCCCCCCCCCCCCCCCTCTTGCAGATCCGACTCAACGGGATGCAATAGCATATTTGTATAGTACTTTTAAGATCTGTTAACTGAACCAGATCATTTTTCATTATATTTGTTACTGAGGGAATCTAGATAAGAATTTTCATAATAAAGCTTAGTTTTTTTTAATTAATTTTAAGGCTTTTAATATTTTGTTTGTTTCATTAGCGATGACAAATTATATTTCTTCTACAGATGTGCTCCAGCATTTGCAAAGCTCAAATCACATAGTTGTTTATCATAGAGGCAAATATTACAAATTGACCTGTGTTTTCAGTGGGAAAGTCTTAAAGCCCGCCGATCTTGAACAGTAAGCACTTTATGTCTTTCTTCCCATCTACAATAATATGAGCTGCAACTCCCTCGAGAACATTTCATATTATTGCATTGTAGGTTATTATTTATTTATTTTTTCAACTTATTTGATTCTTTCTATTTATATATTATTTTCAACTAATTTTTTTCGAAAATGCTTTAATTTTTGTGAGTTTTCGATTTATTCGATTGTCTTGTTAGGATATTTTTTTCTATTCTTTGGCTATTTTCCGATTGTTTTTTAATGGCATGGAATATTTGAAAAATGTAACTTTGTTTCTTTAAGAATTTTCTATAACACTTATCAGAGGATACATATGTGGTTGATATGTAGATATTCTAGGTGCTTCTTTCATGGTGCTAGAGACTCTTTCTTTCGCTTGTTAAAGAGTTCGTATCCAGTTTTGAACTGCTTGTATTTCTTTAGCCAGCTGATCAAGATCGTTAATGACGATGAAACCAAGCCATTCCCCGGCGAAGAGAAGCTCGCTGCTTTAACTGCTGACATGAGGTCTGTGCTTTTTTAATACCTTTATACCCGGGTTAAGGTTTGAGATGAAAACAGAAGTCCATCTCTCGGTGCAATTTATGACAAAAGGAGCTCTCACAATGAAAATTGTGACTAAGAACATCGCTTCAGTCGATTACTCTTTTTGTCAACATTACAATTTGTCAGAAAAGGCAATTACCTTTTTTACTCTGGGATTTCCTTATGGAAAAGTCTGGCCTCACGAAAATGGTCTCAGATATTGCAGATGATATTTCTACTTTTTAAATCAGCTTTTTCTCGTTTCAGGCCTCATTGGGCAGAAGTTAGAAACAAATACTTCAGCACTGGTGATAATAAAGCATCTCTGGGAATGATTGAAAGGGTAAGGCGATTTTCTTTATTTGAATTATCCTGTCTCGGCCGAAAACATTTAGGTAGCTGTCTCAGTGGACGCTCTTTTTGTAATCCTCTAACGCTAAAATTCCAGGATTTAACCTCAGCTCCGCATCCTACCGATTGCATGCTCCCTTCCATCAAGTTTCTTTTTGCGTGTACCAAGTCTTTTTTTACCCATCAGGCGGCGTTTGTTGTTGCACTGGATGACACAGATGGTGGAATCTTTGTCAAGGTGGGTCAAATAATTGCCATTTTCTAAATTATAAAGCATTTCTTTATTCACATTGGTTTCAACTTAGCAGTTATTATAACCTTTAAAGTAAGAAATAGTTAAGGAATGATTAAGCAAAGGTGACTGTTCTCAGAAGAATTTAGCTGCTAAAGTCAAAGGAGGATATAAATTGCATATCCAATTTGCATTCATAAAAAAGTTGCAACGGAGTTTCAAGGATATTTGCACATCTGTCTCTGTATGATAAAATTTTAGTGTGTCAAACTCTATCTGGCATTCAAAAGACTTATTGTATTTAAAACTAATTAAGTTTCACATTTGTAGGACGACCCAGACCAAATGGATGAATTTGCAAGATCGAATTTGCACGGCAATGGATACAACAGATGGTTTGATAAATCATTCACGCTAATAGTCTGTAAAAATGGAAAAGTGAGTTTATTATTGGCTCTCCTTCTTCAAATGTCGCATGCAAGAAAACAATAAACATCTACATTATATTATATTATTATATTATATTATAGTAGACATATTATAGTAGACAATCATCTACCTTATATATGACATAACCAGGAAGACACGAATCCCGATTTACAGACAATCCAGGATAGGCTAAGCCATTATGTTAATAATGTTTTGAGATAAACGCGTCCCATCAATGGCTTTCGTTTTAAATGTTTGATTAGCAAGAAGAAAAAATTGTCTCCTTTAGAAAGAAGAGAGGGGAGACAAACTTAAGCTTTCTAAAGGAGTTTCATAACTGACTGAAATCCAACTGTTTTTCTAGTCGATTTAACAACATTCTACCCTTTTCATTTCTGTAATAGTCCATCGATAGGAAAATATGTTTGGTATCTGTTTGTGGAGGTGATGATAATAGATTTTAATTGTATATTAAGTCTGCTTTGTGTCTGTTGTTTCTCATCCCAAGACAGAATGCAAAATTATCAATGTCTTTACTGAATAGCATGCTCTTTAAAAAAGCTTTTTCTAAAAGCTCCTTGGTAATTGATATCATTTTCGCAGATATTTTATAGTCTTTTCTCTTTCGAATACAGGTTGGTTTCAATACTGAACATTCTTGGTAAGTTTTTCAGTCACAGATACGCACTGTTCTTTTATTCTTAAGCTTACCAACTGTAAAGAATCTTCCCAAATTAAGTGACATTTTAATGACTTCATTTGTTAAGTTAACGTGAATTTGATTTTTGACACATTATAGGATCCCGAAAAGTGGGACCAACCGTAAATATACTTTTTGCATTCTCTTCATGAAGAATCCCGTTTTTGTCACAAATGGTCCCATTTTTTATTGGGAGTTCTGTCTCTCAAACAAATGCATTTCCATGTGCCATTAAATTTCTGATGTTACCTATAAATAAAGAGATATATCAATTGTAAGTAAATGAAACAATAAATATATAGGTGAATAATTATATACTGTTGCTCGATGATTGCATTAAGCGTAAGGCTTGGAGCTGCAAAGTGTGTGCAAAGTGTGTACTGCTCTGCCTATACTATGGCGTCGAGTAATATATGACAGACCAATAAGCTGTATTCTTTTTAAGTAAATAGATAGATGTAAAAAGAACGAAATAGATGAATATATAAATTCATTTGCTTTTACAGGGCTGATGCACCTGTAATGGGGCAAGTGGCTGAATGGGTCATGGTTGAAGATGTTGAAAAATTAAAGTAAGTTATCAGAAATCAAACCAACTTTAGTTATAACCAAACCAGTATAATACAACTTCTTTGTTGATAGAATCAAAGCCAACATACTTGCAGATTGTATATTTAATGTATACAACTGCTTGTGTCATATTGTGTAAAATTATATATTGTTGTTTAGATACACAGAAGATGGACATTGTAAGGGCGAACCTGAATTTGCAAACTGGCCCTGGTTCATGAAACTTCGATGGGACATCAATGAAGACGTTAGTAACCTTTACTATTTGTTCTAGGAAGTTCTTTTCTGGTGCCCAGGGCCCTTTTAGTCTCAGGTTGACGGAGAGGCTATTAAAGTCAGTTTGGATGATTAAAACTGAAATTGGGGCACAATTAAGGAAGGCTTTTTAGCTGTCACCTTGACAATTCGCTGGTGCACCATAACCATAATCTCAGTGATCAAATTTTTCAGTGGTTTACTTTATACACCTTTGCGAGAAAACTTTTTTTACTTTTAGTTTCAATAGTTAGTAGAATCTTGTCTCTGCTTTTTGGTTTGGAAGGTTTTTTTTGGAAGGTTGTCAAGTCAAATTGAATTATAGGATTGGATCAAGCAAATGGCCCTAAAAACTATATAGAAAAAGCCAAACTTTCTTGCTCGCTCAAAACACCTGGATTAGCAATTTTGTTATCTTCCTTATTAAGGTAGAAAATAGGTTAGAATCTTCAACTAGCTTAAGTCTTATCAATGGGAGGAGTGTATGTATAACTTTGTCTCTAGCTTTGCCTCTAGCTCTGGTAAACCAAGATATGCCTCTAGCTTTGTTCATAACAAATGTTTCGGGTTTGTATCTTCCTCTTCCCTATGTATTGGCTTATTGTTTATCCTTGAATGATATCTTTCCACCCTCCTCACATTGGCTTATTATATTGCAGTGTCAAGCAATCATAGAAAAGTCAGCAGAGGACGCCAAGCTGTTGATTGATGACGTCGACCTACACCTGATGATCCATGATGAATATGGTTGGTTGCTACCTCGTTTCTATGATGCTGCCTCGTTTCATGTTTTGCCGTTGCATTGTAATTGTCTGTCTGTGTAGGAATTGAGAACAATTTCTCGGCTGCCTGTTTGCGTAGAAATTGTCGTCTAGTACGATAAAAATTCAGCATTATAAAACCGGTTTGGTGTCTCGCAGGTTCAAAAGAATGAGTGGGGGGTTTCAGATTTGATATGAAAGTGTATTTCATTGAATACAGTTTGGAGAATTAGCGATTTCTTCTGCTCAGTGTTCTGAAAATTTATGAATTTATGTGTGTTTTCAGCTCTGTTTAAAATGCTTCCAAATGTTCACAAAGTTATGGACTATGTAGATAAATTAAAGTCCGTATTTTAATGAATTTCGGGTTCTCTTCAAACTTTTTGGAGAGTATGAACAAGCGTGCTTTTACGATCCTCTGACGACTAGCCACTTTTCATATCTAGAAACATATTTTATGCAAAGTGTATTCCCATATGGATCACGATTAAAGATCCTTCCAACAAAATGACTTTTTTAATAGTGCATAATTGCATTCCTAATCATTAGAGCAGTCTTTCGTCATGGTTTGAGCTGCCTAATTTAGATAAACCCTGCTTTTCTGGGGTCGTTCAGAGTTACCCTAATTTTTTACCGCTTATCTAATGCTTGTACCCAAATTTTCTACAGTGTAGCTACTTCCACAGAATGAATTGAATTGATATAACTTGAATTGAATTGAAAGAGTAATCTTGACAGCAGCTCTTTACGACTGGCTATTTTGACACGACCTTTTTTCTAGGAAAACGCATCATGAAACAAATTAAAACCAGGTTGGTATTCAAGTGATTTTCATATTTGTCTTATAATCAAATTAAGTGTGTTTTTTTCGTTTTATTCGTTTCTTGTTAGGCCTATACTGTCCATGATCTACGCAATGCGCCTCCTACTATTCAGTGTGACGTCATTTACAATGTATGACGAATTCGTGTCTTGCTACATTTACAATGTATGGCTAGATTCGTGTCTTGCTACATACCTCTGATCCGAACTCAATCACGAGACATACATGACGTCATTCAAACAACTACATTTACTATGCAGAAACCTAGCTTTTCATGATACTTTGTAACTGAAACCCGGTTTGATATTTTTGCTACACTACACGCAAATGGCAAAGAAGTCACAGAACAACAGCAAAGAAAGAACGTTCTCATAAAAGGTCGAACAAGCTCTACAAATGTAATACTTTTAAATTGCCTTAACAACGTTGCTGCAAATTAACTTTCTTTTCACCTTAGTCCCGATGCATTCATTCAAGTCGCTTTGCAAATGGCATTTTTCAAGGTATAGTTTATGTTTTTGTAAGTTCGCATTATTGAATTTAAAGTGAAGTTTGCTGGTTTATATTTGGAGCATCCTGACTTGTTTTCAGTAGGGTTTTGTTGGTTCGGGTTTCTTGATAGTTCTCCTGGTTCTGCTGCCTTTACATTGCTTTCCCAGTGATTACACTCCCTCTTGATCGCCCTCGCCCATATTTATTCTACCTTTGCCGCCATCTCGCCCATTTTCTTAACTTCTGACTTTCTTAACTGCTCTTTCTTTTTATACACCCTTCAAACCCTTTTCCTTTCACTGCGCCCTCCCCATTTAACCTGAAACATTGCAAGGCAACACACATCAAGCTTGCTTTATCGTATCTTATTTCCTTAGCTCCATGATGTTGTATTGACGACGTAAAAAAGGTCTTAATTTCAGCAATTCCTAACGAGCAATAACATTTAGCTGATTGTATTTACCTTTTCTAGGATGCTGGCCATTGTTGTTTGACCTACGAAGCTGCCATGACCAGACTTTTCAGGTAACTTGTCTTGTCCATGCCATTTCTTTACATTGAAACTCCCCCGTCGCACTAGTTCCCTTTGTACAGTCACAAACCTCGACTATAGTGGTCTCAATCATTGTATTTGCTCCTTGACTACCAGGACGGGGGGAGTGGGGGTAATTCAGTTACCGAAATGTTCTCAACTCCTCCTCACAGGTGATAGCCTATATACGACGAGATGGATTCAAATTTCCCCTAATGATACGGTGCAAGCTCTTTGCTAGACCCTACAAAAAAGGATTTGCCCCTCAGTTGATGCAAATGATACCCGATCTAAAGCAATTTAATACACCTCCATCGACCCTCTTTGTAGCAATTGGGTCGTATTATATTGTAAATAAGTTTATGATTATCATTTCAAGTAAACTAGATGTTATTTATCAGCTGTCAGCCATTTTCGGCAAGAGGACTGTTTGCCACATTTGGTAGGGAAAGTGGCATTTGTTTAAAATTTGGCATAACATTGAAATGGCTAATCCTTTTATTTATGTCATCACGAATTTTTCATTGACAGAAGAGCATGTATTGCCGAAGGAGTATCTTAAACGCATTCACTTTTCACAACCGCATTTGGCGAGACTCTCATTTTCGGACATCTCTTTGAAACGAACACCTCCAAATAGCGGACAAAGTGACTTATAGTTACGCTGACTCCGACTTTACCGATTTCCGTCATAAAGAAGTCTAAACACAGTTTTAATAGAGCTTTCTTTTATACCTAACCCAATGAGGTGAATAGATAGATTTAACTTATCTTCTTTCTTTGCAGAGATGGACGGACGGAAACTGTCCGTTCATGCACAATGGATACTAAAAATTTTATCGTCGCAATGAACGACGCCAATATTTCGGTGTGTATTTATGTATTACGTATTCTTGATTTCGCCATCTCTGCCTGATTTTAGGCCTATTTGATTTATGATTTTATGCCTATTTGATTTATGATTTTAGGCCTATTTGATTTATGATTTCAGGTCGATTTGATTTTCATTTCACCTTGTAACCGGCGACGGCGGGTTCTACGCAAATAAAGGCGTTATAAGCCCGGTCCTTTATTTAGTTATTTCTATCATCTCCTTCTCAACTTTCCCTTGAAGTTTCCAATTTATGATTGACAGTGTCCTCTTTCTTTACAGCGTGAAGAGCGCATCCGACTTTTCCGAAAAGCAACCGACAATCACGTAAAATTATACCGACAGGCAATGACCGGCCAAGGTATCTTTGTAGCAAAACACTTTGATTTGATCATCATCTTATTATATCCTCTACTTAAAACAGTTTATCAATTCTATTACCACTGTTGTATAAAGGATTGAAAATAAATGCTGATATCTTTGCTGAAGCAGGAAGGACTGTAATTTTAAAGATTCCAGGGCCAAGACTCAAAATCTTAAGGTATTTTGATTCTTTAATGAGTCATACCTCAATACATTGGTAATTTGGTCGTCAAAAAGAATTCATGCATCCCAACTGTGGAAAGAGTTACATTTTTTACCCTTCAGGTACTTCGGAAGTAAAAACCCCGGGAGAAGGTCGATATTATGATTTCATGCCCTACATCCCCTTCCCTGTCTGCGTCTAAGGACTTTTTATATCCTATTCTTGTTCGTTTGTTTTTTAGGGATCGACCGCCATCTGTTTTGCTTATACGTCGTGTCAAAGTATCTAGAAGTCGAGGTGCCATTTTTGCAAAAGGTGTTTATCTCTATGTTTTTCATGATATGTGATGATATTTATACAGAGAATACTAGATTAACCCTTTTAAGAATTTGTTACAATTTTTGCGTGAATCATGTGTGTCTCTTTACCTAGTATAAATGTCAAGCGCATTAACTCTTTATTGCTTTAGCTGCTGGGCTTATGTTCTACGGTATCTAAGGTTTTTTTTAATCTTTAGGTCCTCAGTGAGCCATGGAGACTCTCTACAAGTCAGGTATGTCAAAGTATGATTTACTGACAAAAAAGGCATTAGTGCTAGAGCCATTCCAAGTTGCAATTCGATTATCACACAGTTTATTTAAGCCAGTGTCACTAAACGACTATAGTAAAAGAAACAAGATATGTTTGTTTGAAGAAAGGTTTTTGCTCATTTCGCCAATAGTGAACCAAGTAAACATTCATGTGATATATCGAATAAATTCAAATTTGTTTGCAGAAAGATTTTTTCAACATTTTCCTCTTAACAAATTATGAAAAGTAAGGATAGCCGTGACTTGACATTGGAGTAATGCATTTAAGGGAAGTGTTTTTGAGAAAATGCTTCCAGGGGTAATTATCTGATAGAGTATTTTCTGTGTCACAGACTCCCTGCGGACAAACAGGCCGGGTTGATTTCAACAAAAGAACGGATTTGCGGTTAGCAGGCGGTGGTTTTGGCCCGGTAAGTTTTCGGTCCGGTCTCCAGTATTGTATAATTTATAAAAACAAAGCGCGTATCATTATTGTTATAATGTTATTATAGGTATAAGAAGTTGGTGTTATTTCTATGAATCAATGAAAAGGGTTAGTTTTTTACCGGTTTTGTACCTGTGTCGGTCTTTTCTATCGGAAACAGTACACTTACAGTACACAGAAAACCACACTAAGCAATACGGCTTCAAGGAACTAGCTGCAGAGAATGAAGTAAATTTACTGAACTTGACTTTTCCTTTGCTTTGGTTGCTTTTTAAGTCGACTTTATTTTTGTCAGGTTGATGACAAGGGATATGGCGTCTCGTATATCATATGTGGTGATGATTTGTTGTCATTCCATGTCTCGTGCAAGAAATCATGCTCATCAACTGTAAGTTTGTAATTTCTTTTGAACCTCCACTAAGGATTACCTCTGAGCACTATCCTTTTTCGTAGCTCAGCGAAGCATGTCTATTAACAGGATTTATCCAATATTTTGGAGGCGTATCCATTGAAATGAGCAAAACGCATCGAAATTTCATCCATCGTTTTAATAACGACATTGAAAATCGAGGTTTTTGAAAACACATCTTTTCGTAAACGCTCGCTTTAAAGTGGCATAAAAAACGATCAAAATGGATGTTTTAAATAATGCTGCCCTAGTAACAAGGATCAACGTGGCAGAATCAAAGAAATGGCAAACAGCGGGCTTTGTTGTTTAGGGCAGACCATCACTTTGTTGGGTATCGGTATTATATCATTGTTGTTAAAGCATGGAATAAGAAGGAAAGAAGTGAAAAACAATAGAAATAAGCAAAGCACAAAACTGTGTAGTAAAAACGTAGCCAACATCAAGACCCTGTTTTATTTACTGTTTGAATTTTGAAGGCCCATTCTTGTACAGCTCCTAGCCATGTTTACCTGTTTACCAACAATGCTTAGAATATATTATATCTAAATCTCTGATCGATTATTAACTATCACCTGCTCGATGAGTCTTTTCTTCACCTACGCGTTAGATTCATAGCAACAAAATTAGTTATAATAATCGCCAATTATGGTAAATCCGTGAATTGCCCCCTCTCTCCACGTCGAATTAACCCCACCCTGACATAAAACGTAGTTGCATGAACTGTCGGCCAATGGTGTAAGTAGGCTATAAAATTGGGCAACAATGCTGATGTTGAACAACAAACCTTTGATTCTAAACTTTACAAAAATCTGATACTGGTCGTCTTTATACGAATAACCTTTATATTTCCGTTAAGAAATTATGCCTTTCATTTGTTTGATGTTAAAGATTAGAATAAACTCTTTATTTTCTTTAGTTTACTTTAACAGAGCGATTTATAAAACAATTTCACACTCAATAGAAAGTTACCGTGTATAAGTATTTTAATCTGAAAGTGAATGGCTTATCCTGGTATCACTGAATATCAGGGATAGAGAATTTTAACCCCTTTTGCGGGGTTAAAAACAATAATATTAACTCGAACTTGTACAAACAATTTTGTTTTCAGGACGCGAAGAAATTCAGTGGATATATCAGAAAATCGATGCAGGAAATCAAAGAACTCATGCTCTGCGAGTAAAATGGAATTTTTGTTGCCACCCACTACTGCTTATTATAATCAGGCAATTTTTGCCTTTTTTATCATTAATTTAGCTATTTAATTTACTTTACTTCTAGTTTGAATGGACCATAGAATAGTTTGCAGTCTGAGTGTTCCGGTTCAATTAATTGCGAGCAATTTTGTTGCATGGATCAGGTTGCAACTATCGGAAATGGCTGGAGCAACGTTGACATCAGGTCTTGTCTGAATAACTTTTAGGTTTCAAACATGATATTTTTAGGTCTTTGGAAAATACTTCTCGGCATACAGAACTTGTTGCTCCGCTAATCAAAGCTATGTGGAATCAAGGCTTGTTTTGAATAACAATCATAAAAATGTTTATCTCGATGAATTTCCAAGACAGGAAGTTTTACAGTAGTGCCTCTGCGCTCTACTTCAGGCTAAATAGTGCTCTCGTACCCCCCGATACACATGGTAATAAAAAGAATAGGTGAAAAATTACTTACCAAAACTTTGTGGATATTTCTTAAAAAAATTGAATTCTGGATGCAAAATATTTTCGTTTCAGTAGTTAATCTCTAAATCCACAGAAAAAATTTTTTCGTCAAATAACTTCGTATAAACATCGACAATTTGTTTTCCAATCTTTTCATCGGTTGATGAAAGTCTGGCTTTATTGCTTTTAATGTTTTAGTCTATCATTCTCTCCTTTTGTTCTTAATTGGCCTAGCGTTTCAATTAAAATTTGAGGTTTATCTTTAAGTATGTAAACTATGTTCTTATCTTTGTAAGGACAATTAACATAATGGAGTCATCATGGTTTGTTGTGTTGAAAAAATCTTACCACAGTCTGTTTTATTTAAGTTTAGTTGTTTGAGAAGTCTACTATTGCTTTTTGCTTTAATTTGTGACTAACATAGCCGGAATTCCATCGTTAAAGAAAAATTGAATTTTCAATAATTTAATCTTTGATAGTATGACAAGTTGCCGATAGTATGACAAGTTTATGGCGTCACAAACCCTATTTTTAGTTTTCTGAATTTCGATACATAACCTGACAGAACAACATAAAATACCTCTAATTGTGCAAAAACAGATAGAACTGCCACATATTGACTGAGACATGACCATATTAGAAGATGGGTCTTTCCCAATCAAACTGGTAATCCATTAGCAAAACTGGGCTCGTTCACTGACCATATCTAAGAAAATATGTCACAAATCTGAATAATGTATATTTAGAGGTATTTTACCGTACGTATTCTGCTCATTTGGTTCAAATTCAAAATACTGAAACTGGATTTATGACGTCACCAATCTCCATTTTATGGCCTAAAAAGTATCATTCACGAAAGAAATGGTTGAGCATTTTATTAGAAATATAACAGAGCTGGTCTCTGTTTGAGAAGACTTAAATGCTGGAATCATCGTCAAATAGAGCTTTCATTCTACTGGTGGATTTTCCAAAAGAACCTATGCCCTTTTGTGAATTTTTTTCTCATATTGACACATTTCCCAGCATTATCTTCCAAAAAAGATCGATGTAGAGTAAAGATTTGGATGGGTACCTAAGAACAATTGTAGTTGAAAACAAGGAGATAATGACACTGAAATATAACCAGATTTTCAAAAGATAGCCTGAACTCTGAAGACAGCAAGACTGCGGTTTAGGCAGATTAGCCGCCCTGTGCTATGTGTTTGATGTCAAACATTAGTTACTTTCTAGTGGAATTAGTATTTTGTAGAACCTCTATTATCTTATACCATGCTTATACCAATTATCATAGGTTTGCAACTTGTATTTTAGCAGCGTGTACTGTAGACCGATCCATACTTATATTTTGAATACATTATTATATTCTTTCTTTGAATTTATTCCTTATAGTTTTCAAACTTCTTGGTTTTACTGGAAAAGCAATGCTATTGTATCATGTCTTTTCGTTGTTTACTTTTTATGAAAAAGCTGACTTTTGTTGATTCATAAAGTGTGGAACTTTTTATAAGAAAAATCAAATGAATAACGCATTATTAAATTAAAAAAACTTTATAAGGCAGCAGAAAGGACACCAAAACTTTGGAGCAGTGGGGCGCGCGCACGCCCAGCTTTTTCCAGAAAAATTAAGCCAAACTGAACTGCATTCAGCTGCAAACATCGGTCTGCAAAACTCTTGAGTGTCTCGTAAAGCTTATGGGTGCAAATGACATAGGAAAGGATCACAATGTTTGGGACTGTGATATTTTGACATGGTTGCGAGAGTTAGCGATTTAATGATCTGTAATCGAAGTTCTTTTCATCAAAATCAAAGTGCATTTGCTATAAACGATAATTTTGTAGGTTTTCAGGAATTTAGAACTTTTATAGATGGACTCGAGTATTTTTCGGGTGAAAAACCCACATTTTGGGTCAGAACAATAAGTCGGAAGTATTGTGTTGTCCAATACGAGGCGTTTTTTTCATAGCGAGGGTAGGTTCCATTCCTCTGAGGAAGACGAACTGACGTGGCGGCCATGATGTGGTAAAGTTACTTTGGCCTTATCAAAGTGAACGTTGTTATTGGTTTGCAAAGACAATATTTTGCGCCATGTTAACTAAATTTGAGACCAAATCAGCTCGTGTGAAAGGTATGGAACATATTTCTGTTGCTTTTTGCTTAACCTTCGCCTTGATTTAGTAAAGATGGGAACACCGAAAAGAAATTTTGACTGCAATATTAGTACAGTTTTTGGGTTGGATGCCAATTTAAGGAAGGCATACATTTGTTGTTTTTTGCTAAATTCATACAGATGGCTAAGTAAATTTGTATTGATTTTGGTTTTGTATATTGTATATCCATATATTTCGAAGAGTTAGGCCGTTCTTTTCTTAAAATAAAAAGAAACTCCACATTGCCCCCTTAGGTCAAATTCCAGAATTATCTGTAAACCAGCTATAGTAAATTCAGAGGCTCTTTGTGCTTTCATTAGTTAGAAGACTTTCTATTTGCCAGTAAATTCTAGCTTGTTGATAAAAAAGTCAGTTTTTATAAATGTTATGGGCATTTACTAAATTTATCACCTCACCATTAGATTAAGGAAAGGTTTTAATTTATATAGTTATTTATTTTGCGTTTCCTTGTTTTTGAGTCTTTTTTTCATTGATAAATGTTCTATTTATTTACAGTTCAGTTGTTGATAGTGTGAAGAAATTTTAGAAGTTTTGGGGTTATACAATCAAAGATAGTCTTTTCTTATCATAGGGATAGCTTTTCATCCCAAAAGACCATGGGTTCTTGCTGCACTTCACAATGGTGTTATTCAACTTTGGGATTATCGCATGTGTACACTTTTAGAAAGATATGATGAACATGATGGTAAGTTCTTTCACTTTATTGGAATATTTTAGCAAAATCTTTTGGGTGCAAGAGATCATTTGAGCATAGCTTCAATTAATGCACAAAATAAGAAAGAAAGTTTCTTTGGAAATAGAATGTTTTGTAAAGCTCAGACTGAAGAAACTTAGGGCTCTTTATTATGATTGCTGACTTGTCCAGGGGTGTTCTTGGAGGGGGGCAAGTTTCCCCCTAAAAATTATAATAATCCTTTTTTCCAAAGAACAATTCCTGTTGTTCCTCTTGTTCTAAAAATGGTGCCCCTCCAATAACTCTGTCCTTTCTACCCCATTGTTATCCATCCAGCATTCAACATGTTGAATCTTTAGGTTCAATGAAACATTCTTTTTGTAAACATGCCTTATAACATAAATGTTTTGGTCTTTTCGTTTTTGATCTTAATTTTAATTTTAATTTTGAATTATAAACTATCCTGATTTCCCAAACCTAATTCTGTTACTCTAGTTCCATATTGCTTCAATTATATAATATTCTTATTTTATCTTATCTTATTTTCTTAGCTGTTGTTGTTATGTTACTATTAACATAATTTGTTTCATTTATATTGCAAATTGTTGTTAAGTTGTGTAAAGGGCACTTGGCTCAATAGCTCTTCTGAGTTTTTTCAAAATGTCCCAAGCTTACCTAATTTATATTAAATCGTTTTATCGGTAGATTGTAATTAAAAGTTTGAATTATCAATATGAAATGAAATTAAATGTGCTCTTCTTGTATTTAATAGGACCTGTCAGAGGCATTGACTTTCATGTTGCTCAACCGCTCTTTGTTTCTGGTGGAGATGATTATAAAATTAAAATCTGGAACTACAAACAAAAGAAATGCATTTTTACCCTCTTGGGTCATTTAGACTACATCAGAAGTACATTTTTTCATCATGTAAGCAACTTTTTTTAGTTTTCTGACCAGTTAATGACACAGCTCATTCTGTTGTCTGGCAATAAGCCTTTTTTGAAATTATTGATGCCAAGACATGTTTTCTGTCAAGAGTATATCCAAGTTGCATCTTCTTTATTGCATAGGCTTGATGCTTTTTGACCTTCAGCAGAGGTGCTATGGGACCAGCTTCTGATGGCTGGGTAAATTTTTAAAATTGTCCATCAAAAGAGCATCAAATAAAATTGAGCATCAAATTAGGTTCAATTAACAATAAATGTTCCAATATTCATTTTTAGCATTGACATGCTCTCCCTGCCCCTAGCCAGTGCACTCAGGGTATTTGGTTTTTCAATGCACACAAATAATAGCTAATAAGAGGAATGCAAATGTAGAATGGCTCACATGCTATTCTTAAGTAACCCTAAATAAATACCAAAGACCCAAAGGTTGAAACTTTAATTAATAATTTTTTGGTTTATCTTGAATCCCTGTAAAGTAAATGTGATATTTGTTTACTTCAGGGTTAGAATTATTTGGTACAATTATTAAGTAACTTCTTGGTATTTTTGCAGGAATATCCATGGATTCTAAGTTCTTCAGATGACCAAACTATTCGAATTTGGAACTGGCAATCCAGGACTTGCATCTGGTATGTAGAATGATGTCTAATGAAGTTGTTGCTTTCAGAAGTTGATTGCTTGTTCAAAATTTGCAAACCTTGTCGGTCAACAGCAACTCTGTTGGTTGTTGCTGTTGCTTGGAATGTTTGCAAGATTAATCCCAGTCATTACTCACCTGGAGAGCAGAAATTTGTTGCTCTTTGGGCCTTTCAGATTGAAACAATGTTTATCTCGCAATAGAAGTCTTCTTGAAGTTGACTTGCCTTGTCTTTCTCTTTTTTCTCTCCTTTCTCTTCTTCTTCTACTTGGCCTCCCATCTCCTCTTCTTCTCCCCTTCCTTTAGTTCCTCTTATAGTCCTTCTTCCTTGTCCTTTACCTTGTTTTATTCTCTTTTTTGCTTCATTCTCTTCTCCTCCCTCCTTTTCCTTCTTCTCCTTCCTCTCTCTTTCCCCATTTTTCCAGGATTTCTTATGTTAAATATGTATATAAGTTGTGATTGTTAGCATGAGTTGCTAATTATTTGATATGTTTCAAATCCACAGTGTATTGACTGGACATAACCACTATGTGATGTGTGCACAATTTCATCCTACAGAAGATTTAATTGTTTCAGCCTCACTTGATCAAACTGTGAGAATATGGGACATGTCAGGTAGGTTTCAATATCTTAAATAATTGACCAATGGGATTCTGCTATATATATATATATATTTTTGTATTGGTTATGAATCATTTCTAATTATGACCAATTATTTCTGTTGATGACTATATTTAACAATATGCTTACCTCTATCCAGAAAAAATTGTTTAAGGGACTGAACCTTTGAAAAGTAAATTGATCTTTGAAATGTAAAGGCATAGTTACAGTATAGACTAAGATGCAAAACCTTAGTGTGATTGCACTTATCTCAATTCTAAAGGGCTTAGAAAGAAAACAGTGGCTCCTGGTGGATCTGCACAAGAAGACAGCCACAAAGCACCAGGTCAAATGGACCTATTTGGACAATCAGATGCTGTTGTGAAACATGTTCTTGAGGTGACATATTGTTAATGTCTTTTTCAGTGTACTCATGATTAATGCACATAGAGTCATAACCCTGCAAATTGTAGGACATTATGTTCCAGTTGCCTTTTGACTTTGATTAACAGATCCAGTATGACTATCATTTTTTCTGTGTCTCATTTGGTTGGATCTTGAGATATTGGCCTAATGATTTTGTGACTCACTTATTTGAAGAGATTTTACTTAGTTTGCATTTTACATTTTAGGTTTTACATTTTATTTAGTTTGCTAGGTTTTGGGATTGTTGAATTGAGATTAACAAACCCAAAATAAAAAATCAGGCCCTTTATTCAGTTTTTGCTATTATTTCTCCTTTTTTAGTGTTTTTAAAGGAGTGTCACTGGTTTCTAATGTGTTTACAGATCTATGCTTTTCAATATAATTTTGCTCTTTCTCTTTACAGGGTCATGACAGGGGTGTCAACTGGGTGGCATTCCATCCAACAATGCCTTTAATTGTGTCAGCTGCTGATGACAGACAAGTCAAATTATGGAGAATGAATGGTATTTATGGTTTGAAATAAAATTCTCTACTTATTATAAGTTAGATTAACATCCGATGTGCACAGGATTGGTCCCATATAGATTTCTACCCAAACTTTAGGGATTGTCCTTTGGTTTGCCCAAACATGAAGAATCTGCTATCCATAATCATTTGAGCTTGCTTTTTGAAGTGGCCTCATAAGTTCTCATCCCAAATAATCTCATAGAAAACAGCTGGAATCATGTCCAAATGATGCATTCTTTGAGGTATATATATTATTTAATGTAAAAAGAATTTCACGTTTTTTATTTTAACAAGCCAGTTATCAGTTTGAACATCCAATCATCCTTTTGTTATATCAAACCCTCATAATGCTTATTGTGCTAAATGGGTGTTTCTAAAACCACTTTGTTCTCTGTGGAGACGTATATGTCTCTTCTATAGAGTCAGCCAGATTAGGTTTTCATTTTTTTCTTGGCTGCCCTCCCCTAGTTTTTTGGAGTCAAAGGGGTGTTCCATGTTGCTGCTGTAAATTTGGGGCCTACTCTACAAACAGCTTCAAAGAGTCAAGGGGAAGTAGGAATTTAGTGCTATAAAAAGAAAATGGAGTCTTTTACAAAAATTATGCCATTGCTATAGGAGGACTCAGTTTTCAGGCTAAAGAAGACAAACTGCCTGAAAGTTGGATTGCTCCTAAGGCATCTTCTCTCCCTCATACCCCATACAACCTAAGCCCTATTCAATTCGGTTGTATGAAACTAAATTGCAAATCGTTCTTTGCCATTCCATGTTATGTTAAATCTTGTGTACTCTATTTGTATTTTAGAGGCAAAAGCTTGGGAAGTTGATACCTGCAGAGGTCATTACAACAATGTTTCATGTGTTTTGTTTCACCCAAGACAAGAACTCATATTAAGTAAGTTGAATACTTTGTAATTTTTGCTTCTTTAAAGGGATAGAGAAGATGAAAAATTGGTTGATGGAGGAAGGGGGAGGGCTAAATGGAGAGGGGGAAGTACATGAGAAAATTGAGGGATGACGGAAAGTAGGGGTTTACTGGATGTGATTAGGATAATGTTTTCTGTTTCATATGTTTCTGTCATTTGAATTACTCCCAGTACCTTTTTGAGCATTCTTTGTCAATTTCTTTTACTTCAAAAGCACTGCAAACACTGTCGGTCAACAGGAGCTCAGTTGGTTGTTTCTGTTGCTTGGAGTGTTTGCAAGATTAACCTCAGTCGTTACTCACCTAGGGAGCAAACCTTTGTTGCTCTCTAGGCCTTTCTGATTGAGATATAATTTTATGGAGTAGGAGGTTGGCCGGTACCATATTCCAAAGGTCGCTAATTCTGATTCAAGAGGATCTGTAACAGAGCCCAGAAAATAAAGGGATTTTAGTAAAAGAAATGTGAAAACAAAAGTAAAGATTATAGGAACGGAAGTAATTTGAATTGATAGAGGAAAATAAGAAGGGTTACATGAAAGGGTTAGAGAGAGAAAAAAAGGAGAGAGAGGAGTAAAAACGGCGAGGAGTAGATAGGACAGTGAAAGGATGTTAGATATTTGGGAGCTAGTGGAAAGAATCAGATAAATGTATTTGAAAGAGAAAAAAAAGCAGAAATTGGGATGAATGTTGTTGTTGTTCAATTTGATTACTATTGGCTCCCTCTTATTTCTACTACTCGATTCGGCGATGATAGAATGTATCTTTAATGTATTAAAACTGCTATATTTTTCAATTATTTGATATATCTTCTTACCAGGTAATTCTGAAGATAAAAGCATTAGAGTCTGGGATATGTCAAAAAGGTAAGATCAAACAGTTTTTCCCACCAGTGTTGGTTTTATAATCTCAGCAAAACAGGCTTAAATTTACAGTGTTGTACAAAACAAGTAACCTCGTCATGTTTGAATGTTAAAGACTGCTTTTTTTTTATATGCTCTAAGGTGGGAGAGGAAAACCTAAACTTTTTGTATTCGTACAGAAGGCTCTTTTTATCGTTTTCAAATGAAACACTTGATGATGACCACAATATATCAAGATGTAGATCACATTGATCTTAAAAGAGAGAATTGTCTAGATTGGCATCCAAATGTTTCTATGATGTTGTGCTATTTTTCTTTATAAACTTATTTGTACAATCAGTGCTATTAACTCTTAGAACTGGTGTCCAGACATTCCGACGAGAAAATGACCGTTTCTGGGTCATGGCAGCACACCCTACCTTGAACCTGTTTGCAGCAGGCCATGACAGTGGGATGATCGTGTACAAATTAGAGAGGGAACGCCCCGCCTATGCGGTGCATGCAAACACCCTTTATTATGTCAAGGTGAGATGTGTTTTACTCCCCACACCGTTAAACTTGCTGTAATAAGAAGTGATGTATTTTAATAGCATCTTATAACTTATTATAGCATTAATGCAACTTCCCTAGAGGAGACAATCTTTTCAGTGTCACGATCCTCAATATTGTTCTAAGTGATGACGTCACAAAGCTCTGTTTCTAGAATTATGAATTTGGACTATATAATCTTCAAAAGCATCATAAAATATCTCTACCTTTCTGAAATTTGTTACGAATTGGCTGAAATATATCCACATGTGCACAGTACCTTGAAAATATGTGGCTATAATGAAAAAAGGTTTTTCCTTTAACATTTATTCAGATTATCCAGCCATCAGAGTATGTGAAGCCATTCTGTTTAGAAAACTGCAAACACTGTCGGTCAACATGAGCTCAGTTGGTTGTTTCTGTTGCTTGGAGTGTTTGCAAGATTAACCTCAGTCGTTACTCACCTAGGGAGCAGAGCTTTGTTGCTCTCTGGGCCTTTCTGGCTGAGATATCATTTTATGGAGTAGAGGGTTTGTCAATCCATCCTTGTTTGAGATCACAAACAGCGCAGTCGTGAAATGAAGAACTGCAGACCTTAGTTCCTTGTTGGCGATTTTTGGTTATATATACCTCTATCGTTGTATGTGTTTTAAAAAATGCGAGGACCTGCTTGTGTCTGGGTAGATTTCCTCCCGTGAATTAGTGTGGCAAATTTATGACGTCATAAAAATCTATTTTAGAGTTTTTCTATTTTTTCCATATTAGCAGAAAACCGGGTCTCATTTTATTAGCCATATCGCAAGACGTCTTAGGGAAATTTAACTGATTTTTCACACTTTTAGGTATTTTTCTGTGTTTTTCGACAAATATGTGTAGAATAAAAATAGAAATGAAAAAATGTATTTTAGTGACGTCATCACTGTATGCATTCAAAAGTATCTGATAGCATGCTAAAGGAGATTTTTGCGTTGTAATTAATTTGAAAACTTTACTCAGGAAAGGAAAGGGTGGTTTCTCGTGGGTTTTGTCATGCTTTCTCTGTTTTTGTAGGAAGTAATTGTGTAAAAGGTTCTTATTCATCAAGGATTTGTTTTATTTTGCAGGAACGCTATCTTAGAATGTATGAATTCGGTACGTCAAAAGATGTACCCATAATGCAATTCAGACGAAGTACTTCAAGACCATTACCAGTCTCCTTGTCGTTCAACCCGGCGGAGAAATGCATCTTGCTTACTTACAATGTACGTACCATGACAAAAACGTGTTACATCCAAAGCTCTGTAGAATGCTAACTAATCCCAACCATTACCACAATTGTAACCCCAATTCTATCTCAAACCCCAGTCTATCTCAAACCCATATTCCAACCTCAACTCCAACCTTATCTCAAACTTAAATCTATTCCTTTCTTTGGTCGTTTTAACTGTTGTCTGCGTAAGAGGTTTATTGTAGGTTTTGTACCTTGTGATAATTGGTGAATTGGACAAGATGTCAAATCTCTGAATTTCTTATACATGTTACCCTGTCTCTGTCTATTTATCAGAGAATCAGAGAATCAGAGAATCTTAGAACTTTTCATTCTCTAGGGAACAAATTCGTCAGGGACAGATTCGGCTGTTTACGAGCTCCACTCTCTCCCTAAAGACGCTAACACCAATGATCCTGAAGGTAACATATCTAATTACTTGTTAAGTACCCAATGATTCTTTTTTAAAAACAGTTCTCCTTTAGTGAAAGAATGTCCTTTACTAAGCGAACCACCTTTACTAAGCGAACCTCCTATACTAATCGAACCTCCTTTACTAAGCGTATCTCCTTTGTAAAGCGAATCTCTTCTAGCAGGTAACTGCTTGCTCGTTAAGCAAACTATTCCTCTACCCAGCGATTCACCTTTCATATAATGGTTTTCATTTTGGACGGATTTTTCGAAAAAGAATGGTTTTTGAGTTTCATTTTTCAGTATAGACAGCCATAACAAATGTTTGTAGATTTTCTGTTATCAAAACATTAGATTTTTAGCTTCTTTGTTTACGTTTTGTGTTTGACTTATCTAAGTACCTGATGTCTTCTTAAGTTTCAGAGGGACGACGCGCTGCAGGAATTAACACTGTTTGGGTTGCTCGAAACAGATTTGCTGTATTGGATAAGCAGCAGAATGTAAGTTTGATTTTATCTTATAATGTTGATTGGTATCAGCAAATGCTTCTGCTTTTGTCATCCTTTGTTAAAAGTGGTTTATGTCTAGGGTTAGGGTTATGATCCTATTTTACATTCAAAGTTATAGAAAATAGTAACCCCCAAGAAGTATGTTTAAAACCCCTCTGCGTGGCGAACCAGGTCGGACAATACAACGTGTAAAGGGTGTTGTGTTTGCTGAAAGCGGTTTGCTATATGGAGTTTGAATCATTACTCACCTGGTGAGCATCGTCATTATTGTTCACTGGGCCTTTCTGATTCAGACACTCCCTAGTATACAACCCATTTATATAAAGAGTCACTTGAACTATTTTATATGGACATGTGACAAATACAAGTGTCTAGGAGCGAATCTGATTGATTCGAATAAATCAATATTCTAAGTGCTGAGTTGATAGTGAAAGTGATCGTTTATGAATGTTTTATTCAAAGGTTGTTATCAAAAATCTAAAGAATGAAATCACAAAGAAAGTGCAGACTCCTCCGTGTGAAATGATTTTCTACGCTGGAACTGGATGTCTTCTTTTGAAAGATCCTGAGCAAGTAACACTTTTCGACGTGCAGCAGAAGAGGTAATCAGTTAAGGGGCTCTATGTCTATTTCTCAAACATTCGTGTCAAACATCGATCGCTTGTAGTAACATGTAGCAGTATGATCCCTTAAGTGCTCACAAACCAAATTCACTTTGTTAGGTTGCACATAGATTTCAGACTTAGGTCTACACCCAAAAATTTTAGGCCCATCTAACAATTCATGCAATCCTTTTTTATTTATTTGAACCCTTCAGCCACGAAGTTATAACGATATAGAGGACCCTCATGTAAAGCACCCTCTAGTGACTGAGGCCATCCTCTGTAAATATTTGCCTTATTATTATTATTATTATTATTATCATAAAATAAGGTTGCAAATAAAACATTTAATCTAATTTACAATCTTTGATAATGAAAAATGAGAATTTGCTCAATGCTGTTTGCTGATCTTCAAGGGGGTCGTGTGAAATCAATTTTCAAAGGTTTTCTACAATATTATAAGGTTTGAGGATTCTTGATATTGATAAGGATCCCATTCAAAACTTTAACATTCCAAACTTTGAGAGTTGTATAGGATAACTTAATTTGTTGTTTTTACAGAAACTTGGCGTCAGTAAAGATCAGCAAAGTTCGATCTGTTGTCTGGTCTTCAGACATGACTTATGTTGCTCTCTTCTCCAAGCACGGTATGTGTTGATGATTTTCTGCTACCTTCTTTTTAAGTCAGTTTTTTGGCATATTCTTGCAAAAGCATTTGGAAAGATCTCTTTGAAAGGCTAACCTTAGAAAAGGCTAAAACCTGTTTGGTGTTCAAGAGGACCACTATTTAGGGAGAGCAGTATTCTTTGGAGAGGAGGATGCTTTTCGGAGTAGAGGTTTTTTTAAGAGAGTATGATGTTTTTGAAGGAGGTATACTTTTGAAAGTTAAAGGGGCTTTTGATGAAAAAAAATTTCAAGTGAATACAAAGAACTGAAAGTTCGCATTGAGAAAGCACTGCAATAAATACATTCTATTTGCATGATTTACTGGTGTTACTAATTTCACTGATATTTAAGCGAAAATGAGTTTTGTACACAGTAGGTAGCTAGTATTTCATTTTACCAACCGTAGACTCATTGTATTTAGCTGTTGGTTTTTTGCTGATTCCATACTTGTTTTTGCAGTTCTTGCCATCTGCAACAGAAAGCTGGAGAGCCTCTGCACCATTCACGAAAGCGTTCGTATCAAAAGCGGAGCCTGGGACGATTGTGGTGTTTTTGTATACACTACAAGCAACCATATAAAATACAGCCTTACAAATGGGTAAGACATTTACTCTCTGAACGATTATTTTTTTTCGATTCAAACTATTGAAATTCAGATTAAGAAAATGGAAAAGATTTTTCCAGGGATAGTTTTTCTTTTGCATTTTATGATCTTCTGATAGCAGGAAGTCCAGTTATTTCGGGTTACAATCTTAGCACCGCTCTGGCCATTTACGATTTTGATTTTTGGTGGTGAAAGCTATAATGTCTGCAGTTTAGAAATAAATGCTTTAATCGAACTTAAATCTGTGTTGAACATAGACCTCTAAATAAGGTTTGATTTGATAAGAGTTGTCATGCCAAGTTTCATAGGGCTTTGTTCAAGAAATTTTGTACAAAAAAATAGTCTGGTCTCTGAACTTGTAGACAAGACGGTTTTAAGTTCCGAATTTAAAAATCCAAACGCGAACATCTTTCACCGTCAAAACCTTATCTTGCATTTTGTTTTCTAGTGACAACGGAATTATAAGAACTCTGGATCTCCCAATCTACATAACAAGAGTCAAGGTAAGGTTTATTGATGCTTTGTGACTTGTGTATGATGATATTCCCAGTGCATTTAAAGGGCTGATCTGTGTGTTCCCTTGTTATTTTGTTTAATGTATGAATGCTAAAGCTCAGTGCTGTATTCATCTTTAAAGAAAGCACTAATACCCTCATTGGCCGCGTATTTCTGTCATCTAAATTACTCCCACCATCTTTTTAGCATTTTTTATCATTTTCCCCTTTGCATCAGAAATATTGCAAACCTTTTCGGTCAACAGCAGCTCTGTTGGTTGTTGTTGTTGCTTTTTGTGTTTGCAAGATAAACTCAGTCGTTACTCACCTACGGAGCAAACCTTCGTTGTTCTCTGGGCCTTTCTGGCTGAGATACCATTTTGTAGTTTAAAGGGTGGGTCTGTGGGGGAGTGATGTGTAGAGTTAAGGACCCGTGAGTACAAATAGAAGGATCTGGCCGGGATGATCGCATCCCAACATCCTTTGTCAGTTGCCAAAATTCGTAATTCCTTATCAGGGCAATTTTAGGCCAATTTTGTTTGCCTTAGGAAAAATGTCTGAACATTTTGCAGCAACATTCACTTTCTATATAGGAAAACACAGCAACATTTTGGTGAAGTCAGTAACCTTTCGGTTCGGTTGTACTAGCTTAAAGCCTGGGTCCTAATACGACGTCACATATCCATCTCGTATTAACCGGGTTTCTGGTTTTCTAGGGAAGCAGTGTTTATTGTTTGGACCGAGAATGCAAGACTAGAGTGATGAATATTGATCCAACTGAATTCAAGTTTAAACTAGCCTTGGTCAACCACAGATATGACGAGGTATATTTTATTCCAGTAGTTTTTGTATGTTAAAATTTTTGTTCAAAAGCTAGATTTTCCAATGTTGTTTGATTTTTTTCTCAAACGTTATTTTTGCTTGCTGAGCATCTTCTAACTTAATCATTTCTATATTATTCTTCGTTTCTTTATAATTCTTCTGCAATTTTCAGATTGCAATTATATCGCGATTGCAAATATCACATCCTTGGAAAATTAACTGTGTTTTTCGAACCTTTCTATTTTAGTAGTACTTTGTTCGCAATTCATAAGTACCATTCTTTTTCTTACTTTTTCTGGCTTTTTCTTTCTTTAGGTTTTGCATATGGTTCGAAACGCTAAACTTGTTGGTCAATCCATTATCTCCTATCTGCAGAAAAAAGGATACCCAGAGGTGCGTGTTTTAATCATAAGATAATCCCATTACGCCCTTTTAAATCTTTTTCCCTTTTATTGAAAAAGTATCTCAAATTACAACATCTTATACACAATTGTAGGTGGCACTTCATTTTGTAAAAGACGATAGAACAAGATTTGGTTTGGCATTGGAGTGTGGAAATCTAGAGGTAAATTTTAGTGTGCTGATTTTGAGACTGCTTATTGTCTGTATCATACTGTATCATAATTGCTCTCTATTAAAAGGCCGGATAATATTTCTGACAAGCAGAGTCTTGTGTGAAGAGACTGATTTGATTGAAGTGTACTATAGCTGTGGCTCTCCCGTGACATTCTTTTTAACATATATCCGTAATTTGCCCGGCTAGTAGACGTTTCTTTACGCAACGCTCGAAACGGAGTTAATGGACCCCTGCCTAAGTCAGATTCATGGTTAACCCGATTGAAGTATTAAATTGTCTGTGTACGGTATAGCTCTGTTTGTCCTGTGTTCAAGCTTTGCCTTAGTTTAACAAGGCTTAAATGAATCTGATTGTACTCTAACTCGTATTCAGTTGTTAGTCCCTTGCCCTTGAGAATGACAGGAAAATCATCTGCCTTATCTCAGGTTGCAGTCGAAGCTGCCAAGACTTTAGATGACAAAGGATGCTGGGAGAAACTCAGTGACATGGCATTGCAACATGGAAACCACCAGGTAACTAACCACGTCATTACGACTGATGAAACTTAGCAAGTCATTTTGGTCAGGATTCCTTCCTGAAGATGCTCAAATTACCTACTTTTCTCAAATTCCAACAACCATTCCGAATTACTCCTTGAGAGCTCGTTCATAATTTCTCCAATAAAGGCGTTTTCCACTGTCTTTTGAAAGAAATGCCATATAGCTAGGTTATTTGGAAGAAAGAAAGAAAGAAAGAAAGAAAGAAAGAAAGAAAGAAAGAAAGAAAGAAAGAAAGAAAGAAAGAAAGAAAGAAAGAAAGAAAGAAAGAAATAAAGAAAGAAAGAAAGAAAGAAAGAAAGAAAGAAAGAAAGAAAGAAAGAAAGAAAGAAAGAAAGAAAGAAAGAAAGAAAGAAAGAAAGAAAGAAAGAAATATATATCCTATATATATCCCCGTCAGTAGTAATATATCCTATTTTTCAAATTTCGTTTCCGGGCATGTCATTTTTCTTTCAAATGTGTGATCACCTCCAAACACCCATGCTCTTCTGAACCATTCTAAAAAAACCATACATTACGTCACACCTGTAGAATGCTGTTCCCTAAGCCTCATTTCTTGGTACTCCCCTTAGCTCTAGTTAGTTCATGCATAACTCGTATATTGACACCTTCTTTAGTTAAAATGCTTAGGTGATATACCCAATACAGCTTCAAATCTCGTCTCCCTTCACGACTCTCAACAGTATCCACTTTTTAACTGATTTCTTTTTCACAGGTTGTTGAAATGTGCTACCAGAGAACAAAGAACTTTGATAGGCTATCCTTTCTGTATCTTATCACCGGCAACAATGAAAAGTTGAGGAAAATGCTGAAAATTTGTAAGTCATGAAATTTAATCATGAAATTAGTATATTTGAAATAGTAGAGAAGATTTTTAAAATACTGTGATTATTTTGCAAAAGGTTATGTTTAAATTGAACGTGCCATAATAGAATTGAACGTGCCACATTGAACGTGCCATGTTATAAATTGAACTTGCCATATTATAAAGTTGTACAAACTAAAGAAAATTAATACAATTTGAATCAAAGGTCTTTTCATTGTTAGTTATTCAAAATTCAACAAAATAAATAAACTTCATTGCTCTCTTGATGTTAGCTGAAATTCGAAAAGATGTGAGCGGGCATTTGCACAATGCTTTGTACATCGGAGATGTGGAAGAGCGAATAAAGGTTTTAAAGCAAGTTGGACAAGGTAAATTGAGAAAATAAAGTTATAGTCTTTCTTCTCTTCTTCTTTTTCTTTGTCTACTTGTTTCTAGTTGTTAGCTCGAGACCTTTTTATGAATAGTGCGGGTCGGCTATCCAAATTTTCTTTTGCCAATGTTTCCTCTTCTGTGCAGAGAAAACTGCCAGATTAAACACTTTAGATACCTTTTAATGTTGTTTGCCATTTTGTCCTCACCATTCCCCATCCATTTTTCATTCAAAAACTCTCTCTCTCATTTTCTGGGCTAGATTGTCAAGTGAATTTTCATCATCTTGAAAAGTGCTTTTCAATGAAAGTCTAGATAGTAAGCAAGCATGTAAATGAAGCACATTTTTATACTAGATCGTCTGTGCCGTCTTTACCTTTGACTGCGCTTCTACGTTACTTCCTCATTCATAGCATATTTTGATTTCTTCCAAAGGTTCTTTGGCCTACCTCACAGCTGCCAACCACGGACTTGCTGATGAGTGCGCTGAAATAATGTCAACATTCAATCTAGATCCAGAGAAGGTGAGTGCTCTGTCATTTTTAATGCTCGTCTTGTTCAATTACTTCCAGTCAATTACTTGGTTCACAGTGTTGTTATATAAATATATATATGTGATAAGTTTAAGTGTCATTTCACTACAAAAGCGGTATTTAATGGGCTATTTAATGGGTTTTAAAGAGTTTCATTGGTAAGGGGCTCGAGTCGGGATTGGAAGAATGATCGGTGGGGGATTGAAGAGGAGACTGATTGAGCAACTCCAAGGGAGATTAATAGGGTTATGTGACATCGTCAGCCATGACGTAATTTCGGTTATTTTTTAAAGATTTTCCAGGAAGTTTAAACAATCTCTAGATAAACTAGATTCAGCTAAAGTTGTCAAAGAGTTTGAAAAAGCTCTTTGGAAGTATTTCATATTTTGTTCAATGTTTTATGGGTAAATGTTTCACATAACATACTTGTTGAAAGGTTCTGAAGTTTCATTGAGTCAAATAATTTATAGAAAATGCCATTGAGATTATAAAGGCATTTTGTTAATGATATAGCGACGATTTATTGCATATATTTGAAAGGTAATGAGTTTATATGAAACAAGTAATAAACTTTTAGCTTTAAATCAAAGTTCAAGTTAATATTATTTACAAGTTTATATCAATATTCCTCTGAACGGGTGGTTAATTTTCCCCTTGCTCAGGAATCCATCTTTTTTCAGTAATATCCCCGCATCCTGATGTTAAGCTTTTTCAATTGTAGCTTCCACCTGTAAATCCAAATGCAAAGTTGATGCGACCCCCCGTCCCTATCATGCAAAACGAAGGGAACTGGCCTCTCCTTGCCGTTAGCAAAACACTCTTTGAAACAAAAGGCGGACTGAAAGGTAAGCGCGATTTTGATTGATTGTTGCGTAACAGGGGGAGAGCTGTTTGCTATTTTTCAAGTTTATGTTGAACTAAATCTAGAATGATTGTAGCTTTGTAGCGTGAAGGTTGCTTCTTTCCATATCCTTAAGGTAGAGAGGTTTGGGGTTTTGAGACGAGTTTCCACATGACTGCAGAAAATAGGAAACAGTACTATTACATACTGAAAGCAATTTTTTGTTCGATTAGAGATTAACAAATAAAACAGATCTAAAGAAGTGTCGATTCCGCTTTTTTGTGATGTCTATGGCAAAATTATCTGGATATAGAAGTAGGAAGTCTCGTTAGGCCAAATCAAGGTTTTGTGAAAGCATCAGAATTAAGATCGTTTGCGGCAAAATGGATTCTATAATTTTTAGGAACAGATGCAAGATACATTTTGCAATTAATCTATCGTGGCGTAGATCTCAGAATGTTCATCCACAGTTGAAAGTTTTATCTGCATCCCTTTGCTAAAGAACATGAGATCTTTTGTATTTTAATTTCGTCTTTTGTTTTGCTCACCTTTAGATTCTGCGACTGCTGGTCTGGATGCTGGAGATATCGGCGAAGCTGGTGGAGAAGGTTGGGGTGATTCAGACCTCATTATCGATGAAGGTTTGTTCATCTCGGTTTAAAAACTCATGTTTAATCCTAATTATCGTTGAATCAATAAAGTATCAAGATAGCGTTGCCATGTTGTCAAGGCCTCTGACGAGCGAAAGCAGGGACGCCCATACTCTTCCACCAAGCTAAGAAATTCCTTAATGTTGCACAAAAGCTGAGCGAGTTGTATGTAGACAGAACTTGAATGTTCATCTTCTTTGCATCTCCAGGTGAGACATACTGTACCAAAAAAATCGACACTATGCAGTTGTTTCAGACCTGTTTAGGGGATTTGAAGAGGAAATAGAGGGATAGGGCAGGGGTTGGTCGCTATTTGACCTTTAATTTAGTTTCAAATAGGCTTTTCTTTGTAGAAGGCTGAATGCACTATGTAACAGTTTTGGAGCAAAAGCTTTAGAGCAAATTTTATGCCATACTGCTTAATGGAGAACAATTGCTATGTTTTCCCTACTTGTTTCATGTTTTGAAACATTTTTCGCAGTTTGTGTTTACCCCTAAATGATAATTCATGCGAATTCTTTTATAATTTCAAAACCCCTTCTGGAAAGGCCTTTGGCTGTTGTTTTATTCCATCCTGCTGTTTGAGAAATCGTCACAAAATTTTCTTTGCAACGGTTCCAAGAAAGTTTCTAAGAAAAATCTTGATTAGCATTAAGATGGTATTTAAAGATGGAAATAAAACAGAAATATTAACTGAATTTGTAGAGGGTGGATTTGGAGAAGACGCGGAGGAGAAGCTTGCTTTGGACGAAGAAGGTGGTGGCTGGGATGTCGGGGATGACGATCTTGAACTGCCTCCTGATATGGTAAGAAATTATAAACTAAATTCAGGTTGCAACGGGTTTTGAAAGTCTGCAATATTTGGAAGCTTTTAATTAATAATTCGAAAGGACTGGAAGATTAATTTATGTTCGATAAACTGACGAAACAAGTTAAACTAAGACGAACTAAAACGACCTAAGAGACAAGTTAAATTCGCAAATAAAAAGCGATGCATGATTCTGCCTAAATTATTTCTTTTTATAGGAGCTAAGATTTTCGTTTAGGAATGTTTAACTTTGGAATAGACTAGCTTCCAAAGCTGTGCTGGCAACCTCTCTGTTTTGATACTTAGTTGACTCTGAAAACATTCCCCGTCTGTTGGCAAAGAAGCCTTTTTTTGCGAAAGTAGAAATATTTTTGCGAGTAGCCCCTTTGCCAAATTCTCTGAATCTTGTGGTGTGTACAATTGAAATGGATGCAATCCAATTCAAAGCAAGAAGAAATAACTTTATGAATATATAAACAAAGATACCTTATTGTGGACACTGTAAGCATGGACAACCCTGTCTTTACGAGATCAAGTGCCCTGCAACTAACCAGTTTACAATAATCAGTGGCGGACGCCTGGGGGGGGGGCGAGGGGGCGGTCGCCCCCAATACTTTAGAGGACGATGGTCTTTTGTTCTAAAACAATGGGAAATGGGATGTCATCTTGCCCCCCCCCCCCCCCAATATTAGACCAAGTGTCCGCCCCTGACAATAATCTTCATTTGATGAAAATTAGCGATAATTGTTTCCTGAAATTCAGAGTTTCCTTGAGATAGCTATGACCGGATCTTTGTTTCTGTATCTGTTTTTTCTAATTCATGACTACTTGTAAACTTTCTGTGTTTCTTTCTCTCAGGATGTCGGTCTACCGAGTGCTGATGGAGAGGGTTATTATGTGCCGCCTACCAAAGGACTCAGTCAGTCTCAGGTCTGGGTGACTAATTCACACTTGCCTGGTGATCATGTTAGCGCAGGCTCCTTTGACAGTGCAGCTAGGGTAAGTATTTTCAAGCGCAGGGAGCGTTTTAAGTTTGCTAGTGGAAAAATGCCTCCTGAACTGCAGGATTGCTTTTATTTGCTGTACACTTCTTGCAAATCAGTCTCAATCTAATAATGTCTTGACATTTCGCATCTTGGAGAAGGATGAGATTTAATTAGTTTGATATTCAGACATTACCAGAGTTTTGGAAATTTCTCGGAAAAATTTCGTTTTTGAGATGATTATAAAGCGAGCACTGGTGATGTGTGATGTGTGAATGTGTGAATGTGTGAGTTTGCTCATAAAATTTGCATTGTAAGATCACTACTGGAGGGTACCAAACTGTACAATTAATGTATTGTTGATTCGCATTATTTGTGCACGCCTATTTGTAGTTGTGTATTAAACAAGTATTGCAATTAATTCTTTTTGCAGCTCCTAAACGGCCAGCTAGGCGTTGTCAACTTTGCGCCTTACAAGCAGCTATTCACGTCAACATACGCCCGTTCAAGAACTTCGATTCCCGGATTGCCTTCGACACCAGACCTCTTTGGATATCCACATCGTAATTGGAAGGAGGCTGGTGCCAAGAGTGGCCTCCCCTCAGTCAGCTTGAAACTCAACGACCTCGTTCAGAGACTGCAGGTAAAAGTTTTGGAATTCGGACATAAAAATAGGAATTCAAAAGTAACAAATGCAATTCACGTTATTTTCTGCCGCAAATGTCGCAGAATTTGATCATTATGCCTCTGTTCATGTAATTGTATTGACCCTTTATCCAGATCCTCTTACGGATTGTATATAACGACGAGAAGAATATCTTTAAAAATAAAGTTTTGTTTTGCTATAAATAATTCTTTTTGAGCAAACTCGATAAAAAGATTCCACTTGTGCCTCTCGCCCAGAAATTTTGAACTTTTGTCTAAGCAGAAGAAGTTTTTTAACTTGTAATGCTAAATCTCATCCTCCAGAATTATGCAAACTAACATCCTCTAAGGCCAACAGTTATACAGACGTGTTCTTAGGTAATGCTGTTTTCCCCTTAGTCTGCCTACCAATCGACAACTATGGGTAAATTTCAAGATGCGATCGAAAAGCTCCACGGAGTACTTCTCAGTATCACGTTGTTGGCAGTTGATACAAAACAGGAAATCTCAGAGGTTTGTACTGTGTTATGTTTCACTCTTTGTAGCCCCGCAAAAGCTGTGTTCCTTGGCATAGTATCTCTTCGTAAAAAAAATTGAACTATGGACTTCCACAAGCCATGCTGTTTGCGACTATCTTTGCAAATTTTGAATTGACGCAGAAAGTGCTTAGTTATTAATTCCCCTGAAATTTTCATTCTTAAATGCGAAAAGCATTTGCTTTACATTTGAAATATAAACTAGTACCACCTTTTCCCCGTTTTTCCCATCAGTTAACTTAAAACTTGACGATACCATGATGAAAACATTTTATTCTTAAAAAAGATTTTTCCTGCTCAACGTGGTGGGTTGATGTAAAGAGCAGGAATCCGAAGTATCTGACTAAAATTGTAATGTTTTTGGAATACCTCGGATTGTAAGTGAGTTATCCCTTGTATATTCAGGCACAAGAGCTCCTTGGCATTTGCCGAGAATACATTGTCGGTCTCCAAATGGAACTTATTCGCAAAGATCTTCCAAAGGTATGTTCATAGATCATTAGTTATTGCCCACGTTCTTATAGATATTGTCCTTTCCTTATTCTACATAGTTCTGTCGTGCGCGATTCTCGATTTTGCATTATATGAAGAAGTCACCTAATGATCTTTTCCAATTCTTTAGACCAATGCGGCACAGATGAAACGTGTTTGTGAGGTATGTTAATTTTTTAGCCACATATATAGACATGCTCAAGGATCTATTAAGGAAGTCATTGCAACGGTTAAGGAGAAGATGTATTTCGTGATACAAGAAAAATCTTTATGAAAATTTCAAAATATCTAAGGTACAAGCTTGCAGGGGAAATTGCCATTTATTGAGTAAGACGAAAAAGAGGATTCCCCTTTTCTCATGGCTTATTTCCGAAAAGAAAAGTGACCATTTACTATTCTAGGTAAAAGTTGACAAAGTATGACACCATTTATATTATGGCAGAAGAAATTAACACCTAAACTGTTAGCTTAATCTATATGTTTTACTGCATCTCTGGAATTCCATATTTTCTTTCTTCTTGCAGCTTGCGGCCTATTTCACACACTGCAATCTACAGCCAATTCATCTCATTCTCACGCTCAGGACAGCTTTGAACCTTTCATTCAAGGTCAGTTGTTATTAATCGTATGATTCATTCTTACAATTACAGAGAGGAAACCATTGTGAGAAAAATATGTATAGCATCATATAGAAATTGTATATGAATATTTTGATTTAAAACATCCATTTGTAATAATTTTATATACTGTATCGAAAGCTTAATTCTCTTTCTTCAATCAATCTAATTCTAAATCTTTGTTGCTTTAGATGAAGAACTTCAAGACAGCTGCGTCCTTTGCTCGCCGTCTTTTAGAACTCGGACCCAAACCAGATGTCGCTCAGCAGGTAAACAGCCATTCAGTCAGATCTTTTCCAAAACCCACAACCCCCTCCCCCTACCGAATTTCACACAAGTATAGCTCACTGCCCGCTGGCTACAGTTCCAAGGGTCTTTGGTTTCAGTCTCTGACATGACCAAACTTTCTCTCAGAGTGAGTAGAGTCGCCAGTTCTCTGTAATTCCAGGCATAGGAATCACAAGGTGTGGTCACGTGGAGAGAAAGTACCAAGACACTGATCGATAAGCAAATCTTCTCAGTGTACTTAAGCTACCTTAGGAAGCTAGATATTAAACAGTTTAATAAATTTCACACGATCTTCCTTGATCACAGCACCGGCTGCAAAAGGGCACTTGTAGTTTTGGAATTTCCCAACAAAATGTTCACCAATACTTTTCTTGAATAACTTGTAGTTTGCTCTTTTCATGCTCCTATCGAGATCTCTGCTATCTGTTATTGTTCTTTACTAGCAATGGTCTTTTTTACATCTTTCGAAAAAGACCTTTAAAGTTACTGAAATGACATTTGAATTGATGAAATACTCTTCTACTTGTGAGAGTTTGTAGAGATTATCAATTTCAGCTACATTGGACCATGTTTATAATTTTTCATTAATGCTAGAATGTGATAATATTCAATTTTCTTCACAAAGTGAGCTCTTTCAATTTACCTCAAAACTATGATTCATTTAATTTTTTGTAGACACGAAAAATTCTCCAAGCATGTGACAAGAACCCAGTCGACGCCGTCCAGTTTGATTATGATGAGCTAAATCCATTTTCCGTTTGCAGTATTTCTTACACTCCAGTTTACAGGTACTATAACATTCTATTCATTTTTCTGTTTCGTTTTTTTGTTTTCTTTGGAAGAATCTTTTTGAAACCCTGAAAATCAAGATCTGACATGTATCAATCAAATTCTGGCAGATGTCAATCAAACTGAGACTGATTTTAAAAACAATTCTTAGATAATTGTCAATCGTGGTGTCATATAGTGCCAGTTTTTGCGGAGATAGCCCCTCTGATATAGAAAAATTATGATAAGATTTTTAATGAAAGTGTACACCTCAACTAAACAACCAGGAATATTAATTACCTATGACTTAATTATTCCCAACTGTTACAAGAATATTCCTTTCGTATTTCCAACTGTTATTAAAACTTTTCCAAATTATACTTCTTGTACCTGTCCACACAGTGGCAAGAGCCTTAAACAATAAAATTCATTTATTTTTCAATGTATAAATTGAGGTTTGCATTTCTAGGATTTTTTGACTGTTTTGCAGGGGTAAGCCACAAGAGAAATGTCCTTTATGCCAAGCTGTTTATCAGACAGAACACAAAGGCAAAGTTTGCACAGTTTGCAAGGTATGTATGTCTGTGTTTATTTACCCTTGAGTTAGTATGGTATATCTGTGTGTACTTCCATTTGCTGTTAATTGTTATGAGCCAATGGTTGCTAGAAAGATTGATTGTAACATGGAAGATCGTGGCTTGAGTTTAGGCACGATCTCTGATTTTGATGCTAGAGTCTTGTCTAGGAAAAGCACTCTACCTCATTCTGTTGTTGGCCTAAGAAAAGTCTCCTCTGTGAATTTCACATAATCAGAACTATACATAGCCACGCGAAAATGCATGCACACAAACTCATTGCATTTCTATATTATTATCGAAATCTTGATAGCTTTGTATATTAACTTGTTCTTGTTATTCAACCTTAGGTTGCTGAAATTGGAAGACCGGGACAAGGCTTGAAAATAAGTGTTTCACAATTCAGATAATGTGACAATTGTTTTGAGACATTATTCAGTAACGGGCTTAGAGGGTTTCCAGGAAAAGTGAGTTGCTGCCAGAGAGAACGATAGATACTGTCATCTGATAATTTGTTTTCGAAATCTTATAGAATTATAATTAGATATTGCTAATAATGAAAATATGGACCACTTTTTCTTGTTGTATCGAACTGATTAAATCATTATTTACATGTTTGCAAGCTAGTCAAATTTGGATCTTTCGGTTGATATTATGACATATGTGATATTTCCAACCTTCAGTCTTCAGACTTCATTATCGATAACGTCGTTAATAGAGATCTGGACATATTTAACATAGAAAAAAATTACACTGCTATCGTCAAATATAAAAACGCTCCCCTTGGTAAGATGTGGCTTGCTAGTGGCCTTTAAACATGAACTGTGCTTTGTCAACTTTAAAAAACTCGTTGATTACCATTTCCCTTTCTTTGCATTTATAGCTGTATGAAGACCCGGGACCTAAACCTCCACGTTTTATTATATCAGTTTCGAAATAGTTCTTTTACGGCATGCTAAACTATGTATAATTCTGAAGAGTTAATGAGAAACTTTAGATAGTAGCTGGGTATTCTTTGAGCTATTCTCTTATAAATCTCGAAAGATTTTATTATCTTAGTTCTTGGCCCCTTTTCTTTGGAACAAAGTGACTGCCTCCAGCTAAAACAATGTACAAAAAAGGTACATGCAATGTTTAGCTATCCTCCCTACAATCTGATTTTGTTTTGCATAAAAGTATCGATTGTAAACCAATTAGAGCCTCCTGTCTTTCATGAAATGACATGTATCCTGTTCTTTCATCAAATTCAACTTGTTGCTCTTCGGTTTTACAACTTTGCTTTTTCCGTCACGCGTCTGTTGCCATTCTCTGATCGAGCGAAATGGTTTCATATCCATGTACGTCTTGTAATCGAACATTTGCGCTCAAGGAGCCATTCTTTCTGTGTTCTTCTCTTGAGGGGGTGGGGGTCGAAATTCCAGAGGGCTTCTTCGGAAAAAAAGCTCAGGAGTCCTGATATGTGGTGCACCTGCAAACGAATAACTGAGTGTTTTGATGGAGGGGTGTCTTAATCACTTCGTAATGACTTGTAATTTTAGCACACTACCCTCATCCGTGCCTTTTTAGCCATTTGTGCTGTATGGAGTAAAAATGACCGAGGCTTCTGGCTAAAAGACAGTCGATGATATTTTAATGTGAGGTGAGACATTCCTATGAGGAGGTTATGACATCCTGCATATTCTCAGCACCAGACCTTTCCGATATTGCGCGTCCTACGTGGGAAAGAAAATGGCTGCCATCAGACAAGTACCTCTAGTTTGTGGAGGGCACGAAAGACCCGTCGTAGACCTAAAGTTTTCTGGTATTACTGAAACGGGCTCATATATGCTAAGTGCATCCAAAGGTATTTTACGTTTTATGTTCTTCCTTCGTAATCTCCACGAAATTTACGATTTAATCTGGCGCAGTAGGCCCAATATTTTTTACATTCATTCAGTTTGAAGCTCAGAATCAGTTGTCCTGTGTTAGTATCGAATGCAAAAATAAAATATAAAATTTCAGGCATTATATCAACAACAAAAATGTGCCTAAGTACGATGAATTAAGATGAATGTAAAATAAATTAAGATGAATTAGTTTGTAAGTGTAGGCCTATTAATTAGGCTAATTAGGCTAGTGTAGGCTATTTTTTTTTCAGAAATTTTATTAGCTATTTTTTAAACAATTAAGCTAAACTGTTTCTTTTCTTTCATATTCTTGATTATACTATTATCTTCTGGTGTATAAGTTTGTTCTTTAACCATAGAGAATGCCATATTTTGTATTATTTTATATCACTAGGTCATTCCATATGTAAATTCAACAGATTTGAGTTAAGATTAACATCAAAATAGTTGCCAAGAATTTCATAAAACTGCATCTAAATCTGCTTAAGCATCAATTTTTCAAATTTAGGTATATTTTATGTAAAATCGTTTTGAGTTTTTTAAAGAAGCCAACAAAGTATGTTTTTCCTGCTTTCCTGTTTTGCTTGCATTATTACTCTAAAAGTTAGCAAACAAACCCTTTTATACTTACAAAAAACAAAGATGACTCAAATTTTGAAAAAAAAGATATTTTTCAGTTTCTGCAACATGAGATACTACCTCTATGTAGCTAAAAAATCAAATGGAACAATCCTGATCTTAATCAATTTTGACAGGCCTAATTTTTACAGACCTTTGAAATCTTACAAATTTTGCATGTGTCCCAGGCAATTGAAAAGCCAAAAACTATATAATGTGTAAGTACACAATAAAGAAGCAATATAATTAATTACGGTAGAACGATTAATCTAAGGCATCTGGAAATTTAAACTTGACAGATTTTAATTATGCATTGAGGTACAACATGGTGAAATATGGTGGCTGAGAATTAGCCAGAAACAAATTTGCTGGCAGATAGCTATAGGAATAGAAACTTAGAAGAATTTCATACTAATCACCCAAGTTTAATTCATAAGGTTACAAGAGGATTTGAAACCAATTAGCCTATAATAAACAGGCCAGTCTAGCACCAAATATAGAAATCTGCAACAAGTATGTTTGCAATGATATTTCCAGAGTTCTGTTACTATTAAAGTTAATTTCTTATTGGAGTTATGTTTATATCTATGATGGCCTGTAACTATGATGGCCTGTATTTGTTGGTGGTGGATCCCCTCTATGTAGGTGATGCTAGCATATGAGCTGTAGCATGTGCCAAAAAATGAGTTTTTTGTACTAGTGTTTTGCTGCTTTCTTTTAGATCTAATTGTTCTATGAAAACATAAATAAGTGAAACTCAACATAAAAACAGGAAGAAAAGTTTTAAAACCTAAAGCAAAAGTATTTGATGATAAAAGCTAGATTTTAAGGGAAAGATAAAAAATAAAAAACATGTAAAATAGGCACCAATTGTGGAAATTGAGCTTTTTGGGTGGTAAAGTCTCTTATTTGTTTTTTGCAAACAATTTTTTGTTGGCACAAAATTTAAAAAATTGCTTTGAAAATGAAGAAGTTTTGAAATATACTTAGCTTTTTTCTTACGTTCTTCAAGATGGCAAGCCAATGCTAAGAAAAGGAGAGACAGGAGACTGGATAGGTACATTCGAGGGACACAAAGGTGCAGTTTGGGGTGCCACAATCAATAAAGATGCCACCTTAGCTGCTACTGGGGCTGCTGATTTTTCAGCGTGAGTTGCTCATTTACTTTTAGCATATCTATGAAATAGTAAGAAGCATTTTGTAAGATTCTCTGAATCCCTTAGATTCTTCCCCTAAGACTATCACAAAATGGGGGTACTGATGCAAATTTCCTTGTTCCTCTAATGCTTTCTTATTTCTGTTTAGGAAATTATGGAATGCAATAAATGGGACCGAGTTGACAACATATGCACACAAACACATTGTAAAAGCAGTGGATTTTTCCCAGGTAAGGATGTCTAACCAAAGGGAAAAGACACTTCTTATCCCACCAGTTGACTGTTCACTTTGACAATAAGGTCTGTATTTTAAAAACAACAACCTCTTGTAAAATGCAGCCAATAGGAGTTTAGGTGGCCATCGGGACATCATGATTCCAAGCTGATACCAATACTCAACTGTTTCTGCTTTTCATGTGTAATAGCAGTGGGCTGGCACTATTTTTATAAATCCATAAAAAAGGTTCATTAAGAATGGTTTGAAAAATAATTTTGTCTGTAGTTGCTAAAACAAAACAGAATCAAGTTTAGCAACTTAAAAAAACTGCTTTGACATGCTTCAAGAAAAAAAACAATGTTCTTTTACATTGAACTGTTCTTATTCCTTACTCTGTAAAAGCTCATCATAAAAAGAATTTGGCTATTATTAAGTAAGATAGGTGATGAGATTGTCCAAAAAATGGAATATAAACCAACCCTGTAGTTTGACACTGGAAATAATGAGAGTAAAAAGATTTACTTTCTTTGCAACTTAACAGTTTTCAGGCTTTATTTATAATTTGTCACTTTGTTCTCTTCCAGGATAGCCAAAAGCTGTTAACTGCTTGTAATGACAAAAAGCTTAGAGTATTTTCGATAGAAAAAACAGATTCAGGTAATCTTATGATGATTTGTTTTTTAACCTGAAAACTTTGAGCATTTCCTTCTAATGTCAATCGGCAGAGTCAAGATATGTTTTCGAGCATCTTCTCGACATACTTAAGGCTCTGAAACCTTCTAAGAAAAGCAAGGATAAAAGGATAACGAGGATCCATTTTTAGCGTAGAATGTAAATTCCTATGTTCTGTGGTTTAAGGAAGACATGTTTACGATTGGTGCCAGTTTCTTGATGGCAAGAAGAAGCAGATTAATAACGTGTTTTACTAGGTTCTTTTTCTGACACTTTTTGTTTGGTATTTAATTATCAGATCATGGCTTAAAGAATAAACAGAATATATGTAGATGAAATCAAAAGTTACCAGTAAGAATGAATAATATTTTTATTTGCTTCCTTTTTTTGACTAGGCCTAATTAGCAACCGTTGATCCCTCCCAACGTTGTGAAGAGAAAGACGAACTCTTTGTAGATTCACAAATCAGGATTTTTATATTAATGTAGAAAGATCGCAAATCGCCTACATTGAAATATGACTGCGCTTGCCAGTTATTAGAAAAATGTTCATCGTTGAATCTTTAATTGCCCCCCCCCCTCACCCCGCATTCAGTAGCAAATTTTGACTTATGGCAAAATCACAATTCTTGGAAATCATGACTTTTGTAGAGATAACATTGCGCGGCATCTTGAAATTTTGAATTAAAGCTTTTTAACATTTTCTTTACCGAGGAGAATGCGAAGGAAAAACAAATGAAAGTTTTAGTAAAAAATATATCTTTTTTTAGACCCGCTTATTATGGATGGATTAACCGGAAATTCAAAGCGCTGTCTGTGGTTTAAAAACGATACTGTCTTCAATGGAGGTGAAGATAAAATTATAAGGTGATTGTACTAGTATATAATAAGTAGATGAAAAAATAATAAAGATTACGTTGACACTGTCATGTTTAATGTATACTTAAGAAAGTTTATGAATATGATATGGTGTAGAAGAGATTACTGGCGATAGTCTTATTTCACAGCTTCAATTGTGTAAAACCAAGCTAAAGTTCTTTGTAAGCAAAATAGAAACCTTGAAAGATTTTTTATAATGTTGTTGTGTGATGTTCAATGATGTGATGTGATGTGATGTGATGTGATGTGATGTGATGTGATGTGATGTGATGTGATGTGCTGTTACCACAGAAGTATTTTGATATTTTCACAGTATAAGAGTCCTTCCTCCGTCAAGGTTGAATCCCCCGAGATTGAATCAAAGTGGTTAATGTTTGAAATGGCTCGAATAATAAACTTTTGAACTTTTAACATAAATGTACCATGCTAGACCAAGTCACTTTTGTCACTCTTTCGTTTTCACATTTCAGTCAATGGGATGTGCGATCAGGGAGTATGGTACAACAGATACAGGTAGACTCAAAAGTGACAAATATGGAACTTTCTCAAGACATACTGATTGTCACATATGGAAAAACGACAGCTTTTTATGATCCTGAAAGGTAATCTGTTTTTAAGGGACCTTCCCGCTTTACGTCGCGTACCCTTGAGCGTGCAATACATTGCAGAAGTTGTCCAGCAACAAAGCATTTATATTTTCTATGATGACCAATTGCACTTTAATACTTTAATCTTGCATAATTCTTAAGAAGCTGCCGAAACAATCATAAATAATCATAAATTAATAGCTCAGTCAAACAGATGCTCATGAGATTGAATAAAGAAGGTCAACATGAGTGACGTAATACCTAAATAAGAAGACCGTACCCAAGACTTCTATGTGGTTCAAGGAGACTTCTTTTTCGTTATCTTCTCAAAAACGATTTTTATTGAAAGCCCGCCAATCCCAGTTTAATTTCTTCTGTATATATAATTGACACAATTGGATGTATTCGTTTGTTATTAAGATTTCTGCCTTCTTTATTTTTGCAATAAATCTGACGATTTTATCTCCTTGTCCTTGTACCGATAGTTACTTAGTTAGTGTCTTTGCAGGTATAATTTTTGTATTGTTTTATGAACCGTTATTATTTATCCTCAACCAATACCCTGACATGCTTTTTAGGCCAAAGTCGATTGGGGGCTGCCCTTCGCCTACATAGAACTTACTTATATCGAGGAGACAGCCATTGCGTGTGCCACGGCTGGTCAACCCTAATCCCTCCGTTACTGATGATGTTTAGGGGGCATCTCGCTGTCACCAAATTAAAACAAGCATTTGTGGCAAATTCAAGATTTTAGAAAATCTGCAATATTTTTAATCAATAGTAGGTTAATGTCCCTTTCCCTTCGGATTTGGTAAATCTGTAGCCACATTTGGCAGTTACTGGGCCAGATTGTGATGCTTATGTCATGCATTTGTTGCTAGACTCTCTTCATCGTCACAAGGAGACTGACTGATCTAAATCCCCGTACTAGTTAATACAATTTGTTTTGACTTTTTCCCATATTACTTTATTTGCCTAGATAAGATTTTATTTGCCTTGCTTCAATTTTATTTCATTCTCAAAATCTGTCAACAGCAACTGTTTCACTTTTCTGTAGCATTCGGTTTTTTTTGTTATTTTAAAGTCACTACTGGATGCATTGACGTATATAGAGTTGTTATTTAACGTTTTTGCCATAACTTCTTTTTCTTTAATTACAGCTTGGAGCTTATCAAACAGCACGAACAAAACTCTTTGGTATATGCTGCTTCGATGCACCAGACTAAGAAGTTCTACGTCACTGGTGGGGAAGATTTTTGCCTTCACAAAATTGACTATGAAACTGGAAATGCTCTAGGTATGTTTTTGCAAGTCAAACTTACAGATTTTCTCCTTTTTGCTTACAGTTAGGTTTTAAGTCCTAGCCTGAAATTGCTTTTTGAAGTAAATTGAATTTTGCTCTCATTAATGAGGAAAGGTGACTGCATTAACAGTCCGAGACTCGCAAGCTATTTTGCCACACGCACTCTTAGTAACAGGCGTTGCGCATGCTCGTGACCGGCGCTAGGGAACGCAAAGCATATTTAGGATTTGTGAGAGGGAGGGCTTAAAATATCTTTGGTCAAATTCTAAGGTCTGTGCAAACGGTTTAAAAGATGAACCAGTATTTGATCTCAGAACATCCCAGTTCTAAAGTTGCGTCGTAAACACACGTGATGTCGGGACACCTAACATTGTGTTTTGCGATGCTGGCGATGTTTGATCAAGGACAGACATTTCGCCCACCTTTTTATTGTATTCCTGTGTTAAGCGAACATACCGGTATGATAGGGGCTGATAAAACATCTTTGTTTTCGACCTCTTTTCTGTGATTACTCAATCCTTAAACTAAGACCCTTTTCAGCTTTTAAGCGGATGAAAAGCCCTGATTAGATGTTTTGGGATCTCAAACAGTTGTATTTAAATGCTATGTTCAGATTTTATGGGTTGCTGAAAGATAATTTTGTGACTTGTTTCAATAACCATTCGAAGGCGACGTTCTTCGTTCGTAGAGGAGCAAGTAAAATAAAGTTGTTGGAGAATGGGACTGAACTTCTGAATTCCACTAGAGGTGTTCCGTTCTCGCGCTGGCGATCACCATATAATATTGGCCATTCTTTGCACAGTATTATACACCAATTCGACTTACGACCTCGTTTTAGAAGTTTCTCCAAACTTAATTATACGACGAAGCTCAGATATGGTTTTATCGCCATAATTTTAGGCCGAATACATTTTTCATATGAGCTTGTATTTTATATGAGCTTGAGCTTGTTTGAGCTTGTATTTTAGATTTTACAAAGAAATGAAGTTTGAAAACTTGTGAGGGATTTGACCGCAAAAATCGTTACGGGGGGAAACTTTACCCCCCTAGTTGCCAATCACCGTCAAATCCCTTATAAAATCAAATGTCGTTATAAAATCAATTTCGTGAGCAATACCATTATGAAAACTTCTAAGTAGATTAAAATCATTGCTCTCAATCCGAATCTGACGTCAAAAATTATATACAAAAGAATTTGGAGAATTTTTCAAAATGAGGCCTCGTGAATTGGTGTATTGGTGAATTGGTGAGCCTCGTGCACGAACAAAATGGCTCAGGTGCAAGCCTTTAAACTTTGCTCCCAGACTGCTTGTTAAATTTGCCTGAAGAATAACCACTCTTTTTTAATCTAGAATCATTCAAAGGACATTTTGGCCCAGTACACTGTGTTGAGTTTTCACCAGACGGGGAGCTGTATGCATCAGGTTCTGAAGACGGCACGCTGCGTTTATGGCAGACAGTCATTGGTAAAACATACGGACTTTGGCGATCGTATGAAGATGACGAAAAGCCAAGCGTAGTCAACGGTGTTGAGGCAGTGTCGGAAGAATCTTAAACCATAATCTCCCTTAGTAAGAATTTCCTTTACTGGTTGCCACTCTAAATGCTTGGGGCCTTAAACAAATCTTTTTTGTCTTGAAAACATGTCCTAATATCTATGAAATCTCTTAACGCGCCTTGTAATACCCTACCTTAGTTCTCCTCTACTTGTAATACCCTACCTTAGTACTCTTGTTACCTTAGTTCTCTAGGCAAGTTACCATAATTTTGCCTTGTCTGTATTTACCATTTCAATGTGATAAGTACAGTTGTGTCTAAGTTTACCCCGAATCGATCTCCTCCATCGTTACAAGAAAGGCTCATATTCTGTCCATATTATCCGTTATCAATATTCCGTACATATTCTCCATAATTTCTTAGTTCCCTTGGATGTCCTGACTCTCGCTCGTAAAAGGGGACTGGAGGGTTATTAGTTTTCGAAGTCGGTAAACTGGACAATTTTAGTTTGTTTTTAAAAGTTTTTGTCCGGAATGCAAAACTCCTGGCGCTAGTTAGGCAAGAGTTTTCACTGTAACTTTTTTGTTTACCTTACAGTACATGACTAAAACTCTCAAAGGATACTTGTAACATAAACAATATCTATTACATTTCGCAATACTGTCTGTTTGATAGATACCCGTATAAAATAATCTTGTAAATGGGTCTACAAGAGACACGATAATTGTTGGAATATGTCTTTTTAATTGTCATTTAATTAGAGAGATAAATATCTACGTTGGGTAATTTTATGGGAACTTGAAGTTTTTTTTCTTGTTCTTTTGATAAGCATAAACTCACAATTAAATAGAATTCGAGGTACCTTGCTTGGTGGCCTTCTTCATTTCATTTTTCAGTACATTTATTGAGGGTACCCCCCTTCGATAAAGAGGACTACTATATATAGAGGACTGTGAGAATACGTAGAACAACAGTTTACGTGAAAATATTGTTGAACAAGTTTATCGAAAGCTAAGAATATATTTGTAATATTAAATAAAAAGTAAAAAAGTGACTAAAGCCAAGCTCATTTTCATTTTTCAGAACTATATTAAGTAAGAAAGAATCAGGTGCCAAAAGTTTCAGTAGATTAATTTTCGGTGGGAAAAAATTTGGTCATATTTTTGAAGTTTCGGTTTAAATTTCAGTGAGAACTTGAAAAATTTCGGTGGCAAAACAATTTCGGCAATTTCTGTAAGTTATTTTTATCTTCAACATAAAATTATCAGGAACGCAATCATAAAAAATACAAAAATCGAATATTGTGATATCAACCCAATAAATGAAACTGAAGAGTAGACAAGAACGTCATAAACTCTTATTTAGATGAGGTTTTTTATTTCATCTTTTTAACCCATATGGGAAATTAATTGGAAACGTTTACAGTCTGCAGTATTTTAGATCGCCAATCGGAATGAGTGGATTAGAAATTCTGATCGATTGTGAGTTTGAGGCATCATAAGATTGAGGCATCCTAATTGAAGCCACTGAAACGTTAGGAAGAAATTATTAAGGGAAATTATGAAGAGCCTGTAGAAGCTATTTTTGCTACATTGAAAGTCCATGGGTGTAAAACGAGATTTTTCTAGCGTTTGAAAATTTTGATAGGAAAAAGTTTGGGTTTATAGTAGATAAGCCATAGTTGCTGTTGGTGACACATCTAGCAGCGCTGTTTGACAGTTTTGATAAAGTTCGCAATGTTGTTTCGCCGCAGGATCCCCATTATATTTTAAATGTATTTGACATAAGTACAGCGAATCAAGTAATAACTTAGGCCAAATTTAATAGAGCTCGCGTGCATTAAAGGAATTGAAAACTGCTCATTTGAAACTGTATACAGGAAAACCCGGACAATTGCCAAAGATACTGCGTGAGAAAATGGTTGCTTGATTGAAGACTCTCGATAAACGATATTTATGATTTGGAAACGATCGATCGATTCGTAGCTTTTGATGAAGGCGAAGCAAAAGCTTTGTCCGCCATCTTGAACCACTGTGCGCTGCTCTGGGATTTCGCCGCTTTGTAGCCACTGTTTGTAGCCTGTGTTCCAGAGCCTCTACTTTCAAGTTAGGGGTCTGGAGCACAGGCTACCGCTTTGCAGAAGGGTGCAAACTGTTAACATGATTTTCTCTGTTTGTTTGGTCAACCATTGGTTATTTAGTGGCTGTAAGAAATATACTTCTCTCATCTAAGTACAGCATTAGAACAGAAGCGAACAGAAATGTCATGAGTATTTCAAAACAACATAAATTTTGACAAGCCTTACTGCTTCCAGTTGCAAAAACGCTACCCAACAAGTTACTGTTGGAACTTAAAAAGTCGATTACACGCTTTTGTATTAGAACATTTGGCTCCAGTTTCAGCCTGGCGCTTCTTATTTTTCGCATAATTTCGGCAAGGCGTGTTTTTTGTTTTGTTTCTGATTTTGTAATGGAATTTCATGTGCAGGGTAGTGTCCGGACATAACCTGTGCTTGATTAAGTAATTAGTGCTATTTTGCTTGTCGCTTTCCGTTTTTTCTGTTGCTATTCTTTTTTTCAATTTTTGCTTGTATTTTATTTCTTGAGTTTTGTTGAATTTCAGCCTGCATTGTTTCTTATTTTGTTCTTGTTTTTTGCAAATCTTAGCCTGATGTTTCTTATAAGGGTTGTTCCCTATAAAAATCGTGAATCTTTCTGTAATAGTCCCTATCATTACCCTTTTCTTAGGATGCAAAATTGAAAAGAGGACCTCAAATGTAGAAATCCATGACATCATAATTAAAAGAACTCTTTAGAAACAATGAGCTCAATTCCACTAACACACGACCCCCCCCCCCCCTCCCCTCTAAAGAACGACCAACATTGTTAGAGCTAGGGAATGATTGAGTTATCGGGGGCTCAAAAGTATTATATTGGGTATATCCCAAGGGAATGTCGTCGTTTTGCAAAAGAGGTTGAACTGTAAAATATCATAACTAGTTTAAGAATTAAACAGTTTTAAGCACAACGTGAAAATGTATTATCATTGTCTTGCCTTGATATATTTTCTGATTTTGTTTTGGATTTCGAATTGAACAAATATAAAACTTTTGTTCTAATTCACGCATGATTTATATAAAATATTTCCGCACACGTTCCAAAGTATAACACAAATTTAAGCAGCAGTCATAGAAATTTAGCCTCTGTTTCTCAAAGAACGTGATGTCGCGTTTTTCAATTCTTTGATCTTGGCTGTTGTTTTGATCATGATCTGAACAATCCCTCTTATTTCGTGAGGGGAAGTAGACGAAAAACTACAGTAGCATAATGAAATGTTTGTTCCTGAGCACATACCGCAACTAATTTCGATACCATTGTCTGGAATGATAACTGGCGAAATACTTCCTAGATAAACTCATCCACTTTGCTCTTATTGCGAAGATTGATACAATACAAAAACCTAAAGTATGTTTTCAGATTAAAGGCTCTATCATGTGCTTCTGGAATGACTTTGAGCATGTTGGAGCTGGAGGCTGAATGTTACTTCAATCCAGGAGATGACTGAAAAACAAAAACAAAACGAAACAAGTTCAAAGCAAGTCCAGGTGATTTTTATGATACTGTTATGTAATACAATGGCTTATTATTTGTGAAATGGTATTTCTGCCGACGTTAAGTGAGTTCTCAGCTTCGAAATTACAGTCAACGAAAACTAATAGAGAAACCGAGGGAAAAACTCGCCTTTGAACACAACATAGGGTTGCTTTAGCTTACTTGGGATTTATCTATTTGTAGTGCCAATCTTCAAAATGGCAGGCCTAAAACGGAAACATAACGCAATTTATGCTTCCAAACATCTAAAAACTTCAAATCCCTGTTGATAGCCGTACAAAGCAGTTTGTACCGGAAATCTTTAATAGACTACAGTAACCTTCTACATTGGTATTTATGAATCTTTTCTATGTATCTCTCCATAACAACCCCTTAATAAACATCTAGTCAATAAATTGTAACCTTGTTGCTGAATTACATGAGTTGGGAATTGTGCAATTCAACCGTCTACCGTTTTTGCCACTAGTATTTTTCAGCTCTTTTCTTATGCTAATATCGAATAGTCGTTTGCTAGCTGGCTTCCTATCAAAACAAGGCTACTTGATAAGCAAGGGGAGGCAGGGAGCATCGTTCCCCCAATTTTTCTGTAGGCTGTGCTTTTAGTGGTTGATAAAGGAACTCTTGTAATCTAGCCCCTTTATATTGAAGCCAAAGACGCAGATATTAGAAGTATATGCAGGTCCATATCAACATAAGCTGACTTTAGCGTAACCTGTAATAACAAATATCGCATGTATATATGTATATAGTTCTTGCAAGTTATTTTCGAAACAAATAAATTTTAGATAACTCAGCTATGCTTTTTTTAATAAGAACAATTTTATAAGAAAACGAGGGACAAATTAAGAACAAGCTGAAATTGAGGAACTGTAAAATATAATTTTGAACAAAAGGAAGAAAAATTTATGAAATCCAGTGATCTACATCAATCCAGGCTACTTGCCGGTAAATTAAGTACGGTGCACTCCCTTTGTTTTGCACAACTCCCTTTGAGCACGATTTGCCCACCCCAAGCTTTCGAAACATTGAAAATGACGTCACAAAAAGATCTGTAGAATCTTTTTGTGGCAAGTCAACACGAGACTGTGTTCACGTGATCACATGTGATGTTCAGTTCATTGAGTTATTACGCAACGCAATCTCCGGACGTTGGTGTCAAAAGGTCTTTATCGCCAAATATTTCGCAAATGCTTCAAAGAGCAGGCGACAAAATTACAAAGAATTCATAATGGAATCAAGGTAAAACTTGTTGGAAACAGTGTCGAATTGCAAAATGTGGTAAATTGTCTTTTGAAGCGCGACTTGGCCTAGGCCTGATGTCAACAAGCTGGGTATCCTAACAAATCGCTTATGAATTATTTATTTGACGTTTGTTATTAGAAATAATAGACTCACTGTATGTTAGCGTTTACTGTCGACGTGGTCGGTAATTTTTGGTAGACGTCTTCCGTAATTTTCCAGAAATGTATGTTGGGCAAAAAAATGTATTTTCCCACAGGATTGTCCTCGACCCCCAAACCTCAAACAGGAAGAATTGAACCTTATATCGATTTTGATGAATGATAGACAAAAAATACTTTAATGTCAGAAAAATATAGTCTTAATTGGATAAGCTTAGAGTATAAGTTATATCAGAGCAAGACATCATTTTTGCTTACTAGCTTATAGTTTTTCCTGAAAGAAAGCACTTTAGTATGAAATTTTTCCGCTTTTCTGGGTCATTTTTAATTTTGTATTCAAATTGTGAAAACTGCGTATTACGCGAAAAATTCATAGACACAACATTGTGTTAGGCAATTTGCTCATTTTCTGCTGTCCCAGAACCTAATTCTCACCACTGAAATATCTGCCACTTTTGAAATCTTGAAATTGGCATAGGTTAGGCGTTAAATGCAACCAGCCTGATTTTAAATGGCAGAAATTTACTCCCTGTTTAAATTTGGTGTCAATCCGGTACTTGCATCTGTGTCTTTTCAGTTAGTTAAAGCATCATAGATGCAGTACATTCCTCAGTTTAAGAAGCCTGTTTTTGAAACTCAGTGCTTGTTGAAATGCATTCTGCCCCTTTAACCAGGGTGCATTCCATGTAAACCTCACTCCAAAGGTAGGCCAGAGAAAGTCTTGGTAAATGCCAAGGTTCATTTGTAATCATAACGCCATCCAACCTCCCTGCATAATTCACAGGCCATTTATCAATACAATGGGGATGATGCAGAAGTACACACAAAAACAATCATAGAAGAGACTTAGTGCTCCACCAGTACAACATTTCACATAAATTTCTGTGTAGGCCACACAGCAACAGATGCTAGTCTCGCCAACACCATTCAAAGAGGAAAACTCCACCCCATAGATCTTCGAGATTGGCTATGTGGTCTGGCCTTTCAACAGCAAATAAGATATATAAGTGTATAATGACAGTTTAAGTAGCACATTAAAAGATTATCAGATTCAGAAATGAGATTTGAATCTCAGTTTATTAGCCCTTGAACCTAGAAGAGTTACAGAATTATATTCAGAAATGCTTATCACATCATTTCCTATTTGTACCTTATTCTGTTTCAATTGTAGCTTTGTTGCAAAGCTTCTCAATGGCGCAATAGCTGGATCTGTTGGTACAGCATGTATCTTTCCACTCGATCTTGCAAAGACCAGGTTACAGGACCAGAGAACAGTGGCCAAGGCTGGCTCTCAGCAAGTTAAGAAATTGTACAAAAATGTGTAAGCATGTTAGACTTAGTGGAAAATAAGTTTTAATGTTTTTTAATACAGTTCTGTTTGCTGGGAATAGGGTTCCAAGCATCCCCTTTTAGCCAAATTGGTTAATGGTATGAGATGGTAGTAAAAGAACCTCCAATAACATATATTGTAAAACCCTGGTATCCAGACTGTTTGGAACCTTCTGGACTTCTATTTTAGTTTATATCTATAACCCCTGCAGAGGACATTGGAATGTTCAGTTGCTTTATTGTTGTTTAGTGAAATTAACTGTTTCCAGACAAAACATCAATTCCGTACCCTCTCCCCCAAAAAACAATTTTGGTTGTAGAGTTAAATATCAAAAGCTGTCTAAATTGGATCCATTGGATGACACTAAACTTCTTAACTTGACATAAAACAACATTGATAGGGATATGAAGTATAGAATATTAAATCAAAGACTTTTGCTGTGCATTGTTGCTATGTTTCTGTATTTAAGGTTTATTTTGAAATGAATGATATGGTTAAAATTATAGTTGTTGATATGGTTGACTTAAATGAGTTTGAAAAGACATCAGTTTAAGAGACTTTCATTGGTTATCCTTTTATTAGATAATTGATTACAATCCTGGACTTTTTGCTCTTCACCAGCAAGTACAATGTTTGTAAGGATTTGCCAGTAATTGCAAGTAGGGCATTGTGGGATAACTTTCAATGTTTTGCTTTTCTGAGATGCTGTTTATAGGTTGAGTTAGGACTGTACAGTCCAAACATATCAAAAAAGTTAGAACATCCTATTCATTGGTCAAACAAGTGAGGTTACCAATTGTTGCTTACCAATCGACCTCTTCCAAAAAGAAGTTCTAGTCATCTACTGAAAAAGTTTGGTTTTATCTCCCTTAGTCTGTAATTTGCATTGTGGTCTCTTATTATACAACTGATAGAAAAACTGTGTAATGTCCATTTCTTTTGAGACATATTCAATTTACAAACACGTTTTTGCAGCTTTCATTGCATCTATGTTGTTGCAAGGACAGAAGGAATCAGAGGACTTTATAAAGGTGATTTCACTTCTTTCAGTATTAATTTGGAGCTTTAATTTCAATGGATTTTTTATTTGAAAGATTGATTCTTCTTTTCCATTTTTTCAAAGCTTATGATACCCTTTAAAATCTCTCACTCTCTAAAATTACAAGACTTGTACAACAAAGCTTTATAACCTATTTGTAAATTTACTCCAAGTACATTATGAAAAAAGCTGAAGTTAGACCATTTTGCAATGATACCATGACCTCCCCTTCATCCATTACTCATAGGACCTTTATTCCGTTTGCGTTATTCTTTGGCCCCCTTTTTATTGTCACACCATTTTAACAGCGGCACCCTTGGAGAGAAACAAAGTGATGCATGTCCATCCACACCTATGTTGTTGTTCCGATGCCTTGGAACCAGGAACCCAGGGAGATGTGTCCATCCACATATTTTCCCAAAAAAAATGCGCTCTGCCCCCTTTTTGATGAATTGTGCTTTTTCTATCTGTAGGTGGCATTTTTACATGAAATAACACTCTAAAACAAATGATGACTCTTTTTCACTATGTCCCCTAATTCTTAACACACCCCTACGCCCATGTTTGTGCCTATGGACAATAGAGTAAAATCGATTTAGAATATCGTACGAAAAGACACCAGATCCTCAGCTCAATTTGACTGCGATTGAAATGAAAATCAAGCACTCTGTGTAAAGTCCTGCTTGTATTTCCTCTTTTGAGTCCTGCTTTTACCCCCTTCTGATTAGATTCCATGTCATTAACTCGGGTTTCGAAACCAATCACCGTTGCAAGGATAATTACATTAATTTCTGACTTCAAAGTAGCTAAATAAGTACGAATGTTACGCGGTTCTGGCACACGATTTTTTCTCTGTCGGCGAAACGGGAAAAACCAGTCGTCGTCCCGTTTAGCCTGGTCAGGCATGTTTTTTACCTGCCCACCAATAACTGGGTTTTGGCCCTTAGCTTTCTAACTGAAGTGTTGGTTTCATTTTCCCACGGTCCTTTTTCAAGCAGTAAAACAAAAAATTCCGCTTTTCAAACTTTACCTTTTGAATCTGAACCAAAATAATCATTCCGTATTACATAGAATTACAGACAGTTTGACGTATATTTTAGTCAACTTACGGAAGTCACTGAAGGCTTTGTTTAATTTTTCTTATGTTCTACTTATTGTCTCCACAATAGTTTCGACCTGAAATCTTTTAAACGAATTCTTTGAGACGTTTATTGAGACGTATAACTTTACCCAACAGCTTCATAGAGCCGTTTTTTCGTTACATTTGTGACTTTCTTTGTTACCTTCATAAATGCCTCTCTTTAAATCCCTGACTTGTCTAATATCTGAGCCCCTGGATTGAAAATTGCTTGTTTGTTTATTTTAGGTCTTGGTGTAAATATCTTACTAGTAAATCCAGAAAAAGCCATCAAGCTTGCAGTTAATGATCAAACGAGAGTATTTTTTGGAGGAAGAACGTATGTATTTTGGTGTGCTTTGCTAGCATCGCTGTGTTTATTTCAATGTTTATGTCGATATACATCATGTAATATGACCCTAACCACATATTAACTTCTAACTCTTGTTAATATGCAAGTATTACTTGAGATCTTATGCTATTATCTATTCCAATCCGCCTAACAACATTACCATAATCCATTACATCACAGAATCTTACTTTGCTTTTCAATCGCTAGGATTTACATCATCACGTTGTCAAAGGAGCTAGGCCCCAGACCTCTGTAATTCAAGGACCCGAACCACGGGGTCAGAATCTTCTAGGGGCTTTAACTTGCGATTGGGTGTTTATATTACAGAGATAAAGTTATTTCATGACCTTTAGCATCTACATGATGCAAAATACGCAATAAGGGAATTCACGTCCATTTTAATGGCTGCCATTAACCAACATAAAACTGACAATAGAACAATTTTTTTTCGAGATATGTTCATGGGAAAATCACAAGGAATAAGCTGGGCATTTTCTTCATTTATCGTTTTTATACCTGGGGATAATATATATTGAATTTCGAGTAATGCAGCTCACGAAAGCATTGTTTAAAATGCTCTTGGGTCTGTGGATTGTATTGTTCGTCAAAATTATTGATACTATGCAGGGTAGCTTTGTGTGCTGTACCTGATGTACTTAAATTTTTATTGAAGGAGTTTCTTGCCTTTGCAATATGAGATGTTGGCTGGTGCTTTAGCTGGATTTTGTCAGGTGAGTTTTGCTAAGTCGTTGCTTTGGAATTTCAGAGCTCAAGCCCCTACATGACCATCCTGATAGTAAAAGCTGTGATAGTGGATCATGAAACTCGTAGCCCTAAAAAGGCTCATACTTCCTCTTGCCAAAGCAATGAAAACTTTCCTCAAATATACAACCAAAAGAAGGTGCAGTCTGTTTTGTAGTTTTCACGATTACTGGCCACGTCACCGCTATTTTTGCTTGACTATGGAGTAGGGGAAATTACAGAAGTTTTCCATTAATTGACGAGAAGTCAAACCGGAGTTATGGGAAGGAATTTAGAGCTGTTTTTATTGTTTAAGCAGCCTACTGCTATCCTATCCTAACAATAATTATTTATTTATTTATTTGCTTTGCATTTCAGTAAAATAAGCTGACCTTTCAACATATTTGATACCTTTTATTTAGTTTATTTCGATAATGTTTTAATCAGCTTTCTTTCATCTTCAGGTTTCTGTAACAACGCCAATGGAATTCTTAAAAATTCAAATGCAAGTCTCTGGAAGGAGTAAGTTTAAAATGCTTTAATATTCTTCTTAATTCAGTTGTTCAAAGTTTATAAAAACATGTTGAAGTAATTCTATGCTTTAGTCGCTTTGAGAGATGTGAATCATGGTCAATGTGCGTATAGACGATGTTTTTTATAAAAAAGGTTTTCTACAACTGGTATGACTAGCAATTGGAATACCAATGCACCCCCTATTTTATGCTTTTTCCTTGTTACCTGTTTGGTGTAACAATGGAATGTGATTTTCAATTGTCCTTCAGTGGTGGAAGATTTCAAATCATTGATGCTTCCTTGCCGTTTTCCAACTTAGGTGTTCCACTTTTTAAGATTACCACCGTAATTACTTTGTAGCCATAAATATAGCCTCCTACTTTCAAGTAGCATTGTAATCAATTAGTTTTTTTTAATGATTATTCTGTATAACGATGGCTTAATTTTTCTGCAACAGACAAATCAGTTTTAGCTGCAGATGGATCTGCTGTCTCCACGAGCGCCACCCAAGTAGCTGCTAATCTTATCAAACAGAATGGTATCGGTGCAGTTTATCGAGGCTTAGGTGCAACCTTTGCCAGGTATTTTTCCCGTGATTATAATTATATTAATGGAAACTGTTGGTTAAGTTAATTGATGTGGTCTCCAATATTGGTGTCATTTTCGATTTATTTATATTTCTTGTTTTTAAATTTTAATTTTTGATTTCTTGAGCAGGGGCTGCCCTTCAGCATAAGTTAGTTTAAAGTAGCCCCCAGATAAAAATCATTGATTGAAAAAGTAAATGAGGAAGGCCACCTTCTCTAAAAACTGTTTTTAAAACCAAGTCTCCTCCACATATTGTCATTATTATAGGATGGGCCCTATAACACCATGAACATCCCTGCAAAGGATAACAATGGGACAGATATCCTATAGGCTTCTTTCCTGGCACCGTTTCTTAGAAGCTGATTCAAATCAAAGCAGCTAAACTACCATAGCATGTAGCTAAAATAGCGGTTGGTGCATTCAATTTTGAATTTGTCTTTGCCGAACTGATACCAAATCAAACATTTGGAAATACAAACATGGCCTCTCATGCCTTTGGCCGAAATCGAGTGTTTTGAGTGGTGGGGCAAACACAGGGCAAGCACAATTCTTTTATACTTTCAAATTTTGAGGTATATTTTCCACGTCGTATCGAATTGCCCCCTCCCCCCAGCACCCGATAATTTGCGCTACTGTCTTCAATTTCGATTTTTTCTTCAATTTCGATTTTTTCCAATCTTATTTCAATGTTTTTCCGCCAGTAGTCTTTCAGGCCTGACGCAACAACCTCTATATCTTACTGCATTCTCTTCTAGGGACGTACCATTCTCTTGCATTTACTTTCCACTATTTGCCTACATAAATATTAAGGTATGTATTTAAATTTTTAGTAAGCGCATTTCGGTAACTTCGAACAGTTACAATCGTATCATGTGTTATTTAATTCGTCGGCATCGACGGATTTGTCTTTCAAGCTCATGTATCGATGTTTCGATCTCGCCCTCGAATCTTTGTATGATAGGACGACATATTTGTATGTCGGTTTACTTTGTAGAAATATTTCTCACAGTGGGTTTGATTCCTTACAAAATGGGCTTTCGTATAACCGGAGTTCTGACCCACCTATAGTAACCCCCCTGTCTAAAGTGGTGACCCAAAATGGAGTATCACGTGCAGGTTGACTGGCATCTTGGTTAAATAAGGTTTATAACTGAAATGATGTTGGAATTGCATATCTTTTGCTTTCCAACAAGACCGTATACCATGTACCAGTAAGCCAGGATTTATCATTGTTTTGGTGAACTCGGGTAATATCTGTTATGCAAATGCAATTGTGGGGATACAGATAGACAAAGTGACTTACAAACTAATACAATGCGAGTTCAACTCCCTTTTTTGATTCTTTTTTCCGTTTGTAAAAACATTCACCCTACCCCTAACCCACATCGTAGTGTCAATATTTAACCGTGCTCTCACTCCTGTCGCCATTCAGGCTCATGTGCTGTAACTTAGGTTGCAAAGGTATTTGTTTATTTTAATTTAGGGTTACGGAGCAGATGGATCAAGACCACACCCTCTTCATTCTCTCTTTGCTGGTTTATTTTCTGGAATGACTGCATCTCTTGCGGTGAATCCCTTAGACGTCATCAAAACACGTCTTCAAGTATTAAAGCGCGTTGAAGGCGAACCAACCTACAATGGTATCATCGACTGTGCCGTGAAGGTTTTCAAGCAAGAAGGAATTACTGCGTTTTACAAAGGAGCAATACCAAGAATAATCGTCATTGCACCTCTTTTTGGCATAGCACAAATGGTCTATTTCTTTGGAGTTGCAGAAACACTCATTGGGTACACGCAACCAAAGAAGATTGCCGGCAGAGATTTCAAGTGATTGTCCCTGAGGGTATGTTCGACTCACAGTTTGGAATAGTGACGAGGTTAGAATTCAGTTAGTGCCCTTGCTTGTTTATAGATTGTGGCGTCGAATTAGAATGTTTCTTCTTATTTCCTAGCCTTGCTTGGTGTCTGATGTGGTTTATTTTTTTATATAATGCTCTCAGGCCAAGTTTTCAAATATCATATTACCCACCGAAGTTTAAATTAGAGGATTGGGAAGTCATTAACAGACATTTTAATTCGAGCTCACTGATATGCTCATCTATAGAAAAATTAACCTCTGTTTTGAGCAATGATATGTTGCTATTTAATGGATATAGTTATCTCATATACCTTTCACACCGTAACTTGAACGATAGTTAAGAAACTATTTCCTATGACACTTCCTTGAGGGTTTTGTAAATTTTAAGAAGTTGTTTTCATATAATTCCTCTCTCTTTGATGCTTGTAATCAAAACAAAAAGGTCCTCCAAACTGCTTCATGTTTGCTTAAATCAAAAAGCAGTAGAAAGAATGTAAATTATGATCGCCTCAAAAGAAGAAGGTATTTTGAATTTAAGTGTAATCATAATTGAAAATTTGCCAATATGTTACGATGAAATGCATTCAATCATCGAGGCAGCCAATGCGACTTTTCCCTGTTTGTTCCCAAAGTTTTACAAGAATTCAGCATTCTTCAAACCCAAAGGCAAAACTTTCAAACCTTGGTAAAGGAACAGTAAAGAACTATCTTCTTCTTCTTCTTCATCTTCTTCTTCATCTTCTTCATCTTCTTCTTCTTCATCTTCTTCTTCCTCCTCTTCCTCTTCTTCCTCTTCTTCTTCTTCTTCATCTTTTTCTTCTTCTTCATCTTCTTCATCTTTCCTCTTTTGCAGGGCTGGAGGATATGGTAGCTCTCCATTCTTTTTGTCTGTGGCTGTTGTTACTGCCTTGCTGTATTTCATGCCAGTCCAAGCCATTATGTTCTGCCCACATCATTCTAGGTCTTCCCCTTTTTCTCTTTCCATTTATTCTCATTTCCATTTTCTCTTTCCTATTAGAAAACTAGACGTAGTCTTTGGGTGATTTCCAAAATATTTTTGATTCCAATGACTTTCCTCAGAAAACAATGAAGAATATAGGCTTAGTATTAGTTTTTTAACTTAATTATTTTTTTTTCTGAAGTACATTCTTCACTGTCACCAGTTCTGCAACCCCACTCTTTCGGACTCTGCTTATTTGTTTATTTTATTAGCACATCAAAGATTTAATAGGTTACCATTAAATTTGTGTCCCTTTCTGTTTGTCCTTTTTGCATTAAGTTTTATTAACTTTATCAATTAACATGAACCTATATTTTATCCAGGTAGATTTTATGCGTGGTTTTAGAATTTAGGTAGTTGTTGTGTTTTTATGTATTTAGGTGTTATGTATTAAATTCAGATGACTTTATATATTTTGATGCTCCCAGCTTATTTAGGTAAAGGTTTCGTTGTAATGCTAACCCCCCTTTTCGCTATCAAAAGTTGTTAAATACGTAAAGGCCATGTCTGAATGTTTAGAAATACATTGGCAAAGTTTTTTATGCTCATGGTCGAAATGAAATAAGCACCATAGATGTAAGATACGATTTCAGGTACGTTTAACTTCATAGATTTGTGCATCTGCATTATGGATGAAGCTCAATTTCTATTCAAGGTTGCCCAAATTAATTTGTGAAGACAGGATTTGTAGGGTCGGCGTAGGTGGGATTTTTGAATACACCAGCAATACCCTGTAGCTTGAAACATTTTTCAACAACCGCTGGCTAAGAAATTGTAGTTTGGAAGCTTTGATAGTCCCAAGAAAACTTTTTTAAAAGATGTAAGATAAATGACAATACCCTTTCTTATTTCGCGTTTTTCAGAGTCCTTTCCCCCTTTCCTATGAAATGATTTGAGTGTGATTCAGAAATGTATTATTCGGTGCATAGAAATTTAAAGTATTTATTCGTCTGCAGCAGTTTTGTCGTATATAAAAGTCAAAGAGAAACTCGTTACGTCAGCCTATTCGTTTTGATTTAATTAATATTTCCCATCTTTCGACCTTTTTTAGGCATATATAACTAATAATTCAGTATGCTTTTAAAGAAGAGATTCTGAGCTTTACACAAATTTTAGTTTTACCCATCCCCTTCTACCTTTCCCAAACCTTCTACCACTCCACCCTACCATAAACTGGTCCTTTTATAGTCAAGAAAACTAAATTGCCTTCTATCGAGAAAGTTACCAACAACGAAATCAAAGTGAGGTTCAGAATCTAAAAATTTCCAAAATTTGATTGATATTAATGCACAAAGAATTATGTTTATGAAATGATGTCTTGTGGAATTGAATAGTATTGTGATAAAAACAAAAATGTAATGTCTCATTTTTCTTCTATTTCTCTATCATTTATGTGAAGTTCAATTTGAATGTTTGTATGTTCAAAGTATCTTAGTAAATTACGCTAAGAATGATCCTAGTTTTATTATCCTATGGCGCCTGCAATCAAGGTGAAAGGATGTGGGGCGGCGTTTGGGGTTGGGGGCGAAGCGCAAGAAGATAGAGCAAAACAGTAGATGAAAGCTGCTAAATTTCATGAGATCAGGGAGTGGTCGTGCGAGCGTTATTGATGCCATTTATTTTTTATTTTTTTGACTAGCTTTGAAACGTGTGCCCAATAATTAGGCAGACATCAGAGCTTTTTGTGCCTTCAAGAATTTGTCCCGTTTGTCTGTCATTTTGTTTTTTTTAATACTAAATACTGTTATTGAAAGCAGTCAATCAACCAAATATATCAGGTTTCATACAGCTATGCAGGGCAAACGAGTCCCATCTAAAAATTATCCAACTTTATACTTTTGTTGAACCACTTATGTATATCGATTCCTAGCTGTTATTTACCAGGTCATTTTGAAAGGGCGAAATATGACAGCTTCTGCACAGGAGCTTGGCGTTCCGGAAGACTGGTCCGAGAAATATGCTTGTTCGCTTAGTATTTTGGTTTAGAGGGAAACGGCGTCAGTTACGAAGAGTTGAAATTGTTGTTGAACGAATGTAACAATAAAGGAATAGTTTGAATAATAGCACTTTATCTAAAACATAGATTACGCATAGGAAATGCTGGTCTGGCTTTCTGGTACATACATGGCCTAGCCATGTTCCTGCTGAAAGATATCTTCGCAATGTAACGTTGGCAACAGCAAGAATTAGGCCCAGTTTGAAGCATAAAAATGTCCTTTCCACTTGATCTAACGATAACTGGAAAGCCAACCCCAAGGACAAATGAAAGGCCTGGAAGCGGAAGAAAGCCTCAGAGGCCATTGAGTGCTAACAGAGCAAGAAGCACAAAGTCAAACATTTTTGGAGACTACGAAGATGACAGGAAAGTAGAGAAAACTGAAAGAAGGCCTACTGCAAGGGTTAAATCAGCACCATCACACAAAACAAAAGATGTCAAGTCACCATATGACTCCCTAAAAGGGGTAAGATTTGTTTGTTTCGAACATAATTATTTAAAATTGCAAATGTTTTTTAACCCGTAAATTATAACGCAGATGATAATGCTCGAATATTTTCTTTGGTTGACAAGCACTTTAAAAAACCTCCCCCTTTATATGCTGCCTGTTAAAGAAGAAAGTTTATTTAGTTGTAAATAAAGATGGCTGGATGCATAGCAGTCTTTGAAAACTCATGCAGTTTAGCCATCTTAAACTTGGTGTCCTTTTCTTACTTTGTCTGGATCTAACCCTTGTGATATTTCATGTAGCATCATTCCTCACAGATCTATGCCTGTATGTCTGCAGATCCTATTAGAACTAGCTTCTAACTGCCCTTCTTTCTTCCCTAAAGCTTGTAAATCTTGGCATGCCAAACCCTGTTTTTGCTTCCCAGAATAACCTGAAGAGGCAATTTTTCTCTGCATACAGTACAATTTATAAGACAACCATTTCAAAGAACTTTCCTTTCACGGTTGTTGGTATTTTCTTGTCACACAAGATTCAAGACATCTTTTTTCAGCATTTAACACTGACTGGACCTTCCGATCTACTCCTATATCTATTGTCTCATAAATTTGAAGAATTTTGTTACTTCTTGCAGGGGCTACCCTTAGACAACTACACCAATGTATCTCTTATGATTCTTTTATTCCTCTTCTCCCCAGAGCTTCTGTTTTGATTTTTCTTCCAGTCCTTTATTTGTTTGAAGACATATAACTAGTTGTCAAAATTCGTATATGTAATTAAAGTACTTTTTAACTTCCTAAGTTAGAATATCTGCAATCATTATTAAACGTAACGGTCTAAGAGCCAACTTTTGGTGAAACCATGGTTTCTATGTATTTTGGTTAAAAACACTGAATGCCTGCACAGTTGCCTTTTTTAGCATGTACTAAACGTTTTCACAACAAGGACAAACTGAATATTAAATAGCTTTTAATGCATTTAGCATTTAGCAAAATGCCTTCTATTTTGATAAGATCTCTTGGTTTTTGTAAAATCATAGTATTTGTATGAACCAAGATAACTAACCATTTGTTTAAAATCATTTATTTAACTTCACCTTTGATTATTAAAGTTTCATATACTTGCAGGCCTCTGTTATCTCTAAATCAGAGCTTGAGGCAGTCAAGTCAATCACAAGCACTGAAGACAATGAGGTAATTAGTTTTTCTGGCCTTATTAACTCTGAATAGAGTATGTTTGATGCTTACCTTCCCAATATTTAGCTTGGCAAATTTGGCTAGAAACCTAGTACTCATCAAAGCAGGCTTACGAAATTCAACCTGCACCCTTGGAAAATGATCTCAGATTTCAAAGATAGATGAAGGCATTAATTTGCTGATAAACCAACAATGATATTGATTAGATGGTAAAAATTATAGCAACATTGGAGTAAAGTAGGATACAACACATCTGAACTCTTTCCAGATTTGTTCCTGGCACTTTATTTTTGAAAATTGGTACAAACCAATACCAATTGGTTTCATGTCAAGAAAGACCCTTTCTAAGGAAGGTTTGAATTTGTCACTGTCCAGCCAGCCAAGCATTCACTAAGATTTGTCGGAATCTGAAGCCTTACATGAAGTAGTTAGCTTTCTGCCATTATCATTTCCCTAGCTGTGTCATTTGAAGAACTATAAAACTCACTTTAGCCCCCCACCCTATTAAGCCACCCTTTCCTAGAAGTATCTTGAAATAGATCCTTTCTCCTTGTAGAGCTTCCCCATATCTCATATGAAAATCTTCCTAATTAAAATCTCAAATCTTCTTTTCTAATACACCCCTTGTTTAGAATCACCGAATCAAGCCCTTTAGGGTTTATTAGGGATGTTATGGTATCTTTTTATGTAATATTCCTTTTTTAGGACAAAAGAGCTCAGATAAGGCACCCTGCACCTGAAGGGTATGAAATGGTTTTTTCATAAGTTCTCTACTATACCTGTAATTAAATTTTCTTGTCTCTATAGAAAGTAGAAGCACCTTTGTTGTAGCTGTTGCTCACCCATCAAGCTTTTCTCTCTAAACTTTTTTGGCACTTTCTGCACCCCATGTACCTTCTTGGTTGCTTTGATGTAGTTAACCTGATTTTCTTGGTTACTGTATGCATATTATTGTATTTATGTTTTGTTTCATTATTTCAAAGATTCTTTATCAAATTCTTCAAATTTTAAACAATTTTTCTAGTGTTCCAAAGCTTCAACTTGGAAATCTTATTGATAAGGATAACAGGGTAAGATGTTATTCTGGCTTTTTTGCAATTTGTTTTTCTTCATGTAATTATGTACTTGATCAGCCTTTAAGCTTTTTATTGTTAAAAAGTTGGTTCACATTGAGGTGTTATCTCTTGTTTTTAAACAGATAAGATGAAATATATCATCTAAACGATTTGAGACTACAAATCTTGCCATACCATGATGTACAGTTTGAAGTACAGTTTGATTTACAAATCATTATCATCAATCCATTATTAATACAAATTATCCTGCAACTTTTGAAATTTTCTTACTGCTTCAATTCTAATATTTCACCAGCTTCAGAAACCTGTTGACGATTACAAACCTTCAATTGCAACACCAAATTCAGCCTCCAGTGTTGAGTAAGTGATCTTTATGCTCACGAAAAAGTTATTCTTTTTTACTCTTTTGTGTGTATGATACATTAGAATTTGTTAGTCTGCAAAATTTAATAACATTGAATATGACGCAGTGTCATGTGCAGTTTCCCTCTCTTTTTGTATGCTTTTTATAACAAGTACCATTGACAGCTGCTAAGCATTAAATTTGTAGTTTAGATTCAATTACACACAATTTCTCTAGATTAACCAATTGGAAAAATTTGATACTTATTTGCTACTGTACAAATTATTTTGTACTACTTCTAAAGGCTTGTTTAACCAGCAGATTGGCCTTCAAATAAATCAACTGATTATAGCAAAACACAAGTATAGAAAGAGCTGTAAATACATTGATATGTAAGCAGGGTAATTCTAAGTGGTTTATTTGTATTTGCTACTCAGTGCCTGGTTATCGACCTGTAACCCAGATTGGCTTCATCCAGATCTCTTATCTTGCAAAGCTATAAGTTTCCAATTGTTTATATTTATCTAAGGATTTTTTGTAGTTGGGGAACTCCACTCAACAGCCGAAGACCCCCATCTGGAAAGAAGCCAAAGGGTGGTGGTTGGCAGGTTAGAATTGTAAACTTTAACATCTAAAGTGCAGTCCTTAATAGTTTCTGAAATATCGAATTTTTTTAAACAGGCTAGAATACCTTTATAACTCTCTGGTAAAAGTCGTGCTTGAAGAAGTAATCACGCACCAAGAACACTTAATTGTCGAAAGATGATTGTAGACTGTTGATAAAAAATTTGATGATAGTTAAATCCTTGAAAAATAGAATCTATATGCAGAAGAAGGTTATTAAAGACCTATCAACTTTATCCATGAAATAGTGGCAAAAGTCTGCATGAAAATGAAGCCTTGTAGACAGTAAGCAAAAGCAATTCAATTTAGTGGTTGCAATGCGAGGAGATGTGGCTTTGATAAAATGTACTTTTTGAATGGATTAATTTTTAACCTCAGTGTTCAGTGGTTCCTCAGAATAGCTATGTTGTAAAAACAGAGTTGTTATACGAGAGATTGTCGAGTACATAGGCCTCTCCAAAGTTTTTCCTTCTTATGGGACTGTGGAATCCGAATCATTGCGTAAACCCATTGGTTTTTAGATGCATTCGTCCGTTAAATAGGATCAAATTTATAACAATAATACGCATTTGGTAGTTGACAAAATATCTTGCCCAATTGACTTTGCTTAGAAAGCTACACTTACAGACTATTTTATGTATCTCGATTCCAAGCCATCTTTGTCCTCCAGTGATTTCTGTGTGTGTGCCTTTCTTTTCAGGTTAATCAATCAAGACCCGTAAAACCCATCTCTACTCCAAAACCTAAGAAGCACGACGATGTTCCAAGCTTAGACTTGCAACTTTCTAAGAGCAATGAGGGGTTAAAAGAGCTAACAAAGGTTTTGTTCGAAGATTGTACACATTTTTTATATTTGCATAGCTTGGGAACTGTTAAACAACGTATTCAGAAAGTCACTCTAGTCATTGTTGTACTCGGTCGTTATTTTTATTTGTTACTGCCACCGAAGATAGGTTTTAGGACACCGGGAAGTTTAACCTTTGAAAAAGGGGCAAATGTTTTTGATATTGCTGATATTCTCAGTTCTACGGAAGTTACAGTTGAATCTCGTTATGTCGCACCTTTAAGAGGGTAAGGGAATGGTCCGACTTGGCGAATGTCCGACTTATCCGGGGTTCTACTTTGAACTTGAAAAAGGTAGGAATACCCAATGGGAATCGAAAGTCAAGCTGAGTTTGTGAAAGCCCTTGTGATACGGGGTACAATTTTTGACTTGTGATACGGTGTAATGCAGTAATATGAAATAGGAATTAAAAATCAGTGTGACTAAGGTCTGAATTATCCGGGTACGACCTAACCAGTTTCAACATCGCATTATATTATTAAACACATTCTAGAAATCAGCTGGAGTCGATTACTATAGACTATTAGATCTAACAGTAGTTTCTGTGAAGAGCCATTTTATTCCCTTTATCCCCTTTTTCGTTAGTGTTTTTTCAGTCTCGGGTCAATCATCGTTTCGTTTCTTCACTGAAAAAGGTAGCAAGAATGGTGCACGAAGATTTGAAGATCGAGTATATGGGTGCCCCAAAGAAAGTTCAAGCAGCTCATGACGTAAGCACTATTTTTTGCGATCCTCAAAATAGATAAAAAACATTTCTTGATTACAGCGTTCTTATTTTTCGACTTGCTTAACCGACAGTAACCGACAGTAACCGACAGTAAGATGTTTCTGTTTGCTTCCGGTTAGAATCTGTAATCTGATTTGTGTTTCTCTTCAATCGTGGGTGTCTTGCAATGCAGCAAATATTATGAGGCATACATCGCATCATTTGTTGCTTGGTTTTTTTAATAGGTTGTGCTGTCGCGGCTGATATTACACCTTATAATGTTTTACATTCTAGGAAGAAAAAGTGCTGGAAAACCAGTTTGGAAACTTGTATGTACAAATTATGTCTGTCCTATAGTTTCATAAATGCCGTGAGTTCTCGATTTAGCCTCTCCCTCCTGGTAGCTTTTTTGAATCACGATGAATCACAGAGGAACTTTTTTCACGTTTCAATGCCCAGCGAAGAGTTCTATAGTGAGTCTAATTGTTGTGGTAATTATTTGAAAATTGCCATAAGAGTAGCTCCTTTTCAAACCATTTTTCAAGTTCACTTTGAGAAATGTTGACTATAAAGTCATTGTGAAAATGTTTTGTTAGTTTTTGTTTTTTCATTCCCCGTTGATTTTAGGATTCATTAACGAAAAAATGGTGTAGAATAGGCCATTTTGGTGTAAACTTATTAGCAATATTCGCTTGCAGCAAGGGCTAATTTGGCAGGGCCGTATTTGAGGGAGAGAATTCAAAAAAATTTATTTTTTCGGCTGGAGGTATTTTTTGAGGGGATGGAGGTACTCCCTGTTAAAGTCCTTCATGAAAATTTTAGAGGCTAAAAGCCCTTGACGATGTAAATTCGAGTTAACAAACAAAATTATCTTATTATGACAAATAGAGCATCTTTTTGTAAACAAAACCTATTACCCTTTATAGCATTATAATTATCATCACTTTAACTCGGCATGCTCTGCAATCATCAACGTAAGACCCATATGTATTGTGTCATATCAACAAATTAAACACAAAGCACCTATAGGATAGTGCCCTCTTCAAAGGTCAAAAAACTTCAGAGATTGTCATAATGCATTTTTGCGTGAATAGGTAGTCGCTTGGAAGCAAGAGCTATGGCTTCTAGCTTTTACCAGTTTGAAATCTGTTTATTGATCAGTGTTATTTTGACGTCTTTTTTTAGAGAGCTAGAAGATGATGAGAGGCAACCTGAGAATGACACCAAGAATGCTGCCATTGATTTAGTAAGTCCTTTCAGTTACATGTTTTTATCAAAGCAACATCTTATTGCTGTTTTTCTACTTATATTGCCCTTTCTACGTATTATCATAAAACGATTAAAATAGCTGTGACTTGTACCACATAGGCTATATTTTTTGCATGAATATTTTTTGTCATTGGTATATGTTTTTAACCAAAAATCTAAATTCTTCAGAGATGGCTCAAGAGTAGGGGCTCGCCCGGGATCATTTCTAGGAAAGAACTCTTGATTTTAAGAATGTGTACCTCGTTTTATTGTTCTTGTTTCATTTTAATAAGCATCAGTTCAAAATTGGAAACTACTTCATTTATTGAATGAAAATACGACCTAGAACGCTGTTGAAATAACAGATAAAGTTACATGACTTCTTTCCCAGCCTTGATTATTTTTCCACTAGAGTTATATATAAGAGTAAGCAAAAACTCTGTGTAGCAAATGCTAACTGAATTTCCTATCCCGCTGACGTGTCTTGTCCAGAAAAACCTATATTCATGGAGAAAACGACTCTGAGAAAATCTGAATTTCTTTTTTACTTCCACCCCCTCAATAATTTTTCACAATTTTAATCCAACAGTGTTTTATAAAACGTATAATAAATAAAGTTGTTTTTTTTAATGTCATATTATTGGTTTTTTGTTCTAGTCTAAATTCATGACTCCTAGTTGCAAAGCTCCACAACCTTTAAAAACTAACAGGTCTGACACGACACATTATGTTTTTAATTGACATTCCCTTCACTACAAGTCCTTGATAATGGTTGAAAATTTGACATTTGTAAATTTGTTTTGTAGAACAAGCTTGGAGAAAGCAGAAAGAAACATTTTGTCGAAGAAACTTTGCTCGTTGACCAACTTTCAAGGTAAGCAGAGCTCTACGTGCATTTTGGCTCGCATTTTGGAGCTTTGGCTCGCCAGTATGGGGTAGAATTGATTGATATGTTTATTGGGTGCGGTTCATATTCCAGCATTAGTGTTTTTATTGCGTTTCTTTTACTCAGACATGATACCAGACAGTTTCTTTTACTCAAACAATCAGAAAATGGGGTGCTTTTTTTCTATTAGTTAATCTATTAAGGGAGCCTCTCCTTAAGAAATTCCCCTTTGATTTATACAATTTTCTATCAATTTTCTATCAATTTTATTTATTTATTTATTTTTTTATTTATTTATTTATTTATTTATTTATTTATTTATTTATTTATTTATTTATTTATTTATTTATTTATTTATTTATTTATTTGTTTATTTATTTATTTATTCATTTATTTATTTATTTATTTATTAATAGCAATTTTCTGTTTCTCATCTTTTGCAATCTTGTTATAAAATCTTCGTTAATTGTTGCATATTAAATGACTTTTGTATTACATGTAGTGGAATTGTGGAATTAAATTAAATGATAAAATAAGTGAAAAACTATTTGGGCAATGTATTTATTATTTAAGCTTTGTTTTCCGAAAGAGTACAGAGAAAAAAACGCGAAAAAGCTAGAGAATGTAAGGTTTTATGTGCTGTCAGAATAAAAAGAAATAAATTGTTGTCAGTCATCACGAAAGGCGATAGAAAAAGAGTGCATTGGCGGGGAATCGAACCCCGGTCTCCCGCGTGGCAGGCGAGAATTCTACCACTGAACCACCAATGCGCTGATACCTAAAGCGACAATTTCGCCGACTTATATTTGATTTCCTAGACCACTGATGTGCAATATTATAAATATATATTGAGAATAAACTGAATTAAAGATTAAAGAAAATATACTAAATTCTTCTACATTTTTGTTCTTTATATCACAATTTAGATATAAAATCTGCTCATGAAGGTTTTATTAATCACGTAAACATTGTAGGAAACGAAACATGCTAGCACAATTAAAGTCATTCCTCAAATCTTGAATGTCCTGAAAGCCTGATAGTCGCACTTGTCTTGTAAAAAGCTCAGAAAGATAGATAAAATGTCAAATTTTCGATGAATCGCGAGTATAACTACCACTCTTATTTGATTCTTAAATTTCACCGATTTTGAACCTCGATATGTTTAATAGAATTTTTCGTATGAGAAAGTCTGCAATGATTCAGAACAGAACACATTTCACAAGAAATAGAAATTTACGCGAATTTAATACATCACCAATTTGAAATAGGTACAGAAACGGAAAGAGAACTAGATGATAGTAATGGCCCAATGGAAAATTTATCTCATCAGTAGAAGCTTCATCGGAAGAGCTCGGGAACAGAATATTGGAATTGAATAGGGCACACCGAAATCATTCGATCAAGCTCTCACGAATACTATATTAAATGTTATTTTTAAGAATATACACAAAGTAATGCAAAAGTACAGAGATACGAAAATAATCTTCATGTTGTACTTTTGCCTGTTTGACCCCTTCCCTCGGAAGTTTTTGCCCCAAATCCGTAATTTGCTCCACATCTGTGCCCCAGTCATCGAATTTTGAATAATTCCCTAAAAGATTTGTAGTTTGAATAAGCCCACCTCCATTACACTGGCTGTCATCTTGATAAAAATTCAAGTAAGATCATTTAAAGAGCCATTTTAATAAATTTTTGTTTGCTGCTGAATAGGGGGTTGCTCTCGCCCCGATTTATTTGTACGAGTACATTTAATTTGAACATTTTGCGTATTTTGTCTCAGATCAGCAATATCAGCAAAGCCATTTACTCCAAACACACCAGATCCATTGGATTCGAGGCAGAAACGACACAGAGATCTCTTCTCTTCGAGGTAAATTAAATACACTCTTCTTTTTATAAGAACAATTTTAAAAGAACACGTGCCTCAAAATTGGTCAAAAGTTAAGAACAAATTAAGAACAAGCTGAGGCTGAGACAAGCTGAATATTCAAATTTGTCAGCAAATTAAGGCTGTCTCACTCACTTTGTTGGCAAATGAGGCCTGAACACCTCCTTAGAGCGAAAAAGCTAGCAATAGCACTGCTTACACCCTATTAGATTAAGAAAATATTAAGAACAATCCAGCCTCAGATTTTCGAAAAAATTAAGAACAGTCAGCCTGAACTTAAATTTACTGGTTCTTATAAAAAAAGAGCGTATGCTACTGATTGAGTTTTTTCCATTTTTTGTGCTGTGTCCCCCAATTGGCTTCTAGCTAAATTTATTGCCAAAATTGATATTGTTTTATCAATTGGTTGATTTGTAGAAGCTAGATAATAAACTAGGATGTTGATGTAAAACTAGTCCAGTCCAATCCAGTCCAGTCCAGTCCAGTCCAGTCCAGTCTAGTCTAGTGTAGTCTAGTGTAGTCTAGTGTAGTCTAGTGTAGTCTAGTCTAGTCCAGTCCAGTCCAGTCCAGTCCAGTCCAGTCCAGTCCAGTCCAGTCCAGTCCAGTCCAGTCCAGTCCAGTCCAGTCCAGTCCAGTCCAGTCCAGTCCAGTCCAGTCCAGTCCAGTCCAGTCCAGTCCAGTCCAGTCCAGTCCAGTCCAGTCCAGTCCAGTCCAGTCCAGTCCAGTCCAGTCCAGTCCAGTCCAGTCCATAAAATAGGGTGGTTCTCTCTTTGAAAATTACATTGCTGTTGAATCAGTCAAGGCCCAGGAGACATTGTTGTGCACATGAGTTAGGAGTCTATGGATATTGCACAGTATACCTTATAGTGGCATCGTGCAATCATCCCATTAAGTAATCATTAATCTTGAATGACTCATACCACTGGTCAAATCTTCACGAGCCAATTTTTTTATAGGTTTTCGAGGACGCTGCTCTATCAGTCGCATGCTCCACTTTCAGACATGTAAAACAAAATGCATAAAAATTCTGTTAAGCCAGCGTATGTTTTGGAACAAGACAGTTTTGAATCAATTTAGAGTCAAGTTTCTCAAAGCCTTTGTCTTTCGGTATCTCAATTTGGATTTTTCTCTTCTAGCTCTCCAATCACTGGACCAAGCTCAGACAGTTCTCTATTAAAAAGATTACGATTCGGAGCAAGAATTTTAACCAGGTAATTCGAGCAGTATTTTTTCATTCTTAAATTAAAAAAATCACTTATCTGACTTAACCTTTGTATTAAAGGGTAAGGCCTGTAGTCTTCAGAAACCCAGATGCTAGGACAGCATCCTGTTGGTCCTCCAGCTTTGTATAATTGAGTTTGTTTTGTTTTAACCAATCATAGCTCCTGATGCTTATTACAAGATACTGATTGGTTAAAAGATAACCAATCAAATCCTGCTCCTGGTACATTCAATGTGGATTACGAGTAATGTATCCTTGAGACCAATAACTTTTTTCAAAGTTTAATTTACCTTTGAAGCTTAACAGCTATCATCTAAGAGCTGCATTTTTCTTTTGATCTTCAAAGAAATGGCCACGATGCTCACCGAGAGATCAATGGATTCTTTTTCCCTAACGACGGAACAATTACAATGTACGAATTTAGACAATTTGGCACAAGGTTGGTACATTTTTCTACACAGGGATTTCATTCAACAACTTCTCAATAATTGGATCATTTTTGGGTCAGCCTCTTGCCTATTTTTTCCAAAGATTTTGTTGTAGAAATTTTTGTCGTAGAACCATATTTAAATATAATTTGTGGTAAGAACATTTTAGCATCCTCATGGTACTCGTCACCTTTAGTACTCGCCACCTCAGTGTTTTCTCAGTCCTTGCTCTAGCAAACCAACCCATTATTTTGATGCATTAAATTTCAAATTATTATCATCAACGTGTATTGAAATCCAGTTGCAAAGAAAGCTCTGAACTACCCGAATAAGATAATTGATATTCGCTTGATATTTTGTATGAAAGTGTCAATTCTTCAGCAAAATAGTTGTTTTTGACTAAGTCCTTAAAGAATTCCCAATGTCCACTGCAGGTTGGCATTACGCCTTTTGTGATGTATTTTTATAATTTTTGACAACGAAGTCTGTTTGTTTCGTTTCATTTTTTTTCAAGCAATTCAATTGTTACATTGATTGTCTAAATACATTTTGTAAGATATATTGAGTTGCTTGGGGTACTTGAGAATCATTCAAATGAACTTTCGAGTCATTTACCCCTTGCTTACTCTATATAGGTAAGTCTGATAGAATTAGAATTTTATAATGAAGTTTAATGTTTGTTTGATTTTGTTTAAGGTCAAATGCCCTGCCCTTCATTCAGCGAGGATCTTACAATCACATCAAAGGACCGAGAAAAGGGAGACAGTTTACATTGCTTGATATTCAGCCAGTAAGAATTTTTTATTTTTCATCTTTGGCTCTTGCCACTTAAAGATATTTCAGTTTATTATTCTACAGAAAGAAACAGTTTTGTCTTCTAGACAGTACTCCATGAATAAGTAAATTGTCCCTTCCTAGCACAAGTGGTCGGTTGGTGTCCCAAACTTTCCTTTTCAGAATCTTTGAGAACACGTATGAGCCACGAGTTTAGCTCGATCCCACTTTCGTATTTGTCTACGATTTTGACAATGTTTTCCACCGAAAATTTACCCAATATTTGAAAATGTTTGAAATGTTTTTGGTCGCTTATTTTTAAGTGGAATTTGGAGGCCCTCGTCATCATTTCCTTGAATTGCTGTTCTAACTTATGAATGTTTTCCCACCTTTGGGATTTAATTTAATTTGGTATAAGTTCTTTATTTTTGGCAGCAAATCAGTGGCTGTTTTTCAAGGGATATGGCAAAACCTATGTACAATAAGTATTGTAAAAAAGGAATAATATGTTAAATTATAATAAATGAATTTATGTTTATCTTCTGAAAAGTTATCTTAATAAGCTACCGCGATGCTTATCTAAAATCAGATTAATTTTTTGTTTTTGAACTGATCATAATTTCCTGGTGCTACCTGTATTTTCAGGGCCGTGATCTACAGTTTCGTACAGAAAATCAAGCGTCGCTTCCGGATTCTTTGAAAGGAAAGCCGATTATTGCATTTAGAATTACCGAAGTGGACGGTACCGCCAAAGAAAAGCTATTGTGAGTTTCATTTGTAATTCTTCTCTTTTATGCAAACGATAGATGATTACTGGTAGAGGCAGTGATTGAAAAAATACCTGTTAATTGCCAAAACCAGGTATGAAAACACTCTTGGGTACAAACGGTTTTCTTTTGAAAAACAGACATAGCATCTTCTCTCTCCTAGAAATTGTTTGGGGAAGAATCCGCTACTAAAAGACATTTTTGACCAACATATAAGCAAAGGAAATCATATGAAGATATTTTTATCATAATGGAGAAGGGGTGTCATGTGTTAAGGTTAATCTAGTTTTTCGTTCTAAGAATTTTTGGCTGTGCTTTCAGATGGGACATCTTTGATATTCGTTTAACCGTGACATTTGCTAAGTTGAACAAATTTTTTTATTTTCCCTGGAGGTCTTTTTTCACGCGAGTATACTGTAGTTATCATTTGCTTCATTATAGATATAACATTTGGGATTTTATTTTTACAATATAAGTTGGTTTATAAAATTGCAGGTTTGATGGTTGCAGAACGCCACAGGAGCGTTCTGAGCGTGAATCTTGGATTGACAGCTACGAGTCTGCGGAGGAGAAACAGCGAAAGGAGATCTTGATAGCACTTAGAGGTAAGTAGTGTATTGTTGTATCATGTTCACTAGAGCCAAAAGAATATTGTTGTGCGCGCGGTGACCAGCCGTGGGGAGCCCAGTGAGAACAAAGGAAACTTAAGGACCTCATCCAATCCCTGCCTTGTTTTCACTGTTTATCTGAGAAGAGGTGTCACATGTTTTCTGGATTTTGCCTGGAGAAGAGATGGACACTGTTCTGGGCCCTTTGCGTCTTGTCCCATTCCAGCTTCGATCAATATCCTTGCATTGTTCTTGTACTAATCAGTTTCTGCTAAACCATCTTTTAATAACATATTTTCCCGGTTGCCTAGAATTTGCCGTATTTACATTAACTTCCATTGAATCTCATGATTATTCAAGGGTCAGATTCAAAAGCTGTTGACGGAAACCACTGTCGACGCTATTGGCAAATTCTTCTCAAAATCATATTAAAGATCCTATCTTTTTTTGGAATTTTTCGTGTTATCTGTCCTATTGTTTTTGTATTGCGTATTGCAACTGATGAACTCTCCAAAGTATGTACCCAAACCAAATATGCCTACGTGATAATTAGAAGCTGCATTTTTTCAAAAGGTTAAGGTTCTATGATTGATAAACCGATGGAACCAAAATTATAGCTTTGGAGTTTGTGTGTCATACTGTTTAGGATATAACCAGAATGGTTTCTTTGCATAACCGGTAGAACATGAACCATCTGATGTGGATTTCGTTGATTATATCGCCAGTATTACGATTTATAATCGCCTAATGTCATATGGGTCATTATTTAAAGGTTATGCGAATGTCTCAGAATCCCCGTATTAGTTAAGGACTTAAGTGGTAGATTTTCAGAACTTTTGGTCGAAAGTTACCATCAGCTTGGCATATTTTTGATTGAGAGCCTTCTCTAATAGCCAAAAATATTAATTGCAATTTTATTTGCTGTTACAACAATGAAAACTGTAAAATCAAATCAACCGTCGTCAGTAACTAGTCAATTAAAAAAATTTCAAGAACATATCCAGGTATTGGGTATGGAAATTACTGTTTGATATGTTCGTCATTAAGTACTCGATAGTATAGGCAGTGCTGTACACGCTTTTTATTTACAGAGCAGTGCGGTTGTAATTTGCGGTTCCCAGTTTCACGCTTATATGATGATCTGGAAAATATCTTTGTTCGTTTTTTCAAGGGTCGATTCAAAAGAAACTGAAAAAGCGCGCAGTAAAAACCGTTGTGAATCTTGGAAAGCACTTCAGAAAAATGAACAAATCTGGTGACGGTGCTCTTGACAAAGATGTGCTTATAGCAGCTTTGCATGAGTTTAGAATTGAAGTTCCTGAGGAGGTGTGCCTTGTTTATACATTCTTGTTCAAATAATGAGCTTAATTCAATAATAACATAGAATATAACAATAATTTACATCATTTGCTGCATAAAAATGTTCTTATCGGGCCTGTTTTAACACTGTTTAAGCAACCTTCATTTATTCATACCTGTTATCTCGCTTTCATAGTCAGTTTGATCTCTTCTGACGTTTCAAATCATTAATAATAACATAAAACTTAAGATGGTTCACATGGCTCGATAACTCTGAGTACTTCTATATGTTCAAAAGCTTTCTAGTTTATTCAGTTCATTATTGATCATGCATCGTGTACTTTACAGCTTCAGTATCAATAGATAATAAATTGTTATTTCTTCCTGCTTTCCAAAAAGGTATGTTTTTCATCCGAATCGAAATTTTCTCAAACATTTTATGTCGAATTTTGGAATTTTTCTTTACCTGCAGTGTCTTGATATTATTTGGCAAACAGTGGACACAAATGAGCAGGGAAAAGTTGATTATGGTGAATTTGTGAGAAAATTTCTGGGAGATATGAACGAGTATCGGAAAATGCTTGTTAGGAAGGTGAGATGATTTGCTTAAGTTTTCGTGATTTCGCTATCAGCATAGTTCAATAGTGTGTCGGAATGTTAATCATAAGGTAAAGAATATTAGGAATTTTTTGAAATGTTAAGTGAAAATGCTTTGTTTAATATTTTCTTCTTTAGAAACCTTTATTGTAGCATTTTGTTTTTGGAAATAGGGCATTGGTGATGCAACCACCCTTGATAGCATAATCCCATTATTAACCCATTAGACATTTTTGTTCCTTTATCTACAGGCATTTGCTCGACTAGATACATCTAAAAATGGCTGGACAGCAAAAGATAATCTGAAGAGATTTTTCAATGCAAGAAAACACCCCAGAGTCGTGTCAGGTGAGCCAGAGGCTCCTTAAAAGCCATGATGTATTTTTAACTGGCATTCATAATAGCTAGACTGTGAAGACATCAGCCAAAAAATTTATGATGAACTCGGATGGGAATCGCTAAACCACCGACGATGGAGTAGACGCCTTGTTTCTTTCTTTAAAATTATCAATAACTTGACACCAGACTTCACTGATAATTTGATACAAATTGATAAATTTTCACGGTTTTTTCATTTCCTGTTATATGCATCAATACTTATGTCGATGCACCGATCTTTTATCTGGTCTTTTTCTCATAATTTGCAAGACCAAGTTAACGAAAGGACTTTCTCCTTAACCACTGATATTGATTTTATTCAAGCTATGCTGTTTTATGTTTTGGACGTATATTTGTTCCTGCTTTACTTTTATATCGATTTGTTCTGTAGTTACATTCTTCTCCATACGTCAGAAGATGGCCTAATTTCACGACGTTTGTTTTTGCAGGGGAGTTATCTGAGCAAATAGTAATAAATGAATTTTTTTCGAATTTCGAAGAAACAGAAAAGAAAGGAGAGGTATCCTATTCGGTAAGTTTAATTCCTACTAATTCGTATCTTTACAGACGTTTGATTATTGTATGAGATTCATCAGTTTAAAATCAGTTTGAGAGGTTTTACTTGCCTTTCTCATCAGGCTTTTAACAAATCTTGATAGCATAAGGATGTGTGTTTCTGGGTGTATGGTGTATGTATACGGATGTGAGTCTAATGTAAGTTGTCAGGATGTGCGACAATCAGGGCTTCAGCGGTATAGGGATTTCTAGCCTGCGTACAAACTTTACTTTCCGTTGCGAAAGAGAGCCAGGGTTCTCCTAAGCAACGGAAAGTAAAGTCTGCACGCAGGCTGAGGGATTTTTTAGCTTTTTTAAGTATTCGGATTATATTAGTTATTGATTCCCTGGCTCAGTCATACCCTTTTCCTGCATTACCGGGTGCAGCTACCCCCCCCCCCCCCATGAACTTTAACGATAAATTTAATTCGCCTTGTAGTTGCCTTATTTGTTTTTTGCCATAAAATTTCCCATGAAATTATTTTGATGTATCTCAACATAGACTATTTTTAGGCATTCAGTCCCTTCTAAGAGAGAGCTAGCGTACGCCTTTCCTCAAAAGTCTTAAGGGTACCCTAATATTTATCTTGACAATTCAATATGTAATTTTTATTATGTTGGTAAACAAATTAAAACTGTGCTGGATGTATTAAAAAAAATTTAAAGTTTTACAAATGTTTTTAAAGAGTTTCATACTAAACTCATTCATAAGCTAATACCTTCACTGTTGTCTGATATACTTTTAATTTAGATCTTTTATTGTTGTTTGTACGAAGTCAAAATAAAAAATATCTTAGTAAAGAAGCCTAAGCAGCTTTTTGCTCGCACCATTACCCAAGATATTCTACCATAGAATTCTAAACGTGGAATGTACTTGTCTCTGAAAGTAACAACATGTTTATATCTATATTTAACGAGATAAAGAGCGCGATTCAGAAGTAAAAAATGTTTATCCAGTCAAGAAGGAACTAAAATCTAATGGTTTGTCTTAAATGTGAATGCTCGGTCTCTTTGTTTCTAAGGTGTAGTCTACGAAGACCCAGTAAAATTTGTAAGTTACTTACAGTGGTTAAAAGCAATTAATTCAGCCGGCGGAATTACTTGTAGTCCAAAAGGTATGAGGGGATCTACCAAGTCTGTTGAAGCCTAGAGTTGAAGCAGACCTGTAGACGTTAAGAGTCATATCTGAAAGGTTCACAAAGCTTTATTTTCCCCATATTTACCAAATGATTTCATTTCAGGAATTCGAGGATTATTATGAAGGACTAAGCATACAAGTTGACACCGACGAAGAATTTACCGCCATAATGCGAAGCAGTTGGGGGGTATGACATTTAATGATTGACCCTATTAAAAGATAAGCATGGAGATTACGTCATTCGTCCCAGACCTTCATATATAATAAATCAGTTTAGATATTCGTTATCAACTTCAGAACCTGTGCTTAAGAGCTTCGAATCTATGATCGTCGATTGTCTTGTAGCGTCTTCAGTCATCAGAGCCTTATCTCATTAGAGTCATCAGAGACGACAGTTTTCGTACTATAAAAATTTGCAAAACAGCCTTATGTGAGGTGATATAAGTATCACTTTAGTATTGCAATCATTTTCCCATCAAAACTTAGGAGACATGCTTCTTTGATAACCTCATCTTAGTATCGGTGGAACGAAATTCGGTCACTTCAGTTGCGTGCCATTGGGTATTCTCTTAAGGTATAACAGAGGTATAACACATCTATTATTTTGCCCCTGCCTCAGCTTATCATGTTGTCATGCTATCTTCGCAAATGTGTAGGAATCAAAGCTAAGGAAGTTTCTTGATGAATTATATACTATTGCAATTTAATTTTTGTTTAATTAGAAATCCCTCATTGGCATTATTTCAATTGATTTTCTCCTGCAAATCTTCGTTTACTGCATTTTCGAAATTTTGGGATTCAAATTTGTTGTTAAGAATCATATATATTCTGTTTGCTGGCATTTTTACCAGGGTTGGCGCTAGGGGGCTTTAGCCTTCCCTCAGAAGTCAAAAGAACAGACTCAGGAACAAGCCCCTTCCATGGCCTCGTATGAGGCAGATACTTAAATCAGTCAGCCCCTCTTTCAGATCAGTCAGCCCCTTTTCCAAATCTCAGTCAGCCCCCTAGTCAAAAATTTCCTAAGCTATTCGTACTTCTTAAATTATTCGATTAAATATTTGTTCCTATCATAGCGCACTGTAGTTGTCTGTCATCGATTTTATTACCCAACACTTCAAATCACCCATTATCAATGGATTTTTACGGTATTCTCGCAAAGATTCGCGTATGTTTCTGAACGTTCCAGTTTCTGACTTGCATGCACGAGTGGGATGGCGATAAAGAGAGGCATGTGTATATCATTTCCTTTTAACGTAATTGGTGAAGTATTATCGGGGATAAATGTCGAATACATTACGGTGTTAATTAATGGTAGACAAGGCCAAGTTGAATTAAGCTCATGTGTTGACTCTAATGCCCCTTTCATTCTTGGACTAATTTGAGACCTTATTAAAATTCACAAAATATCTCGAGATTGCTAGAAACCAGGGCTGGAAGTTTTGTCAGGGGGCGATATTGGAGCCCTTCACGGTGTTCTTCGTGATATTTTTGGGTTCTAGTGCCTTTCAGTTGCTCTTAGCTGTTCTTCTCTTTCATCTTTTTACATTTCCATGTTCTCGTTGCATTAAACTTAACTTTTTCTCTCCACCGAGCCATTCAGATGGTTCTCATCGCGATTTTTCCTGAATTCAGTACTGTTATCTCGAACAATATCCGCAATTTGATGAAATCTCTTTCCTGCCTGTAAGCGGCGATCATTTCATGTTGAATGTATTTTGCCAGTTTCCATCAGTATTTTCATTATTCATGAGCTGAAGTTCCTCGATTTAATTTTATTGAATGAAAGGATTTGATTGCAGTTTTCTTTAGCCACCAAATACTTGAAAAAGGACAGCTGTTTGCATATTGTACTTGGGAAAATAGCTTTTTCAGGGGTCGCGTTCAAGCCAAATTGAGTTCTGAATCCAATGCCTAAATATGGTAGGGTGTTTTCCCTTTTCATCTGCCTTGCAAGATTATTTGCAGGGTGATTAGAAAGTGATAAAGAATGTTTTGTGAAACGCGATATTGAAACGCAAAAAAATGTCTCATAATTCTGACCCCTTTCTGACCCTCTTTACCTATGTAATACTTAAAAGGGGTATTTAATACCCTTGGTTAGCAAGAAAATTGGGGGCCATGGCCCTCCAGCCCCCTGTGGTGTGTGCCCTGAGATATGGTTTTATAGACATAAACGATAGCAATGGTCTCAAAGGGGGGCTTCTCTCCCACTAAGACGTGGCATGTCTACATGAAAGTTTATAGGGATTAGCCCATAGCAACTTCTTAGATTGACTTTTCATTTGCCATCATTAGAAGCTGATAGCCCAAACATTCATGTAAATGGACTTATTTAAATCAATGTATATACATCTGTTTGAGATGTTTGAATGAAAAACGACAAATAATCATGAAAGTGATTTTAATACAATGTTCTAATTTACATCTGATAGTTTCAAACTTTCGTCTCTAAAGAATTTTTAATCGGATGAGATGTGAAAAGTTTTATACAACATACAATTGACAGTACAAGAAATACAACCAATATAATTCTTGAAAGACATTGCAACATTACTAGTGTAAAAAGTGCTTACAAATCTATGCTTTGATATTGTTTGGGAGTTTTTATTTTGATAGGGAAGATATGAAACATTAAGTGGGTAGGCAAATGGTTTTCAAGTCAAAATTTGAAGGAAATAGCAAGTAGCTTCTTACATGAAGCATTCCATTCTTTTCTGCACAAAGAACAAATTTGCAAGAGGGCCTACTCACATTTCCAAGTAGAAAATTAAATTGGTAAAAATTCTTACTCCAGGTTTCAAGAAAAGTTTTTTAAAAAGTTACATAAATGGCATTGAGATGGAAAGATCTCCAATGAAAAATAAGTATTCTTACATATCTTAGGTACCATTTTTTCAAATTATTTTGGCATTTGAATTTGCCACCTATCCAAGCTTATGAACTTGTGTTGGTCTTCCTGAATGGATTTGGTTTTTACATTAATCTCACGAGCCTATTACAGGTGAATGGATATTGATTGATAAAGTTTTGTGCACTGATATTATATAATCCTATAAAGATTTCACTCAAAATTATATCTCATGATTTCTTTTTGCACACCTACATACAGAGTAATCCTCTAACTTAAATTGATTCATAATATAATTTCTCTATAAACGATTCTACATAAAGAGCAAAGGAACAAAAAAGAAAGATTATCTACAAATGTTTGACCCAGGATCTCTAAGCTGCTTTGTTTTAAAGTAATTAAAAAGACTTAAAAACACAGAGCTTCAAGTCAAAAAATTGTTGTTGGATTCTCATGGAAATTTATAAATCATATCTCCCATGTTTTTGAAAACATAAATGGCATATCTGTCAAATTTTATGTAAAATTAAAACATTTGCAAACATGCAAACAACAATTTTCTATACAGCTTTAATAAAAATATGGGAAATTTTGTTTTACAGATTCTGGTTATAGATTTTGAAGCAGGGTTTTTTTTGTATGGAGATTGAGTTCACAAATGCTATTTAGATGTCAATATTGCTATCGCATAATATAATAAATCAGTCTAAAGCTCTTTTGATCAACCAAAATTAACTCTCTTAATTCCATTGAGCTACGATTTGTGAATAATCTACAAATGATAGCAATATAAAACAGATTTGTCTATGCAAAAATAAATTAATGAATAATAGCGACTCATGCTAAAAGTCCAATCAGCAAAAAATCTGTATAATTCTACCATTTGGAAATTAAAAAATTAATTCATAACAGTTCAATTAAAGACTAAAACTATATTGTCATAGATAATGGTATGCAACAGCCTTTGGCAAAATTTCAAATTGATTTTAGATTATTTTCATCAACAAAGGGGATTGTGCTGGTCTATACTACAGAAAGAATTTGGGTCTTGAAAGTATCAGGTCTTAAAGATGGATAAAATTTACTCATGCACAAATGCTATTTTGTGTCTGAGCCCTTGACATAGGCTGCATCTTGCTAACCATTCCATTTATTGTTCATTAACCTTCAAGAATGATAAAATATTATGATAAATAACTCAACAATCAAGCAGTCCACAAAGCTAAATTCAACTGCAATATTGTCTTTTTTCAACAAGAGTTTACCATAGCTACTGTATACCCATGTCATTTAATGCAAGTTCCTAATAAATATTAAACTACTGGAAACTATATCTTACTATCTATGTACCATTGACATAATAATCTATAGGAACTTTCCATTTCATTGGTTTTTCAAAATCTAAGGTAGATTTAATAGGGCACTTACTTTCATCATTTGGGTTTCAGAAGGAAACTTTAACTTAAATGTAATATAGCACTGATAAAGATGCAGACAGTGATTAAAAGGCAGACAGTTTATGGTATTTTTTTCTGCACAATGTTTGCAAGTCTGGTGCAGACTAAGAATCATAGACAAGTCTGCAGAGTAAGGCAAATGAAGGCACAAGGTCAGTCTAATGCTACAATCTGATATCTGAAATTGCACCATGTGGAAAACTTATGCTTGCATGCCACATTTTTGATAGAAGGATGTTTCAATTGGGAAAATGAGCCTGAGGTGACTAAGCAGATGTCAAGGCTTCTTTACTCTGCAGACTAGACCATTGAGTGTCATATGGCTTTTTATGACATGAAACATAACAAATACTGCCAAATTTCTTAGGCATAAACATAGCAGAAGTAGTCTGGGTGATTTTGACTGATTGACGCAAGCTTATTGTCTAGATGTCCAAAGACAGACCTTTAACAAAGACCGCCTGGAAGTAACCACAATCTTCTATTGTTTTCTGAGTTCAATCTTGAAAGGAATTTTAACAATGTGTTTATCCTGTTACAAAATGCGTTTTCCATTATAAGACTTTAACAGACATCTTCCACTGCAGCCAACCATATTTATAATATACAATTTACAGTGAAAGAATGTGGAATCTGGTAGACTTTATCCTTAAAAAAGACTTCTGACGATTCAGTAAATGAACAGTTTAAATCATCCTAGTATTAACACCATCTACCAGGTTTTCTCCTGTGACACTCAAATTATCATCAGTACTTTCCGACCTACGAAATCTCTTTCTGATAACTTTGAATATGCCGTCCGGAAGGCGCGAATACCATGCTCCACAACTTAGAGACCAAGTATGTCGCATCCGATCTTTAAACTGTAATTCGTTTGATCTGCCGCAATGCTCTATAACGAGCCTTGGTATCTCCCCATTTTGTCGCTTTTCAAAGTAAAACCGTACGCAAGAACCTGTGAGTTTGGAACCTTGCATTGAGTACTCAGCACCATAAACATCGGTAACGTGTTGGGCCTCCCAATACTTAATGCATTTCCATCGACTGATTTCCAAGTTTTCTGGAGACATGTTTATGTCTGGAGCACTCTCTTCGATCCATGAATTTATTTTTGCAACACCCTCTTCTCTGTCTGCCAAACTAGGATCAATTTCTAATATGGACCCGATAACAGTATCCAGATCTGGCTCGATGTCTTCGATATCTTTCGTGTTTGCGTGGTAGCGTGCATATGATGCCTCCCGCTCGAAACAAAGACAATTTCCCATTTGTCAATAGTATATATAATTCGCTAATAACTAAATTTGTAGACCATCACTTAAAACCTACTACTTTTCTTTGACAAACTTACGATTTCTAGACACCATTTCAAGCAACAAAACACCGTTACTACGCCATGTTTTCGTCCATACAATTTACACTTGAATACGCGTTTTGGGGTCTGGATCGAGAATGATCTTTCAACATCTTGTTTTGCATGTTATCAACGCCCCCCTTCTGCGGGGGATAAGACAGACATCAATATTTCATAGCTCGTGCTCTTTGGATTCATAAATGTGCAGATTTCAAAAGATAAGTAGCATTCGGTTTTATAACACCTAATGCTGAAAAAAGTTTTAAGTTGAACTATTGGGAGTTTAGTGCAGAAGTTTACCCTTAAAAACAGATCACATCACATATGCTTTTACCTTTTGATAGCTGCTTCCGAAAAGGCACGTTCCCATAATTATGAGACTTATGAAATCATTGATTTATTGTATCAAATTTTGGTTCAATGCATCATAGCCTGTTTGAAGGAAAATAGTTGCAGTGGCAAGCCTTTGTTTATATAAATGGGAGGACAATAACCTAATGTTTAAAACAATGGAAAATCAACTGGGGCTGGAGGGGCAATAGCCCCCCCTCCTAGTTAGTATGTTGAAAGGGACCCTGCAATATATGCAATAAAGCACACATAATAAAATATTCCAAAAACATATTAAGGGTCTCTGACTGCAATATCTCAAAATATTTTAAAACCTATTATCTCCAGACAACAAATTTCAAATCTGATGAAACGTGGGCTTTAAAGTACCAGAGTTGTTGCTCTTGATTTCAGAATATTGAGTGCCTTCTATTCAATTATAAGAGTTCACAAGCAGTTAGTTATATAGTTTATTTATATAGTTAGGCAAATGTTTACAAAATGCTGATTTAGGCATTTAGTGCGTTTGATGCTTTTTGTTTTCCTCAATTTTGTTGTTGCAATCTTGAATGGATGTAAGTTGAAGCATTTGGTTCAAATCTTCAAAAGGCAAAAAGCCAAATGAGAGGAAAAACACAAACTTTGTTGATATTTATTTACTTGAAATCATCATGCTATAAAAATCTACAAAGTCCCTGTTTAGATTACTTTTTTAAATGACATTAGCTGGCTTCCTTCAAATATACAGAGGGCAAAGTTATCTTTTGTTAAACAATTATCTAATTTTAAGAAATCAACATATTTACCATGAATTTAGCAGGCATTACAGCCTGCACAAAATGGGTTGAATGACTTTTGGTATAGAAATCCTTATTGAATATTGAATGGCAATGGGAATATTGGAAAGATATTACAATAGACAACTTTTCACCTTAACATGAGGGGCTGCCAAGGTTGCTAACATAACTTGGGTATTATTTTGCTGGATGAAAGGTTCAAAATTTTTCACTTTTTGGAGACATTGTAAATAAATGGATGCAATAGACAATGGATGCAAGAATCACTTGAACCTTTAACACTATTATCAGAATGTTCATTGCAGAATGATAACCATTCCACTGTTATGTACTTGTTAGTTTGATATCTAGGTGATCATTAGAACTGAAATTGTTCCCTGCAGAACAGTTAAAAACTAATTATTTTATTAAATATATACTATTTCAGCTGTTCTATTATGGCCCTTTTTGACTTATAAACTAAGCTTTCTGCCACTAGTTTTAGGTTTTCTGCAATATCGTCAATCATCAATTTCTTTAATCTTTCATATTCCTCAGTAGTTATAGAGTTTTTCTCCTTCAGTTCAAAAAGGTTGCCAAGCTGACTGATACGCATAGCGTTTCTTGAAAATGACATATTTTCTGCATTTTCTCTACTTGATTCAAGTTTTGCTTCAATGTTTTTCACTGCCTTTGCTAATGTAGCAATTTCATGTTCAGTGTGCTCATCAAAGTCACAGTCGTGTAAGTGGCTCTGTGGTTGAAAGTGTTCCTTGACTGTCTCTCCAGAGCTCTAAAAGATTGACAATAACACCAATGATAAACAATTACATTTACTTTTTACCCACAATGCAATGGTCAAGATACATTTTTAGCAGTTCATATTCTGATCTTTTGAGCTTATTTCTAGAATTAGTTCAGATAAGTTAATTTTTGTTTTCAAATCCATATCATATAACAAATAACTAAACTATAAGAATATCTGAATCAACATGAACTTGATGCTGCAAAACAGAAAATTGATAGTGATATATGAATAGAAATACAGGAACAAAATCATTAACAGGATAAGGTGTTACAGTAATTAGTTTTTAAAAGGAGAAGCTCTCTTAATAGGTAAACTAACTGGGAAGAGAGCTGTGTTCCTATTCTGAGACAATACTGATTGGCAAATTAGAAGTAAGTTACCTAATGTGCATATAATTTCAGAAAGTCAGAAACTGCAGCAATCTTGATTTATTCAAGCTAAACTTGAACATACCTCAATTTCCCAGTTAGAGTTGATTTTTACTAGGAGCTCATCTGAGCACCTACAGAGTTCAAGGTGCTCATTTTCTGAAGCAACTGATTTTTGTTCCCTACAATGCATGGTACAGGCAAAGAAGTAGTAAGCTTTGCTGGGGTACAAATTTCATTGTGGAAACTTTCTGAATATCAATTAAGATAGTCAATTGATATACTTTGTAGCCAATAAAAAGTGAATTTGATATACACTATAATTGCCTACACATTAAAACCCTTAAAAGAAATTGAGCCTTCTTGCTAATCCAGAATTGTAATTGATTTTTACAGCTCTTGATGTGAGAACCCTCCCCTTGGTCTTTTGATAGCACTTCATGCATGTAACATGTACATAAACATACAAAAAAGGTAAATTAAATAATATAAATAACTATTAAAATGGTTATACTCACTGTAAAAGCACTATAGACTGTGATGATGAAAAGTAGAGTTACAGAGATGTAAGTGAAAACAGCAGCAATGAAACTCCTTGGATGCATCATGTACCAGACATAAATCTCATTAAGTCCCATTGAGAAAACACCACCAAGGATAAGCACAGTGGAACATATCACCAATGCAAACTTTAAAACGTAGGCAGCTGCTCTCCAGAGCTGCGACATCTTTCACCTTTACACTTTGAAGGGTAAAATTATCCTGTATCATTGATCACACTTGATAAGATCATCGTAAGTTGCCTGCAATAAATGACAGTAGGAATTATACTAAAGACAGACTTCAGGCCTAGCCTGCTCAATAAATCATCAAGTTTTTGCTTACCCTGAAGGCACTTAGAAAGATACTAAATTTAAAGTTACTTACTTTTTCCATTCACACTGTACCCTCAGGGTCGGGGGCCCGGATCTACAAAACCAATGGACCTACAGGCCCAGGCCCAAGAGTTTTTTATATAGAAAATATTCCTTTTACGTGAAGTATTTTCATTAAGGCCATTAATTGGATATGCTACTTACTTGCGGTCCCTTTAGTCAAACAATGTAGTCTGTTTTAGTCGCCATATCAACATGTCCCCTTTTGTCAAGAGCTCAAACCTGGTATGGTTCGCGGTTGTTTGTGTTGGTTGAAGCTCAATGATTGAGGTGAATTGCTAGTTAGAGAATTCGGATGGAGGCTTAGTCGAAAAGGATGGGGGTAATCGACTTGGAGCATGCCTAGGGTTACCGAGGGGGAGCACAAAAAATTGTTTCCAAGTTTCAATACAAATATGGGCTTTTAGGAGACAAAATTTACATTTTAGTGTGGGGGCTTGCCAGAAGGTGGGGGTGTTATAGATAATTTTAGCTCCCAGGGTTGGGGCTTTTCTCGAGCTTTTTCGAAGAGGGCTTATACGAAGGGGCAAAAAAATGTTTGTCCAACTATTAAGATTAATAGTCGCTTAAATGATATCATTCAGGTATCAATTTTTGCTGACTTGATGTGGCTTATCTATATTAACGTTGAACCCAAAATTGCTATCTTGATAGATTCCTTTCAATGAGCTGCTTTAACCGGGGTGAGAGCAATTCCCTACATTGTTAGAAATGATAAATAATTTTGTTTACTGCGCGATCCCTCAAGCTTCAAGTTCGTGGCGTAACCCTGTCTTCAACTGTATCCTAATCTGGAAGATGGAAAATTATATGGAGATACAATAATACTGTAATTAAACTAGACTAAACACCTTAGGTTGAATTTTCATCGTTGTCATCTTTCAGAAAGCTATCTAGAACCTGTGAAGTCCTTCATAAAATCAGAAAGTATTTTCTCACAGATACCTTAAAGTGCATTGCATACTACGCGTATTTCTGTTTTGAGCCAAGTTGATAACGCATACAAAGAACCAATATTTAAGCTGTAAAAAATCAGGATCATATCTAATCAGATATTCTGTTCCCTTTCCCTGCCTTTATTTAAGAATTTTGATTTGCTCAGTTTATCAGAAACTTTTAAACTCAACTCTTAACCTTTGTCTATGAATAAGCGCAACTCCTAACACCACCCTGTTTCCACGGCTATTTCTCTTTTAGTTCAGCAATGCATAACTATATGAACACATCAATCCTACCGTGGTGATCTTAATTTAATTGGCAAAAATACACTTCGATACAATTTGGGCTCAAGCTATAGGGAATCCATCGTCTACATTTTCATTTAGGAGCAATTTGATAAAGCACCTTGACGCCATAATGAAAACTTTCGCGTTTTTTTACTTAGATATGGTACCCAAAATTAGAAAAAGGGAGTGCTTTCTCCTCGATCATTTTATCTACTAAGAGAGCCACTCTTTAGGAAATTCTCTTCTTTACAATTTTCCATGAAATTTCTGTAATTATTTTATTTATAGTAATTTTCTGTTTTACATCTTTTTTAACTTGTTATGTAATCTTCATTAATCTTTCCATGTTAAATGATTTTTGTATGTAGAGGAATTTTAGATTAAAAAGCAAAAATAGTGGTGGAGTTCTCTTGGCCCACTATTATCAAATACATTCTATATGCATTTTGTTACATTCCGCAATTAAGTTTGCATCTTCAAATTTACTTTCAGAATCTGTTTTTAATCCTAATTTTCAAATATGATTGATAAAAGTTACATCTGTTCCAAAATAAAAAGCATAATCAAAAGTATATTGTAAAATGCAAATAAAATGCAAAAATGTTTGATAACGCTGAGCCCACCCCATAGATCTCTACGGAAAAAATACTACTAACTTGTCTCGTTTTCGCTGATTGGATCTGTCTTCAAAACGAGGGATAAACTGGAACTGGCGGGAAGTTCAGTGACAGAAGATCGCAAGAAGCTAGAATCTTGTTAGAAAACGCTTGAATCTGAAATCAGTTCGTATCACAAGATTATGCATTGCATTACAAGACATTTATTTTTGGCATGTTTCTTGGGAAATTTTTTTTAGATAAATCAAGGAGCAGAACGTTTCCGATTTGCAGAATCAACAAGACCGACACCCGAAGGGCCTAAACTGATAGGTACGGTGCGTGAAAACAATATGGCTGAAATGATAATGATGTCTTGATCACGATATTGCTTAACAGATAATATGGATTTAGCGCAGTGTATTATTTGCCGAGATGTTCTCAAAATTGAAAATATCGTTGCTGGATCATGTATCCTTTCTATATTGTTCGCATGCCTATTCTCGCATGCCAGTCTGCAGAGTATATGGCATGTGCACACCGGAGATATTTTTGTGCAAAACCTCTTGCACACCAGGTATTTTTGGGTGTGGCAACTAAGATGGGTGTGGCTTGGTGTGGTCCCATAGAAAATGTCAGCTGATATAAACAAGCACAGTTGTGTATGAACAATTTGAGATATCATGAATCTTATTTGACAAATATACAAATAAAAACTTGCGCTATCTTCAACAGTATACTTCGCACGCATTTTTACGGTGAAATGCAAATTCACAAATTTTAACCACAACAGGGGAAAATAGTCGGTGCACACCAGCACACCAGACATTTTTGGTGGTGCACACCGGCACACCAGGCTTTTTGCTCGTGCACACCGGAGATCTCGCCGAAAAGTGCCATACTCTGCAGACCGGCTCGCATGGTGGTGTCTGGGTTTTGATTTGTTTAATGCTTAATGACAATTTCCCAAAAGAACCAAACCCGGTGCTAACTAGATTCAAACTAATTTTCTTATTGCCCAGGCTGAAAAGTGGAACACTTTTTGGCAAGATCATCAGTAGACCAAGCAGCAAATGTGCTACACAGCTTGTAAAAGTATATTTTAAGCAGAATGATCTTCAAGTCAATTATAAATTTCTCAATTCACCAAAAAACACTAAACAAAGCAAGGTAGTAATTACAGCTCTCATCCAAATTTTCAGATGTAATTTGCCCAAAATATAGCATGTGCCAGATTGGAAACTTTGCTGCGTGCCCGCAATATATTGCCCGCATACACATCTGCGTGCTTTTGCATATTGGCCGCGCAAAATCCCCTAGATCCCTAGACAATAGCATTTAACATTAATAACAATAAAAATAACTAAGAGTGCACGATTTCAGGTGCACAGTCTCAAATTTTCAAAATAAACTTGCCTGCCCAAGAAGCAAAGTTTCCAGTCTGGAGCATGTGCTTTTAAAAGCACAAAAACATTCTAGGTCATGTTGCCAAATTTCTGTGATTTTTATGAACTCAGATGTGCTCTTTGCAGACTTTCCTGTCTAGAATATTACTGTCTAGGAGGTTATCTAGGAAGTGGAAATAAGGTCATAGTTTTCTGTGTTTAATATTATACTTTGTCAATTTTGAAGTTTATGAGCAAGTTTAAATCTTTGTATTCTACAGTTGTATTTATATATTGGCCACAAGTAGAGGTGAAACAGGTGCCTCTTACGTAAAATGCCTCAATAACAACAGCAAGTATAGAAATTGGTAACCATTTGACATCAAATTTATGACAGTTTCATATTTTATTTATATGATAACTACACATTGTTCAACATTGTTTTACAGTTTGTTCATATACAATTGATATGTTTACAAAGCTACAAAACAGGACAAAAATCCATACAGATATAAACTTTAGCTTCTTATTTTTTCTTGCAAACACACTATGAAACAAGTTCAAGCATCAACAAAGTTACCAATCAATGTTTTAAAAATGTTTTGAATAACTTAATTAGTCATTTTTCTTAACCAATGTACCTCAGGTGGCCATACATTCCATCTATTATGGTGAGTATTTTCATTTGATATCTATTCTAATCTTAATTAATGTCCCAATGATTTTGCTGGCCATCTAAATTCCCATTGGTTAGGCTATTCAATAGACCTGTTGTTGCAAAGCAAAGTTGCCAATCTGCAATGCCTTCTTATAGAGTAGAGGAAAAATTATGCAAAAGGGTATAAAAATTATGCATAACTTCTTGATGGTTTGAAACATTTATATATTTTATATTTTAGTTAATAAGTAAGCAATTTTCTAGATTTCATACATTTTTGTAAATTCATCAAAATTTTTTGTATATATTTTGCTAAACAATGAAAAGACACCACTCCCTGGTATCAGGTATCAGACTAGGTATCATAGGTAGACTAGGCGAATAGATATCAGACTTGATTGCAATTTAAAGTAATCAATTTTCATGCAGCATCACTCAGTGGCAGAGAAATGTCAACAATTGTCCACAGTGTAGAACAAGCTTTGTAGGAAGACCCCCTATCAAACTCTTCTTTGACAGACCTGATGAAGAAGATAAGGAAGAATATTCTAATGATCCTGTATTTATGAAGGTATGAAGTCACAATTTTCAGTATACATTGTTAAGCTTTATGATAACAGCAAAATATCAAGTCAAGCTGTTTTTTGCAAGATTTCATAGTAAGTTTGAAATGCATTTTGAATATTCAAAATGTTTAGATACAGTTAACTTTGTTGTTTCAAAATTTTTAAAAACACTGGTATTACATCTACCTTCTGTGAATTTCAATCAGATTTTGACTTTCCAAATTGACTTATTTTCAGAGTGTTTAAAGAACTAATGTCATAATAAAGGGTGTTTTGTAAAATGCAAAATTCTTATATTTTTCAAATTTCATGTTCTTAATTTGTAAAAAAATATTGTAGCAGAAATAAGCAAAATTATTCCTCTAAAATTTTTTTTTCTTCTTCATATTCAATCTCGCTAATTAGAAACATGTTTTTTCAGTCCAAAATCAAGGATCTTAACTCACAACTAGAAGAAAAAGGTATTTTTAAAAACAAACTGTTATAAGACTTTCCATCTGTGGTTTATGTTATTTTATATGCATTGTTAAGCTATAACTGTAATTAACTTAAGTGAATACATTAATGCAAATTTAATGTTATAAAAATAATCACAGTTTACCCTCCCATTTAAGCATTCAGTGCAGGGACAGCAAAGGGTGTAGGTAAAATACCTTCAAATAGCCAAAAAGCAAAACTACTTCAATGGTTTGTTGAAAGGCAGATACAAATAGTTTAATTTGAATTTAAATGATAATTAGAAATGTGTGATTATTTTGTTTTAGATACAAAAATTAAAGAGGAGCAGGGCAAGGTGAAAGCCTCAAAGAAAGAACTGAAAGGAGTAAAATCAGAGCTGAATGCAGTTCGAGATGCACTTGACAAGTCAGATTCAATAAATAATGTTCTTAAGGTAATAGAGAGTTTTTACTTATTTTTGTTAACATTTTAAAAGAAATCTGGTTGATATGTACATACACTGATATTTTCAGAAGTTTTGCAATGTCAAAATACTTCACTCTCTTGTATGAGCTTGCCTTTGGAGAATTTTGGATATTATTGTTGGATATATTAGCCATGTTGGATATTGGCTGTGACTGACCAATCCTCTGTTCAACCTTTGCAGTTTTTTACTTGATTAGGTACTAGTTTTTTTTAAATTGTCCAGCTCTTGAGAGCCTACATTTCTCCTAACATATCTTCTTGCGTAAAAATGCAAGCTTTAGTTTGTCAAAAAACCCATTCCCATTCATTGTTTAAGAGAGAATTATCTTCAGTGTCCTTGGAAAATGACCTAATGTTATCCTGCTTTTTACACAACATATTATTTATCAATAAAGCAAGACATAGTGGAATAAAGGTATTGCATTTTCGAATAAGTTTTATTTCGAATTTTGAATTTCGTCACATGCGAGGATTGATGAAAACTTTGAACGCGAGTGGCTTGTTTTGACAAATAGCGGTAAATTTTTGGTATTTTAATATATTGCAGAAACAGTTGCAGTTTCTAGACAAACATAAGGAAGAAGCTCAACGGGCAAGAGAAACTGCAAGTGTGTTGCAGAGGAATCTTGATAACCTTCAAAAGTATGTTTTCAGAGTATTTATTAACTTGCATTGATTATCAAAAGGTTCTTGGAGACATTTAAGCAGCCAGTACACATAATGCTCGAATGGCCTATTTTTTGTTTACTGTTCCCCGATCAGTTTCTTTCGACACTTGCATGACTATGTAGATTGAGTGCAGACTTGCTTTGGAGTACTAAGTTATATCAATTTGCGAATATCTGTTCCCCAAAACGGTCTCCGGAATCTCCCCTCACTAACACGGTACCTCGAGTTCCTTTCAAATCAATTTTCAAGTATCTCTCCCGTCTCAATTATATTTCTATTTAGTTTTTTAATGAAACATCTTGCAATATCAGTTTCGCAAGGAACCTAGAATTAATGATAGTGGGCAGCATTGTTTGATAACAATAGGAACAAAAAGGGATTGTTTATTTGAGCCAAAGGATTTCATGAATCTTTTGCTCTGGACCGTTGACACTCAAATATTTCTCCAGCTTCTCCCTTTGCCTATTGTCTATTATCCCTTCAAGGAAAGATAACGCTACCTTTAACTTTTCTTTTGACAGCGTCGAAGAGCTTATAAAAGGAGAAAAGAAAGACGTCGATACGCTGTTAAGAAAATTTCAACACACACCAGATGCATTGGAACAAGTAGTCACTTCATTGGTTATTATGAAAAAGTAAGTGTTTGCATTAGGCAATAAATAAGTTGCGTTTATTTATTTTTAGTTATGTAATGTAAAGTAACGCCATATGTCTACAGAGACCTGGCATTGCTTGTCAAAATTATTTAGAACAACCAGTAATTCGCATTTTGCCACCCCCCTTATCTCCCCCCTCCCAGAACAATGTTGATAGTCCAGACAAATATCATACAAGTCTACAGAATAAACGTACGCCGTAATTTCCATCCTTTTGTTATAAAGCCAACATTGTTGCAAGGGGAAGGGGGTGGCTGAATTTGCCTTTGAAAACTCACATGTTTCAAGATTTTTGGCATGGACTTTGGTAGAATGTCGCCACATTGCTAGGGGTGGCACGGAAGATTGGGCCCAACCCCCCTTTCCATTTTTCGCTATCTACCCGAGGCCTATGCCTGACCCATCGAATGCTTATTGGAATAGCAAGAAAAAGAGTTTTTCCTTATTTCTAAGCTAACCAACATAGTACTATTTTGACTAAACATTGAGGTCTTTGCTTTTCCAGAGAATTTGGAAAATTAAGAGAATCAAAGGACAAAATGAGTGATGAAAGGAAATCTTTCCGGAAAGAAATGGACGAATTGCGAAGAAAGGTTTGTCGTTTGCACGAGGCCTTGTTTGCTACTGCTATCGTGATGGCTATGAATAAAGAGGCTAATAGATAATGACGTAATATCTATTTTTAGCATTTTCCTCTGTTGACTACGTATCCAGATAGAATACCATGAAATGCCTTTTAAGGCAATCAGTTAATCGTTGTTTGTCGTCAATTGTTGCCATGACACGCCATTTATTGTTGGTTACGTAGGACGCACAACCCAAAGATTGGGGGATAGGATAAAACAGCATGTTCCTTCCAACATAAGAAACAAAACTGCCCCTCAAAGAGAACAGCCTCCTCGATCTTTTAGGTCTAGAAACACTGTCAAAACAAGTGATTCTGCCATCGGTCAACATCTTTTAGACAACCCAGATTGTGCAAAACTCTATAATGACGACATGTTTCGGATAATTGGCAAAGCCCGGTCGTCCTTCCATCTAGCAGTTTTGGAAAGCGAAACGAAAAAGCCGCCCTTGTGTAGACAGAAGGAGTTCGTTTTCTCTCTTGGACTCCATTGGTAATTTTTCTTTAGGCTCGCAGCACTGATTGGTCAACCATACCGGTCTTGTGCTTGCGTTTTTCTGATTGGCCTATTTCGATCCACAACGGGGTATATATTTTCCATCGTGTTCTTTCGGAACCTTATTCTGACGTTTTATGCTCTGAAGAGTGTCAGACGAAAAAGCTTTTAGTATGTCGTAAAATGTTTGCTTTTTTCAAAGCCATTTTCAAATTCTGTACCGCAAAAAAACTGTTTACCATTTATTGTATTTACTACACCTTATCGGGATTTAAAGAGTGAATGATTTTTTCCATGCAGATGCAGGCATCTTTAAATGACAATATGGCCCTGAAGGAGCGTTTGAAACTCGCTGAATGTGATATGGAGCATTTTGAAAGAGAAAAACAGGTACATTTACGTATTTTTTGATTACACCTTAGCTGTATTTTGCTAACCTGGAGGTGCATTGATATTAAATCTACAAATGCTTAAAATTATACTTTGGAGCACATGAGTTGGAAAGTTTAACTTGCTGTAAATGATACTGTAATTTTCAAATTCCAAAGCTTCTCTACAACCGTAGCCTATAATCGCCGCCTCGTATCGATGATAAAGGCTACTGTTTACAAGTCTGTCATCAGAGCTGTATACTCTGGTGTTTCGAACAGGAAATTCATTGTAACTCAAAGTTTAACGCTTTATGTATTCGATAATAACACTGAAGATTTCATTATTTTCTTCCGCAGCGATTGTTGAAGAAAATCTCTCATCTAGAACAAGCTTTTGCCTCGCCCAGCCCTAGAGCAAGTGCAATCAAAAGACTACTGAAAGAGAGGTTAGTTTTACCCTTGTCAGCTGTTTCAGGTTTACAGTCTCTGGCAAAAGTAGCTGGATCCCGCAGTAAAAGGCGGCTGGCGTTTTCAGATTTCACACAGTTCACGTTTCTTTAATCTACATCAGTAAGAAGTGAGAATAGTGGTTTTAATAATCTGTTAAACAGCCAAACGCTACTCTACCGACTTCATACAATACTTATGCTTAAAGCATTTAGCAGGGTGCAATCGCAGAAGGCGCTCATTACTACAAACCGTTTGTCCAATCAAACTTCTGGGTACAAAGAGCTACAATTTCTGCTAGCACCCTGGCTTGTTCATTGTAAGAACTTTTTGTTTGCATTGCAGTCCTGCCCCACAGTCCGCCAAAAAGATGTGCCCTTCGTTCGCTGATGCCACTGAAAATTACGTCGATGCAAATGAAAACGAAGATGATGCACATTACGATGCTGATTCAAATGATTGTCTCAGTGATTCTTTCAACGAGCTAGCAAATGAGTAAGCCATAAGGACTATTCTTATTAGCTTTTTTGTTATGCCTTTGAAATAAACTGGAATTCCCATTAAGCAAAGGAAGCTGCATCGTAGTTGTGAAATCTTAGGAACTCTAGCAGCAAGAGTCGTATGACCCGAGACATGATGCTCTAGGGAGCTGTCTATGACGTCACCAATTTCTAAAATTGATTCCGATTTGTACTTTTACTTTAACTGTTCTGAGTAGATGCCGGATCTTAGAACCGGGCTGTTCTATACAGCAAAGGCGTAATACTTCACTTATCTGCATGTGGCCTTCTAGGAGTTATTTTGAAGGATTTACTGTTTCTTATATATTTGTTTATCCTGTTTCTGTTATTTTTTTAGAATTGGTTTGAAGATCGTGAACACAACGACGATTTCCATTCAAAACAAAAAACAACCATTCGGAAAGGCGAACATGAACCTGAAAGTGCCAAGAACAAGGCCAGCGTCAACTTCATCATCTTCAAGCTCAACTTCTGTAATTCAAAAGGGGTTTAATGGTCTTGGCGGTCAGGGTCGGTTCATAAAAAAACGGATTTCAAACAAAGTCAAAATACCGAAAACAAAAGTAAACAACTTTTTTATACCGAAGGCAAATCCAAAATTGCCAGACTTTGAACTCAGCCCGGAATGACTGTTTTGAGGTACGCCCGGAATGATTGTTTTGAGGTACGCCCGGAATGATTGTTTTGAGGTACGCCCGGAATGATTGTTTTGAGGTACGCCCGGAATGATTGTTATGAGGTACCTTTCTGCTGGGTTTAAACAGTAACGAGCTGAAGATTCCTCAATACTGGTCTCTCAATACTGGTAGAAAGTTGTAGATCCAGCTTCGAATTCGTTAAAATTATTGCAGAAACTACGGATAGCGCTCAAATTCTTGCAGAAACTCAGGGAATTCGAAAAAACTTGTACAAAGGCTGATAAAGTTGCATTAGCAAAATTCAAGTGATTGAATTACGTCTGAATGTTAGCATTTTTTTAAAAAAATTTGTAGTATTCTAGAATGAAATAGTTGTAAAAATATGTTCTTTCTCTAGATATCGTAGTTAGTCAAATAATTCAGCGGATTAGCTAAATCCACATCTCATAAATAGTAGTTTTGAATACCTTGACAAACTAAGTATTCCAACGTGAGTTAGACCATCAATTAGCTAGTGTTGTTAGCTCTTTAGGAGTGTATCATCGTTTGATATACAGCCTTGTCAAACCTGGTTTATCAAACTCCAATGAAGTCTACCTTTATTTACAGTAATTTGTAACATAGAGTGTCTTTATCTGCTGTTGTTTTGTTATAAAAATCATCAAATTTTTACTCGCTGCCTCCATAAACTACGATGCCTGTAAACATTGTGTTAACAAGAATGGTTTTGTTCAAGTTTTGAATTGTCATTTAACACTTTCAACACAAACTTTTTACAGATTTTCTCTAGTTGTTTCTACAGGTGCAAATAACTTACTTTTTGCGCAACGCCCGCCCGCCCCCTCCCCTTTGAAAGGGCCTATTTATTCCGGAAGCTTGGAGAAGTCAAACAGGTCACTGTACTCGAATAAGCTAAAATATTTTGCTTAATTTTCTCATTCGTATTATTTGAATATGAACGTTATTACTTACCGATCTGTCATAAAATATTTGATTCTGTAAAGACAGAATCTTTTAGTATACAGAACAGGACGATTCTAAGTTGCTTCTCCGAGTTTCACACTTAATGTGATCATCATTTGAGTATCTTTTTATACTTTGGCATTTGCTCCGCAATGCTTTCCTCTCGAGACTTTGCTTACGTTACTTGGGTTGCAAAGTGTGATTTCACTTGCCTTCAAAGTAAGTGCTAAAAGCGGTTTTTTCCTTTTAAGGTCGATAATTTTGATACAATGCTTGCAGTTTATAATCTTAAAACCTTCACTAGAAAAAAATAGACGCCAAAATCTTGATTGTGTCTGAAATGTGTTTCTAGCCGCCATCTTCGCCGTTTTCAGTGCGACTGTCGCTTACTTTAGAACCTGTTTTTCCAAGCATCATTTATATTTTCAGCCATTATTTCCAAGGCGCAACATTGCGCAGTGATCAGGGACCGCGGGATCGGGGGGCTCAGGGGGCTTTAGCCCCCCAATTATTTCCGAAATGTACTTCAAACCATACAAAAAATCACCTCGCTCTTTTTAACATGTTTAGCCCCCCCCCCCAAAAGAAAAACATTTCAGCCCCCTCAATCGGTAGTATGCTCCGAGGTCCTTGGAAGCGATCCCAGCTGCGCATGCGCACTTTGAACAGTTACTAGGTTGCCTAGGCCAGAGCTGGCCTGGATGTCGCAGCTGCAAAATGTCTACAAATATCAACGAATTTTTAGGATAAACGTTGACTCTGCCTGTAAGTGTTTTGTTGTTTTTCTTAAAGAGTTGCAGATTCACTTATGATGACTATAATTTGTTGTTTCACCATCTTTGACCTTAGACCTTAGTTTGGAAGACTGGGACCTAGTCAACAGACTGAAAGTGATAATTGTCAGCAGTTTGTTTTTAAAACATAGAAAACATGGAAAACACATACAGCTTCGAAGTCTTTTGTAATCATATATCTGTAACTGTTCAAGGTTTGTTTTAGGGGCACTGTTATTTGTCTTTACACTCCAACCATCTATTTTGCTCCACAGCTGCTTTTTATACACTTTACTAAAACAGTTCAGTTCAGTTCATTTCATTTTTAGAAATCCATGCATACAAATCTTTTAAAATACAGCAACATGTTACAAAAGATGAAATAAATTACATACAATGAGAGAAATAGAGAACAAGAAAAAAATATAGATGATTTTACAAAAATGAAGGAGTTTGCATGCTTGAATATCTTGAAGGAGGATACATTTAGATACTTAAGCCCAATTTTAAGTTAGCCAACTGGACAGAATCAAAACAATTTAATACTCATCATTGTCAGTGCTTTTAACCTTATTAATGCATGTACAGAAGTTTGTCCCATAGTGAAAAGTTTACCATTGTACCTTGAATATCACACCTGGCTTTTGAACTGCTGGCACAAAAACAATACTTGTATCACCTCTGTACATATGCAATGTAGGAATGGGCTTATAAATGTCAATAAAATGTCTATTATTTCAAGACATTTACCAAAACAACAACAAATGTTTAATATTGTTTATATCTGTGTTCAATAATTTGTTTCTGTAATATAATTTTGTTTCTTTGCAATGCACAAAACATTTAGATCTTGTAAAGTCATAACTTGTTTGTTAAACCAAATCACCAATGGCTTTGAAAAAAACCAAGCATTTTACTAATCACACAGTCTTAAAGCCATTATATATATACATTTATCAACTGAGAATATTTATTGCCAGAATATGTAGACAGTGTAAGTCTTCTTCAATCATTAACTCCTAAAGGCTTTACAACCAATCTTGAGTATTTACTCAAGGAGCATAAGAAAAAAAAGAAAAAAAAGGAAAATTAACTCAGGAGTACAATTAATATCATTTCCACCCAGCGCTCCAGTTTGTTGATTTCTACAAAATGTTGCATTTGGTCTTCCACTTTAAGCAAAGAACAACCTTTATTTCTCAAAACCTTTGAACAGGTTTATTTTAATATCAAAATTGCATCCGATATATTGGCATGTTATAATTCTGATAACAAGTACTAGCTAATTTGAATGGAATAGAAAGAGGTGACCTTCTTCATTGTAACTGGAACTATCTTTGTTTATTTGGTTACATGTAATTTGTTAACCTAAAACAAGTCCATTATGGTCTAAATTTATAATGATAACCTTGAACTTTCTTTTTCTACAACTTTAATGGCAGTAAGGAACTCCTGACAGCAATAACAGTTGGCAGCAAGTAGACATAAAGCTGTAGACATGGCCAGCCCTTCTCCAGCAAAAAAGGCAAAGAAGAGCCAAGATAACAACAAGTATATACCTTGGTTGTTGGCTGCAATTGCTAAAGTTAAGGGTCAGAAACAAAGACCAAATGAATCAAGGATATGTCATGTTATGACTGTTGCATATGGAGTTGCTGAGGATGAGGCCTTAGCACAGCTTGGATTAGCAGTGAAATCAGGTGCTATTCTGAGACTTGAGTCCAAGGGGAAGTCATCATATAAGGATCCTGCCGTGCATGCTGGTGTCAAAGGTATGTTGTAACATGTTTGCATTTTTCCAAGCCATTTAGATATCTTCATGTTTATTGGAGCATACACTTACTTTCATCTCTGATGGGCGTACTAACAATTATTTTTAAAGGGCTGTCCCAGTGAAAGCTCTGTTGGGGCACAAAAGTTATGTACCTATGACTTTGTCTCCCTAGCTGTACCAGTAAATGTCCATGATATGCGGAAATTTATTGAAGATGCGTTAACTAAAGATGGAAAAGAGGATGGGTATACACTTGAAGAGATAGAGAGAAATATACGCTGTGATCATCAAGAAGATTTTGACCCCAAAACAGATTTATCTGTGCAGTTGAAACTGGCTCTTAAGAGGGGAACATTAAAAGGCAGATATATTAAACAAGGAAGATTTTACAGAATGTCACCAAAGACAACAAAATCTCCAAAGGTATACTGCAGATGACTTATTTTCTTTCCCCCTAATTGTTTGATATTTTTATGCATATATTGATTATGTGCATGTCCTGTTTATTTATAATGTGTATGTCATTTATTATATTGCTAATGGTGCTGTTTATCGACTTTCTTTCAATGATTTCTTTCTGACAGGTTGAATTATTGACTATCAGCAATAGAAATTGAAATGTCTTTAGATGTTGAAAAGTTTTAAATTTATTGAGCTTAGTGTTAATTTTTCAAGATTGTGAAAAGAAAGAGGAAAATTGTAGACCAAGGCAAAGATGGAAATGATGCTGATAATGCTGATAACGAAGATGAGACAGAGAGCAGTGGAGGAAAAGATTCACAAACTGAAGACAGTAACGGAGATAATGCTGAAAAGAAGACAAAAAGAAAAGTCAATGATAAGAAAATGAAATCAGAAAAGGTTGAAGGAAAAAGAGGAGTGAAGAGACCGAAAAAAGGTTAGTTTGAATAAATGCTCTGAAATAACTTTTCTGTAAACTATTTTACGTATCATTTATTATTTTGCTAATGGTGCTGTTTAACTACTTTCTTTCAATGATTTCTTACTGAGAGGTTGAATGACTGAATATATGATATAGGAAAGGCCCTTGAACTTTAGAGACTGTATATTGAGTGTTTATTCATGCTATGTTCAATATATTTTTATGTGAATAACTTTATCTATATTCACAATATTATTGTTATTTTCAATATCAATCTTGATTCCCTGTGTTGTTATTTTTATTTCCATTATTTTGTCTGTTTTGTATTATGTTGTTTCATTTTAAAAAATAGGTGCTGATTCTCAAGAAGAAGAGAATAAAGATGAAAGCAAAGGAAAGAAGCTAAGACGAGGTAAAAAGAAGGACGGAGAGAAAAAGTCGCTAACATTATCTGATTTTTGTGGGTTTTGCAAAGGAACAAGGGAAAGAAACCGTTACGATGATGAAGAGGATTTGCTCACATGTTCAGAATGCGGAAATAGCGGTATGGAATTAATTGTTCAAGTGATTGTAATGGCTTGGGTTGGCAGTGTTTCCTTTTCGGTATCACACACAGTTAAAGAAACAAGACGTTTTTTGTACCAATAACCTGTTGTACAGATTATGGATGAATGGTCCTGAAGTGATCAAATTGTAGATAACAGTAGAACTCCACGCCTTTTTATGTATAATAGGGTGCTTCTAAGCTGCAGCTCAGTGTTTCACGCTTAATGCAATTATCAAGTAACTGTAAAACTCCACCATGGCAAATGTTTTTTATCAAATGGAACAAAAAACTATGGCTGTAATTTAAGATCGAATTAAGCGTGAAACTCTGAAAGCAACTTAGAACTATCTTATTTTGTACACCAAATAGCATATTTCGCCTATATCTTTAGCTACAGCCAGGAATTCGTTGATTGAACAAGTCTTTTTACTATCAGTTCTGACTTTGTACTATGCTTTTCAAACAAACCATTGTCCCCAATGATACCTTGTGTCTCTCAGCTGTCCTTCTTGGTCAATCATTTGAAAATTACCTGTTCTGTAGTTTATATAAAATTTTCTTTCCTTCTGCAGGACACCCAAGCTGCTTACAATATTCAAAAGAGCTGACACAAAGAGTCTCTAAGGAGCCGTGGCAATGTATAGAGTGCAAGATTTGCACAAACTGTCAGGAACAAGGAGACGCAGTGAGTGGGTCGTTTCTTAATGATTCCTAAGAGTAGATTCGGTCCTTGTTGTAACTTTGTGATAAAACCTCTTCTTTAGCCCCTATAAATACCTGCCATACATCATTTTTCATTACTAAGCTATAGATTTTAAGTAGAAGATCAATGCATTAAGTGCGTGGAAATATGCTTTATTTTTCTCATCTTTTGAAATGGTTTAAATAAACATTTATACGTTATTTTTTTAGCTCGAAGGTTTGATAATTGTTATGTGTATAGTAATCCCTTCTATGGTTTAAGTGCTCACAATTGTTCAAGGTCACTGTATTTCTGATCAAGTTATGTGCCAGTACATACGTCTTTCCATTGTCAGTAAACTGTAATTTCACTTTTGATTGATCATGGCATAAATTTCCGATCACCTTTTGCCTATTTCCGAGTTTTACATTTAATAGATTGTATATACTTTAATTGTTGACGTCGCCCTTTAGAAATTTTTGACTTGCACCAATTAGTGAAATCGCCTTATGAAATACTTAGGGGTCTTAATTTTTATCAGGCGAATTTGCTTTTCTGCGATGCATGTGACAAAGGATTCCACATGGACTGCCTGGAGCCGCCTCTTGATGATATGCCTACAGGTATGACAACCTCCGGTTCATTTTCTGGATTTGGTTAAGATTTCAAGGTTAACTAAAGATGCTGACTTGTTGATTGGGGGGGGGGGGGGGGGGGTGAGTAAAGCATTAGTAAAGATGAACCAGATCACGATTAAACTAAATGGGCGTATACTATATCATTGTTAAAATTACCTCTAGATCTGTAAAAGATTGGTAGCCGAGAGCCTAATTAAAGAAAAGTATGCCAGTTTGATTAAGCATTTCAGAGGCAAACTTACTGTTTTAATCGAGATGGAGCGGTAAAAAATATTTGAACGTAGTCTTAGTTCTGTGGCTTTATTGCTTTGTCTAAACACTCATAACGAGGCGGTGCCGATTTGCCTAGGTGCACACACACGGTTTTTTCAGAGGCACTCTCTGTTTGTCTTTATAGAAAGCCAATTTGAGTTCTAAAGACTTTAGAGAAACTTGCGTTTGCATTGTAGGTAGCTGGGTGTGCCTGGAGTGTGACAACGAGCGAGATGGAAAAAGACGACGCACGAACACGATATTATGCACGCCACCACGAAAGAAAATACGACATACGCCACCGGAGAATGATGACGAGGGATTGGATAAAGAAAATAATAGGTAAAATTTTTCATTTCTTAAATGAATTAAAAATTATTTAGATTTTTCTCAAATGGTTAAATCTTTTAACCTTTAACTTTAAAATAATTTTTTCCCAGCATTAAGTCAGATTTCACCAAATCAACTCGCCATTTTAAGATTCATGCTTAGAATGGTTTTTTAACAGTTCCGTTGACTGTTTTAATTTTGGAATTAACCCAAACCCAAACATGACTTTGGCTTTGCATTTGTTGTCGAATCTCTGATATTATTTTCAATTTCAACTAAATTTTTCGTATCTTGCATAGGATATGCTATTTTTATTTTCATTGATCTAATTTAATTCTTATTTAGTTTGTGTCCTACACCTGGCTGTGACGGAACGGGACATTTGAGAGGGAAATATGCAACACACAGAAGGTATATTTTGGTCGATTTGTTATGTTTATTGTGCTCTCTTAGTTTTTATTTTTTTGTGGCACAGATTTTAATAAAACGTCTGACGCTCTTTATTCTGAAGTATCAGACAAAAATGCATGTTTAAAAAGTATATTTGCTTTTTTCAAAGCCATCTTTCTTTGCTAAGATTGGGTATACACTAAATCGTAATTAAGGGTGTTTCAAGTCCAAGGTTACAAATGTATACCCCCGAATGCTCTTCCCATTAGCTCAACTGATGTTTTATTATTTTATAACTTTTAAATATTTAAGTGATGATATTACTCAAAGGAATTGCTGTTTGCTGACAGAAAAAACCAGATTTTCTGAAATCCTTTTTCTGATCACCATTGATATTTTTTTATCAAAACAGTAAGTCGATTAAAGTGAAATGTAAAGGATTTGCATCAAGTTTTTTCTCAATAGCTCTTAACGGCTGATATGCATTCAAGTATCAATTTTAAAAATGATTTTGTCGCAGCGTGCTCGCCTGTCCTTCAGCAAATACGGACACACCCAGGCGACGCCCCCCAAAGTCAAGAACCCCCCAATCCGCAAATGAAACAGACACCTCAAGAACACCAAGGCTGCCTCCAGGTATGGAATTGCTTTTAGTGCTAGCACGCCTATGTTAACGAATAAAAAGTATAGAGTTCCAGTGTTGGTATGACCTACAATCATTACCAAAAGTACTTGGAACACCAAGCAATTTGCGTTGTGTGTTTATATTTTTCAATCCTATTCCCGGATACTCCTATTTCCGCACCCCCCCTCCCCTAAACAATGTTGATAATTTAGAAAAATATCATAGAAGTCGCAGAAAAAGCGTACTTCTTAATCCCCTACGTCGTTTTGTAGTAAAATAACATTGTTCACAGGGGGGAAGGGGAATGGCTGAATTTGCCTTTAAAAACTGACGTTAGTGTACCAAGACTTTTGGCAAGCATTCTAGCCTTGTATTTATATCTAATGACCTGGAGATGTTGAACTGGAACCTTCGTGATTGTAGCGTTGTTGGTTTTATTCATGTTCTATCGAATAAGTTCAACTCCAATCAATTTATTATCAATAAAGCATCTCCCCTTGATTTCTGACTTTAAGAGCATCTTGGCAACAACTTTTCGCGATTTCAGATCCGTTCTCAACATGGCATTAACTTTGAATTTCCAAATGTTTCTCTTTTTTACGACTTGTTGAGACCCTCCTTCGGCAATTTAAGAAGATCTGAGAAGAATCCTTCACAGCTTTATGCTCACAAATTTTGAACTTTCAGTATCATGCCGGAAATTGAGAATCCTTTCAACAGCTTTTCCAAGCTAGAATTTTCCTTCCCCGCTTTTCCTATATCTAGAGTTATTTACTTTGAAGTAAGAGAAAACGAAACGCATCCTTGGTCCTAGGTCCTCACCTTTATTTCTACTTCGAAGGTGTCACTGAAAAGGACGTCGATTTGTTCAAAAAAGTTCAGGAACAAGTCAGTTCAGGGGTGCTAAGCAACAACACTGCGAAGACAGCTGTACAGAACCCAAATGGACGCTACCCCCCGTGCATCGAATTTGGCAAATGGGAAATCGATACTTGGTATTCATCACCGTACCCCCAGGAATACGCCAGGTATCGTGTTAATAGAACTTCCTGTACACATTTACCTCATTATCGACTGGTTAAAACCGAGCATCACCATCAGTGAAATTGAAACTGTTATTTTGATTGGTTAACTAGTATATTTGGACCAATCAGAAGAGCGTGCCGACGTCCATTTTCAACTCTCACAATGAATGTGTTACGGTCCAGTTATTCTTAGTTACAGTCAGTGTTGGTGGCCTTCCATTACGATAATCAAATCGATAATGTTCATCATTTTGTCATTCCACTACATATATACTTTCCTTGCCACCATTTTATTGTTAAAACAGGTGATTCATTTATAGTTAGATTGATAGTGAAGCGCCAAAACGCGTTGAAAATCGCCATATTCTATCATGGTTTACATAGGTTGTTACTTGATTCGGTCTCTTACTTCAAACAAGATGGATTTATATTATTCAAAGTTTTTGTAACAATTATGTTTTCAGATGTATATACTGAAATTTTCTCTTTTAGTGCACCTAAACTTTACCTTTGCGAGTTCTGCTTGAAGTACATGAAAACTCGGACGATTCTAAAAAGACATTTGGTAAGTTTGATTTTCAAACAGTTTAGTCCATAACGCAGTATTGATGATAAAATTTCAACGATCAACTGGAACTGTGCTGAACTGGAACGGAAAAAGTCAATCAGACAGAACACGAATATTTCCCAACAACCTGACTTGAGGCAAGTGTCCTTAAGTGAATGTTGCCCTACTTTGTATAGTTTTGAAATGTTTTTGTTTTTGCAGATGAAATGCCAATGGTCACATCCGCCTGCGAATGAAATCTACAGAAAAGATGACTTGTCCGTGTTTGAAGTCGATGGGGCCATTTCAAAGGTGAGCCAGTTTGGTGCCCCAAAGGAGCTACCATGATACTATTTGCTATCGCATCTTGTTATTGAAGTTATAAATATTTCAGGGCTTTTGCTGTTTTTCATTTGATCAATCTTGTAATACCACTGTGGAAAATAGCGTGGCTGGCTGTTTAGCTTTATGATAATTCATCGTTTAAATTCCATTTATTCTAGATCTACTGTCAGAATCTGTGTCTTCTTGCCAAGTTGTTTCTTGACCACAAAACACTGTATTACGACGTAGAACCATTCCTGTTTTACGTGCTGACCAAAAATGATCGAACGGGATCTCATTTGATTGGCTACTTTTCAAAAGTAAGTTAGAATTGATTTATTATAAAACCATATTTTAGCAATTCGTGCCTTATTAAAGCATTGTAGTTGGCATTGTGGGGTAGTTTATAAAAGGGTCTTTTCTACTCTCAGATCCCTAGCAACCGTCTACAAGACCCTTTCTCTCTCTCCCCTCCCCCCTCCCCCCAACTCTTATGTGCTCATCAAAACAATTTTTTACGCAATATCAGTTGAGGGAAAAAATCTTATCTTTACATAAACCCTGAAGTGTTTCTCCTTTTACTGGAAATGCTTCTTTCCTCAATTACTTATTCAAGTTCCTTGATTGTATTCAGTGTTTTGATTCTTCATTTATCTGAGGTTTGAAACATTCTGGAATTGTGCGTTGAGCTACATTTTTGCTTCGTAGGAAAAAGCTTGCCAGCAAAAATACAACGTGTCCTGCATTATGACAATGCCACAGTATCAGCGACAGGGCTTTGGCCGTTTTCTTATCGACTTCAGTGAGTCTAGATTGAATGATATTCCTTTTGCTTGTGTCTGACCCCGTCCACGTTTAAATTTTTGCACATTTTGTCATTGAGCTTGTGCCCCTGATGTAGCACATTAAATTGGAAAATCTGCTCGTTTATTTTATTGGCATTGTTTCATTGGGATGCCTATCATGTGAATATATACGTGGCCAGGAAGAGTAAATCTTTTCAGGGACGGCTAATTTCAAACCATGATCAGTCAATCGTTGTTGTTTGTTTCCATTATCTGGTTTACCTTTAACTCCATCCACTCAACCTCAGGCCATCGTATAGTTTCGATAACCATCAGCCTCTAACCAACCGAAAATCGTTGATATATGAATGCTCTTTTCTTTGCAGTTTTATCTCTAGTTGCCTCTCATTTAATGCTAAATGAACGTTTTAATACTAGAAGCCAAAGTTACATTATCAAACCTCAATTCTATCCGAACGAATAATTGACATGTAACTGTGTTAAGGATCAAGAATTAACCTGTAGTCACCGTCGGTTACTGCAAGCCTCAAAATCTTCCACGACTGTCTCAACCATTAACAACTTTAAACAACCATTCACCAACGTTGAAAACTGGTAACCACCCTGCTAATCACCGTTTACAACTGTTTACCACCGTTCACCACTCTTCTTAACTGTTCATGTTCCTCTATTGTAGGTTATTTACTGTCAAGAATCGAGAAACAACCAGGCTCGCCCGAGAAACCTCTGAGTGACCTCGGCTTGATCACGTACCAGAACTATTGGAAAAGCATTATTGTAGAATACCTTTACAAATGCATGGATACGAGGACCGTTTCAATTAAAGGTAACTTTGCTAAGGTCCGGATATTTCTCTGCATGTTGCGATTCAGCCCCCCCCCCCCCCCCAGACAGCCTCTGGGCTACCAAAATGGAGTCTTTGAGAACGACTTCAATATCTAAAGATGTTAATTCAATAAAGTTTAACATACGTTTTTTCGTGTGGACGAAGAAAATGCTTGTAAAACCACATATGTGACATAGTAGTACACATACATTGAGCACGCGGATTTGTTATATTGATTGTTTATGGAAAGGTTTGGTAAGAATGGTTCCTTTGAAAATGATCCGCATTTTCAAGGACATTCAGGCGTATACTAGAAAAGGGCATATGATTATTTTCTTAAACTACGCCATCGGATTCGGGTGGCTGTGAATTTAACGCAACTTATCTGAACTGGGGGGTCAATAGTTTCAGTCGTTGACTGCTTTTTATGTTAATAACAGATCCAGTTGAAGTGTTATGTTATTGTTTGACAATATTGATTATGTTTGACCACCCCCCCCCCCCATACCCATTCTCGATTTTGGTCCTAAAGAGGCATATTTCATTGTCACAGGGATCAGTGAGGCCACTGGTATGGATCCTCATGACATTGCAGCAGCACTCCAGCAGCTAAATTTCATTCATGTTCGGGATGGGAAGTAAGTTAATCATAGTTTTCAAAATGGATGCAAGCTTCAATTTTTGTATACATGTTGTCTGCCTTTTTATATCCACCCTGAAACGTGTAACCAAGTTAAGTTGCTATACAAAAATGTTCCACCAACGAAATCGCGCGGAATTAGTGTGAACATATCAAATAGATCTTTGAAGTAGATGCGTTTCAAAACCATAAGGTTCAGTGGTCCAGAGCTTTGCTAAAGAAGAAAAGGGTTTTGTTTTTGCGTTTGTCCAAGATGCGCAATATAAGTGATATATGAAATGGCTCTTGCTTCACGTGTTTTTTTAAAGCCATCCTGCCTCGCTGGTCGTTCCTAGCACGTGCCTCTTTCTCAGAGACTGTTGCTTCGAATATACGAAATCCCCAAGTTAAAGAGCCTCGATCTGATACGTGTAAATATCATTTTCTGGATTTTTCTGCCTGACTATCGATCGAAAGGAACAAATCGTATGGCTTTTTGCAACTTTTTAAGAACTGAATGGTTGAAAAACTTGAAACGCTGGAGTAACTATCGAATTACAGGATGGAAGGTAAGCCGTTAATAGGTTAATTTTAGGCCTAACATCAAATTTTATAGATCTACCAATTATGTTAATAGAGAACTGCTAATGTTCTTGTAAAAACAATAAAATTTGTACGCATTCTCTCAATGAAATCCTTTGCTTTCTAGACTGATAATTGTTATAAACGAAAAAGTTATGAACGAACATATGGAGAAAATACGACTTCAAAAGAGAGTTGCAATCGACGAGGACAATTTAAGATGGACTCCTTTGGTTCAAGTTGGTAACCCTGGCAACATCATGAAGGATCACGAATCAAGTCATAGTGAAGAAGATGGACCAGAAGGGGACACTAAGGAGGCACAGACTGAGCCGCAGCAATCAGACGATGAAGACACTTCTATAAAGGGAAGAACAAGTAAAAAGAAGTCAAAGAAAACCACGTTGAAATTTGATTCAGAGGAATCTTGTGACGAGAAGGAGCCTAATGACACGGTAATGATATATAATTATATTTTTCACTGGGAAAGTAATTTTTATGTCTTTGCCAGAAAAAGTGGCGCTTAAAAGTAGGTTTTCTGCTAAGGTGGCTAGTAATGTTTAACTTTGAAAATCATAGCTAAATTACATATTGCGAATTGGAAATATTAAGTTACTGTCTAATGTCTTAAGCTTACGTCTTTTAATGAACCTAACGAAACTAGGAAACATTTCACTGAAAACTTTACAATAACTAACGACCAAACTAAGACAAAAAACTAAGACAATTCGAGATTTTCCCAACCCTTTCTTGCTTCGCAAAATACTAGCATGTTCGGTAATAAAGTCAAATGAGATGTTAGATTTGGCGTATTAATTTAATTTCAAACACGATAAAGTTGCAAATAATACTCATGATTAGTCAGAAACTGTTTCTCTATTTGTTTTTCTTATACTTGATAATTTTCTTTAGAATACATTAGTAAACGGTCACGTAAAAAATTCAGATGAAGCAGCTAATTCTTCTAAGACTGGCGAAGAACTGCAAGGCGAGGCAGCAAAAATTGAGAAAGATTTGTATAAAGTTAGAGACAAAGATGAGCAAAGCGAACGTTCTGGCAGGAATCTCAGAGAAAATTCGGCTCAAGAAAATCAATCTGACCTTTGCAAAGAAGACGAAGAACTACAAAAAATTGTAGCTAGTAGACCATCTAATGTTGAAAATATAGAAAAGGTTGTTCACATGAACCTGGAAAGAATAAGTCGAACTCTAGCTGGCGACTTTTGTACGACACCAACACGGTCTATAGATACTCCTACTCGAGCAATTGAAGGACTCAACAAAGCCGTACGAGACTCGCCAGGCTTATGGAAGTCTACGATAGATCCTGTCGATTTCCCAGAATTAGAATCTTCGGCTTCAAATTTTTTTGAAATGACTCAGTTATCAGAGCAAATAGCCGCCACAGCCGACTCGATGACGTCAGAGGGTGATATAGCAGAGCTTCTTGGTGTCGCATCAGAGGCTGAGGAGAAAATGAAGAATGAAAGGGAGGCTGAACTCGATAACCATCTTGATTGAACCCAAACTTCGTCGCATTTCAAAGCCATTTTCGTTCTGTTGTTCCCGCAGCAAGTTAAGGCCTGGTACCTTAGCAGATGTAATAGCATATTTCTTCTGGTGTACATTGTGGGGAATCTTTGTAGATAAACATCGTATGTAAATGTATTCACCAGGTGTTAAAGGCATTGAGTTCCTGTTGAAAGATTTTTCCTACTTATTCAGTAAGGAAATTTTAGTCAACAAACTGAAAGGGAAAATTTGGAAGGCAATGATTTTAAAAGATCTAAACCCTGAATAACTTTTGAATGTTCATTGTTTGAGAGTCCCTGTCTTGTTTAAAATAAGGAAATGTTTGCCCGGCGTCCTTGCACGGGGGTTCCCATCTACTGTTATACAGCTGCAAGAAAATCATTAAGAACGACTCAGTGTATTTGTGTATACCCTCGCCCTTCATCAAGACTCAGTGTCTGTAACATTCATAGCCATTTTAAGTGGATGACACCATACTTAAAATAGTTACTTGTACATGAAATAGCATAGAAATTGACGGTTGTCACAAAAAGTCATATTTCACAGTCTGGGAGGTAGATGCACATACAGATTTACCGGAATCTAGTTGCTTGGCAACCAGAATGTAATTAGCCCTAGCAATGTACATAGACCTAGGACGAATTTTAAAAGTATGGGGAGGGGCACTTGTAGTCACAATAGGGGCACCTCTGTACGCTGCAAGTTGGTATTTAACCACTTTTTCTGAAATTCGGGGGGAAACGTGCCCCTGTTTCCTACGTCTGTGGCAATGTGAACTTTTGCGTATTGGAAAAACGTAAAAGGACTAGAAAGTTGAATTTTAATCATCATCATATCGTTTTTAAACTCTTCATATATTTATGTTTTATTTAAAGAGGAGCAGAGTATCCTGCTTGTTATTGTAGATTTATCTACCAAACTCTCCAGTTCCATTTAATCTCGTATTTGTCTTAAATAGTGCTCTGTTTCTAATGCCAATTGGCTTTTCATATGCCTAAAATGCAATTTCAAGCAGTCAGGGGCGTATATTTAGGAATATTAACGATTCAGCATATCAAAAAGAACAGATCCATTCAAATGTTTAATTCGAAAAATGGTTTCCTACATTGTTCGCGGACCCTCAACCCATAAAGGAATGTGAACACTGTTATTCAATCAAAAGCTCCTGGATAGTTCGAAAATTTCTCTACTTATCCTCTATTTGAGAAAGCCTCTATTTCGGACGTTCCCTCAAGCTATGATGGAAATAGGTCACTTACCTAAGAGGGATCTAGTCGCCATAGAACTTACTTCACATAAAGAGACAGCCCCCCTCTTTAAGTGAATCCCCCCCCCCAAAGTATCTTTTAACTGAAAGCATTTGCTTTACGAGCCAGAAGGCGTCCTGCTTTGATCCATGATTTAAATCACAAAGAAACGTTTAGTTCACAATTCTTTGTAGTATGTTTTTAAGTTGCATTTTTCGACTCTTGAGCTTCCTATGGTTTTTTTCTAGCAAATTTTGTTCTTTTATGTTACCTTTGTAGAGCAGTTGTTTCTTAAAGATATGCTGCCCACTTCGACATTTCCAACAAACGATGTATATATTAATCAACAGCGCTACTTGTCTTTGTGTTCTCTACCTTTTCAAGCCTAAAGATCTTCATACTATGATCAGAATGAACAAGAATTGAATTTGGTTCTGGAATCAATGTAGTTTTTTGAAAAAATGACCACTTTATAGAACGGCCGTTTTTCGATAAAAGGTAAAGCTATAGGCTTAGGAAAGTCGCCGATTTTTTTCGAAATTTTTTCTTCCAAAAACTTGTTCATTCAGTTACATGTGTTCAAAAACAACAGGGATTGAGTTTAGTTCTGGAAAATTGTTCTTTGAAAAAATAACCACTTTTAGAGCCGTCGTTTTTCGAAAGAAAGAAAGGCTATAGGCTTAGGAAAATCGCCAATTTTTTTCGAAAATTTTTTCTTGCAAAAACCTCTTAATTCAATTAGAAAAGATCCGAATCAATAAGAAATTAGTTTAGTTTTGAAATTAAAGTCGTTTTTTTGAAAAAATAAGGACTTTTAGAGCCGTCGTTTTTCGAAAAAAAGTAAGGCTATAGGCTTAGGAAAATCGCCAATTTTTTTCGAAAATTTTTTCTTCCAAAAACCTCTTAATTCAATTAGAAAAGATCAAAATCAATAAGAAATTAGTTTAGTTATGAAGTTAAAGTCCTTTTTTTGAAAAAATAAGGACTTTTAGAGCCGTCGTTTTTCGAAAAAAAGTAAGGCTATAGGCTTAGGAAAATCGCCAATTTTTTTCGAAAATTTTTTCTTCCAAAAACCTCTTAATTCAATTAGAAAAGATCAAAATCAATAAGAAATTAGTTTAGTTTTGAAATTAAAGTCGTTTTTTTGAAAAAATAAGCACTTTTTAGAACCGTCGTTTTTCGAAAAAAAGTAAGGCTATAGGCTTAGGAAAATCGCCAATTTTTTTCGAAAATTTTTTCTTGCAAAAACCTCTTCATTCAATTAGAAAAGATCCGAATCAATAAGAAATTAGTTTAGTTTTGAAATTAAAGTCGTTTTTTTGAAAAAATAAGCACTTTTTAGAACCGTCGTTTTTCGAAAAAAAGTAAGGCTATAGGCTTAGGAAAATCGCCAATTTATTTCCAAAATTTTTTCTTCCAAAAACCTCTTTATTCAATTAGAAATGATCCGAATCAATAAGAAATTAGTTTAGTTTTGAAATTAAAGTCGTTTTTTTGAAAAAATAACCACTTTTAGAGCCGTCGTTTTTCGAAAGAAAGAAAGGCTATAGGCTTAGGAAAATCGCCAATTTTTTTCGAAAATTTTTTCTTGCAAAAACCTCTTAATTCAATTAGAAAAGATCCGAATCAATAAGAAATTAGTTTAGTTTTGAAATTAAAGTCGTTTTTTTGAAAAAATAACCACTTTTAGAGCCGTCGTTTTTCGAAAAAAAGTAAGGCTATAGGCATAGGAAAATCGCCAATTTTTTTCCAAAATTTTTTCTTGCTAAAACCTCTTAAATCAATTAAAAAAGATCAGAATCAATAGGAAACTATTTTAGTTTTGAAATTAAAGTCGTTTTTTTGAAAAAATAACCACTTTTAGAGCCGTCGTTTTTCGAAAGAAAGAAAGGCTATAGGCTTAGGAAAATCGCCAATTTTTTTCGAAAATTTTTTCTTGCAAAAACCTTTTTATTCAATTAGAAAAGATCCGAGTCAATAAGAAAATAGTTTAGTTTTGAAATTAAAGTCGTTTTTTTGAAAAAATAACCACTTTTAGAGCCGTCGTTTTTCGAAAAAATGTAAGGCTATAGGCTTAGGAAAATCGCCAATTTTTTTCGAAAATTTTTTCTTGCAAAAACCTCTTAATTCGATTAGAAAAGATCAAAATCAATAAGAAATTAGTTTAGTTTTGAAATTAAAGTCGTTTTTTTGAAAAAATAAGCACTTTTTAGAACCGTCGTTTTTCGAAAAAAAGTAAGGCTATAGGCTTAGGAAAATCGCCAATTTTTTTCGAAAATTTTTTCTTGCAAAAACCTCTTAATTCGATTAGAAAAGATCAAAATCAATAAAAAATTAGTTTAGTTTTGAAATTAAAGTCGTTTTTTTGAAAAAATAACCACTTTTAGAACCGTCGTTTTTCGAAAAAATGTAAGGCTATAGGCTTAGGAAAATCGCCAATTTTTTTCGAAAATTTTTTCTTGCAAAAACCTCTTAATTCGATTAGAAAAGATCAAAATCAATAAAAAATTAGTTTAGTTTTGAAATTAAAGTCGTTTTTTTGAAAAAATAAGCACTTTTTAGAACCGTCGTTTTTCGAAAAAAAGTAAGGCTATAGGCTTAGGAAAATCGCCAATTTTTTTCGAAAATTTTTTCTTGCAAAAACCTCTTTATTCAATTAAAAAAGATCCGAATCAATAAGAAATTAGTTTAGTTTTGAAATTAAAGTCGTTTTTTTGAAAAAATAAGCACTTTTTAGAACCGTCGTTTTTCGAAAAAAAGTAAGGCTATAGGCTTAGGAAAATCGCCAATTTATTTCCAAAATTTTTTCTTCCAAAAACCTCTTTATTCAATTAGAAATGATCCGAATCAATAAGAAAATAGTTTAGTTTTGAAATTAAAGTCGTTTTTTTAAAAAAATAAGCACTTTTTAGAACCGTCGTTTTTCGAAAAAAAGTAAGGCTATAGGCTTAGGAAAATCGCCAATTTATTTCCAAAATTTTTTCTTCCAAAAACCTCTTTATTCAATTAGAAATGATCCGAATCAATAAGAAAATAGTTTAGTTTTGAAATTAAAGTCGTTTTTTTTTTGAAAAAATAAGCACTTTTTAGAACCGTCGTTTTTCGAAAAAAAGTAAGGCTATAGGCTTAGGAAAATCGCCAATTTTTTTCGAAAATTTTTTCTTTCAAAAACCTCTTTATTCAATTAGAAAAGATCCGAATCAATAAGAAACTATTTTAGTTTTGAAATTGAAGTCGTTTTTTTAAAAAAATAAGCACTTTTTAGAACCGTCGTTTTTCGAAAAAAAGTAAGGCTATAGGCTTAGGAAAATCGCCAATTTTTTTCGAAAATTTTTTCTTGCAAAAACCTTTTTATTCAATTAGAAAAGATCCGAATCAATAAGAAACTATTTTAGTTTTGAAATTGAAGTCGTTTTTTTAAAAAAATAAGCACTTTTTAGAACCGTCGTTTTTCGAAAAAAAGTAAGGCTATAGGCTTAGGAAAATCGCCAATTTATTTCCAAAATTTTTTCTTCCAAAAACCTCTTTATTCAATTAGAAATGATCCGAATCAATAAGAAAATAGTTTAGTTTTGAAATTAAAGTCGTTTTTTTGAAAAAATAAGCACTTTTTAGAACCGTCGTTTTTCGAAAAAAAGTAAGGCTATAGGCTTAGGAAAATCGCCAATTTATTTCCAAAATTTTTTCTTCCAAAAACCTCTTTATTCAATTAGAAATGATCCGAATCAATAAGAAAATAGTTTAGTTTTGAAATTAAAGTCGTTTTTTTGAAAAAATAAGCACTTTTTAGAACCGTCGTTTTTCGAAAAAAAGTAAGGCTATAGGCTTAGGAAAATCGCCAATTTATTTCCAAAATTTTTTCTTCCAAAAACCTCTTTATTCAATTAGAAATGATCCGAATCAATAAGAAAATAGTTTAGTTTTGAAATTAAAGTCGTTTTTTTAAAAAAATAAGCACTTTTTAGAACCGTCGTTTTTCGAAAAAAAGTAAGGCTATAGGCTTAGGAAAATCGCCAATTTATTTCCAAAATTTTTTCTTCCAAAAACCTCTTTATTCAATTAGAAATGATCCGAATCAATAAGAAAATAGTTTAGTTTTGAAATGAAAGTCGTTTTTTTTTGAAAAAATAAGCACTTTTTAGAACCGTCGTTTTTCGAAAAAAAGTAAGGCTATAGGCTTAGGAAAATCGCCAATTTTTTTCGAAAATTTTTTCTTTCAAAAACCTCTTTATTCAATTAGAAAAGATCCGAATCAATAAGAAACTATTTTAGTTTTGAAATTGAAGTCGTTTTTTTAAAAAAATAAGCACTTTTTAGAACCGTCGTTTTTCGAAAAAAAGTAAGGCTATAGGCTTAGGAAAATCGCCAATTTTTTTCGAAAATTTTTTCTTGCAAAAACCTTTTTATTCAATTAGAAAAGATCCGAATCAATAAGAAACTATTTTAGTTTTGAAATTGAAGTCGTTTTTTTAAAAAAATAAGCACTTTTTAGAACCGTCGTTTTTCGAAAAAAAGTAAGGCTATAGGCTTAGGAAAATCGCCAATTTATTTCCAAAATTTTTTCTTCCAAAAACCTCTTTATTCAATTAGAAATGATCCGAATCAATAAGAAAATAGTTTAGTTTTGAAATTAAAGTCGTTTTTTTGAAAAAATAAGCACTTTTTAGAACCGTCGTTTTTCGAAAGAAAAGTAAGGCTAAAGGCTTAGGAAAATCGCCAATTTTTTTCGAAAATTTTTTCTTGCAAAAACCTCTTAATTCAATTAGAAAAGATCAGAGTCAATAAGAAATTAGTTTAGTTTTGAAATTAAAGTCGTTTTTTTGAAAAAATAAGCACTTTTTAGAACCGTCGTTTTTCGAAGAAAAGTAAGGCTATAGGCTTAGGAAAATCGCCAATTTTTTTCGAAAATTTTTTCTTGCAAAAACCTCTTTATTCAATTAGAAAAGATCCGAATCAATAAGAAAATAGTTTAGTTTTGAAATTAAAGTCGTTTTTTTGAAAAAATAAGCACTTTTTAGGGCCGTCGTTTTTCGAAAAAAGTAAGGCTATAGGCTTAAGAAAATCGCCAATTTTTTTCGAAAATTTTTTCCTCCAAAAACCTCTTTATTCAATTAGAAAAGATCCGAATCAATAAGAAATTAGTTTAGTTTTGAAATTAAAGTCGTTTTTTTGAAAAAATAAGCACTTTTTAGAGCCGTCGTTTTTCGAAAAAAGTAAGGCTATAGGCTTAAGAAAATCGCCAATTTTTTTCGAAAATTTTTTCCTCCAAAAACCTCTTTATTCAATTAGAAAAGATCCGAATCAATAAGAAATTAGTTTAGTTTTCAAATTAAAGTCGTTTTTCTGAAAATCTAAGCACTTTTTAGAACCGTCGTTTTTCGAAAAAAAGTAAGGCTATAGGCATAGGAAAATCGCCAATTTTTTTCCAAAATTTTTTCTTGCTAAAACCTTTTAAATCAATTAAAAAAGATCAGAATCAATAGGAAACTAGTTTAGTTTTGAAATTAAAGTCGTTTTTTGAAAAAATAAGCACTTTTCAGAACCGTCGTTTTTCGAAAGAAAAGTAAGGCTAAAGGCTTAGGAAAATCGCCAATTTATTTCCAAAATTTTTTCTTCCAAAAACCTCTTTATTCAATTAGAAATGATCCGAATCAATAAGAAATTAGTTTAGTTTTGAAATTAAAGTCGTTTTTTTGAAAAAATAACCACTTTTAGAGCCGTCGTTTTTCGAAAAAATGTAAGGCTATAGGCTTAGGAAAATCGCCAATTTTTTTCGAAAATTTTTTCTTGCAAAAACCTCTTAATTCGATTAGAAAAGATCAAAATCAATAAAAAATTAGTTTAGTTTTGAAATTAAAGTCGTTTTTTTGAAAAAATAACCACTTTTAGAACCGTCGTTTTTCGAAAAAATGTAAGGCTATAGGCTTAGGAAAATCGCCAATTTTTTTCGAAAATTTTTTCTTGCAAAAACCTCTTTATTCAATTAGAAAAGATCCGAATCAATAAGAAATTAGTTTAGTTTTGAAATTAAAGTCGTTTTTTTGAAAAAATAAGCACTTTTTAGAACCGTCGTTTTTCGAAAAAAAGTAAGGCTATAGGCTTAGGAAAATCGCCAATTTATTTCCAAAATTTTTTCTTCCAAAAACCTCTTTATTCAATTAGAAATGATCCGAATCAATAAGAAAATAGTTTAGTTTTGAAATTAAAGTCGTTTTTTTAAAAAAATAAGCACTTTTTAGAACCGTCGTTTTTCGAAAAAAAGTAAGGCTATAGGCTTAGGAAAATCGCCAATTTATTTCCAAAATTTTTTCTTCCAAAAACCTCTTTATTCAATTAGAAATGATCCGAATCAATAAGAAAATAGTTTAGTTTTGAAATTAAAGTCGTTTTTTTTTGAAAAAATAAGCACTTTTTAGAACCGTCGTTTTTCGAAAAAAAGTAAGGCTATAGGCTTAGGAAAATCGCCAATTTTTTTCGAAAATTTTTTCTTTCAAAAACCTCTTTATTCAATTAGAAAAGATCCGAATCAATAAGAAACTATTTTAGTTTTGAAATTGAAGTCGTTTTTTTAAAAAAATAAGCACTTTTTAGAACCGTCGTTTTTCGAAAAAAAGTAAGGCTATAGGCTTAGGAAAATCGCCAATTTTTTTCGAAAATTTTTTCTTGCAAATACCTTTTTATTCAATTAGAAAAGATCCGAATCAATAAGAAACTATTTTAGTTTTGAAATTGAAGTCGTTTTTTTAAAAAAATAAGCACTTTTTAGAACCGTCGTTTTTCGAAAAAAAGTAAGGCTATAGGCTTAGGAAAATCGCCAATTTATTTCCAAAATTTTTTCTTCCAAAAACCTCTTTATTCAATTAGAAATGATCCGAATCAATAAGAAAATAGTTTAGTTTTGAAATTAAAGTCGTTTTTTTGAAAAAATAAGCACTTTTTAGAACCGTCGTTTTTCGAAAAAAAGTAAGGCTATAGGCTTAGGAAAATCGCCAATTTATTTCCAAAATTTTTTCTTCCAAAAACCTCTTTATTCAATTAGAAATGATCCGAATCAATAAGAAAATAGTTTAGTTTTGAAATTAAAGTCGTTTTTTTGAAAAAATAAGCACTTTTTAGAACCGTCGTTTTTCGAAAAAAAGTAAGGCTATAGGCATAGGAAAATCGCCAATTTTTTTCCAAAATTTTTTCTTGCTAAAACCTCTTAAATCAATTAAAAAAGATCAGAATCAATAGGAAACTAGTTTAGTTTTGAAATTAAAGTCGTTTTTTGAAAAAATAAGCACTTTTCAGAACCGTCGTTTTTCGAAAGAAAAGTAAGGCTAAAGGCTTAGGAAAATCGCCAATTTTTTTCGAAAATTTTTTCTTGCAAAAACCTCTTAATTCAATTAGAAAAGATCAGAGTCAATAAGAAATTAGTTTAGTTTTGAAATTAAAGTCGTTTTTTTGAAAAAATAAGCACTTTTTAGAACCGTCGTTTTTCGAAGAAAAGTAAGGCTATAGGCTTAGGAAAATCGCCAATTTTTTTCGAAAATTTTTTCTTGCAAAAACCTCTTTATTCAATTAGAAAAGATCCGAATCAATAAGAAAATAGTTTAGTTTTGAAATTAAAGTCGTTTTTTTGAAAAAATAAGCACTTTTTAGAGCCGTCGTTTTTCGAAAAAAGTAAGGCTATAGGCTTAAGAAAATCGCCAATTTTTTTCGAAAATTTTTTCCTCCAAAAACCTCTTTATTCAATTAGAAAAGATCCGAATCAATAAGAAATTAGTTTAGTTTTGAAATTAAAGTCGTTTTTTTGAAAAAATAAGCACTTTTTAGAGCCGTCGTTTTTCGAAAAAAGTAAGGCTATAGGCTTAAGAAAATCGCCAATTTTTTTCGAAAATTTTTTCCTCCAAAAACCTCTTTATTCAATTAGAAAAGATCCGAATCAATAAGAAAATAGTTTAGTTTTGAAATTAAAGTCGTTTTTTTAAAAAAATAAGCACTTTTTAGAACCGTCGTTTTTCGAAAAAAAGTAAGGCTATAGGCTTAGGAAAATCGCCAATTTATTTCCAAAATTTTTTCTTGCAAAAACCTCTTTATTCAATTTGAAAAGATCCGAATCAATAAGAAATTAGTTTAGTTTTGAAATTAAAGTCGTTTTTTTGAAAAAATAAGCACTTTTTAGAACCGTCGTTTTTCGAAAAAAAGTAAGGCTATAGGCTTAGGAAAATCGCCAATTTATTTCCAAAATTTTTTCTTCCAAAAACCTCTTTATTCAATTAGAAATGATCCGAATCAATAAGAAATTAGTTTAGTTTTGAAATTAAAGTCGTTTTTCTGAAAATCTAAGCACTTTTTAGAACCGTCGTTTTTCGAAAAAAAGTAAGGCTATAGGCATTGGGAAAATCGCCAATTTATTTCCAAAATTTTTTCTTCCAAAAACCTCTTTATTCAATTAGAAATGATCCGAATCAATAAGAAATTAGTTTAGTTTTGAAATTAAAGTCGTTTTTCTGAAAATCTAAGCACTTTTTAGAACCGTCGTTTTTCGAAAAAAAGTAAGGCTATAGGCATAGGAAAATCGCCAATTTTTTTCCAAAATTTTTTCTTGCTAAAACCTCTTTATTCAATTAGAAATGATCCGAATCAATAAGAAATTAGTTTAGTTTTGAAATTAAAGTCGTTTTTCTGAAAATCTAAGCACTTTTTAGAACCGTCGTTTTTCGAAAAAAAGTAAGGCTATAGGCATTGGGAAAATCGCCAATTTTTTTCCAAAATTTTTTCTTGCTAAAACCTCTTTATTCAATTAGAAATGATCCGAATCAATAAGAAATTAGTTTAGTTTTGAAATTAAAGTCGTTTTTCTGAAAATCTAAGCACTTTTTAGAACCGTCGTTTTTCGAAAAAAAGTAAGGCTATAGGCATTGGGAAAATCGCCAATTTATTTCCAAAATTTTTTCTTCCAAAAACCTCTTTATTCAATTAGAAATGATCCGAATCAATAAGAAATTAGTTTAGTTTTGAAATTAAAGTCGTTTTTCTGAAAATCTAAGCACTTTTTAGAACCGTCGTTTTTCGAAAAAAAGTAAGGCTATAGGCATAGGAAAATCGCCAATTTTTTTCCAAAATTTTTTCTTGCTAAAACCTCTTAAATCAATTAAAAAAGATCAGAATCAATAGGAAACTAGTTTAGTTTTGAAATTAAAGTCGTTTTTTTGAAAAAATAAGCACTTTTTAGAACCGTCGTTTTTCGAAAAAAAGTAAGGCTATAGGCTTAGGAAAATCGCCAATTTTTTTCGAAAATTTTTTCTTGCAAAAACCTCTTAATTCAATTAGAAAAGATCAGAGTCAATAAGAAATTAGTTTAGTTTTGAAATTAAAGTCGTTTTTTTGAAAAAATAAGCACTTTTTAGAACCGTCGTTTTTCGAAAAAAAGTAAGGCTATAGGCTTAGGAAAATCGCCAATTTTTTTCGAAAATTTTTTCTTGCAAAAACCTCTTTATTCAATTAGAAAAGATCCGAATCAATAAGAAAATAGTTTAGTTTTGAAATTAAAGTCGTTTTTTTGAAAAAATAAGCATTTTTTAGAACCGTCGTTTTTCGAAAAAAAGTAAGGCTATAGGCTTAAGAAAATCGCCAATTTTTTTCGAAAAGTTTTTCCTCCAAAAACCTCTTTATTCAATTAGAAAAGATCCGAATCAATAAGAAATTAGTTTAGTTTTGAAATTAAAGTCGTTTTTTTGAAAAAATAAGCACTTTTTAGAACCGTCGTTTTTCGAAAAAAAGTAAGGCTATAGGCTTAGGAAAATCGCCAATTTATTTCCAAAATTTTTTCTTCCAAAAACCTCTTTATTCAATTAGAAATGATCCGAATCAATAAGAAAATAGTTTAGTTTTGAAATTAAAGTCGTTTTTTTAAAAAAATAAGCACTTTTTAGAACCGTCGTTTTTCGAAAAAAAGTAAGGCTATAGGCTTAGGAAAATCGCCAATTTATTTCCAAAATTTTTTCTTCCAAAAACCTCTTTATTCAATTAGAAATGATCCGAATCAATAAGAAATTAGTTTAGTTTTGAAATTAAAGTCGTTTTTTTGAAAAAATAAGCACTTTTTAGAACCGTCGTTTTTCGAAAAAAAGTAAGGCTATAGGCTTAGGAAAATCGCCAATTTATTTCCAAAATTTTTTCTTCCAAAAACCTCTTTATTCAATTAGAAATGATCCGAATCAATAAGAAATTAGTTTAGTTTTGAAATTAAAGTCGTTTTTTTGAAAAAATAAGCACTTTTTAGAGCCGTCGTTTTTCGAAAAAAGTAAGGCTATAGGCTTAAGAAAATCGCCAATTTTTTTCGAAAATTTTTTCCTCCAAAAACCTCTTTATTCAATTAGAAAAGATCCGAATCAATAAGAAATTAGTTTAGTTTTCAAATTAAAGTCGTTTTTCTGAAAATCTAAGCACTTTTTAGAACCGTCGTTTTTCGAAAAAAAGTAAGGCTTAGGAAAATCGCCAATTTATTTCCAAAATTTTTTCTTCCAAAAACCTCTTTATTCAATTAGAAATGATCCGAATCAATAAGAAAATAGTTTAGTTTTGAAATTAAAGTCGTTTTTTTAAAAAAATAAGCACTTTTTAGAACCGTCGTTTTTCGAAAAAAAGTAAGGCTATAGGCTTAGGAAAATCGCCAATTTATTTCCAAAATTTTTTCTTCCAAAAACCTCTTTATTCAATTAGAAATGATCCGAATCAATAAGAAATTAGTTTAGTTTTGAAATTAAAGTCGTTTTTTTGAAAAAATAAGCACTTTTTAGAACCGTCGTTTTTCGAAAAAAAGTAAGGCTATAGGCTTAGGAAAATCGCCAATTTATTTCCAAAATTTTTTCTTCCAAAAACCTCTTTATTCAATTAGAAATGATCCGAATCAATAAGAAATTAGTTTAGTTTTGAAATTAAAGTCGTTTTTTTGAAAAAATAAGCACTTTTTAGAGCCGTCGTTTTTCGAAAAAAGTAAGGCTATAGGCTTAAGAAAATCGCCAATTTTTTTCGAAAATTTTTTCCTCCAAAAACCTCTTTATTCAATTAGAAAAGATCCGAATCAATAAGAAATTAATTTAGTTTTCAAATTAAAGTCGTTTTTCTGAAAATCTAAGCACTTTTTAGAACCGTCGTTTTTCGAAAAAAAGTAAGGCTATAGGCATAGGAAAATCGCCAATTTTTTTCCAAAATTTTTTCTTGCTAAAACCTCTTGAATCAATTAAAAAAGATCAGAATCAATAGGAAACTAGTTTAGTTTTGAAATTAAATTCGTTTTTTGAAAAAATAAGCACTTTTCAGAACCGTCGTTTTTCGAAAGAAAAGTAAGGCTAAAGGCTTAGGAAAATCGCCAATTTATTTCCAAAATTTTTTCTTGCAAAAACCTCTTTATTCAATTAGAAAAGATCCGAATCAATAAGAAATTAGTTTAGTTTTGAAATTAAAGTCGTTTTTTTGAAAAAATAAGCACTTTTTAGAACCGTCGTTTTTCGAAAAAAAGTAAGGCTATAGGCTTAGGAAAATCGCCAATTTATTTCCAAAATTTTTTCTTCCAAAAACCTCTTTATTCAATTAGAAATGATCCGAATCAATAAGAAATTAGTTTAGTTTTGAAATTAAAGTCGTTTTTCTGAAAATCTAAGCACTTTTTAGAACCGTCGTTTTTCGAAAAAAAGTAAGGCTATAGGCATAGGAAAATCGCCAATTTTTTTCCAAAATTTTTTCTTGCTAAAACCTCTTAAATCAATTAAAAAAGATCAGAATCAATAGGAAACTAGTTTAGTTTTGAAATTAAAGTCGTTTTTTTGAAAAAATAAGCACTTTTTAGAACCGTCGTTTTTCGAAAAAAAGTAAGGCTATAGGCTTAGGAAAATCGCCAATTTTTTTCGAAAATTTTTTCTTGCAAAAACCTCTTAATTCAATTAGAAAAGATCCGAATCAATAAGAAATTAGTTTAGTTTTGAAATTAAAGTCGTTTTTTTGAAAAAATAAGCACTTTTTAGAACCGTCGTTTTTCGAAAAAAAGTAAGGCTATAGGCTTAGGAAAATCGCCAATTTTTTTCGAAAATTTTTTCTTGCAAAAACCTCTTTATTCAATTAGAAAAGATCCGAATCAATAAGAAAATAGTTTAGTTTTGAAATTAAAGTCGTTTTTTTGAAAAAATAAGCATTTTTTAGAACTGTCGTTTTTCGAAAAAAAGTAAGGCTATAGGCTTAAGAAAATCGCCAATTTTTTTCGAAAATTTTTTCCTCCAAAAACCTCTTTATTCAATTAGAAAAGATCCGAATCAATAAGAATTTAGTTTAGTTTTGAAATTAAAGTCGTTTTTTTAAAAAAATAAGCACTTTTTAGAACCGTCGTTTTTCGAAAAAAAGTAAGGCTATAGGCTTAGGAAAATCGCCAATTTATTTCCAAAATTTTTTCTTCCAAAAACCTCTTTATTCAATTAGAAATGATCCGAATCAATAAGAAAATAGTTTAGTTTTGAAATTAAAGTCGTTTTTTCAAAAAAATAAGCACTTTTTAGAACCGTCGTTTTTCGAAAAAAAGTAAGGCTATAGGCTTAGGAAAATCGCCAATTTATTTCCAAAATTTTTTCTTCCAAAAACCTCTTTATTCAATTAGAAATGATCCGAATCAATAAGAAATTAGTTTAGTTTTGAAATTAAAGTCGTTTTTTTGAAAAAATAAGCACTTTTTAGAACCGTCGGATATAAAGTAAGGCTATAGGCATAGGAAAATTGCCAATTTTTTTCCAAAATTTTTTCTTGCTAAAACCTCTTAAATCAATTAAAATAGATCAGAATCAAAAGGAAACTAGTTTAGTTTTGAAATTAAAGTCGTTTTTTGAAAAAATAAGCACTTTTCAGAACCGTCGTTTTTCGAAAGAAAAGTAAGGCTAAAGGCTTAGGAAAATCGCCATTTTTGTTCGAAAACTTTTTCTTGCAAAAACCTCTTTATTCAATTAGAAAAGATCAGAATCAATAAGAAAATAGTTTAGTTTTGAAATTGAAGTCGTTTTTTTAAAAAAATAAGCACTTTTTAGAACCGTCGTTTTTCGAAAAAAAGTAAGGCTATAGGCTTAGGAAAATCGCCAATTTTTTTCGAAAATTCTTTCTTGCAAAAACCTTTTTATTCAATTAGAAAAGATCCGAATCAATAAGAAAATAGTTTAGTTTTGAAATTAAAGTCCTTTTTTTGAAAAAATAAGCACTTTTTAGAACCGTCGTTTTTCGAAAAAAAGTAAGGCTATAGGGTTAGGAAAATCGCCAATTTTTTTCGAAAATTTTTTCCTCCAAAAACGTCTTTATTCACTTAGAAAAGATCCGAATCAATAAGAAATTAGTTTAGTTTTGAAATTAAAGTCGTTTTTTTAAAAAAATAAGCACTTTTTAGAACCGTCGTTTTTCGAAAAAAAGTAAGGCTATAGGCTTAGGAAAATCGCCAATTTTTTTCGAAAATTGTTTCTTGCAAAAACCTCTTTATTCAATTAGAAAAGATCCGAATCAATAAGAAAATAGTTTAGTTTTGAAATTAAAGTCGTTTTTTTGAAAAAATAAGCACTTTTTAGAACCGTCGTTTTTCGAAAAAAAGTAAGGCTATAGGCTTAGGAAAATCGCCAATTTTTTTCGAAAATTTTTTCCTCCAAAAACCTCTTTATTCAATTAGAAAAGATCCGAATCAATAAGAAATTAGTTTAGTTTTGAAATTAAAGTCGTTTTTTGAAAAAATAAGCACTTTTTAGAACCGTCGTTTTTCGAAAAAAAGTAAGGCTATAGGCTTAGGAAAATCGCCAATTTTTTTCGAAAATTTTTTCTTCCAAAAACCTCTTTATTCAATTAGAAAAGATCCGAGTCAATAAGAAAATAGTTTAGTTTTGAAATTAAAGTCGTTTTTTTGAAAAAATAAGCACTTTTCAGAACCGTCGTTTTTCGAAAAAAAGTAAGGCTATAGGCTTAGGAAAATCGCCAATTTTTTTCGAAAATTTTTTCTTGCAAAAACCTTTTTATTCAATTAGAAAAGATCCGAGTCAATAAGAAAATAGTTTAGTTTTGAAATTAAAGTCGTTTTTTGAAAAAATAAGCACTTTTTAGAACCGTCGTTTTTCGAAAAAAAGTAAGGCTATAGGCTTAGGAAAATCGCCAATTTTTTTCGAAAATTTTTTCTTCCAAAAACCTCTTTATTCAATTAGAAAAGATCCGAGTCAATAAGAAAATAGTTTAGTTTTGAAATTAAAGTCGTTTTTTTGAAAAAATAAGCACTTTTTAGAACCGTCGTTTTTCGAAAAAAAGTAAGGCTATAGGCTTAGGAAAATCGCCAATTTTTTTCGAAAATTTTTTCTTTCAAAAACCTCTTTATTCAATTAGAAAAGATCCGAATCAATAAGAAACTATTTTAGTTTTGAAATTGAAGTCGTTTTTTTAAAAAAATAAGCACTTTTTAGAACCGTCGTTTTTCGAAAAAAAGTAAGGCTATAGGCTTAGGAAAATCGCCAATTTTTTTCGAAAATTTTTTCTTGCAAAAACCTTTTTATTCAATTAGAAAAGATCCGAATCAATAGGAAAATAGTTTAGTTTTGAAATTAAAGTCGTTTTTTTGAAAAAATAAGCACTTTTTAGAACCGTCGTTTTTAGGTCGTTTTTCGAAAAAAAGTAAGGCTATAGGCTTAGGAAAATCGCCAATTTTTTTCGAAAATTTTTTCTTCCAAAAACCTCTTTATTCAATTAGAAAAGATCCGAATAAATAAGAAAATAGTTTAGTTTTGAAATTAAAGTCGTTTTTTTGAAAAAATAAGCACTTTTCAGAACCGTCGTTTTTCGAAAAAAAGTAAGGCTATAGGCTTAGGAAAATCGCCAATTTTTTTCGAAAATTTTTTCTTGCAAAAACCTTTTTATTCAATTAGAAAAGATCCGAGTCAATAAGAAAATAGTTTAGTTTTGAAATTAAAGTCGTTTTTTGAAAAAATAAGCACTTTTTAGAACCGTCGTTTTTCGAAAAAAAGTAAGGCTATAGGCTTAGGAAAATCGCCAATTTTTTTCGAAAATTTTTTCTTCCAAAAACCTCTTTATTCAATTAGAAAAGATCCGAGTCAATAAGAAAATAGTTTAGTTTTGAAATTAAAGTCGTTTTTTTGAAAAAATAAGCACTTTTTAGAACCGTCGTTTTTCGAAAAAAAGTAAGGCTATAGGCTTAGGAAAATCGCCAATTTTTTTCGAAAATTTTTTCTTTCAAAAACCTCTTTATTCAATTAGAAAAGATCCGAATCAATAAGAAACTATTTTAGTTTTGAAATTGAAGTCGTTTTTTTAAAAAAATAAGCACTTTTTAGAACCGTCGTTTTTCGAAAAAAAGTAAGGCTATAGGCTTAGGAAAATCGCCAATTTTTTTCGAAAATTTTTTCTTGCAAAAACCTTTTTATTCAATTAGAAAAGATCCGAATCAATAGGAAAATAGTTTAGTTTTGAAATTAAAGTCGTTTTTTTGAAAAAATAAGCACTTTTTAGAACCGTCGTTTTTAGGTCGTTTTTCGAAAAAAAGTAAGGCTATAGGCTTAGGAAAATCGCCAACTTTTTTCGAAAATTTTTTCCTCCAAAAACCTCTTTATTCAATTAGAAAAGATCCGAATCAATAAGAAATTAGTTTAGTTTTGAAATTAAAGTCGTTTTTTTGAAAAAATAAGCACTTTTTAGAACCGTCGTTTTTCGAAAAAAAGTAAGGCTATAGGCTTAGGAAAATCGCCAATTTTTTTCGAAAATTTTTTCTTGCAAAAACCTTTTTATTCAATTAGAAAAGATCCGAATCAATAAGAAACTATTTTAGTTTTGAAATTGAAGTCGTTTTTTTAAAAAAATAAGCACTTTTTAGAACCGTCGTTTTTCGAAAAAAAGTAAGGCTATAGGCTTAGGAAAATCGCCAATTTATTTCCAAAATTTTTTCTTCCAAAAACCTCTTTATTCAATTAGAAATGATCCGAATCAATAAGAAAATAGTTTAGTTTTGAAATTAAAGTCGTTTTTTTGAAAAAATAAGCACTTTTTAGAACCGTCGTTTTTCGAAAAAAAGTAAGGCTATAGGCTTAGGAAAATCGCCAATTTATTTCCAAAATTTTTTCTTCCAAAAACCTCTTTATTCAATTAGAAATGATCCGAATCAATAAGAAAATAGTTTAGTTTTGAAATTAAAGTCGTTTTTTTGAAAAAATAAGCACTTTTTAGAACCGTCGTTTTTCGAAAAAAAGTAAGGCTATAGGCATAGGAAAATCGCCAATTTTTTTCCAAAATTTTTTCTTGCTAAAACCTCTTAAATCAATTAAAAAAGATCAGAATCAATAGGAAACTAGTTTAGTTTTGAAATTAAAGTCGTTTTTTGAAAAAATAAGCACTTTTCAGAACCGTCGTTTTTCGAAAGAAAAGTAAGGCTAAAGGCTTAGGAAAATCGCCAATTTTTTTCGAAAATTTTTTCTTGCAAAAACCTCTTAATTCAATTAGAAAAGATCAGAGTCAATAAGAAATTAGTTTAGTTTTGAAATTAAAGTCGTTTTTTTGAAAAAATAAGCACTTTTTAGAACCGTCGTTTTTCGAAGAAAAGTAAGGCTATAGGCTTAGGAAAATCGCCAATTTTTTTCGAAAATTTTTTCTTGCAAAAACCTCTTTATTCAATTAGAAAAGATCCGAATCAATAAGAAAATAGTTTAGTTTTGAAATTAAAGTCGTTTTTTTGAAAAAATAAGCACTTTTTAGAGCCGTCGTTTTTCGAAAAAAGTAAGGCTATAGGCTTAAGAAAATCGCCAATTTTTTTCGAAAATTTTTTCTTGCTAAAACCTCTTAAATCAATTAAAAAAGATCAGAATCAATAGGAAACTAGTTTAGTTTTGAAATTAAAGTCGTTTTTTGAAAAAATAAGCACTTTTCAGAACCGTCGTTTTTCGAAAGAAAAGTAAGGCTAAAGGCTTAGGAAAATCGCCAATTTTTTTCGAAAATTTTTTCTTGCAAAAACCTCTTAATTCAATTAGAAAAGATCAGAGTCAATAAGAAATTAGTTTAGTTTTGAAATTAAAGTCGTTTTTTTGAAAAAATAAGCACTTTTTAGAACCGTCGTTTTTCGAAGAAAAGTAAGGCTATAGGCTTAGGAAAATCGCCAATTTTTTTCGAAAATTTTTTCTTGCAAAAACCTCTTTATTCAATTAGAAAAGATCCGAATCAATAAGAAAATAGTTTAGTTTTGAAATTAAAGTCGTTTTTTTGAAAAAATAAGCACTTTTTAGAGCCGTCGTTTTTCGAAAAAAGTAAGGCTATAGGCTTAAGAAAATCGCCAATTTTTTTCGAAAATTTTTTCCTCCAAAAACCTCTTTATTCAATTAGAAAAGATCCGAATCAATAAGAAATTAGTTTAGTTTTGAAATTAAAGTCGTTTTTTTGAAAAAATAAGCACTTTTTAGAGCCGTCGTTTTTCGAAAAAAGTAAGGCTATAGGCTTAAGAAAATCGCCAATTTTTTTCGAAAATTTTTTCCTCCAAAAACCTCTTTATTCAATTAGAAAAGATCCGAATCAATAAGAAAATAGTTTAGTTTTGAAATTAAAGTCGTTTTTTTGAAAAAATAAGCACTTTTTAGAACCGTCGTTTTTCGAAAAAAAGTAAGGCTATAGGCTTAGGAAAATCGCCAATTTTTTTCGAAAATTTTTTCTTGCAAAAACCTTTTTATTCAATTAGAAAAGATCCGAATCAATAAGAAACTATTTTAGTTTTGAAATTGAAGTCGTTTTTTTAAAAAAATAAGCACTTTTTAGAACCGTCGTTTTTCGAAAAAAAGTAAGGCTATAGGCTTAGGAAAATCGCCAATTTATTTCCAAAATTTTTTCTTCCAAAAACCTCTTTATTCAATTAGAAATGATCCGAATCAATAAGAAAATAGTTTAGTTTTGAAATTAAAGTCGTTTTTTTGAAAAAATAAGCACTTTTTAGAACCGTCGTTTTTCGAAAAAAAGTAAGGCTATAGGCTTAGGAAAATCGCCAATTTATTTCCAAAATTTTTTCTTCCAAAAACCTCTTTATTCAATTAGAAATGATCCGAATCAATAAGAAAATAGTTTAGTTTTGAAATTAAAGTCGTTTTTTTGAAAAAATAAGCACTTTTTAGAACCGTCGTTTTTCGAAAAAAAGTAAGGCTATAGGCATAGGAAAATCGCCAATTTTTTTCCAAAATTTTTTCTTGCTAAAACCTCTTAAATCAATTAAAAAAGATCAGAATCAATAGGAAACTAGTTTAGTTTTGAAATTAAAGTCGTTTTTTGAAAAAATAAGCACTTTTCAGAACCGTCGTTTTTCGAAAGAAAAGTAAGGCTAAAGGCTTAGGAAAATCGCCAATTTTTTTCGAAAATTTTTTCTTGCAAAAACCTCTTAATTCAATTAGAAAAGATCAGAGTCAATAAGAAATTAGTTTAGTTTTGAAATTAAAGTCGTTTTTTTGAAAAAATAAGCACTTTTTAGAACCGTCGTTTTTCGAAGAAAAGTAAGGCTATAGGCTTAGGAAAATCGCCAATTTTTTTCGAAAATTTTTTCTTGCAAAAACCTCTTTATTCAATTAGAAAAGATCCGAATCAATAAGAAAATAGTTTAGTTTTGAAATTAAAGTCGTTTTTTTGAAAAAATAAGCACTTTTTAGAGCCGTCGTTTTTCGAAAAAAGTAAGGCTATAGGCTTAAGAAAATCGCCAATTTTTTTCGAAAATTTTTTCTTGCTAAAACCTCTTAAATCAATTAAAAAAGATCAGAATCAATAGGAAACTAGTTTAGTTTTGAAATTAAAGTCGTTTTTTGAAAAAATAAGCACTTTTCAGAACCGTCGTTTTTCGAAAGAAAAGTAAGGCTAAAGGCTTAGGAAAATCGCCAATTTTTTTCGAAAATTTTTTCTTGCAAAAACCTCTTAATTCAATTAGAAAAGATCAGAGTCAATAAGAAATTAGTTTAGTTTTGAAATTAAAGTCGTTTTTTTGAAAAAATAAGCACTTTTTAGAACCGTCGTTTTTCGAAGAAAAGTAAGGCTATAGGCTTAGGAAAATCGCCAATTTTTTTCGAAAATTTTTTCTTGCAAAAACCTCTTTATTCAATTAGAAAAGATCCGAATCAATAAGAAAATAGTTTAGTTTTGAAATTAAAGTCGTTTTTTTGAAAAAATAAGCACTTTTTAGAGCCGTCGTTTTTCGAAAAAAGTAAGGCTATAGGCTTAAGAAAATCGCCAATTTTTTTCGAAAATTTTTTCCTCCAAAAACCTCTTTATTCAATTAGAAAAGATCCGAATCAATAAGAAATTAGTTTAGTTTTGAAATTAAAGTCGTTTTTTTGAAAAAATAAGCACTTTTTAGAGCCGTCGTTTTTCGAAAAAAGTAAGGCTATAGGCTTAAGAAAATCGCCAATTTTTTTCGAAAATTTTTTCCTCCAAAAACCTCTTTATTCAATTAGAAAAGATCCGAATCAATAAGAAAATAGTTTAGTTTTGAAATTAAAGTCGTTTTTTTGAAAAAATAAGCATTTTTTAGAACCGTCGTTTTTCGAAAAAAAGTAAGGCTATAGGCTTAAGAAAATCGCCAATTTTTTTCGAAAATTTTTTCCTCCAAAAACCTCTTTATTCAATTAGAAAAGATCCGAATCAATAAGAAATTAGTTTAGTTTTGAAATTAAAGTCGTTTTTTTGAAAAAATAAGCACTTTTTAGAACCGTCGTTTTTCGAAAAAAAGTAAGGCTATAGGCTTAGGAAAATCGCCAATTTATTTCCAAAATTTTTTCTTCCAAAAACCTCTTTATTCAATTAGAAATGATCCGAATCAATAAGAAAATAGTTTAGTTTTGAAATTAAAGTCGTTTTTTTAAAAAAATAAGCACTTTTTAGAACCGTCGTTTTTCGAAAAAAAGTAAGGCTATAGGCTTAGGAAAATCGCCAATTTATTTCCAAAATTTTTTCTTGCAAAAACCTCTTTATTCAATTAGAAAAGATCCGAATCAATAAGAAATTAGTTTAGTTTTGAAATTAAAGTCGTTTTTTTGAAAAAATAAGCACTTTTTAGAACCGTCGTTTTTCGAAAAAAAGTAAGGCTATAGGCTTAGGAAAATCGCCAATTTATTTCCAAAATTTTTTCTTCCAAAAACCTCTTTATTCAATTAGAAATGATCCGAATCAATAAGAAATTAGTTTAGTTTTGAAATTAAAGTCGTTTTTTTGAAAAAATAAGCACTTTTTAGAACCGTCGTTTTTCGAAAAAAAGTAAGGCTATAGGCTTAGGAAAATCGCCAATTTTTTTCGAAAATTTTTTCTTGCAAAAACCTCTTAATTCAATTAGAAAAGATCAGAGTCAATAAGAAATTAGTTTAGTTTTGAAATTAAAGTCGTTTTTTTAAAAAAATAAGCACTTTTTAGAACCGTCGTTTTTCGAAAAAAAGTAAGGCTATAGGCTTAGGAAAATCGCCAATTTATTTCCAAAATTTTTTCTTGCAAAAACCTCTTTATTCAATTAGAAAAGATCCGAATCAATAAGAAATTAGTTTAGTTTTGAAATTAAAGTCGTTTTTTTGAAAAAATAAGCACTTTTTAGAACCGTCGTTTTTCGAAAAAAAGTAAGGCTATAGGCTTAGGAAAATCGCCAATTTTTTTCCAAAATTTTTTCTTGCTAAAACCTCTTAAATCAATTAAAAAAGATCAGAATCAATAGGAAACTAGTTTAGTTTTGAAATTAAAGTCGTTTTTTTGAAAAAATAAGCACTTTTTAGAACCGTCGTTTTTCGAAAAAAAGTAAGGCTATAGGCTTAGGAAAATCGCCAATTTTTTTCGAAAATTTTTTCTTGCAAAAACCTCTTAATTCAATTAGAAAAGATCAGAGTCAATAAGAAATTAGTTTAGTTTTGAAATTAAAGTCGTTTTTTTGAAAAAATAAGCACTTTTTAGAACCGTCGTTTTTCGAAAAAAAGTAAGGCTATAGGCTTAGGAAAATCGCCAATTTTTTTCGAAAATTTTTTCTTGCAAAAACCTCTTTATTCAATTAGAAAAGATCCGAATCAATAAGAAAATAGTTTAGTTTTGAAATTAAAGTCGTTTTTTTGAAAAAATAAGCATTTTTTAGAACCGTCGTTTTTCGAAAAAAAGTAAGGCTATAGGCTTAAGAAAATCGCCAATTTTTTTCGAAAAGTTTTTCCTCCAAAAACCTCTTTATTCAATTAGAAAAGATCCGAATCAATAAGAAATTAGTTTAGTTTTGAAATTAAAGTCGTTTTTTTGAAAAAATAAGCACTTTTTAGAACCGTCGTTTTTCGAAAAAAAGTAAGGCTATAGGCTTAGGAAAATCGCCAATTTATTTCCAAAATTTTTTCTTCCAAAAACCTCTTTATTCAATTAGAAATGATCCGAATCAATAAGAAAATAGTTTAGTTTTGAAATTAAAGTCGTTTTTTTAAAAAAATAAGCACTTTTTAGAACCGTCGTTTTTCGAAAAAAAGTAAGGCTATAGGCTTAGGAAAATCGCCAATTTATTTCCAAAATTTTTTCTTCCAAAAACCTCTTTATTCAATTAGAAATGATCCGAATCAATAAGAAATTAGTTTAGTTTTGAAACTAAAGTCGTTTTTTTGAAAAAATAAGCACTTTTTAGAACCGTCGTTTTTCGAAAAAAAGTAAGGCTATAGGCTTAGGAAAATCGCCAATTTATTTCCAAAATTTTTTCTTCCAAAAACCTCTTTATTCAATTAGAAATGATCCGAATCAATAAGAAATTAGTTTAGTTTTGAAATTAAAGTCGTTTTTTTGAAAAAATAAGCACTTTTTAGAGCCGTCGTTTTTCGAAAAAAGTAAGGCTATAGGCTTAAGAAAATCGCCAATTTTTTTCGAAAATTTTTTCCTCCAAAAACCTCTTTATTCAATTAGAAAAGATCCGAATCAATAAGAAATTAGTTTAGTTTTCAAATTAAAGTCGTTTTTCTGAAAATCTAAGCACTTTTTAGAACCGTCGTTTTTCGAAAAAAAGTAAGGCTATAGGCTTAGGAAAATCGCCAATTTATTTCCAAAATTTTTTATTCCAAAAACCTCTTTATTCAATTAGAAATGATCCGAATCAATAAGAAAATAGTTTAGTTTTGAAATTAAAGTCGTTTTTTTAAAAAAATAAGCACTTTTTAGAACCGTCGTTTTTCGAAAAAAAGTAAGGCTATAGGCTTAGGAAAATCGCCAATTTATTTCCAAAATTTTTTCTTCCAAAAACCTCTTTATTCAATTAGAAATGATCCGAATCAATAAGAAATTAGTTTAGTTTTGAAATTAAAGTCGTTTTTTTGAAAAAATAAGCACTTTTTAGAGCCGTCGTTTTTCGAAAAAAGTAAGGCTATAGGCTTAAGAAAATCGCCAATTTTTTTCGAAAATTTTTTCCTCCAAAAACCTCTTTATTCAATTAGAAAAGATCCGAATCAATAAGAAATTAATTTAGTTTTCAAATTAAAGTCGTTTTTCTGAAAATCTAAGCACTTTTTAGAACCGTCGTTTTTCGAAAAAAAGTAAGGCTATAGGCATAGGAAAATCGCCAATTTTTTTCCAAAATTTTTTCTTGCTAAAACCTCTTAAATCAATTAAAAAAGATCAGAATCAATAGGAAACTAGTTTAGTTTTGAAATTAAATTCGTTTTTTGAAAAAATAAGCACTTTTCAGAACCGTCGTTTTTCGAAAGAAAAGTAAGGCTAAAGGCTTAGGAAAATCGCCAATTTATTTCCAAAATTTTTTCTTGCAAAAACCTCTTTATTCAATTAGAAAAGATCCGAATCAATAAGAAATTAGTTTAGTTTTGAAATTAAAGTCGTTTTTTTGAAAAAATAAGCACTTTTTAGAACCGTCGTTTTTCGAAAAAAAGTAAGGCTATAGGCTTAGGAAAATCGCCAATTTATTTCCAAAATTTTTTCTTCCAAAAACCTCTTTATTCAATTAGAAATGATCCGAATCAATAAGAAATTAGTTTAGTTTTGAAATTAAAGTCGTTTTTCTGAAAATCTAAGCACTTTTTAGAACCGTCGTTTTTCGAAAAAAGTAAGGCTATAGGCATAGGAAAATCGCCAATTTTTTTCCAAAATTTTTTCTTGCTAAAACCTCTTAAATCAATTAAAAAAGATCAGAATCAATAGGAAACTAGTTTAGTTTTGAAATTAAAGTCGTTTTTTTGAAAAAATAAGCACTTTTTAGAACCGTCGTTTTTCGAAAAAAAGTAAGGCTATAGGCTTAGGAAAATCGCCAATTTTTTTCGAAAATTTTTTCTTGCAAAAACCTCTTAATTCAATTAGAAAAGATCCGAATCAATAAGAAATTAGTTTAGTTTTGAAATTAAAGTCGTTTTTTTGAAAAAATAAGCACTTTTTAGAACCGTCGTTTTTCGAAAAAAAGTAAGGCTATAGGCTTAGGAAAATCGCCAATTTTTTTCGAAAATTTTTTCTTGCAAAAACCTCTTTATTCAATTAGAAAAGATCCGAATCAATAAGAAAATAGTTTAGTTTTGAAATTAAAGTCGTTTTTTTGAAAAAATAAGCATTTTTTAGAACTGTCGTTTTTCGAAAAAAAGTAAGGCTATAGGCTTAAGAAAATCGCCAATTTTTTTCGAAAATTTTTTCCTCCAAAAACCTCTTTATTCAATTAGAAAAGATCCGAATCAATAAGAAATTAGTTTAGTTTTGAAATTAAAGTCGTTTTTTTGAAAAAATAAGCACTTTTTAGAACCGTCGTTTTTCGAAAAAAAGTAAGGCTATAGGCTTAGGAAAATCGCCAATTTATTTCCAAAATTTTTTCTTCCAAAAACCTCTTTATTCAATTAGAAATGATCCGAATCAATAAGAAAATAGTTTAGTTTTGAAATTAAAGTCGTTTTTTTAAAAAAATAAGCACTTTTTAGAACCGTCGTTTTTCGAAAAAAAGTAAGGCTATAGGCTTAGGAAAATCGCCAATTTATTTCCAAAATTTTTTCTTCCAAAAACCTCTTTATTCAATTAGAAATGATCCGAATCAATAAGAAATTAGTTTAGTTTTGAAATTAAAGTCGTTTTTTTGAAATAATAAGCACTTTTTAGAACCGTCGGATATAAAGTAAGGCTATAGGCATAGGAAAATTGCCAATTTTTTTCCAAAATTTTTTCTTGCTAAAACCTCTTAAATCAATTAAAATAGATCAGAATCAAAAGGAAACTAGTTTAGTTTTGAAATTAAAGTCGTTTTTTGAAAAAATAAGCACTTTTCAGAACCGTCGTTTTTCGAAAGAAAAGTAAGGCTAAAGGCTTAGGAAAATCGCCATTTTTGTTCGAAAATTTTTTCTTGCAAAAACCTCTTTATTCAATTAGAAAAGATCAGAATCAATAAGAAAATAGTTTAGTTTTGAAATTGAAGTCGTTTTTTTAAAAAAATAAGCACTTTTTAGAACCGTCGTTTTTCGAAAAAAAGTAAGGCTATAGGCTTAGGAAAATCGCCAATTTTTTTCGAAAATTCTTTCTTGCAAAAACCTTTTTATTCAATTAGAAAAGATCCGAATCAATAAGAAAATAGTTTAGTTTTGAAATTAAAGTCCTTTTTTTGAAAAAATAAGCACTTTTTAGAACCGTCGTTTTTCGAAAAAAAGTAAGGCTATAGGGTTAGGAAAATCGCCAATTTTTTTCGAAAATTTTTTCCTCCAAAAACGTCTTTATTCACTTAGAAAAGATCCGAATCAATAAGAAATTAGTTTAGTTTTGAAATTAAAGTCGTTTTTTTAAAAAAATAAGCACTTTTTAGAACCGTCGTTTTTCGAAAAAAAGTAAGGCTATAGGCTTAGGAAAATCGCCAATTTTTTTCGAAAATTGTTTCTTGCAAAAACCTCTTTATTCAATTAGAAAAGATCCGAATCAATAAGAAAATAGTTTAGTTTTGAAATTAAAGTCGTTTTTTTGAAAAAATAAGCACTTTTTAGAACCGTCGTTTTTCGAAAAAAAGTAAGGCTATAGGCTTAGGAAAATCGCCAATTTTTTTCGAAAATTTTTTCCTCCAAAAACCTCTTTATTCAATTAGAAAAGATCCGAATCAATAAGAAATTAGTTTAGTTTTGAAATTAAAGTCGTTTTTTGAAAAAATAAGCACTTTTTAGAACCGTCGTTTTTCGAAAAAAAGTAAGGCTATAGGCTTAGGAAAATCGCCAATTTTTTTCGAAAATTTTTTCTTCCAAAAACCTCTTTATTCAATTAGAAAAGATCCGAGTCAATAAGAAAATAGTTTAGTTTTGAAATTAAAGTCGTTTTTTTGAAAAAATAAGCACTTTTCAGAACCGTCGTTTTTCGAAAAAAAGTAAGGCTATAGGCTTAGGAAAATCGCCAATTTTTTTCGAAAATTTTTTCTTGCAAAAACCTTTTTATTCAATTAGAAAAGATCCGAGTCAATAAGAAAATAGTTTAGTTTTGAAATTAAAGTCGTTTTTTGAAAAAATAAGCACTTTTTAGAACCGTCGTTTTTCGAAAAAAAGTAAGGCTATAGGCTTAGGAAAATCGCCAATTTTTTTCGAAAATTTTTTCTTCCAAAAACCTCTTTATTCAATTAGAAAAGATCCGAGTCAATAAGAAAATAGTTTAGTTTTGAAATTAAAGTCGTTTTTTTGAAAAAATAAGCACTTTTTAGAACCGTCGTTTTTCGAAAAAAAGTAAGGCTATAGGCTTAGGAAAATCGCCAATTTTTTTCGAAAATTTTTTCTTTCAAAAACCTCTTTATTCAATTAGAAAAGATCCGAATCAATAAGAAACTATTTTAGTTTTGAAATTGAAGTCGTTTTTTTAAAAAAATAAGCACTTTTTAGAACCGTCGTTTTTCGAAAAAAAGTAAGGCTATAGGCTTAGGAAAATCGCCAATTTTTTTCGAAAATTTTTTCTTGCAAAAACCTTTTTATTCAATTAGAAAAGATCCGAATCAATAGGAAAATAGTTTAGTTTTGAAATTAAAGTCGTTTTTTTGAAAAAATAAGCACTTTTTAGAACCGTCGTTTTTAGGTCGTTTTTCGAAAAAAAGTAAGGCTATAGGCTTAGGAAAATCGCCAATTTTTTTCGAAAATTTTTTCTTCCAAAAACCTCTTTATTCAATTAGAAAAGATCCGAATAAATAAGAAAATAGTTTAGTTTTGAAATTAAAGTCGTTTTTTTGAAAAAATAAGCACTTTTCAGAACCGTCGTTTTTCGAAAAAAAGTAAGGCTATAGGCTTAGGAAAATCGCCAATTTTGTTCGAAAATTTTTTCTTGCAAAAACCTTTTTATTCAATTAGAAAAGATCCGAGTCAATAAGAAAATAGTTTAGTTTTGAAATTAAAGTCGTTTTTTGAAAAAATAAGCACTTTTTAGAACCGTCGTTTTTCGAAAAAAAGTAAGGCTATAGGCTTAGGAAAATCGCCAACTTTTTTCGAAAATTTTTTCCTCCAAAAACCTCTTTATTCAATTAGAAAAGATCCGAATCAATAAGAAATTAGTTTAGTTTTGAAATTAAAGTCGTTTTTTTGAAAAAATAAGCACTTTTTAGAACCGTCGTTTTTCGAAAAAAAGTAAGGCTATAGGCTTAGGAAAATCGCCAATTTTTTTCGAAAATTGTTTCTTGCAAAAACCTCTTTATTCAATTAGAAAAGATCCGAATCAATAAGAAAATAGTTTAGTTTTGAAATTAAAGTCGTTTTTTTGAAAAAATAAGCACTTTTTAGAACCGTCGTTTTTCGAAAAAAAGTAAGGCTATAGGCTTAGGAAAATCGCCAATTTTTTTCGAAAATTTTTTCCTCCAAAAACCTCTTTATTCAATTAGAAAAGATCCGAATCAATAAGAAATTAGTTTAGTTTTGAAATTAAAGTCGTTTTTTGAAAAAATAAGCACTTTTTAGAACCGTCGTTTTTCGAAAAAAAGTAAGGCTATAGGCTTAGGAAAATCGCCAATTTTTTTCGAAAATTTTTTCTTCCAAAAACCTCTTTATTCAATTAGAAAAGATCCGAATAAATAAGAAAATAGTTTAGTTTTGAAATTAAAGTCGTTTTTTTGAAAAAATAAGCACTTTTCAGAACCGTCGTTTTTCGAAAAAAAGTAAGGCTATAGGCTTAGGAAAATCGCCAATTTTTTTCGAAAATTTTTTCTTGCAAAAACCTTTTTATTCAATTAGAAAAGATCCGAGTCAATAAGAAAATAGTTTAGTTTTGAAATTAAAGTCGTTTTTTGAAAAAATAAGCACTTTTTAGAACCGTCGTTTTTCGAAAAAAAGTAAGGCTATAGGCTTAGGAAAATCGCCAATTTTTTTCGAAAATTTTTTCTTCCAAAAACCTCTTTATTCAATTAGAAAAGATCCGAGTCAATAAGAAAATAGTTTAGTTTTGAAATTAAAGTCGTTTTTTTGAAAAAATAAGCACTTTTTAGAACCGTCGTTTTTCGAAAAAAAGTAAGGCTATAGGCTTAGGAAAATCGCCAATTTTTTTCGAAAATTTTTTCTTTCAAAAACCTCTTTATTCAATTAGAAAAGATCCGAATCAATAAGAAACTTTTTTAGTTTTGAAATTGAAGTCGTTTTTTTAAAAAAATAAGCACTTTTTAGAACCGTCGTTTTTCGAAAAAAAGTAAGGCTATAGGCTTAGGAAAATCGCCAATTTTTTTCGAAAATTTTTTCTTGCAAAAACCTTTTTATTCAATTAGAAAAGATCCGAATCAATAGGAAAATAGTTTAGTTTTGAAATTAAAGTCGTTTTTTTGAAAAAATAAGCACTTTTTAGAACCGTCGTTTTTAGGTCGTTTTTCGAAAAAAAGTAAGGCTATAGGCTTAGGAAAATCGCCAATTTTTTTCGAAAATTTTTTCTTCCAAAAACCTCTTTATTCAATTAGAAAAGATCCGAATAAATAAGAAAATAGTTTAGTTTTGAAATTAAAGTCGTTTTTTTGAAAAAATAAGCACTTTTCAGAACCGTCGTTTTTCGAAAAAAAGTAAGGCTATAGGCTTAGGAAAATCGCCAATTTTTTTCGAAAATTTTTTCTTGCAAAAACCTTTTTATTCAATTAGAAAAGATCCGAGTCAATAAGAAAATAGTTTAGTTTTGAAATTAAAGTCGTTTTTTGAAAAAATAAGCACTTTTTAGAACCGTCGTTTTTCGAAAAAAAGTAAGGCTATAGGCTTAGGAAAATCGCCAATTTTTTTCGAAAATTTTTTCTTCCAAAAACCTCTTTATTCAATTAGAAAAGATCCGAGTCAATAAGAAAATAGTTTAGTTTTGAAATTAAAGTCGTTTTTTTGAAAAAATAAGCACTTTTTAGAACCGTCGTTTTTCGAAAAAAAGTAAGGCTATAGGCTTAGGAAAATCGCCAATTTTTTTCGAAAATTTTTTCTTTCAAAAACCTCTTTATTCAATTAGAAAAGATCCGAATCAATAAGAAACTATTTTAGTTTTGAAATTGAAGTCGTTTTTTTAAAAAAATAAGCACTTTTTAGAACCGTCGTTTTTCGAAAAAAAGTAAGGCTATAGGCTTAGGAAAATCGCCAATTTTTTTCGAAAATTTTTTCTTGCAAAAACCTTTTTATTCAATTAGAAAAGATCCGAATCAATAGGAAAATAGTTTAGTTTTGAAATTAAAGTCGTTTTTTTGAAAAAATAAGCACTTTTTAGAACCGTCGTTTTTCGAAAAAAAGTAAGGCTATAGGCTTAGGAAAATCGCCAACTTTTTTCGAAAATTTTTTCCTCCAAAAACCTCTTTATTCAATTAGAAAAGATCCGAATCAATAAGAAATTAGTTTAGTTTTGAAATTAAAGTCGTTTTTTTGAAAAAATAAGCACTTTTTAGAACCGTCGTTTTTCGAAAAAAAGTAAGGCTATAGGCTTAGGAAAATCGCCAATTTTTTTCGAAAATTTTTTCTTCCAAAAACCTCTTTATTCAATTAGAAAAGATCCGAATAAATAAGAAAATAGTTTAGTTTTCAAATTAAAGTCGTTTTTTTGAAAAAATAAGCACTTTTCAGAACCGTCGTTTTTTGAAAAAAAGTAAGGCTATAGGCTTAGGAAAATCGCCAATTTTTTTCGAAAATTTTTTCTTGCAAAAACCTTTTTATTCAATTAGAAAAGATCCGAGTCAATAAGAAAATAGTTTAGTTTTGCAATTAAAGTCGTTTTTTGAAAAAATAAGCACTTTTTAGAACCGTCGTTTTTCGAAAAAAAGTAAGGCTATAGGCTTAGGAAAATCGCCAATTTTTTTCGAAAATTTTTTCTTCCAAAAACCTCTTTATTCAATTAGAAAAGATCCGAGTCAATAAGAAAATAGTTTAGTTTTGAAATTAAAGTCGTTTTTTTAAAAAAATAAGCACTTTTTAGAACCGTCGTTTTTCGAAAAAAAGTAAGGCTATAGGCTTAGGAAAATCGCCAATTTTTTTCGAAAATTTTTTCTTGCAAAAACCTTTTTATTCAATTAGAAAAGATCCGAATAAATAAGAAAATAGTTTAGTTTTCAAATTAAAGTCGTTTTTTTGAAAAAATAAGCACTTTTCAGAACCGTCGTTTTTTGAAAAAAAGTAAGGCTATAGGCTTAGGAAAATCGCCAATTTTTTTCGAAAATTTTTTCTTGCAAAAACCTTTTTATTCAATTAGAAAAGATCCGAGTCAATAAGAAAATAGTTTAGTTTTGCAATTAAAGTCGTTTTTTGAAAAAATAAGCACTTTTTAGAACCGTCGTTTTTCGAAAAAAAGTAAGGCTATAGGCTTAGGAAAATCGCCAATTTTTTTCGAAAATTTTTTTTTCCAAAAACCTCTTTATTCAATTAGAAAAGATCCGAGTCAATAAGAAAATAGTTTAGTTTTGAAATTAAAGTCGTTTTTTGAAAAAATAAGCACTTTTTAGAACCGTCGTTTTTCGAAAAAAAGTAAGGCTATAGGCTTAGGAAAATCGCCAATTTTTTTCGAAAATTTTTTCTTCCAAAAACCTCTTTATTCAATTAGAAAAGATCCGAGTCAATAAGAAAATAGTTTAGTTTTGAAATTAAAGTCGTTTTTTTGAAAAAATAAGCACTTTTTAGAACCGTCGTTTTTCGAAAAAAAGTAAGGCTATAGGCTTAGGAAAATCGCCAATTTTTTTCGAAAATTTTTTTTTTCAAAAACCTCTTTATTCAATTAGAAAAGATCCGAATCAATAAAAAACTATTTTAGTTTTGAAATTGAAGTCGTTTTTTTAAAAAAATAAGCACTTTTTAGAACCGTCGTTTTTCGAAAAAAAGTAAGGCTATAGGCTTAGGAAAATCGCCAATTTTTTTCGAAAATTTTTTCTTGCAAAAACCTTTTTATTCAATTAGAAAAGATCCGAGTCAATAAGAAAATAGTTTAGTTTTGAAATTAAAGTCGTTTTTTTGAAGAAATCAGCACTTTTTAGAACCGTCGTTTTTCGAAAAAAAGTAAGGCTATAGGCTTAGGAAAATCGCCAATTTTTTTCGAAAATTGTTTCTTGCAAAAACCTCTTTATTCAATTAGAAAAGATCCGAATCAATAAGAAAATAGTTTAGTTTTGAAATTAAAGTCGTTTTTTTGAAAAAATAAGCACTTTTTAGAACTGTCGTTTTTCGAAAAAAAGTAAGGCTATAGGCTTAAGAAAATCGCAAATTTTTTTCGAAAATTTTTTCCTCCAAAAACCTTTTTATTCAATTAGAAAAGAGCCGAGTCAATAAGAAAATAGTTTAGTTTTGAAATTAAAGTCGTTTTTTGAAAAAATAAGCACTTTTTAGAACCGTCGTTTTTCGAAAAAAAGTAAGGCTATAGGCTTAGGAAAATCGCCAATTTTTTCGAAAATTTTTTCTTCCAAAAACCTCTTTATTCAATTAGAAAAGATCCGAGTCAATAAGAAAATAGTTTAGTTTTGAAATTAAAGTCGTTTTTTTGAAAAAATAAGCACTTTTTAGAACCGTCGTTTTTCGAAAAAAAGTAAGGCTATAGGCTTAGGAAAATCGCCAATTTTTTTCGAAAATTTTTTCTTGCAAAAACCTCTTTATTCAATTAGAAAAGATCCGAATCAATAAGAAACTATTTTAGTTTTGAAATTGAAGTCGTTTTTTTAAAAAAATAAGCACTTTTTAGAACCGTCGTTTTTCGAAAAAAAGTAAGGCTATAGGCTTAGGAAAATCGCCAATTTTTTTCGAAAATTTTTTCTTGCAAAAACCTTTTTATTCAATTAGAAAAGATCCGAGTCAATAAGAAAATAGTTTAGTTTTGAAATTAAAGTCGTTTTTTTAAAAAAATAAGCACTTTTTAGAACCGTCGTTTTTCGAAAAGAGTAAGGCTATAGGCTTAGGAAAATCGCCAATTTTTTTCGAAAATTTTTTCTTGCAAAAACCTTTTTATTCAATTAGAAAAGATCCGAGTCAATAAGAAAATAGTTTAGTTTTGAAATTAAAGTCGTTTTTTGAAAAAATAAGCACTTTTCAGAACCGTCGTTTTTCGAAAAAAAGTAAGGCTATAGGCTTAGGAAAATCGCCAATTTTTTTCGAAAATTTTTTCTTCCAAAAACCTCTTTATTCAATTAGAAAAGATCCGAGTCAATAAGAAAATAGTTTAGTTTTGAAATTAAAGTCGTTTTTTTTTGAAAAAATAAGCACTTTTTAGAACCGTCGTTTTTCGAAAAAAAGTAAGGCTATAGGCTTAGGAAAATCGCCAATTTTTTTCGAAAATTTTTTCTTTCAAAAACCTCTTTATTCAATTAGAAAAGATCCGAATCAATAAGAAACTATTTTAGTTTTGAAATTGAAGTCGTTTTTTTAAAAAAATAAGCACTTTTTAGAACCGTCGTTTTTCGAAAAAAAGTAAGGCTATAGGCTTAGGAAAATCGCCAATTTTTTTCGAAAATTTTTTCTTGCAAAAACCTTTTTATTCAATTAGAAAAGATCCGAGTCAATAAGAAAATAGTTTAGTTTTGAAATTAAAGTCGTTTTTTTGAAAAAATAAGCACTTTTTAGAACCGTCGTTTTTCGAAAAAAAGTAAGGCTATAGGCTTAGGAAAATCGCCAATTTTTTTCGAAAATTTTTTCTTGCAAAAACCTTTTTATTCAATTAGAAAAGATCCGAGTCAATAAGAAAATAGTTTAGTTTTGAAATTAAAGTCGTTTTTCTGAAAAAATAAGCACTTTTTAGAACCGTCGTTTTTCGAAAAAAAGTAAGGCTATAGGGCTAGGAAAATCGCCAATTTTTTTCGAAAATTTTTTCCTCCAAAAACGTCTTTATTCACTTAGAAAAGATCCGAATCAATAAGAAATTAGTTTAGTTTTGAAATTAAAGTCGTTTTTCTGAAAAAATCAGCACTTTTTAGAACCGTCGTTTTTCGAAAAAAAGTAAGGCTATAGGCTTAGGAAAATCGCCAATTTTTTTCGAAAATTTTTTCTTCCAAAAACCTCTTTATTCAATTAGAAAAGATCCGAATAAATAAGAAAATAGTTTAGTTTTCAAATTAAAGTCGTTTTTTTGAAAAAATAAGCACTTTTCAGAACCGTCGTTTTTTGAAAAAAAGTAAGGCTATAGGCTTAGGAAAATCGCCAATTTTTTTCGAAAATTTTTTCTTGCAAAAACCTTTTTATTCAATTAGAAAAGATCCGAGTCAATAAGAAAATAGTTTAGTTTTGCAATTAAAGTCGTTTTTTGAAAAAATAAGCACTTTTTAGAACCGTCGTTTTTCGAAAAAAAGTAAGGCTATAGGCTTAGGAAAATCGCCAATTTTTTTCGAAAATTTTTTCTTCCAAAAACCTCTTTATTCAATTAGAAAAGATCCGAGTCAATAAGAAAATAGTTTAGTTTTGAAATTAAAGTCGTTTTTTTAAAAAAATAAGCACTTTTTAGAACCGTCGTTTTTCGAAAAAAAGTAAGGCTATAGGCTTAGGAAAATCGCCAATTTTTTTCGAAAATTTTTTCTTCCAAAAACCTCTTTATTCAATTAGAAAAGATCCGAATAAATAAGAAAATAGTTTAGTTTTCAAATTAAAGTCGTTTTTTTGAAAAAATAAGCACTTTTCAGAACCGTCGTTTTTTGAAAAAAAGTAAGGCTATAGGCTTAGGAAAATCGCCAATTTTTTTCGAAAATTTTTTCTTGCAAAAACCTTTTTATTCAATTAGAAAAGATCCGAGTCAATAAGAAAATAGTTTAGTTTTGCAATTAAAGTCGTTTTTTGAAAAAATAAGCACTTTTTAGAACCGTCGTTTTTCGAAAAAAAGTAAGGCTATAGGCTTAGGAAAATCGCCAATTTTTTTCGAAAATTTTTTCTTCCAAAAACCTCTTTATTCAATTAGAAAAGATCCGAGTCAATAAGAAAATAGTTTAGTTTTGAAATTAAAGTCGTTTTTTGAAAAAATAAGCACTTTTTAGAACCGTCGTTTTTCGAAAAAAAGTAAGGCTATAGGCTTAGGAAAATCGCCAATTTTTTTCGAAAATTTTTTCTTCCAAAAACCTCTTTATTCAATTAGAAAAGATCCGAGTCAATAAGAAAATAGTTTAGTTTTGAAATTAAAGTCGTTTTTTTGAAAAAATAAGCACTTTTTAGAACCGTCGTTTTTCGAAAAAAAGTAAGGCTATAGGCTTAGGAAAATCGCCAATTTTTTTCGAAAATTTTTTTTTTCAAAAACCTCTTTATTCAATTAGAAAAGATCCGAATCAATAAAAAACTATTTTAGTTTTGAAATTGAAGTCGTTTTTTTAAAAAAATAAGCACTTTTTAGAACCGTCGTTTTTCGAAAAAAAGTAAGGCTATAGGCTTAGGAAAATCGCCAATTTTTTTCGAAAATTTTTTCTTGCAAAAACCTTTTTATTCAATTAGAAAAGATCCGAGTCAATAAGAAAATAGTTTAGTTTTGAAATTAAAGTCGTTTTTTTGAAAAAATCAGCACTTTTTAGAACCGTCGTTTTTCGAAAAAAAGTAAGGCTATAGGCTTAGGAAAATCGCCAATTTTTTTCGAAAATTGTTTCTTGCAAAAACCTCTTTATTCAATTAGAAAAGATCCGAATCAATAAGAAAATAGTTTAGTTTTGAAATTAAAGTCGTTTTTTTGAAAAAATAAGCACTTTTTAGAACTGTCGTTTTTCGAAAAAAAGTAAGGCTATAGGCTTAAGAAAATCGCAAATTTTTTTCGAAAATTTTTTCCTCCAAAAACCTTTTTATTCAATTAGAAAAGAGCCGAGTCAATAAGAAAATAGTTTAGTTTTGAAATTAAAGTCGTTTTTTGAAAAAATAAGCACTTTTTAGAACCGTCGTTTTTCGAAAAAAAGTAAGGCTATAGGCTTAGGAAAATCGCCAATTTTTTCGAAAATTTTTTCTTCCAAAAACCTCTTTATTCAATTAGAAAAGATCCGAGTCAATAAGAAAATAGTTTAGTTTTGAAATTAAAGTCGTTTTTTTGAAAAAATAAGCACTTTTTAGAACCGTCGTTTTTCGAAAAAAAGTAAGGCTATAGGCTTAGGAAAATCGCCAATTTTTTTCGAAAATTTTTTCTTCCAAAAACCTCTTTATTCAATTAGAAAAGATCCGAATCAATAAGAAACTATTTTAGTTTTGAAATTGAAGTCGTTTTTTTAAAAAAATAAGCACTTTTTAGAACCGTCGTTTTTCGAAAAAAAGTAAGGCTATAGGCTTAGGAAAATCGCCAATTTTTTTCGAAAATTTTTTCTTGCAAAAACCTTTTTATTCAATTAGAAAAGATCCGAGTCAATAAGAAAATAGTTTAGTTTTGAAATTAAAGTCGTTTTTTTGAAAAAATCAGCACTTTTTAGAACCGTCGTTTTTCGAAAAAAAGTAAGGCTATAGGCTTAGGAAAATCGCCAGTTTTTTTCGAAAATTTTTTCTTCCAAAAACCTCTTTATTCAATTAGAAAAGATCCGAGTCAATAAGAAAATAGTTTAGTTTGGAAATTAAAGTCGTTTTTTTGAAAAAATAAGCACTTTTTAGAACCGTCGTTTTTCGAAAAAAAGTAAGGCTATAGGCTTAGGAAAATCGCCAATTTTTTTCGAAAATTTTTTCTTGCAAAAACCTCTTTATTCAATTAGAAAAGATCCGAGTCAATAAGAAAATAGTTTAGTTTTGAAATTAAAGTCGTTTTTCTGAAAAAATAAGCACTTTTTAGAACCGTCGTTTTTCGAAAAAAAGTAAGGCTATAGGGCTAGGAAAATCGCCAATTTTTTTCGAAAATTTTTTCCTCCAAAAACGTCTTTATTCACTTAGAAAAGATCCGAATCAATAAGAAATTAGTTTAGTTTTGAAATTAAAGTCGTTTTTCTGAAAAAATCAGCACTTTTTAGAACCGTCGTTTTTCGAAAAAAAGTAAGGCTATAGGCTTAGGAAAATCGCCAATTTTTTTCGAAAATTTTTTCTTCCAAAAACCTCTTTATTCAATTAGAAAAGATCCGAATAAATAAGAAAATAGTTTAGTTTTCAAATTAAAGTCGTTTTTTTGAAAAAATAAGCACTTTTCAGAACCGTCGTTTTTTGAAAAAAAGTAAGGCTATAGGCTTAGGAAAATCGCCAATTTTTTTCGAAAATTTTTTCTTGCAAAAACCTTTTTATTCAATTAGAAAAGATCCGAGTCAATAAGAAAATAGTTTAGTTTTGCAATTAAAGTCGTTTTTTGAAAAAATAAGCACTTTTTAGAACCGTCGTTTTTCGAAAAAAAGTAAGGCTATAGGCTTAGGAAAATCGCCAATTTTTTTCGAAAATTTTTTCTTCCAAAAACATCTTTATTCAATTAGAAAAGATCCGAGTCAATAAGAAAATAGTTTAGTTTTGAAATTAAAGTCGTTTTTTTAAAAAAATAAGCACTTTTTAGAACCGTCGTTTTTCGAAAAAAAGTAAGGCTATAGGCTTAGGAAAATCGCCAATTTTTTTCGAAAATTTTTTCTTCCAAAAACCTCTTTATTCAATTAGAAAAGATCCGAATAAATAAGAAAATAGTTTAGTTTTCAAATTAAAGTCGTTTTTTTGAAAAAATAAGCACTTTTCAGAACCGTCGTTTTTTGAAAAAAAGTAAGGCTATAGGCTTAGGAAAATCGCCAATTTTTTTCGAAAATTTTTTCTTGCAAAAACCTTTTTATTCAATTAGAAAAGATCCGAGTCAATAAGAAAATAGTTTAGTTTTGCAATTAAAGTCGTTTTTTGAAAAAATAAGCACTTTTTAGAACCGTCGTTTTTCGAAAAAAAGTAAGGCTATAGGCTTAGGAAAATCGCCAATTTTTTTCGAAAATTTTTTCTTCCAAAAACCTCTTTATTCAATTAGAAAAGATCCGAGTCAATAAGAAAATAGTTTAGTTTTGAAATTAAAGTCGTTTTTTGAAAAAATAAGCACTTTTTAGAACCGTCGTTTTTCGAAAAAAAGTAAGGCTATAGGCTTAGGAAAATCGCCAATTTTTTTCGAAAATTTTTTCTTCCAAAAACCTCTTTATTCAATTAGAAAAGATCCGAGTCAATAAGAAAATAGTTTAGTTTTGAAATTAAAGTCGTTTTTTTGAAAAAATAAGCACTTTTTAGAACCGTCGTTTTTCGAAAAAAAGTAAGGCTATAGGCTTAGGAAAATCGCCAATTTTTTTCGAAAATTTTTTTTTTCAAAAACCTCTTTATTCAATTAGAAAAGATCCGAATCAATAAAAAACTATTTTAGTTTTGAAATTGAAGTCGTTTTTTTAAAAAAATAAGCACTTTTTAGAACCGTCGTTTTTCGAAAAAAAGTAAGGCTATAGGCTTAGGAAAATCGCCAATTTTTTTCGAAAATTTTTTCTTCCAAAAACCTCTTTATTCAATTAGAAAAGATCCGAATAAATAAGAAAATAGTTTAGTTTTCAAATTAAAGTCGTTTTTTTGAAAAAATAAGCACTTTTCAGAACCGTCGTTTTTTGAAAAAAAGTAAGGCTATAGGCTTAGGAAAATCGCCAATTTTTTTCGAAAATTTTTTCTTGCAAAAACCTTTTTATTCAATTAGAAAAGATCCGAGTCAATAAGAAAATAGTTTAGTTTTGCAATTAAAGTCGTTTTTTGAAAAAATAAGCACTTTTTAGAACCGTCGTTTTTCGAAAAAAAGTAAGGCTATAGGCTTAGGAAAATCGCCAATTTTTTTCGAAAATTTTTTCTTCCAAAAACCTCTTTATTCAATTAGAAAAGATCCGAGTCAATAAGAAAATAGTTTAGTTTTGAAATTAAAGTCGTTTTTTGAAAAAATAAGCACTTTTTAGAACCGTCGTTTTTCGAAAAAAAGTAAGGCTATAGGCTTAGGAAAATCGCCAATTTTTTTCGAAAATTTTTTCTTCCAAAAACCTCTTTATTCAATTAGAAAAGATCCGAGTCAATAAGAAAATAGTTTAGTTTGGAAATTAAAGTCGTTTTTTTGAAAAAATAAGCACTTTTTAGAACCGTCGTTTTTCGAAAAAAAGTAAGGCTATAGGCTTAGGAAAATCGCCAATTTTTTTCGAAAATTTTTTCTTGCAAAAACCTCTTTATTCAATTAGAAAAGATCCGAGTCAATAAGAAACTATTTTAGTTTTGAAATTGAAGTCGTTTTTTTAAAAAAATAAGCACTTTTTAGAACCGTCGTTTTTCGAAAAAAGTAAGGCTATAGGCTTAGGAAAATCGCCAATTTTTTTCGAAAATTTTTTCTTGCAAAAACCTTTTTATTCAATTAGAAAAGATCCGAGTCAATAAGAAAATAGTTTAGTTTTGAAATTAAAGTCGTTTTTTGAAAAAATAAGCACTTTTTAGAACCGTCGTTTTTCGAAAAAAAGTAAGGCTATAGGCTTAGGAAAATCGCCAATTTTTTTCGAAAATTTTTTCTTCCAAAAACCTCTTTATTCAATTAGAAAAGATCCGAGTCAATAAGAAAATAGTTTAGTTTTGAAATTAAAGTCGTTTTTTTTTGAAAAAATAAGCACTTTTTAGAACCGTCGTTTTTCGAAAAAAAGTAAGGCTATAGGCTTAGGAAAATCGCCAATTTTTTTCGAAAATTTTTTCTTTCAAAAACCTCTTTATTCAATTAGAAAAGATCCGAATCAATAAGAAACTATTTTAGTTTTAAAATTGAAGTCGTTTTTTTAAAAAAATAAGCACTTTTTAGAACCGTCGTTTTTCGAAAAAAAGTAAGGCTATAGGCTTAGGAAAATCGCCAATTTTTTTCGAAAATTTTTTCTTCCAAAAACCTTTTTATTCAATTAGAAAAGATCCGAGTCAATAAGAAAATAGTTTAGTTTTGAAATTAAAGTCGTTTTTTTGAAAAAATAAGCACTTTTTAGAACCGTCGTTTTTCGAAAAAAAGTAAGGCTATAGGCTTAGGAAAATCGCCAATTTTTTTCGAAAATTTTTTCTTGCAAAAACCTTTTTATTCAATTAGAAAAGATCCGAGTCAATAAGAAAATAGTTTAGTTTTGAAATTAAAGTCGTTTTTCTGAAAAAATAAGCACTTTTTAGAACCGTCGTTTTTCGAAAAAAAGTAAGGCTATAGGGCTAGGAAAATCGCCAATTTTTTTCGAAAATTTTTTCCTCCAAAAACGTCTTTATTCACTTAGAAAAGATCCGAATCAATAAGAAATTAGTTTAGTTTTGAAATTAAAGTCGTTTTTCTGAAAAAATCAGCACTTTTTAGAACCGTCGTTTTTCGAAAAAAAGTAAGGCTATAGGCTTAGGAAAATCGCCAATTTTTTTCCAAAATTGTTTCTTGCAAAAACCTCTTTATTCAATTAGAAAAGATCCGAGTCAATAGGAAACTAGTTTAGTTTTGAAATTAAAGTCGTTTTTTGAAAAAATAAGCACTTTTTAGAACCGTCGTTTTTCGAAAAAAAGTAAGGCTATAGGCTTAGGAAAATCGCCAATTTTTTTCGAAAATTTTTTCCTCCAAAAACCTCTTTATTCAATTAGAAAAGATCCGAATCAATAAGAAATTAGTTTAGTTTTGAAATTAAAGTCGTTTTTTGAAAAAATAAGCACTTTTTAGAACCGTCGTTTTTCGAAGAAAAGTAAGGCTATAGGCTTAGGAAAATCGCCAATTTTTTTCGAAAATTTTTTCTTGCAAAAACCTTTTTATTCAATTAGAAAAGATCCGAGTCAATAAGAAAATAGTTTAGTTTTGAAATTAAAGTCGTTTTTTGAAAAAATAAGCACTTTTCAGAACCGTCGTTTTTCGAAAAAAAGTAAGGCTATAGGCTTAGGAAAATCGCCAATTTTTTTCGAAAATTTTTTCTTCCAAAAACCTCTTTATTCAATTAGAAAAGATCCGAGTCAATAAGAAAATAGTTTAGTTTTGAAATTAAAGTCGTTTTTTTTTGAAAAAATAAGCACTTTTTAGAACCGTCGTTTTTCGAAAAAAAGTAAGGCTATAGGCTTAGGAAAATCGCCAATTTTTTTCGAAAATTTTTTCTTCCAAAAACCTCTTTATTCAATTAGAAAAGATCCGAGTCAATAAGAAAATAGTTTAGTTTGGAAATTAAAGTCGTTTTTTTGAAAAAATAAGCACTTTTTAGAACCGTCGTTTTTCGAAAAAAAGTAAGGCTATAGGCTTAGGAAAATCGCCAATTTTTTTCGAAAATTTTTTCTTGCAAAAACCTCTTTATTCAATTAGAAAAGATCCGAGTCAATAAGAAACTATTTTAGTTTTGAAATTGAAGTCGTTTTTTTAAAAAAATAAGCACTTTTTAGAACCGTCGTTTTTCGAAAAAAGTAAGGCTATAGGCTTAGGAAAATCGCCAATTTTTTTCGAAAATTTTTTCTTGCAAAAACCTTTTTATTCAATTAGAAAAGATCCGAGTCAATAAGAAAATAGTTTAGTTTTGAAATTAAAGTCGTTTTTTGAAAAAATAAGCACTTTTTAGAACCGTCGTTTTTCGAAAAAAAGTAAGGCTATAGGCTTAGGAAAATCGCCAATTTTTTTCGAAAATTTTTTCTTCCAAAAACCTCTTTATTCAATTAGAAAAGATCCGAGTCAATAAGAAAATAGTTTAGTTTTGAAATTAAAGTCGTTTTTTTTTGAAAAAATAAGCACTTTTTAGAACCGTCGTTTTTCGAAAAAAAGTAAGGCTATAGGCTTAGGAAAATCGCCAATTTTTTTCGAAAATTTTTTCTTTCAAAAACCTCTTTATTCAATTAGAAAAGATCCGAATCAATAAGAAACTATTTTAGTTTTAAAATTGAAGTCGTTTTTTTAAAAAAATAAGCACTTTTTAGAACCGTCGTTTTTCGAAAAAAAGTAAGGCTATAGGCTTAGGAAAATCGCCAATTTTTTTCGAAAATTTTTTCTTCCAAAAACCTTTTTATTCAATTAGAAAAGATCCGAGTCAATAAGAAAATAGTTTAGTTTTGAAATTAAAGTCGTTTTTTTGAAAAAATAAGCACTTTTTAGAACCGTCGTTTTTCGAAAAAAAGTAAGGCTATAGGCTTAGGAAAATCGCCAATTTTTTTCGAAAATTTTTTCTTGCAAAAACCTTTTTATTCAATTAGAAAAGATCCGAGTCAATAAGAAAATAGTTTAGTTTTGAAATTAAAGTCGTTTTTCTGAAAAAATAAGCACTTTTTAGAACCGTCGTTTTTCGAAAAAAAGTAAGGCTATAGGGCTAGGAAAATCGCCAATTTTTTTCGAAAATTTTTTCCTCCAAAAACGTCTTTATTCACTTAGAAAAGATCCGAATCAATAAGAAATTAGTTTAGTTTTGAAATTAAAGTCGTTTTTCTGAAAAAATCAGCACTTTTTAGAACCGTCGTTTTTCGAAAAAAAGTAAGGCTATAGGCTTAGGAAAATCGCCAATTTTTTTCCAAAATTGTTTCTTGCAAAAACCTCTTTATTCAATTAGAAAAGATCCGAGTCAATAGGAAACTAGTTTAGTTTTGAAATTAAAGTCGTTTTTTGAAAAAATAAGCACTTTTTAGAACCGTCGTTTTTCGAAAAAAAGTAAGGCTATAGGCTTAGGAAAATCGCCAATTTTTTTCGAAAATTTTTTCCTCCAAAAACCTCTTTATTCAATTAGAAAAGATCCGAATCAATAAGAAATTAGTTTAGTTTTGAAATTAAAGTCGTTTTTTGAAAAAATAAGCACTTTTTAGAACCGTCGTTTTTCGAAGAAAAGTAAGGCTATAGGCTTAGGAAAATCGCCAATTTTTTTCGAAAATTTTTTCCACCAAAAACCTCTTTATTCAATTAGAAAAGATCCGAATCAATAAGAAATTAGTTTAGTTTTGAAATTAAAGTCGTTTTTTTAAAAAAATAAGCACTTTTTAGAACCGTCGTTTTTCGAAAAAAAGTAAGGCTATAGGCTTAGGAAAATCGCCAATTTTTTTCGAAAATTGTTTCTTGCAAAAACCTCTTTATTCAATTAGAAAAGATCCGAATCAATAAGAAAATAGTTTAGTTTTGAAATTAAAGTCGTTTTTTTGAAAAAATAAGCACTTTTTAGAACTGTCGTTTTTCGAAAAAAAGTAAGGCTATAGGCTTAAGAAAATCGCCAATTTTTTTCGAAAATTTTTTCTTGCAAAAACCTTTTTATTCAATTAGAAAAGATCCGAATCAATAAGAAATTAGTTTAATTTTGAAATTAAAGTCGTTTTTTTGAAAAAATAAGCACTTTTTAGAACCGTCGTTTTTCGAAAAAAAGTAAGGCTATAGGCTTAGGAAAATCGCCAATTTTTTTCGAAAATTTTTTCTTCCAAAAACCTCTTTATTCAATTAGAAAAGATCCGAGTCAATAAGAAAATAGTTTAGTTTTGAAATTAAAGTCGTTTTTTTGAAAAAATAAGCACTTTTCAGAACCGTCGTTTTTCGAAAAAAAGTAAGGCTATAGGCTTAGGAAAATCGCCAATTTTTTTCGAAAATTTTTTCTTTCAAAAACCTCTTTATTCAATTAGAAAAGATCCGAATCAATAAGAAACTATTTTAGTTTTGAAATTGAAGTCGTTTTTTTAAAAAAATAAGCACTTTTTAGAACCGTCGTTTTTCGAAAAAAAGTAAGGCTATAGGCTTAGGAAAATCGCCAATTTTTTTCGAAAATTTTTTCTTGCAAAAACCTTTTTATTCAATTAGAAAAGATCCGAGTCAATAAGAAAATAGTTTAGTTTTGAAATTAAAGTCGTTTTTTGAAAAAATAAGCACTTTTTAGAACCGTCGTTTTTCGAAAAAAAGTAAGGCTATAGGCTTAGGAAAATCGCCAATTTTTTTCGAAAATTCTTTCTTGCAAAATCCTCTTTATTCAATTAGAAAAGATCCGAGTCAATAAGAAATTAGTTTAGTTTTGAAATTAAAGTCGTTTTTTAAAAAAATAAGCACTTTTTAGAACCGTCGTTTTTCGAAAAAAAGTAAGGCTATAAACTTAGGAAAATCGCCAATTTTTTTCAAAAATTTTTCTTCCAAAATCCTCTTTATTCAATTAGAAAAGATCCGAGTCAATAAGAAAATAGTTTAGTTTTGAAATTAAAGTCGTTTTTTGAAAAAATAAGCACTTTTTAGAACCGTCGTTTTTCGAAAAAAAGTAAGGCTATAGGCTTAGGAAAATCGCCAATTTTTTTCGAAAATTTTTTCTTCCAAAAACCTCTTTATTCAATTAGAAAAGATCCGAGTCAATAAGAAAATAGTTTAGTTTTGAAATTAAAGTCGTTTTTTTGAAAAAATAAGCACTTTTTAGAACAGTCGTTTTTCGAAAAAAAGTAAGGCTATAGGCTTAGGAAAATCGCCAATTTTTTTCGAAAATTTTTTCTTTCAAAAACCTCTTTATTCAATTAGAAAAGATCCGAATCAATAAGAAACTATTTTAGTTTTGAAATTGAAGTCGTTTTTTTAAAAAAATAAGCACTTTTTAGAACCGTCGTTTTTCGAAAAAAAGTAAGGCTATAGGCTTAGGAAAATCGCCAATTTTTTTCGAAAATTTTTTCTTGCAAAAACCTTTTTATTCAATTAGAAAAGATCCGAGTCAATAAGAAAATAGTTTAGTTTTGAAATTAAAGTCGTTTTTTTGAAAAAAATCAGCACTTTTTAGAACCGTCGCTTTTCGAAAAAAAGTAAGGCTATAGGCTTAGGAAAATCGCCAATTTTTTTCGAAAATTTTTTGTTCCAAAAACCTCTTTATTCAATTAGAAAAGATCCGAGTCAATAAGAAAATAGTTTAGTTTTGAAATTAAAGTCGTTTTTTTGAAAAAATAAGCACTTTTTAGAACCGTCGTTTTTCGAAAAAAAGTAAGGCTATAGGCTTAGGAAAATCGCCAATTTTTTTCGAAAATTTTTTCCTGCAAAAACCTTTTTATTCAATTAGAAAAGATCCGAGTCAATAAGAAAATAGTTTAGTTTTGAAATTAAAGTCGTTTTTTTGAAAAAATCATTACTTTTTAGAACCGTCGTTTTTCGAAAAAAAGTAAGGCTATAGGCTTAGGAAAATCGCCAATTTTTTTCGAAAATTTTTTCTTGCAAAAACCTCTTTATTCAATTAGAAAAGATCCGAGTCAATAAGAAACTATTTTAGTTTTGAAAATCGCCAATTTTTTTCGAAAATTTTTTCTTGCAAAAACCTTTTTATTCAATTAGAAAAGATCCGAGTCAATAAGAAAATAGTTTAGTTTTGAAATTAAAGTCGTTTTTTGAAAAAATAAGCACTTTTTAGAACCGTCGTTTTTCGAAAAAAAGTAAGGCTATAGGCTTAGGAAAATCGCCAATTTTTTTCGAAAATTCTTTCTTGCAAAATCCTCTTTATTCAATTAGAAAAGATCCGAGTCAATAAGAAATTAGTTTAGTTTTGAAATTAAAGTCGTTTTTTAAAAAAATAAGCACTTTTTAGAACCGTCGTTTTTCGAAAAAAAGTAAGGCTATAAACTTAGGAAAATCGCCAATTTTTTTCAAAAATTTTTCTTCCAAAATCCTCTTTATTCAATTAGAAAAGATCCGAGTCAATAAGAAAATAGTTTAGTTTTGAAATTAAAGTCGTTTTTTGAAAAAATAAGCACTTTTTAGAACCGTCGTTTTTCGAAAAAAAGTAAGGCTATAGGCTTAGGAAAATCGCCAATTTTTTTCGAAAATTTTTTCTTCCAAAAACCTCTTTATTCAATTAGAAAAGATCCGAGTCAATTTGAAAATAGTTTAGTTTTGAAATTAAAGTCGTTTTTTTGAAAAAATAAGCACTTTTTAGAACAGTCGTTTTTCGAAAAAAAGTAAGGCTATAGGCTTAGGAAAATCGCCAATTTTTTTCGAAAATTCTTTCTTGCAAAATCCTCTTTATTCAATTAGAAAAGATCCGAGTCAATAAGAAATTAGTTTAGTTTTGAAATTAAAGTCGTTTTTTAAAAAAATAAGCACTTTTTAGAACCGTCGTTTTTCGAAAAAAAGTAAGGCTATAAACTTAGGAAAATCGCCAATTTTTTTCAAAAATTTTTCTTCCAAAATCCTCTTTATTCAATTAGAAAAGATCCGAGTCAATAAGAAAATAGTTTAGTTTTGAAATTAAAGTCGTTTTTTGAAAAAATAAGCACTTTTTAGAACCGTCGTTTTTCGAAAAAAAGTAAGGCTATAGGCTTAGGAAAATCGCCAATTTTTTTCGAAAATTTTTTCTTCCAAAAACCTCTTTATTCAATTAGAAAAGATCCGAGTCAATTTGAAAATAGTTTAGTTTTGAAATTAAAGTCGTTTTTTTGAAAAAATAAGCACTTTTTAGAACAGTCGTTTTTCGAAAAAAAGTAAGGCTATAGGCTTAGGAAAATCGCCAATTTTTTTCGAAAATTTTTTCTTTCAAAAACCTCTTTATTCAATTAGAAAAGATCCGAATCAATAAGAAACTATTTTAGTTTTGAAATTGAAGTCGTTTTTTTAAAAAAATAAGCACTTTTTAGAACCGTCGTTTTTCGAAAAAAAGTAAGGCTATAGGCTTAGGAAAATCGCCAATTTTTTTCGAAAATTTTTTCTTGCAAAAACCTTTTTATTCAATTAGAAAAGATCCGAGTCAATAAGAAAATAGTTTAGTTTTGAAATTAAAGTCGTTTTTTTGAAAAAAATCAGCACTTTTTAGAACCGTCGCTTTTCGAAAAAAAGTAAGGCTATAGGCTTAGGAAAATCGCCAATTTTTTTCGAAAATTTTTTGTTCCAAAAACCTCTTTATTCAATTAGAAAAGATCCGAGTCAATAAGAAAATAGTTTAGTTTTGAAATTAAAGTCGTTTTTTTGAAAAAATAAGCACTTTTTAGAACCGTCGTTTTTCGAAAAAAAGTAAGGCTATAGGCTTAGGAAAATCGCCAATTTTTTTCGAAAATTTTTTCCTGCAAAAACCTTTTTATTCAATTAGAAAAGATCCGAGTCAATAAGAAAATAGTTTAGTTTTGAAATTAAAGTCGTTTTTTTGAAAAAATCAGCACTTTTTAGAACCGTCGTTTTTCGAAAAAAAGTAAGGCTATAGGCTTAGGAAAATCGCCAATTTTTTTCGAAAATTTTTTCTTGCAAAAACCTCTTTATTCAATTAGAAAAGATCCGAGTCAATAAGAAACTATTTTAGTTTTGAAATTGAAGTCGTTTTTTTAAAAAAATAAGCACTTTTTAGAACTGTCGTTTTTCGAAATAAAGTAAGGCTATAGGCTTAGGAAAATCGCCAATTTTTTTCGAAAATTTTTTCTTTCAAAATCCTCTTTATTCAATTAGAAAAGATCCGAGTCAATAAGAAAATAGTTTAGTTTTGAAATTAAAGTCGTTTTTTAAAAAAATAAGCACTTTTTAGAACCGTCGTTTTTCGAAAAAAAGTAAGGCTATAAACTTAGGAAAATCGCCAATTTTTTTCGAAAATTTTTTCTTCCAAAATCCTCTTTATTCAATTAGAAAAGATCCGAGTCAATAAGAAAATAGTTTAGTTTTGAAATTAAAGTCGTTTTTTTAAAAAAATAAGCACTTTTTAGAACTGTCGTTTTTCGAAAAAAAGTAAGGCTATAGGCTTAGGAAAATCGCCAATTTTTTTCGAAAATTCTTTCTTGCAAAATCCTCTTTATTCAATTAGAAAAGATCCGAGTCAATAAGAAAATAGTTTAGTTTTGAAATTAAAGTCGTTTTTTAAAAAAATAAGCACTTTTTAGAACCGTCGTTTTTCGAAAAAAAGTAAGGCTATAAACTTAGGAAAATCGCCAATTTTTTTCGAAAATTTTTTCTTGCAAAAACCTTTTTATTCAATTAGAAAAGATCCGAGTCAATAAGAAAATAGTTTAGTTTTCAAATTAAAGTCGTTTTTTGAAAAAATAAGCACTTTTTAGAACCGTCGTTTTTCGAAAAAAAGTAAGGCTATAGGCTTAGGAAAATCGCCAATTTTTTTCGAAAATTTTTTCTTTCAAAAACCTCTTTATTCAATTAGAAAAGATCCGAATCAATAAGAAACTATTTTAGTTTTGAAATTGAAGTCGTTTTTTTAAAAAAATAAGCACTTTTTAGAACCGTCGTTTTTCGAAAAAAAGTAAGGCTATAGGCTTAGGAAAATCGCCAATTTTTTTCGAAAATTTTTTCTTCCAAAAACCTCTTTATTCAATTAGAAAAGATCCGAGTCAATAAGAAAATAGTTTAGTTTTGAAATTAAAGTCGTTTTTTTAAAAAAATAAGCACTTTTTAGAACCGTCGTTTTTCGAAAAAAAGTAAGGCTATAGGCTTAGGAAAATCGCCAATTTTTTTCGAAAATTTTTTCTTCCAAAAACCTCTTTATTCAATTAGAAAAGATCCGAGTCAATAAGAAAATAGTTTAGTTTTGAAATTAAAGTCGTTTTTTTGAAAAAATAAGCACTTTTTAGAACCGTCGTTTTTCGAAAAAAAGTAAGGCTATAGGCTTAGGAAAATCGCCAATTTTTTTCGAAAATTTTTTCTTGCAAAAACCTCTTTATTCAATTAGAAAAGATCCGAGTCAATAAGAAAATAGTTTAGGTTTGAAATTAAAGTCGTTTTTTTGAAAAAATCAGCACTTTTTAGAACCGTCGTTTTTCGAAAAAAAGTAAGGCTATAGGCTTAGGAAAATCGCCAATTTTTTTCGAAAATTTTTTCTTCCAAAAACCTCTTTATTCAACTAGAAAAGATCCGAGTCAATAAGAAAATAGTTTAGTTTTCAAATTAAAGTCGTTTTTTGAAAAAATAAGCACTTTTTAGAACTGTCGTTTTTCGAAAAAAAGTAAGGCTATAGGCTTAGGAAAATCGCCAATTTTTTTCGAAAATTCTTTCTTGCAAAATCCTCTTTATTCAATTAGAAAAGATCCGAGTCAATAAGAAAATAGTTTAGTTTTGAAATTAAAGTCGTTTTTTAAAAAAATAAGCACTTTTTAGAACCGTCGTTTTTCGAAAAAAAGTAAGGCTATAAACTTAGGAAAATCGCCAATTTTTTTCGAAAATTTTTTCTTGCAAAAACCTTTTTATTCAATAAGAAAAGATCCGAGTCAATAAGAAAATAGTTTAGTTTTCAAATTAAAGTCGTTTTTTGAAAAAATAAGCACTTTTTAGAACCGTCGTTTTTCGAAAAAAAGTAAGGCTATAGGCTTAGGAAAATCGCCAATTTTTTTCGAAAATTTTTTCTTCCAAAAACCTCTTTATTCAATTAGAAAAGATCCGAGTCAATAAGAAAATAGTTTAGTTTTGAAATTAAAGTCGTTTTTTTGAAAAAATAAGCACTTTTTAGAACCGTCGTTTTTCGAAAAAAAGTAAGGCTATAGGCTTAGGAAAATCGCCAATTTTTTTCGAAAATTTTTTCTTTCAAAAACCTCTTTATTCAATTAGAAAAGATCCGAGTCAATAAGAAAATAGTTTAGGTTTGAAATTAAAGTCGTTTTTTTGAAAAAATCAGCACTTTTTAGAACCGTCGTTTTTCGAAAAAAAGTAAGGCTATAGGCTTAGGAAAATCGCCAATTTTTTTCGAAAATTTTTTCTTCCAAAAACCTCTTTATTCAACTAGAAAAGATCCGAGTCAATAAGAAAATAGTTTAGTTTTGAAATTAAAGTCGTTTTTTTGAAAAAATAAGCACTTTTTAGAACCGTCGTTTTTCGAAAAAAAGTAAGGCTATAGGCTTAGGAAAATCGCCAATTTTTTTCGAAAATTTTTTCCTCCAAAAACCTCTTTATTCAATTAGAAAAGATCCGAATCAATAAGAAACTATTTTAGTTTTGAAATTGAAGTCGTTTTTTTGAAAAAATCAGCACTTTTTAGAACCGTCGTTTTTCGAAAAAAAGTAAGGCTATAGGCTTAGGAAAATCGCCAATTTTTTTCGAAAATTTTTTCTTCCAAAAACCTCTTTATTCAATTAGAAAAGATCCGAGTCAATAAGAAAATAGTTTAGTTTTGAAATTAAAGTCGTTTTTTTGAAAAAATAAGCACTTTTTAGAACCGTCGTTTTTCGAAAAAAAGTAAGGCTATAGGCTTAGGAAAATCGCCAATTTTTTTCGAAAATTTTTTCTTGCAAAAACCTCTTTATTCAATTAGAAAAGATCCGAGTCAATAAGAAAATAGTTTAGTTTTGAAATTAAAGTCGTTTTTTTGAAAAAATAAGCACTTTTTAGAACCGTCGTTTTTCGAAAAAAAGTAAGGCTATAGGCTTAGGAAAATCGCCAATTTATTTCCAAAATTTTTTCTTTCCAAAAACCTCTTTATTCAATAAGAAAAGATCCGAATAAATAAGAAAATAGTTTAGTTTTCAAATTAAAGTCGTTTTTTTGAAAAAATAAGCACTTTTCAGAAGCGTCGTTTTTCGAAAAAAAGTAAGGCTATAGGCTTAGGAAAATCGCCAATTTTTTTCGAAAATTTTTTCCTCCAAAAACCTCTTTATTCAATTAGAAAAGATCCGAATCAATAAGAAATTAGTTTAGTTTTGAAATTAAAGTCGTTTTTTTAAAACAATAAGCACTTTTTAGAACCGTCGTTTTTCGAAAAAAAGTAAGGCTATAGGCTTAGGAAAATCGCCAATTTTTTTCGAAAATTTTTTCTTGCAAAAACCTTTTTATTCAATTAGAAAAGATCCGAGTCAATAAGAAAATAGTTTAGTTTTGAAATTAAAGTCGTTTTTTTGAAAAAATCAGCACTTTTTAGAACCGTCGTTTTTCGAAAAAAAGTAAGGCTATAGGCTTAGGAAAATCGCCAATTTTTTTCGAAAATTTTTTCTTCCAAAAACCTCTTTATTCAATTAGAAAAGATCCGAGTCAATAAGAAAATAGTTTAGTTTTGAAATTAAAGTCGTTTTTTTGAAAAAATAAGCACTTTTTAGAACCGTCGTTTTTCGAAAAAAAGTAAGGCTATAGGCTTAGGAAAATCGCCAATTTTTTTCGAAAATTTTTTCTTCCAAAAACCTCTTTATTCAATTAGAAAAGATCCGAGTCAATAAGAAACTATTTTAGTTTTGAAATTGAAGTCGTTTTTTTAAAAAAATAAGCACTTTTTAGAACCGTCGTTTTTCGAAAAAAAGTAAGGCTATAGGCTTAGGAAAATCGCCAATTTTTTTCGAAAATTTTTTCTTCCAAAAACCTCTTTATTCAATTAGAAAAGATCCGAGTCAATAAGAAAATAGTTTAGTTTTGAAATTAAAGTCGTTTTTTTGAAAAAATAAGCACTTTTTAGAACCGTCGTTTTTCGAAAAAAAGTAAGGCTATAGGCTTAGGAAAATCGCCAATTTTTTTCGAAAATTTTTTCTTCCAAAAACCTCTTTATTCAATTAGAAAAGATCCGAGTCAATAAGAAAATAGTTTAGTTTTGAAATTAAAGTCGTTTTTTTGAAAAAATAAGCACTTTTTAGAACCGTCGTTTTTCGAAAAAAAGTAAGGCTATAGGCTTAGGAAAATCGCCAATTTTTTTCGAAAATTTTTTCTTGCAAAAACCTCTTTATTCAATTAGAAAAGATCCGAGTCAATAAGAAAATAGTTTAGTTTTGAAATTAAAGTCGTTTTTTTGAAAAAATCAGCACTTTTTAGAACCGTCGTTTTTCGAAAAAAAGTAAGGCTATAGGCTTAGGAAAATCGCCAATTTTTTTCGAAAATTTTTTCTTCCAAAAACCTCTTTATTCAACTAGAAAAGATCCGAGTCAATAAGAAAATAGTTTAGTTTTGAAATTAAAGTCGTTTTTTTGAAAAAATAAGCACTTTTTAGAACCGTCGTTTTTCGAAAAAAAGTAAGGCTATAGGCTTAGGAAAATCGCCAATTTTTTTCGAAAATTTTTTCTTTCAAAAACCTCTTTATTCAATTAGAAAAGATCCGAATCAATAAGAAACTATTTTAGTTTTGAAATTGAAGTCGTTTTTTTAAAAAAATAAGCACTTTTTAGAACCGTCGTTTTTCGAAAAAAAGTAAGGCTATAGGCTTAGGAAAATCGCCAATTTTTTTCGAAAATTTTTTCTTGCAAAAACCTCTTTATTCAATTAGAAAAGATCCGAGTCAATAAGAAAATAGTTTAGTTTTGAAATTAAAGTCGTTTTTTTGAAAAAATAAGCACTTTTTAGAACCGTCGTTTTTCGAAAAAAAGTAAGGCTATAGGCTTAGGAAAATCGCCAATTTATTTCCAAAATTTTTTCTTTCCAAAAACCTCTTTATTCAATAAGAAAAGATCCGAATAAATAAGAAAATAGTTTAGTTTTCAAATTAAAGTCGTTTTTTTGAAAAAATAAGCACTTTTCAGAACCGTCGTTTTTCGAAAAAAAGTAAGGCTATAGGCTTAGGAAAATCGCCAATTTTTTTCGAAAATTTTTTCCTCCAAAAACCTCTTTATTCAATTAGAAAAGATCCGAATCAATAAGAAAATCGTTTAGTTTTGAAATTAAAGTCGTTTTTTTGAAAAAATCAGCACTTTTTAGAACCGTCGTTTTTCGAAAAAAAGTAAGGCTATAGGCTTAGGAAAATCGCCAATTTTTTTCGAAAATTTTTTCTTCCAAAAACCTCTTTATTCAATTAGAAAAGATCCGAGTCAATAAGAAAATAGTTTAGTTTTGAAATTAAAGTCGTTTTTTTGAAAAGATAAGCACTTTTTAGAACCGTCGTTTTTCGAAAAAAGTAAGGCTATAGGCTTAGGAAAATCGCCAATTCTTTTCGAAAATTTTTTCTTTCAAAAACCTCTTTGATCAATTAGAAAAGATCCGAATCAATAAGAAAATAGTTTAGTTTTTAAATTAAAGTCGTTTTTTTGAAAAAATAAGCACTTTTTAGAACCGTCGTTTTTCGAAAAAAAGTAAGGCTATAGGCTTAGGAAGTGCCATTTTTTTACAAAACTTTTTCTTGTTAAATATTTTCTTTTCTAATTTTCTTGTCTCAGTTAAATATTAAAGACGTTTACATCGCATGAGGTGTCCTTTATTCCATTTGAAAAAAATATTCCGTTTAAATGACGTGTAGCATAGAGTTTGAAGGAAACAAAGAAAACTTTAGAAAGATTGAGAAAATTTTAGGGTCTGTTAGATTTTCCTCTTCGAAAATATAAACAACATACTCGATCTAGAGAGCAACGTAATCTTCGAGCGTAGACAAAAAACTCCGCTGTTTATGCTCGCGAGGAATCAACAATTTGCGTTGAAAAATATCTGCTTGAATTAAACTATTACAAAGTGAAGAATGGGCGGATGGAATTCGAAGTACAATAATTGCATATTCTACAGTTTAAGTTTGAGTTTGAATGAGATACCTTTTTAGGTTCACTTTGCTTTCCATTATTTCCAATAATCCGCTTGGGTCGGCAAGTTGGACAGGCGTCACGCAGCCATGTTTGTTTTCGGAGACAATCTCGTATCAGAATTCTCCTTCGTTGCGTCTATTCATATGGTAGTTAGCCTAGAAGTCACAAATTTTGAGCATCAACTTTGGTATATTTCTTTAGAACTGAGTACTGAGTTGAAATATTTAGAAGCCTTTATTACACATCGATGGCATGAGCTGCTGCAGAGTGGTAGGCCAATGGCCGTTACCCATAAACCCTTCTTTCCTCAATTCAGTGCTTTATACCAGTTGAAATTGCTAGAAAATAGATTAGATTACCTGGACAGCTGTTTAGATTAGCTGGACACTACTGGAAAAACAGGAGTCATTCTTCATCCTAGAAACGAGAGTCATTAAACCCAGAGGGTGGGGAGGGGGTGGGGGTGACGAGCCAACAGGTCCCCCTTTTCAAAGGATGGATTACTTAGTTCAAAACGCATTTAAATGTCATATGCTCTTAGCACAAAATTGACTTTTCCTTTTTCAAATATAAACAAAGCATCAATGATAAGAAACAGAATTATGAAATGAAAAAGAGAAATAAAAGGTTTTAGATATCAATGGATAACATGTCGACAATCATTTTGTCATCTAAACCATAATTTGGATCTTATATACGGATACTCAATGCCACAGCAAAAATTAAAGGCCTAAAAAATTTAACGAAAAGAACAATTTTCTCATGGTTAATCCCAGTAGTTTTCGATGAAGATATGTTTTCTTCTACCACAAAATACTTTTCAAATGGAACCCTTTTTTCTGAAACATCTCATTGACCAGCAATGCCCAGAATACATAAAACAAACGAAACACATTTATATCACGGCTCAGGACATTTCTATAAAAAATACAAACACCAATATGAAATAGTAAATTATACAAAAATTCACATTCAAAATATTTGCAAATACTTCTCTCTTTATATTACAATTTGTACATTTTGACTTTATTAAAAATGTAAGTGATGGTCGAAGGTTCTAATAGATTCTACCATACGAACCAAATACCGTCTCAGAAAATGCTTTTAATCTAACAGCAATGGCTAACTGATGGGCCTAGACGCTATACTAAGAAAAAACAGAATCAATCATCCTTAAAAGGAAGAAAGTCTGCAAGTGTCATTGATAGTTGCAAATATTTACTGTTAGGCCAAATACGCGCAGATTGCAAATAATCTTCAATTTCTATAGGCTTTATCAATATGGCAGCGCATCCTTTTCACTCCATAGCAACGACTCTAGGTGGGTTGTCTTAGAACGAAAGGTTACGAAATGTAATACTAGTGACGTCACAAAGGTTATAATGATCAACAGAGTATAAGCCAGAGACTTGACTTTGAAATTAAAAGTTGGCTTTGAATAGATCTTTTGTTTTTACATTTGTTAATGACACAAGCTTGAATCACTGGTAGCAACTTTTTCAGACGCATTTCAGCAAGGCAGTCTGTCAAAGGTTCCCTGTTTAGAAAATTTTGCTGAGGGATAACAAAGCTTGAAAATGATGTATTTTTGCCATGACACTGACAACTGTATCGTGAGCCACAACAGCAAAAAGATTGGTCTGCAACGTCCAATATAATACTTGACTTTTTCTTCAAATGTATTGCAAGTTTAGGTTTATAAGCAATATGTAGATAAATCTAAAATTGTTGGAAGACGAAATAAGTTAAAGGCATTTGTCGAATAAGCCATTCGCTGTACTTAAAAGCATTTTTTGTACAGTTGAAGGAGATATGGTTCCAATCTTTCTTCCCCAACAAGATACTTCAACAGGAAGTCTTGAAAAGTTCAATTGAGCATCTCGCTTTGATTTGTGATATCGGGTTCGTGGTTAGTGGGAGGAGTTCTAGTTCAGTGATACGATCTATCACACCAAAAACTGTTTCACATAACTATAAAATTATCGATAAATAAAACAACCACGTCTATTTTGTTATCTTTAACAATTTCAATGTATCTGAACAAACAACTCGCAGATATTGTTGACGAAAAACGTCTAGCTCTTCTTTTGAAATCGTATAGGTTGTTGTGAAACAAAATGGAGTAGGGACATCTTTTCATAAAGTCATGACACAACGTGGCTCAACTCAGGGCTTACTCGAGACCACGAACAATGAGTGGATGAGCTGCAATAGATTAGAGGCAATTGGCCACAGATTATTATCCCACTCCCTTCCAGAAACATGACGTTTCTCTTTGTCAGTAATTGACAACGGCGTTATGCAGAAAGGATTTAAACGGTTAGAGTCCGTCGACTGAGCCTCGGCGTCATCATGACAGAACTTATAGTGTCCTTCATGAACTGTCGTATCGTTGTCTTTGGACTACCTGGTCCACTGCTTGATAACGATTCATTTGAAATTGAAAGTCTTCTACTCGCATCGTGTTGTTTCGCTTTCTCCACTACTAGAGCTTCGACAAGTAATTTCATAATGGTATTGTATACATTCTCGTAACCCTCCGCTGCCGAAACTTCGTTGAACCGTACGCCGTAATGCACCGAAAGTCGTTTACCCTCCTTTGAAGAGACCTCCCGCAAATGTCCTAGGTCTTCTTTGTTTCCAAGTAATAAAGTACATCCCTGCTCCAGTGGTTTCGATTCGTGGATCATTTGCAAAATTTTTTCGGCATCAAGAAAACTTTGTCTACTTGTAACTGAATAAACAACAATTATGGCTGATGCCCAGTTTATCAGTTTCTTTGGCTCTGTCATCCAATACTAAAATAAAAAAAGACTCGCGTGAAAGAAAAAGTTTGAAAGAAGTGAAAGATTGATCGTTAAGGAATATATTTGAAAGAAGCCTAGGTTACTCTCGCCTTGATTCTGTTGCTTAAAAGTTGGACAAGAATTCACATGAAAAATATTTTGAAACTCGAATATAAGCAACAAAACTACACTGTGTGAGAAGGCAGCAAAAGAACTTTGTTCATCCATGTATGTTACAAAATTACATCAATGCACCAATTTGGTTTAGAAACTTCGCCTCTTTGACCACAAAGGGATGTTGTTAATTGGTTGTGCTTTACTTCTGAGGCGATGGATATGCGACATACATTCAAAGAGGGGATACAAGAAAAGGAGATTCGGCATTGTAATAAACTGGCATCAAAATTTTTATACCAGGTTAAGTTCTTGAAAAAGAGCCATTTTTTCAGTGCCAGACAGTTGAATGTTTATTATTCTGTCACTTTTTGATGACATGATAGGCTCAAGTGTTTCTATTCTGCGTATAAGGGAAACCTTTTGTCCTCTGAAGTGCCAATTACTACTTTCTCGTGACAATGAGCTGGGGCGGTAAAATGGTGTTTCGTGTGCCATCCTGCAAAGTCATCGTTGCAGAAAATGAACTGCAGTAAATTAACAAATGTTTAGATGCATTTACGTACCATTTTTGAAGTATCTTTGACATCCAATGCTATTCTGGTGTCAGCGAGAAATATTTCCCTTTGAAACCGAGAATCTGTAAATGAAGAATAATCTAAAGTTTTACAGATCTTCGTATATGCACGAGAGATGAAGGCTTAAACAGAGACTGGCAATATCTAAAAAAAATCTAATATCAAATGAAAAGAAAGGGACATAGGTATGAGAACCTGAATTCACATATGAGCGTCCAGAAACATCAAACGAGAAATGTCACATGCGCTTATTTAAACTTTCGAGGATGTGGAAGTGATTTTAATCACTTATAGCGATTTCATTTTCACAAGAATCAGGTGGCCTAGCAATATTTCAACTAAACAAGGAACTTTTCACTTTCAGAAATATACATGGATCCTGATGGAGAAACAAACTCTTTCTATCCTTTGAACCCCCCCCCTATCACCCCCACCCCACCTCAATCTGACGCTCCAGGCGCAGCCCAGAAACAGTGAATACTGGCGTTTCGCAGCTCGTTCAAGTCTCCTTCATAACTGCAATGAGGTCGCACATCTAGCCCAAAACCGGACAATGCAGCAAATTTTAAACGAAAGCGTGAATTTCGTAAAATACCACGTGCCCAAAATAGAAATTTCATCCAATAATCCTAAACATTGGTGCGAATGGAATAAAAGGGTAAATTCCAAAGGATAATTCAAAAAGACTTTATCTTACCGCAACAGGAATCATATTCACCAATAAATCTTCGCGTAAGGAACCGAACTGTTAACGCTGGAAGAGAAAAACGACATTAGACCTAAAATTTTAGCATTCAGTTAGACCTGAAACAAGATTTAAATAGTTCAAAGTTAAAGGCGAAGAGGTATGGAGGGGTACAATGTCTTAGAAAAGGGGGCACTTTCCTTAAAATTGGCGGACAGTGGCCAAATGACCCAAAACCTTATGTCCCTCGTTGGGCGTGAGAAATTCTAACTGATAATAAAAACAGGGGTCCGCCGAAACAAAGTACGCTTAAAGGAGGCAAAGCATCAGATAGCAACCCCAAAATGAAGAAAATAACTCAGTTGATTTGTATTCCTTAATTGATAACAGACGCCTGACCTACAGCTTATCCCAACGAAGTTCAATTTGGATTCCGATGCAGCTGTGAATATAGCCAGCTTGCGGCATTGCAGCTGCGGTGAAATACCAAAGAGGGCATACTTCGTCGGTAAATATGGGAGAAATTACGGCAACAGTAAACAGGAAAAGCGTCAATCAACATAACATCAAAACAGTAAATAATGTTCTGACACTGTCTGGCGGTGTAGCTTCAAGAGCCATCGGCAAATATTTTGACTAGCAAAAATATGCTGTTGTGTAATACGAGTTGGAGCAGTTGCGGGCGAACACGTGATTTTATTTGGAAATCTGTTTGCGGTTGTTTTGGATTTTATGCTATTTAAATAAAAGACAGAATTCGAGGAATCTGGACGGTTTTTCTACGTTAACGGGTCAATCCATTCAAATGCAGTCAAAATATGGAAAACGATTACAAGGTCCAAGACTACAGAATCCACTGTCTGATCTCGTTTAGGGGTTCATTGTTGATCGACAAAAGTGGCCTACAATGCACTGGAGATGGGGCAGAGTTCCTGTTCCTTCTTACAAAGTTTCAAAGAAAATTGTTGCCAGAAAAGCTCCTACCCTTCGCCTCAACATAGCACTCAGCTTTCAGCTCAACGTAGCTTTCTCTTAAGATTTATGTTCGGTACACCAAGGTTTTCACATGAGATGGACCAAAAATTGCACAGAGTTTTCAAATATTTTGAAGCGCACTACCTTATGCTGACATTGTCAGTAACAAGCTGCATTAAGTAGGATTTAGGTCTCATGTAAAGTAGGAAAGCAATATAACGCCAGACATCCAGTTTTGTTGACTTTTAGCTATTGTTTTGACGCAATGGTTTATAAAAGGATAAGCTTAAGGTAACAGGCTGAAAAGATTAATGGATCGTTTGCTTTCGCATTGAAGCGGGCTTCAAAACACGTTTTGATATTCTTGCATAAAAAATTACCATCTTAAACAGAGTGTGAGAATCCCGTATGCTTAAACGGAGTCACGAAACCACAAAACTGAAGAAAAAATAGCTGCTTGCAATAATAGACATCCATCTCAAAGCTAGCTCATATCAACGGTCCATAGTCTCTTCAACCTTGTAAAAAATATGGTGCCTGAAACAGCAACCGGACTAAAACAAATAGCCCCTTCAATAAAAGGTACCATGTCATCCAGGTACTCTTGTATTATGCAAGGTGTTGGGCTCCAAAAAAGAAAATGGCGTGAAGGGTTCAGAATGGGATCAGTCCTTTTGCTAGCGCTCAAATGTGGCTAATTCGTGCCACTTCAAGATCTATGTATGGCTCTCCATATGACACATTACAGCATCGATCAGTCAAAATTAACTGAAATAACAAAGAAACATATATTACCTGATTTTCCAGTGCGCTCTGAGCCAACCACAGCAAGCCGTATGTCGTTATCTGAGCTATTATGCTTCATTTCCTCGATACAAGATGCTGACTGGACTGACAGCCTCTTCACTACACCCTGCAAGTTGAGGAATCAATTAACAAACAGGCTAAAAGTAACAGCTCAAAAAACAAAACGAGGGACTATCGTTGAAGAAACAGGCTCAGGTTTTGTTAGATCAGATCAGGTTTGACTTTGGTTTAGGTTTGAGTGCGATTAAGGCTAAAGTTTTAATAGCTAAAGAGAAATCACACAAAAACAGACGTGCTGTAGAGTACACTGTTGAGAATACACATATTTTGCTTGCACAAACAAAGTATATATTCTTTTTTATATAAGACAATATTGCTAATCATTTTTCAGCTTTCCAGCTATTTTGCATTGCAATCAATCTCTAAAACTAGGCAGTTCATTTCAAGAAGCAGTTCACTCTTGCAAAAAAAATACACGAGGTTTCAACAATAACAAATGAATTTCTAGGAATTTCTAAGTTAAAACAACCGGACTTCCACCAGAGATACATAAGATTTCAATCGAGTGATTTGCCCCTCGGTTTATACAACAGACTGACCAAGACTGTATCCTTTGAATTCATCTCAAACTTAACGTGGAGACGAACCGACTCAATCGTATTTGCAGAAAAGACAAGTTTCTAGTCCAACGGGCATAAAAAATCCTGATAATAACCACAATGCTACAAAAAGCTCTCTAGGCCATGTAAAATCTAAGCTTGTTATGTGCTGGTTTTTATGTTTTTTTAATATCTTTATCTCTGTGAGATCCTTTATGAGTTTAGATCTAATTCTTTGTCTGACATTCCGAAAGTATTTGGAACCGGTGTATAGACGAGTCCGAGACGGTGTATAGTAAAACGATTGGAAAGTGTATCAAGTAATATGGTGCAAAACGAAAAAGATCAAGCAAGCATCGAAGAAAGAATTTCGGTTGATTCTGAATATTTTGCAACAATCGCCAGGTTGACGAAAGGTGGAAACCATTTCAATCATATATACTCAAAACCGTAAAGGAGGTATCGGATGATTTCCAAATAACTTCACTCAGAAATGAAACAGAACATTTCACAGCAAATGTTTGCTAAAAAGAAACACGTTACCGAAAAAACCAGTTATTGCTCTGTTTTCTTTGATTGCTGTGAGCTTCTAAACCAAACCAGCTGCTACTACAAATATCGAAACAAACTCTTCTCTTATCACGTCTCTTTTCACTACGAAACACTGCAAGTTGTAATTTTTCTGCGATCTTCTGAACTCTGTCTGTAACAAAAACCTCCGTTTTCTGTGATGTGATCCGTCTTAGAACTCGTGTACACACATAATAAGCGTGTTTTCAAATAACCATGCTCACTTGATCGTCGCCGCAAATGTAAAGTCCGAATGTTTTGTGCAGAGACCATACCATTCAGGTATGACGTCAAAGAGGTCAATGGATAGGAGACACGAGGATCAACGAACAGACATTGCGCGGCGCTGAGATTCTTTGATGCGGAGTAGATTGGGAACAACGACTTTTCGGACGCAAATTGTATTCGAGAAAACAGTTAATCGGGCACTTCGTCACGAAAAAGGAAGCAGTAAAATAGATTAAAATCCAAACAATCGAAGTTTGCGAGGTCTCCAGAGATTGTATCGCAGATTTAGGCCAATTTCATACATTCTATTATGAAAACAACATACATTCTCAGTGAGTCATATTATCATTATTTGAAAAATGTTTCCTTTTGCGAACCCATTCACTTAGATAATACACTGTTTTGCCAGGCTGAAGTAAAACTTACTGATAAAGCATATTTATGCAATTTAATGCAATTATTTGAATATTTAAAGGTATTTAAAAATATAAGAAAGGCAATAAATAGGACACAAGACCATCTCGGGTTTCAAAGCTTCAAACCCAGAAAAAACCCACACATTTTGCAAGATTTTCGCACTCCTTCCGGCGCGAGTGAACTGAATCCCAAATTGCCTTGTGCAAGAAACGCTTTTTTGGAAGAATTGGAACCATCCTCGGTTCCGATTTTTGTTCAAACCTGTGTCAATAACAAATGATCATAAAACCTTATGTTGGAACAATAACAGAAAATTGGAACAATAACAAACCTTTTTATTTGCCCCGAATAGCCAGTAGGCGTTTGGAAATCGTCTGTTTCAAAGCCTTTCTGGCCAAACATTTAACCCCGATTATCTTCTCGAAACCAAAAAGGATCAGTCACAAGGTAGATTCCAAAAATGTTGTAAATTTGCCTCGAAATCTTGTTCTCGTCAATGATTACATAACTGTCCACAACCGAATATATGTTTTATAACGATGATGATGATGATGATGATGATGATAATAATTATTATTATGTTTCTTGTTTGATACAAGTGTATAAGCAGTTTTTATGCATCAAAAAAGACGCCATCATAAGTACATAGAATTATTTGGCGCCTGTCCACAGTGAAAATTTTATAAACGTTTTCTGAAAGCTGTTCTTATTTCGTGCTGGCATGGTGTCTCTCAAGGACACATGCAATCCAGTATGGAAGTGCTGCGACAGGTTTCCCTTCCATCGTTTCTTGATGGATGTCCTTTAACTTTCCTATTTCTCTACATTTCTCTACACTGGTTCGGGACGGAGCAGGGCCTTGGGGCTCAGCCCACTTGGTAATTCCAAGAGATAGCCAATATCATTTCTGATATTTTCTGAAATACACTATCAACTCCGCCAAACCCCCTCCCCCACTTCCCCCTAAAACAATGGCCAAACCTAAAATGAGTATGATACCCATGCCATACAGTGAAACTTATTTGATTCTCATATACCGTGAGCCTTTGAATAAGCTCCCACCTTCAGATAGGCCCCCGTCAAATGGGCCCCTACCCTAAAGTATTTTGTGTGTGAAATCAGCCCCCACTCTTAAATAAGCCCCCATTTATTGAGACATGCCTCGATAACAATAGGTACAGTATAATATATCTTCAATTCCGAGCATACTGACCAGGCTGCTGTTAAATAAATAATCAAATCAGTAATTGAGAAAACTATATCTGGCTATTTGTTCTTAAATTCCCATTTTACATTGCCTACAGCAGGGGGAGTATTTTACATCAAGCAATCTTAAGGTGTGTCACATGAACTTTAAAGAAACACCCAGTTTTCAAGGCAAAACCCGATACATCGACACGCCTTATTTCGGATAAAAAGGAAAGCCCGAGCTCAATGGCTTTCTGACAGCCCCTTACATACGTATTCTTCGTCACTAATTCCACATTCTCTGCCTCCACGTTTCCACGTTTGTCAGCAAATTGGAATGAATGGATGTGAATTCGCTTGAGAAAGCAGCGTAAGAAATGGTTACACTAACTAAAGCCTTTATTGATCATTGCAACAATAATCGAGGGCTAGATAAGAAATCATGCCGAAACATTGTGTTTAAAAATAAACAGATTAATATCAATGTCCTCAAAGTGAATCAGGGATATTGAGGTTTATTTATAATAACTCAAGATAGTATCTTTATAGTACGCACACTCGTATGAATGACGGGAAAGATTTCAGTGACAAATGGCTGAATTGTTTGTAGCTTAGTACTCATTTCGGTAACACGTGGTGATTTTCTCAAGGAAATTATTCATCAATGGTAACCTGTTATGCACCTTTTCAGATCATCGAGTTTATCCTTAATATTTTAATAAAAAACACGAACTGTAAAAGCACCCTGTGCAAAAATTAAAGAATGAAAGATTTTCCGTGAAAAAATTGAAGTTTTCTGAATGATATTATATATTTAATCGTCATTTTATTGTATCTCTAATCTAATAAATCAAGCTACTAATATACAGTTTACTCCGGTAAAGCTAGACTCCCAAGGGGCCTATCCCAGTAAAGCGAATGTCCCGGTATGATAAGGAAGTCCACAGGAAAGGCACCGATGTAGTGCTATCAAAATAAAGGGGGTCCTTGCACAAAATGTTGCAAAAAACAATAGCAAAAGTAGAAATTTGCAAACTATCGGCATTAACAAGGGGGGCTCAGCCCCCTGAGCCCCCCTAGCACTATGCATCTGGGGACAGGGAATACCTATCCCATTCAACTAAAGTACCACTTATCCGGGGTTCCATTTATCCAGAGTATTCTATATCGTAAATCAAAATAAAGGGCTGGCGCAAAAGATTCCCTTGCGCAAAAGATTACGTGTATAAGGGAATCTTTTATTACAAGAACCAGTAAATAAAGTGTTTAGGCCCTATTTGCAGATAAAGTAAGTGCGTCAATCACAAACACGTCAAGAAGGGTTTCATAAAATGAGTAAGATGGCCTTAACTAAAGATGTGACATTGATGTTCCATTTACCAAACATTTAGCTGATAGAACATGTTTAAAGAGATGTCATCTTACTGGAAATCTTTTTAGCAAGATAAAGTTATAGTCTGCAAGATGCCAAATCTCTTTTGACATGTGAGTGAAAGGCTATCAAGGGTACATGATCCAATTACTCCCAGCATTGATCAATTGGTTGTCAGGATTCTTAACATTGATAAGAAAATATGACCAAAACCAAAAATTTCTAATAGTTTATCAGAAGAGGTCTGCAAGTTCCTATACGTATTTCCTAAGCTACGAAGCCACACGCAAAGAATCAAAACCGATTCTTGGTCCCTGTAACTCAATTAGTAACCTTGGTTCTTCAATACATCAGCAGGCTTTCTCTAACTTATCGATTTCACGAAATCTAACCTCCAAAATCTATTAAGACTTTATGGCCACCAATAACTCTATTTATTTGTCTATCAAAATATCCCCGGAGCCACATCTAATTTTCCAACTACTAAGCAATAAATCTAATTAAAATTATGATGTAAATTGGCGAAAGGTTAAAAGATGAGAAAGCCATACAAAAGTATACATTGACTAATAGAATCACGGTAAGTACTGAAAGGAACCACTAAATTAGCCAATTGGCACATTGCTTGAATGGTTGAAATTTAGCACTTTTGCTTTTTTAAAAAAATATCCTCAATCACGATAAACTATCAATTTCAAGACGATTTTGACGATTGCATCCATCTTTCGTTTCCAAGGGCATAAATAGTCATCAAGATATCGAAATAAGACAAATATGATACTACAACTAACAGAAATTATAAATAATGTGAAACATTGATTTAATTACCTTGGGTTTAAATACATGCCTTTGCTAAGAAATTCGCCTCCACGGTAGAAAGCAATAGAAAGTATGAAAAAGAGTGATTGGCAAAAATTGAATTTTTCCTTAAGCTAACAATCTATGCCAACAAAAACTAAATTAAATGATATAAAGCCTACAAGCAAGCCTTATCATTTTTTCAGCAAAAACGCCAAAAAGCCACTTAAAGCTGGATGGTAACTGGGAAAAAAGGAGGTTGAGGTCCTCTTGTTACAGAAGACTGAACCCAAAGAGATAGCACTTTGGTCTCCTTGTCACTATCAACTTTAAGGAGATTTTCAGTATTGTGAGATAGCTAACACTTGTTCTAGCCAATTTCAGGAATTTTCTTACTGTAACAAATGACTTCTTCACTCAAACGTCACGAGGTGGGAAATATGGGACTCCATCCTATAAGACCCCGTATCTGGGCCTCTGTGGAAGTAACCATTTCATTGTGCATTGAAGTAGAAGCCATAATCTAAGATTTATAAAGAATTGTAACAAACAATCTTTCAGATAAAAAAGTACACGAATAAAATTTCTTGATTTTAGAGAAAAGGTCTTTGCAGTAGATTGTTCTAGTTGAAAATCGCTGCATGTTAAGAATCTAGGCCGTCAGTCGGTAGCACTAGGCGTCAACATACTATATCAGTTTCAAATCAGCTTAGATTTACATGAGCCCAGTTCTTTATCGAAGATCATTGAATAAACACAGTGGGTAATTTTCCCCTTAATTTAATGCCAACACTAGCAATTTCCGATACATCCAACAAAAATAAAGTTACAAAGATACCTTATCAGCTTAGTTATTTCCATTCAATAACAGAAAACGGACATTCCTAGTCTATCTCTAGTCTGGAACGAAAGCTTTAGGCCTTTTAATAACCTTGGGTTACAAACAAAACTCCCCGCAATTAGCAAAGGTGAACGTCAATTAGAAAAGACAAAAACAGAATTCCAAAATCTTGGCAGCAGCAACAGTTACCCAGCTTCTTTACAAACTTATAGATTTTATCAATTTCAGTTGTTTATCGGGAAAACTACTTCAAATAACAGGTCTGCGACGAAAAGGTAGCGCCAGTGATCTAGCTCTGCTAGTAAAGTGTAGCCAAAGTAAATTCTGCAAAGAGGGCCCTGAGAAAAGTCCCAATGTACTACTGTATAAATATACGTTTTCATATTGCATTTCGAGTACAGTACAATACAATTTTCTATATCAAAATAAAAGATCTTGACTCGTGTAGACTTGTTCGTTGCCTCTCTTAAACTGAGGGGTTAGCGATTACAAGAAGCCAATCAAAGCACCTTTTCTCTTTCCTCTTGTGCTATTTTTTAGCCACATCTCAATATAACTAGCCTTCTGCTTACATTGTATAAGATGTTGCTTTAGAGGATTAAAGAAATTTTCTTAAAAGCTAGTTGTTGAAAGAGATCAAAATTGGCAGCTCAAGATGTTTTTAATATTCAAGTGCAAAACCTTATGGAGAATGTGATTCACAGCAAAAATTAGCCAGCATGATGACGTCAAAAATGCAAGACTTATGTGCGAAGTATATTAGAGCTGATTAAAGAAAAGTGTAATTCTTGTTAATGTGCAGCAAAGCCATACAGAAATTTAAGGAATTACAAGGACCTTTGACTCCAAGATGACAATGTCACTTTTGATTCATTTTTCAAGTAGGATTTGGAAGTTTAGGAGCAAAGCAACAAACCAATCTGGCCTAATGCAATTACAAGATTTTGACATTTCTTAACTAAAAACTGAATAGAGGTTTTCTTCACTTTTCAGTTGGTCATATAAAGAATGAATGCTATGCTTGTTGGCAAGGAGATCTAAAATATAGGAGATTCACAAGTGACAGTTTTACGAACGGTAGGGTAAAAAGTAGCTAAAAATGGTTGAGGCAAAACGAATGTATGTCATCATAATTGGGAATATGGCCAAAGTCTATTTTTCCTGGAACTTCTATCTAATTATTCCATAAATTAAAACGGCCATCGACCTTTTTGTGCTGGTTGTTTAGTATGGATCTCGAAAATCTTGCTTCATTTAAATAAAACTGCCCAAATTGAATCTAGGGTGCAATTAATTTTGTCTGACAAGGGGGGGGGGGCTGCATGTTTTCTCCCTTGGCGTTTTTGTTTGACTCAAATACATTTTCAAAATGCTAAAAAATAGTATTCCACTCAGAACGATACATAATTGGTTTTAAAAGCCGTTTTAAAAGTATCTTGTTCCTTGTAACGAAAACCATTAATCAGAGAAAATGTATTCAATAGGTAGAGGCTTGGATTGTCCTACCAATGACAAGCAGTGATTGATAGTGGCAATCTTTGGTCATTTAGGCTACTTAATAACAGATTGACAAAAAGTCATCTTGTGATTGTGGCAACAAGTTGAAGATAAGCGAACGAAATTGTATCTTTGCTATGCAAAACATTCGATTCGATACTATAGATTTCGAAATTATTAACAGAATATAATTTCACTGTAAACAAGTATGTTTTGACAATATTATGTCAACGTCAGTATTCCCCTCTGTGTCGTCATTACTTGTATCAATGACCTGCGTCTATGCAGAGCGTGATTACATTTGAGAAACATTGTTACATTGCGTGTGTTGGGCATTTTCCGATCGTGCAGACAATTTTATACCGTAACCTCAACCTTTAATACATGATTAACAAAACGGTATCCAGAGTTCGTGGATAACAAATAAAAACAATAAACAGATAAACTATAAATCTGATATCATATGTCAAGGTAGGAATTTTAATCGGTTTTTTTCCAAGGGCAAAATGCAAGCACGCAAGGGGCAGTTGAGGGGAAAAAGGAGGGGGAGAGGTGGGGAGAGGAGGAGGGAGGGGCGGGGGTGATAATGATATCCCTATCAGGTAGACTATCAAAAGCAATTAATAATTTTACTACACAACTTTACTTGGAAGTGTACAAAATGAGGATTCATTTCGTTTACTAATACATAGCTTTTCATAAGAATACCTAAATTTTTTGTTGAGCCTCTATATTTTTAATTTTTTACTTTGATCCTAAGATTATTCCTAATTTATTCTTGAGCGACATAAGGTATAACGGCGTTGCATTATAAATTTAATGACTCCAAAGCCAGATAATTCTATTCCAAAACATATACCGTGAGACTCGCTTTTACTTTATAATTCTTGATTAAGTTTGGACCTTGTATTTCCCTAAAACTATTCTTAAATTTCAGGAATTTTGAGTCTCAATATTCTTTTAGACTTAATTCTTATTATAGATAAAGTGTGTATGGTTTTTCAGTTTGATAATGCTTGACAAAAACAGAAAGGTGTCTGGGTACAGAGTTTCTTGCTTTTTAAAGCTCTTTGTCTGATTAAAACGCTTGACTTGATGAAGCTTCTTTGAGGACATTTAACGAAAATGGGAGCTGGAACACGCTAACATTACAACTTATGGGCCAAGATTTCTGGCAATAATTGTATTAAGCACGATGCATATGTGGTCTTTTTGGGAAACCTAAAAAAATGCAGTCCATACAATCCTTACGAATAATTGATCTGCCTTCGTTAAGTAGCAAGGCTTAATGTTTCACACAGAAGAGATTAATTATTATAGAATCTATTTGAAGGCTCTTTAGAGACACGTTTATTCGTTTCACAGATATAACAAGTGACTTTGATAAATTAGTGAAGGAGACACAAGTTAGAAAAACAGGAAATGTGACACTCTCGTCATGTCCTGAGTAGATCTTTTACTTTAATTTTGTTGCAATCTTGAATCGAGGAGTGGATTTACTCAAATCCTCAATTAGATGGAATTTTTTCTATGTGCTAGAATGAGAAAAGCTGCCAATTTTCGAAAACATATAGCGACTCGCATCAGTGGTGTAGTGCTATCAAAATAACAAGGGGGCTCTTGCACAAAACGCAATAGTAAAAACAGAAATTGGCTAATTTTCGGCATTAACAAGGGGAGCTCTTCCCCACCCCCCAAGCCCACCCCAACGCTACACCCCTGCTCACAATGCAGCCAACGACATGCAATAATTAGAAAACGATTCTGCAGCAGAACAAGCGGCGACAAGCCCGAAGTTATGACAATATAAACATTAGCTAGACTGTATGAACAAATTATGGTCCATATAATTTCGTGTATTGATATATTGTAACGAACAGCCATTTAAGGGTTGGCTAGTTCATTGCTGATTGCTCCATAGTATCATTCTATTACCCTTATTAGGCAACAATTACAAAAGTTAGAGCTGTAGTAGGACTCGCATAAACATAGCGTCTTTTTTGTTGTATTACGAAATTTGAAAAGATATGCTGTGCTATTCAAAAAATACGAGAACGTTTGTAGAACGTTCACCTATGTTACTGTTGGTGGCGAGGGGCAATTCGTTCCTGCAAAAAAGGGTATGAGATTTCCACGAAAACAAAGGAATTTTCAGAGATTATTATAAAACAGTAGGATTTCCACCAAGGGTGCCCTTCGGTTGGTGGAGAGCAGCCCTTTCCTGGTAACGTGTACTTCATAAAAAGAAAAAGCAATAGGATCTATTCATGATACTGAAGACATGTTGTATTTATGGGCCAGTAACACATTTTGAATTGATAATCTTGGTTTGAAAACATTGCTTTCATCCACTGGCAATAGCAAGTGGAAAACCGTGAGGAATTCCAATCTTTGACGTCACACTATTATTTTTAAAAGGCTAACTAATTAAATGATGGGGATCCAAAGCACAAACAAATCTATTTATAGAAGGTGGATGTTTACGTTTAACAGAACAATAATGGAAGCCATCTTTGATAATTTAAAGACATTACGTTTAATTGGCAGTCATTACCCTGATTGTTGCTTGGCAATAAGTGATTGAAACGAGCAGACCGCTATACTGAAAATCGTAAGTGGTGCGAGTGCGCTAAATGGTAGGCTAGATTATAATATATATTTTGTACAAATCAGCAATTTTAAAAACTTATCTCATGAATCATTTGAAAAAATTGGGAAATTTATTGAAAAAGTGAACAATTTTTCAAATATAAAGAAAACAATAAAATGCGTGCTATAGTTATTTAAAGTGAAATGATCTTACTGATATTAGCTTTGAGCTAATGTAACAATGGTAATACCCAACGATATGGGAGGGCTGGGCTGTTTATGTTTGTGTGTAGGTAGAATAAGGGACAACAAAATATGGGACAGGAAAATAAGGGACGGGAGAATAAAATGATGAAAAGTATGGGGCAGGAAGCAAGACAGGGACCAGGCGTGACAGTGGAAGAGAAAATGGGCAGGATCCACACAGCCCCCCAGATACAAAATATGATATGGTCTCTGAAACAAGACACAGTTCACGGAAAATTTATTAAAGCCAAATGATTCTAGAAAACGAAAAGAATCATCGATCGGGGGTAATTCGAATAATTGTGTAGGTATAATCGATGGCTCCGGATTAGCTGAAAAGGGCAAAAAACGGGGTGACGGGAAGCCTATTGTGACAGAATCTACAATGAATAGACCCATTGCTCATGAAGTTAGCAGTATTTAGCCTTGCATTAATGTCTTCAATTTTTTTTCTTTTTTTTAGTAAACTGTATCTGGTCAGTGCTGGTTTGTGACGTAAACTACCCCTTGAACAATAGCTCCCCAGTCCAGACAAAACGTGGTTGATGCTGTGTACAAATAACACTATTCTGCGTGCATCTTTCGTCCTAACATGCTAATATCTCAATATTTGAGTGGGGCAAACAGGCAGCTTCCTTTGCCTATGGTTTTAAATCGTCTTTATTCACAACAAGGCGTATAACGGTGAGGTATACACAGTTATAATGGCAGCGGTGCTAAGAAAGATCTTTTTCTATCTTAAAACACAATCCCCTTGACCGCAGGGCAAGCATTTGAGACCTAAGGCTTGCGGAGGAGGTTAGTGTTTTTATTACCTCAAAATTGTTTACAATTAAAAATCTAGCACCTTTCAAATTTGGATTTTGCAAATCCCCCAGTCAACTTTGGTAAGCACCTCTCTTTTTGCCCTGTTTTTCTAAAGAACTTTTCATGAAAGTGAGATTTTCCAAAGGCAAATATTTGAAAACGTTGCTCAAAAAGGAAACGCAGCTTCACATCTGTCTGGCAATCTGAAAAACAGCTAAAAAGGCCTCGTCATCTCTACCGTTCACACAACTACTCGAAAGTCTAGGACTGATATAAGAGAAAGGAAAAAAGTATATCATTTGTCCTCCCTTTACAGCTAAAAGGTTTCATACATTGATAATTGTAATTTTATTCATTAATACTTCCGTGATGTGTATTATGTTCCTCTTTGTTTCAATAATAATCATATATGAACAAATATAATTCACCTGCAAGTAGGTAGTAATTGAATTTTCCCTTAAACAGAACATACTCTGAATGGGCCTAAGTTTCTTCATTGTTGTTCCTCGACTTTAACTTAATGTGATACAGTTACTGTTTAATCAGGATATAAGGAACTCACAAAATATAAGGAGTTCTTTTTCCTTCGTCTTCAATAGGTTATGGTTGTGTTATATAAATCATACTGCTGTTTCATTTTATTTACTATGTCATATTACTCATGATATACATTCTTAAAAGGGAATGAATAAAATGAGGTCCTTTTACAGCTATCCAGTCCAAGAAGGAACACTTGTCTCATTTCAGAAATAAAGAAAAAAAAAGGGAGGCGATATGCTTGTATAAAAATCAATTCCTAGAAAATTTATATATAGGGCCATTGTCAGGATTTGTCATGTAAAATAAAGTTTATTTTTCATGTCAAAATGATTTGACAGACCAGCACTAGATTGTTGTCTGATAATTTATTTCTCATCATTTCTGTCTAATTAAATTTCTTTTTGTGCTAGTGCATCGATTGCGACTAGAAATATTTCACCAAAGCATGCACAGTCTGATAGGACAGGGAACTAGACGGTAGAAGTGTTCCCATCTCATGAAAGAGACAACTTTCTCTATGAATATACCGTGCACTTTTGGTAGAAACTGAATTGCTTTATATGAAGATCCGTGCTTGATTTCATGAGGTTATTATTTGCTTACGAAAGTCACAAGAACGTGAACTCGAGAGTTCGGCAACTGGAGGGAGGCCAGCAAAAAAGACAACCTTCTCATTGTGAATCATGATATATTTTTTCGACATTGACCTTTTCTAGAAACCTTGTGTTCTTTTCAGAGCACTACGGGTACAGCCCTTGCATATGCCTCATCTCGTTCGTGACACAGGGAGAATCACATTATGAGGTTGGGTCTGATTTAGCAGAACGCGCTTATCGACACGATTTTCAAAGACAAAAAATATCAAATTCTTAAAAGTGATATATATAAAAGAAAGCCTACCTTTCTCCTTGACTTTGAAGTCTCTGGAGAAGGCCCAGAAACAGATGCTTTTCCCGACGTTTTCATTGCGTTCCCACTCTGCAATAAACAAAGTCACAGTGTTTGATAAAGGTTATTGCAAATCTAACCGAAAGCACCAAGAAAGCAGATTAACATAAGCTTCCAATATCAAAATTGGCCACGGCTGAGGCCCACGGAATCTAACCCCAAATTTTACAAACATAGAAAAAAAAATCCACCATACATATCAGAATTTAACGGGTATGCTGCAACAATTAAAAAATAAATCTCACTAGTTATACAAAAAGCGTGATAAATATTGGGGGGGGGGGGTACTCCCATTATGGCCTGAAAGGGGGTCCGTTCGGGGTCAAAGAGGGCCAACGCTAAAATCTTAAAAAATTATCCTCAAATGGTAGTACTTTTGACAAAACCCCTCAAACGGTAGCCTAAAAACCGAAACTATTTCCTTGGTAGCATCCATTTCTTTGTGCTCCCCTGGTTCTTTTTCGACAAATTTCTTCATAATTGATTGTTTCGGGAAAGATAAATCTTTTTCATTATCTATACAAATCGTAAGCTAAACTGAGCAGTTCAGTTATTATCGAAAATGGGCCATTTGGTTGCCATGTGGTAAGACCCTCAAACGGATTGAACCCCCCTGTCAGGCCTTAATGGGAGTACCCCCCCCTCGGGGGGATAAATATTATCTCTGCTTCAAATTATTTTCAGTTGTTATCTTATCTTTCTATAAAGTTTTATAAAAAATAGGATTCTCAACGCTGTAAAATGGATAAGAACTTTGAGAGCAAATTTCTCTAAAAAGGTTGGCGGATAGGTTCAACTGACCTTTGAAAAAGGGGGAGTTCAAGGGCTTTTCTCTAGCCGACTGAGGCCAATTCTTTGAGGTTCATAATTTCTTTATGAGTTTACCGTATGCTTTAACCAAGACATCATATCATGAGGACAGGAAACTTCTTCCCTTCTTTAAGCGAATATTTAGGGGGAGTTACGCATCTTTCTGAGAATTATCAAAATAACATTTTCCAATTTCATTTTCTATTTTTGCTTGAAACGGAAGATAATTTTCCTTGTCGTGGTACAATTTGAATTTGCATATAAGTGGAGGACCAGGTTGCATAAAGTGTGGCTCAACAAAAGTATGTCTTTCTTTGCTGCACGACGAAGCAAAATATATAGGGAATCTTTGATTCCAATGAAAATACGCAGAGTCTCTCTTTACTTCGAAATCTATTGCGGTCAAAGGGCGCGGTTAAAACGAGTGGCTTTGGTTGGCAATACAAATGCAGTGCGCAATATCATCCAGGTCTGGGAACATGGCTATAACGATATTGGCCAGTGTGGCAAAGAAACACAACGGAAGTCGCAATGCGGTAATAACTTTCAATAAATCGACTATCAAGATATGGGATAATGTTTATTGCAGATGATTATCAACATAGATTGCTAAAATTATACTTGAATTACGTCATTTGCACCAAAAAGCTTCTAAAAGTAATCTAAAATGGATTTAATACCAATTAAGTTCCTGTTACAGTAATGTTTGTTACTTTAGGTTTCCTTTGCTCTTTGAAGATACGCAAATTCCGAATGAAGAGAAAGGCGAAGACTTCAGCAAATAAAAATCGTTTTCTTTATACGTTCCTCCCTTCCTTCCTATATTCCAGTCATTGCTATGCTATACGCTCCAACAGTGCATAAATTTAGCTGCTTGATGGAAACTATATGCGACTTTTTTCTCGAGTCTGTACAAATCCTAATTTGGAAACTGAATTAAACACAAAAACCTAGCAACATGGGCTCCGACAGAGGATGGAAAGTGGGGGGTTGGGCAAGTGAAGATTTAAAACCCATAACAAAAGATTTTGAGAAAAGCTCTATTGTTTAGCAAAAAGTGGGGATGCATAGCCCCCTGGCCCCCCTTCGTCGGAGGCCCTGAGCAACGCTAGATAAAACTGTCGTTAAATCAGCAAAACAGCCATCATCAAATTATGAATGGGGGTGGAATATACCTTTTTCATGCGATTATAATCATTACAAAAAGATAAGTGGGTTTCACACCCCCACAGGCAGATGCAACCGTTGGTTTTCTTAAAGCACACACATTTGAACCCATAGATTATGTTTCAAAAAAAGAAAACACAACCTCGTTTCCATGTATAAAAATTCTGGCTACCACTGTGCCTACCATCTCGGAGAAAATTGTGGAGACGAAATTAGATTTCGCAACTTTTTACCTTACGTTGCCCCTATAAATTCGAATCCCCCCTTTCCTCCGAATAAATGTTGGATTGGTAGTTCTATCATATGTGCTTCAAAAACATGCGTTTAACATTGAATGGAGAGCGGGGGAAGGGGGTTGTTTTTGAAAGGAAAAAAGAAAACAAATCAACTTTTCTTGAAAAGTCTCAAATATGTTTGTCCGGGATTTTATTATTATCTAAGTTGCTCAATGATGGTTGCATTCTTGGATTAAAACGAAAAAAATTGAGGCTTGATAAGAAAAATGCTGTTCAATAAAACCGAGGGCTCTTGCAATTCTAACAATGAAATGTTCCAGAGATTTCATCGATCGTCCCACATAATTCAAAACTCTAAGATACATGGTTTTGAGGCACTTGACTCGTTGACTCTTTCTAAGAAATTATTCTTTGATTAAAAATGACAATAAACGCCAAAAGACAGCAGGCCTATTAAGGTCAATTATAGTGCTATGCAAGTTTTATCGTTTTAGCAGTCAGCTCCAGGGCAACCTGCTGGTTAAGGACGAGCAAAGAAATTATATCGACCTTAACTGTGTCTCAACAACTCTTATTAGAAACAACGTATAAACGGAAAACCGTTTGGGAGAGGGGGGAGGGGAGGGTGGGCCATGAAGTATCGTGCAAAACCAAGTATCTTGAAAATTACTTCCAGATTTGTACATAGACTGTACACAGCAGGGAAGCAAGACAGACCTCAGTAGGGGTAGAAAGCAAAGGCAAGTCTGGGTGCTTTTGGTGTGCGTTCTATCAATATGAAACAAAAAGCAACAATGAATTTTCTCCGAAAATAAACCTTCATTTTATATCTTCCCGATGAAACCCTTTTCTCACCACAGTAAACTGGTGAGAAGCATTTTGTGAGAAATAACACCAAGATAAATGACTTGCAAATACCTTGATTAAACTTTCATTTTAAACACAGTGTGGAAAACTTGTTTTACCATAGTCTGCAATTTTAACGAGGCCAAAAAGATTCCATCCATTTATCATTTCCCGTGTTCTTTTGTGGAAGGTAAAGCCGTTCCTCGGGTTGGAAACGAGAGTACTATACTTACCATAAACAAATCATCAATTCCAGTTTGGAGCCTTCGAGTTCCAGGCCTTGGTGGAAAAATTCCTTGCAAAAACGTGAACCTTCCAGTAATAAGTAACTGAAATATTGATACAAAATGCAACTAGAGGGACTTAACAAAGGGACCTGAGTCTTGTTAAGTGCTTGTAAAATTGTAGTTTATCGAAGTCAAACTCACCAGTTTGCGTCGGACAGAAGAAATCGTTGACTCGAGATTTCCAGAATGCTTTTTGCGTTCCAACAGTCGATCTGATGACGGACTTTTGAAAATATCATGAATACTTGGAGAAGGCATGATCTGCGCACAATGGCTCAATGGCCTTGATTTGTTCTATCCAATTTCCTTTAAATAAAAAGATTCGTGATAAAGAGGCAGATAACGAAGTGTTCATTTACAAATCCAATTTATTCGTTTGTGTGCGAGCTTCGTGCATTTGTTTACATATACGACAAATTCAATACCCTTGTCAATGACAGCTCGCGCACACAAAGCAGGTTGTTTCGTTGATTCGAGTCCTGTCATCAGTCGGGTTTCCGTGTAAACAAATTACCCTCACTGCGGACCTACAAAAGCGTACAGCTTTCAGCCATATCACTAGTCGCCCATACCAATAAACAACTGCCGCTTCAGAAGAGACAACATTGAAATCTGAAAATGTTCATCTTTTTTACCAAAATTCAACTACAAATGGGTTTTTCGGAGTGGTGTAGAGATATAAAAAAGAACCCAGCAGACTCACGCAGCACTTCTACTCCCCAACCCTTTAAACCCCTTGAAGGTTTAAAACCGAACAAAAAGAGGCTTTGGCAAACAGTTGGGGGATAGTCTCCCGAGCCCGACCCAATCCCCACCCCTGCTCCACATTGCCTGTGTTAATGTAGCAATTTTCAGCAAATTTTTAGAAAATTTTATAAATTTTGTTATTTTATAATTTATAGAAAGAAATTTTTATTATTTTTTTGGATTATGTGTTTTAAAATCAAAAGCCCTAAAAAAATTCAAAACCTCATCGAGAGTGTCATCGGGTCAGCCATTTTCCTTGCTTGGTGGTGGTTGGAGCTTCGATCGCAGGAAGAAAATATGAATCAAGGTCAAATTAGTTTGTCTGTTATTTGGAGATTTCTGGTTTTCGGGGTTTGAAGCCGAGGGGCAATTCACTCTTGCGCAAAGCGTACGTTTTTTCACAAAAACAAAAAGATTTCCAGGGATTTTCAGGTAAAAAATTCCCACCAAAGATGTACGAGATTTCCATAGAAGGATTTGCCATTCGGTTGTAGCGAACCCCTAAAAAAATTGTACCTGTAGCCAGTAGCGGCGCCACAGGGGGGGACTGGGGGACGTGTCCCCCCAAGTTCTCGGCAGGATCAACTTTGTACCTTGAGAAATCGCGTCTTTACTAATAATATTATAAAAAACACTGAAGAAATAAGAAATCAAGCACTTACACGGAAGTAAGACTTAATTCCTCTGACGATCCACCACTCCTCCTCCAAACTGCTTCAACTAGTGTAACTGAATCGAGCTACAATCCTGTCTTTTAGAGACATCTGCAAACGCTATTAGTAATATTTCTATGCGACCTTAAACAATCATGGTGTATTTGATGTCAATATTTATAACGGAAAGACAATGTTCTCTGTTTGAATTTTGTGTCAGGATATGTTTGACACTGTCCAAAAAGGAGACAAACATTAACAATTTGAATTAACGTTTACCGTCTGCAAATAATCATCACAAGTAACAAAACGAAACGAATAGTGGAAAACAAAAGTGTTGGATAACAGCAATGATTGACAGTTACTGGCTCTTTATGTCTGTCCTGTGATGCTCCACATCAGAGTAATGCTGTCTAAAGTTTGGTAATACGAAGATTCTCGTCACATGAGATGTAAGCTTGCCATGAACCTCAATATTCTTGAAATTTTTTTTGATTCTGAACCTAAATACTTCTTAAATCAAAAGAAGAAAGTTTAAATCGTTGCTAGTGTCTCTTCATGACAAAAACATCTTAGGTAATGGAACATACAAGTACAACACAAGTTTGATGAATTGGTCCACGAAACATTTACAACAAAGTCACAATTATCTTGCTTGCTCAGAAGACTATAGATTAAGATTAAAATGTCGATAAAAATTTAGCCTTGCTTTGTAAGCATTTCTTTAAAATTGCTTTTAGTCAAACGGACTTCATTGCATAAACATTCATTTTAGCCGTTTTAAGATTTTTTACAAGTAAAGGACTTCTTATTAATTATCTAAATCTAGTTATAAACTTTTATCATTGTAAATTGCCATAGATAGATAATTTTTTATTTGTATTTGCGATCTAAAAATGTTTATTATTATTATTATTATTATTATTATTATTATTATTATTGTCGTTGAGCTTTGGCGCACAGATGCCATCGTGCACGGCTCTCGTTTTATAGCTATTTAACTGCCTGGATACTTACATCAACGGATTCAAATACTACTTATTTTTTATTGTGTCAACAAAGTATCTTTTTTTTTGAATATGTTTCGTTCGTTCGTGCTTTGGATATTGCTGTTTTTCGCAATTTGTTCGTTCTGCGGTAAAGAATTTCAGGCCTTAGGCCGCCATACTTGGAGGTGCAAGCGACGGTTGGACAACAATGACAGTGGCCCGTCGGGATCAATTAACATTCCATTTATTGAAATAGAAAATGAAAGCGCGTCTGTCATCAACGAAAGAATTGTCAAATGCTCCTGTGGTAAAGAATGCAAGGGGATGAAAGGATTGAAAATGCATCAAAGGAGATGTCGAGTCATTAGCGGTTTCCAAAGTGACGACACTTTCGAACAGGTATCAGAGGAAACCCTAGACAATGAGATTGTATTGGCCGATATCTCTTTGAATGAATATTTTGAACTGAAACCTGGCGTTTGTCTTCCAAGGTCAAACGAAGAATGGACTGTCGCTAACGAATACTTCAAATACTTTTTTACAATCAACCCCATGGACCTGTCCTCAATTGATCAATCCATACAGTCAATGAATCAAGCAATTTATAATTATTTCAGAGATACTTGCGGATTTGTCGAAGAAGTAAATGAAGAACTTGCTGCAAAATATCAAGACCATGCTACCAAAAAATTGAAAAAAGAACTACAGTTATTGAAAAGAAACGGCGCACCTGTCATTGAAATTAAATACGTTTCACGGCTCTTACGACAACGACTTAACTCATCTGCTTCTACCGTAGTTAAAAACATCTCAAATCACGATAACTTCATTTCAAAGAGTTTTTGGGGATACGTCAAACGCGTTCTCCAAACAAGCTCGACTCTGCTGCCATCCTTTTCCAAAGATCAATGCTCTCAGTATTTCTTTAAAATGTTTTCTTCTCTGTTGCCATGCAAAAACTTTTCTATTCCTTCATGGATTCCATCTCTTAGGGAGCCTGATCACCCTTTTCCTTTGGAGCCTCCTTCTTATGAAAAGATCACATCAGTAATTCGGCGTATGAAATCTTCAGCCACTCCATGTCCCCGTGACAAAATTTCCATCATTGTTTTTAAACGATGTCCATATTTACGCTCTTTGATAACAAATATCATTCATAATATCTGGCTCTCTGGAAAAGTTCCTTTAGAGTGGAAAAAGGCATGCACTATCCTAATTCACAAAAAGGGTAGCAATGACGATCCAGCAAACTTCAGGCCAATCACTCTTGAGCCAGTGCCTTTGAAAATCTTCACATCATGCCTGCGTGACAGTCTATTTAATTTTCTTAAAGTTAATGGTCTCATTGAGCACGAAATACAAAAAGGCTTCACCTCGAATATTTCAGGGACCTTAGAGCATACTGCCATGATGGCTCAGGTCATAAACAAAGCTCGTATCAAGCAACGTTCACTAGTTGTCACTCTTCTCGATCTTAAAAATGCATTTGGAGAAGTACATCATAATTTGATACCCACTGTACTATCTTACCATCATATCCCTGACAACATACAACTTCTTATCTCTAGCCTTTACACCGATTTTAAAACCTCTATCATCACAAGCCACTATAATACTCCTGCTATTCCAGTCCGTCGCGGTGTTCTTCAAGGCGACTGCCTCAGTCCTCTACTATTTAATCTATGCTTCAACACATTCATACAGTACATAAAAGCTGAAAAATACAAACAGTTAGGTTTCTCCCCACATGATCAGAACGACCGTATGTTTCAACCAGTCCATTGGTTTCAATTCGCAGACGATGCTGCCGTTATCACCAGCAATGAGAAAGAAAACCAACTTCTACTGAATTGTTTCACTCGCTGGTGCCAATGGGCTAACATGATCATACGTGTCGATAAATGCATCACTTTTGGAATAAAGAAATTTTCCACACGTTCTCTTCAGTATCAACCTAAGCTTTTCATAAACAACGAATCTATCCCACCTGTCTCGAATGGAAATTCTTTTAAGTACCTCGGTCGTCATTTTGACTTTGAAATGACAAACCAAGAACATAAATCTGATCTTTTATCATCACTGTCCAACATGCTCAAACAAATTGATTCCCAGCCTCTACATGCAAAAAATAAGTTGCTTCTTTATCACAACTTTGTTCTTTCTAAAATCTCTTGGAACCTTACTGTAGCAGATCTTTCAAAGACGTGGGTTGTCGAGAATCTTGACAACCTTGTATCCAAATACATCCGCCAGTGGCTCGACCTCCCAATAAGTGCTACCTTGAGTAGCATTATTCTTTCTAAAAACCAGTTTGGACTCAGCCTAACTTTACCATCCGCCAAATTCCTACAGTGTCAAACTATTTTACGCAACGCATTGAAATCTTCACCAAACGATAACATTCGCTCTTTATGGAAAAATACCAGCAGTAGCACAAATATACAATATGATATATATAGGAACACGAAAGAAGCATTAAAGGCTGTCCAGCAAGAACATAAAGATCGTCTGCAAAACATTCTAACTTCCCAAGGATCTTTATTGTCACATCTTTTTAACCAGGATCTTCCACAAATAAACAAACTCTGGTCCAAGGTGCAAAGTAGCATGCCTCAGAATATTTTCAATTTCACCATAAGGTACCTGAACAATACCCTTGCTACACAGAAAAACTTGAAAAAGTGGAACTTGAGCCAGACTTCTGATTGTTCTTTCTGTTTTCTGCCAGAAACCCTCCTTCACGTTGTTGCTGGCTGCAAAACATACTTGGAACAAGGCCGATACACCTGGCGTCATAACTCTATCTTAAACTTTCTAGCTACGTCTCTTAAAGCTGTTAATGAATCTACCATCTACGCTGATATACCTGGCTATCTTTCACCATCAATCATAACTGGAGAAAACCTTCGCCCAGATCTTCTCTTGAAGACTAACAACAATTACCTATACATCTTAGAGCTTACTGTTGGTTTTGAATCCAATCTTGACACAAATGCAACAAGAAAACACAGCAAGTATGCTCCTCTCCTATCTGACTTACAGCGAAAGTTCAAATGTGTCTCTTTTGTGAATCTTTCTATGAGCTCTCTTGGCATCTTTGGCAATTCCTGCATCTCTTTCTTCAAAATGTGTGACTCTCTCTCCATCGATCAACAACAACAACGATATCTCATCTCTAAACTTTCCAACATTGCCATTCGTACTACGTACTACATATTTTGTTGCAAAAATAAACCATGGACAAATCCGGAATTACATCCGTTTTAATTTTGGTTGTTTTATTTTTCTCAGTTTTTCCTTTTACCTTACGATTGTTATAGTTTTTTCTTGTAAAACCAGGCTAGCCAATTGCAAATTACCTTGTAATAGTGAGATTTGTAATTGTAGTTTAAGTTGAATTGAAAATGAAATGTTTCCATTATTATTATTATTATTATTATTATCATTATTATTATTAATCTTTTATGGTTCATACAACTTAACAACGAAAAAGAAACATGGAGCATTCAAGTACAGATGATACATCTGAGCCTCCTTCATGAACAGTTGGATATGAAAGCGAGGAATTCGTATTTTTAAAGAGAATGGTCTTTAAGGCTGCGAGATGCAATATATAGATACAAATTTATTTCAGGTGGAAAACAGCTCAATTTATTGAGATTAATTGTCATCGGAAGAAACAGCAAGGCACGGAACTCTCAAAACTGAAGGCTTCTATTTTCGTACCGTTTCATTTTACTGATTAAAGATAAATGAGAAAAGAAAGGGTGGAATGGCAACAGTTTCATTTGTGTATAATGAAATTTGAGTTTTATTAACTCGTTCTCAACTCACGTGAGCTACATGGGCAACTTTCTTCCATGCAAAGAAATATATCCATCGTTTTGTTCAAGTTTTTGGAGCAGTTTGTGGAAATTTCGAAACATTTTTAGCTTCCAATCAAAAACCTGCCTACTTAATCAAATAAAAGTCACGCGTTTTGTATTTACAAGTCACGGGCGAAAAGTGAAGTTCCATGCAAACGGTATGAAAAAAGGTAAAAAATTAGCACTGAGATGCAGATAATAAAGACTAGATTGAGTGGAAACATAAAATGAACATCTGAAAGCAATGTCGAGCTTTGTTTTCAGAAGAGAATGATCATAACACTCCTAAGGTTAAGAAAGTTGACGAAAGCGTTCCTTGTTTGTTCAACTACGATGTCATATGTTTTCAGCTTGCAAAAGGAATGGATCATAAACAGAATCATGTTAGTGGTATCTTCATAAAAATCACATACATCAAAATCATCTATTACAATTCTGCCTACCATAATAGATAGGAGGGAATTAGCATATCCTCTATTCAAGGTAATGAATCGCTTTGCAGTATGCAGTATGAACGATAATACGGTGTTTAAACAGGGCTCACTTTGCTTCATGTTTCATAGCATCTCGACTTACATAACATTCTTAGTCAATTTCTTCATTTGGCAATCGCTAACTGTAACGCAGCATTAGGCCTAATGGGCATCGTCCTTCGAATAATGCTGTCACCTCTGCGAAGCAGTTTCTGCGAAGAAATGTGACAATCACGCTAACTGGCTTGCTAGTGTTATTTCAAGTTATAATCTAGAAGTTAAGTTAATTAGTCACGGGTAGTAAAGGTTGGGAGTGTAGGATACAGAGAAGAAACAGGATGGGTACAGACAACATGCAAGGAGATGATCAGGGTAACAGCACGGGAAGGGAGCTTAGATGGATATAAAAAGAGGATTTGCATAGTCGACTTTTGGTTAATAGAAGAACTGGAAAGAAAAAGAAAAAGGAAAGTAAAAGCATGACAAAAAAAGAAGGAGAAGATGAGAAGAAAAATTAGATAACAGAAGAAAGAGGAAAACGAAAAAGGGTAAGGAAAAGAGGATAAGAGCAAGAAGAAGAAGGAGGAAGACAAGAAGAAAAATTGAGAGAGAGAAAAGGAAAATTTAAAGGAAGGGAAAATAAGTTGAAGAAAAAACCATTACTGTCAATAAAGACAGTGGAATTTTTATCTATGCCTATCAGACAAAACTTTGAAGTAGAGTTGTGTCATTGAGTTAAAATAGAGTCGAATTCAAGCCTAGGATTGAAATTAACTATCAATACAAGGCAATCATCGGCAGCTTGGCAATATTTATCCTAGTTCTGTCAAATAATGTAACTTGAATAGATATGTTTCAAAAGTTTGATTTAGATTAAAACCATTTTTGGATGACGACAGGAACTAACTCTATCTGGTCGAGTATCATTGTCCATTAACGGTTAAAAAATCAGATACAAAATATCAATTTACCTCTTTCGATAGATATACCCAGCAGTCGATCCAGTTGTTGAAAATTGGCATGTTTGGAGGATTGCCAGCAGCTAGTCTGTAGATTATGGCTAAAGGTTACTGTAGATTCAGCAAAAAAGGGGGTTAGAGTGCTTGATGGCATGGGTAAAGATGTGGGTCCATGTCTATTTATCATTCGCCTGTTCACCCAGAAAATGGGTATTTGGTGGCAACACTTAGGCAGCGAAACAAGAAAATAGTCACTCTACTTTATCATGTTGTTTAGTAAAAGAATAAAACTCCACTAACAATAGTCCGAGCAATTTATTTCTAGGCATAAAGAACAGGGAAAAAAGTGAGCTTGAGATTTCTTGGCATGCACATGGGAGTTTAAAAACAATAAGCAGATCAGAACAACCGCAAGTAACTTTAGCCGAATTCGCTCCACAAGTACTATCTAAACAAGTAGCATTCATGCTTGAGAAAGAACGCCCAGGAAAAGTAACACCACAGGAGCCTTGGATGTAAAGATAAATCTAATTTGATCAAGCTATTTTTTATTCTTAATTGGTTTCCTTGGGAAACCCTCTTTTAGAAAAGCCGGGCTCTTTCTTGTTTTCTATCAATATTTTCACCAAACTTCTACAAGTAACTATATCTAGAAAATGAAATCAGCCAATTAGTTCATATAAACTATTAAAGAACAAATGTGGCAAACCTCGAATTGTTTACAGCCATCATGTTTGTGACAAGAAAGAAGGGGAACGTCAGCAGCGATGCGACATACTTGAAGGAAAAGATACATCCATGAGACGGAGAGTAGGAGCTTAGTTTTAGATTGAATGTTAAAGCAACAATATCTATTTATGATAGACAACATGTCAGACATATGTCAGTCTACAATGGAAGATCAAAACAATTGCCTAAGAACCTGACGAAAACTTAAAGCTGTTCTTATAGACCACTGAATGACGATCAACACGTGACTATGTTTACAAAAAGACTGAAGAAAATCGACGAGTTGGTAGGGATGAAGACCATGCATAACCATTTCGAATTTCAAAATTTGCAGACCGTCCTTTGACGCTGAAGCATCTTGTAAACATAAAGGAACATTAAGATTCTTTTGAGAGCATTCTCCCTGGACCATATGTTGTCACGATGAGACCGCCTTATTGCAGAGCATATCTGATGACACTCATCATGAAAACAATCTTTAGATAAGAACCTAGTGTAAAACCTAGGGTTCTACTTTACGCAGATTTACTATAGTTTTGTTTTGTTTTGACGACGACTCAGATATCACAGAACCCCATTAGTTAAAAATGGCAATCCCCTGTCATAAAAAAACAAGTCAGGGGAATCTTCTAGCTAGCTGAACCAACTGATATCTGGGTATGAACAAGGAAGACAATTTTTCGTTTATATGTGCCATCAAAAGGTCTGCAGCGTGTCAAGTTTATTAAAACAGTCTTTTGTATTACAACTAAAGTTTGTTTTGATAATTGAATGTCAAACATTTTTTGAGTTTCAATTAGCTTTTAAAGTTTTCCATCAGCAAAATTGTCAGCCAATCTGGAACTGAGTCAATTTTGTTTGTCAGACTTGAAATAACAGGTTTCAGGTTTTATCATTTTGCTTGTGTATATTGCTTTTTGTGGGAATAAAAATGAGGAAGAGAACTGCCTGAGAACCATTCAAGGGAGTGTTTGGTGAACAGTTGTTGATGTTTCAGGAAGAATATTAAAATCACCTTGGATTTTTGTAATTGAGTTTGCATCGATAAAAATTTCAAAGTTTACATAAGCTATTGAGATAAACAGATAGGAAAAATGTCTGCCGCTGGTCATAGTATCGCGGGCTTATGTGCACATTTACAGGTTCTTCAATACCTAACACGTGCCCAGTAAAATCTGGGAGGCGAAGATGAAACTGTCAGTGCCAGTAAACAGGAATAAAATAATACTCTGTGAACAATGTTAATGAAATTTACAAGGTGGGACGTAAATAGTTCCAGAATTATATCCACTAGCCATAACATTTTTGTCATACACAGTGCAAAACTAAATTGTGCGAAGATAGCGCAGCGTTCCAAGGCAAATGCAAACACAGTTGATTAGGAACTGAAACTACGAAGATATCTCAAAATCGGCACTTTGCAATGCTTAGATATTTAAATTAAGGCAATGTGAATTGCTCACAATGACAATGCGTGTATGCTTGTAAGTGGGAAAATATTCCCTTCAAGGCTACAAGTGATCTTTTACGAGGATTGAAAAATTAAATTGTGCGAAGTTAGCACGGCGTTCTACAGCACTTTTAAACTCAACTGATTAGGAGCTGAAACTACGATGATATCTCAAAATCGGCACTTTGCAATGCTTAGATATTTAAATTAAGGCAATGTGAATTGGTCACGATAACAATTCTTGCATGCTTGTAAGTGGGAAAATATTCCCTTCAAGGCTACAAGTGATCTTTTACGGGGGCTGAGAAATTAAATTGTGCGAAGTTAGCACGGCGTTCTACAGCAACTGAAACTACGATGTTTCAATATGATATGCTTGAGATATGCTTGTAAGAAAAAGAGAAAGCTAAACGAATAGAGCCAATCTTTCGAATCCCGTGGAACTACCACGTGATTTGCACAAGAAAAGATATCAGACGATCGTATTTCTCAAGGATTATTTGGGAATGGTGCCATATTAGAAGGTGGTGGAGAGGACAGATTGTTCAAAAAATCAAATATTCATTCTGCCACTTGGGTAGGCCAGTTTCCGGAAAAATGTAGTCCGGTTTCAAATTTTCAAAATTCATGAATAAAAAGAAAACAGTTTTTTTGATAAACACGGATCCATGAGGCAATCAAAACCAGATGTATACTAAACCTGTGATAATCCTTGAATATAAAGTCTACCACTTGGAGATCGCGAAAACTAAAAAAAAAGAGTAAACACTTCAATTATTCATATTCACTGACACCTTCATCATTCGTAAAAAAAAAATTTTTCTAGACTTAATGCTGCAAAGTATAAAATGTAGGGTAATCAATATATTATTATAATTATTAGGCACGCTAAAATTACTGTTAAGGCTACAATCTTGCATAGCCTTTCGAAATCAATCTTCATTTACGCGATATAGCATCGTTGTATTGAAAAGATAGTAATTTGAATCGTAAGTTCGAGCATTTTTTCAGTATTGATAAGGGCTTAGGTTCGATCATTATTTCAGTAAAAATATATCATCCACATTGGGCAAGGGAGTAAATTGCAGGGTGGTCTCTGGTTTAGGGCGGCTTCGTTTATTTCAGTTATTGAGTTTATTGTCAAGGGATACAGAGACAAGGGAAGCATGAAGGATAGCGGCCATTTTAAAACGAAAAGAAACAATCAGGTTGATATTGAAGCACAGAATAGTCATTTTCATTCTGTGAATGAGGCGGCTAGCTTCCAATATCCGTTATCTGGCAATTTCAATGAAATTACCATGAGTCAAGTGAAAAACTGCCATCAGAATTATGCAAAACTCTGACCGAGCCGAGAGAACACACGCGCTTTGTACACGAAATTAAACATTCTGTGCTTATAGATAAAGATTTATTGGAAACTATGACAATCTTCACCTGAATCTAGTAAATTTAGGGAAAAAGCTTTCATGGTATTTTATGAAATGTTGAGAAATTTCACACGGAAAAATATGGCAATATTTTTATCGGTTTAGAGGGTAATTTCTGGTGGTGCAGCCCGAGACGACCATAGTAGCTTTTATGATCAAGATACTGTTCCAAAAAAGCAACGAGAAGTAAACAGGAATTCAAGAAAATAGTTCCATCTTTTTAAACCAACATTCTATTTTGGAAGTGGTTGCAAAAATTCAAAAATAAATCTCCACAGTCTATTAACCAAACGGCAAACTCGGAAAAAGTTCATAATTTGTCTGCTGAAAATACTAATCAAATTCTACGGGAAGGACCTGAAAACTTTGTGTTAAGGAATGGGGTTAAGGAAATGTGATCAATTAAAGGTTGAAGCGCAATATTAACAAACTCTATCACAGTATTTGTAGAAAACGATTTACTGTGAACAGCTCAAAGGTGCAAGAGCGAGTACCGGGGGATACGTGACCCTACCACATTTTTACAGCAACAAATTTTTGCTCATTTAGGTAAACGACATCTTTTTGGTATGTACCTTTAATAAACAACATTTTGGCACACAATTCCCGATAATTATTCTGACGTTCTATACGTCGAGAGTGTCATAAGAAAAGAATGTTTGAAATGTTTTCTTTTCAAAACCACCTTTAATAGAATACGATACGGCGTTGTGCCACGCTCCCCCTTTTTAACACGTTCCTACGGTCCTTGTTACCTACGACTAAGATTTATTTGTTAAAGAAAATTCAAAAAATGCTGCGGAATCATAGCGGTATATTGACTGCTACTGACTCACAGCTGCACTATAGCAACCGTTAGATTTTAATTCAACGCCTTAAGTGAAAATAAAAATTTCGTCAACAATAAAGGTTTACCGTATACCAAAAGAAAGGCTTAACCCGTTACTCAGTGTAAATATTGTTATCCAGCACATAGTGAATTTCAATATTAAAACAAGTTACCAGGTATTAAAGGGAGGAAATATGAAAATTCCTTGAAAATATTGGGTTATCAAAACAGACCTACCTCGTCAATACCAAAATAGGTCTCGATGAAGTACGTCAGCGTTCGGAAGACCCAAAAGGAAAGCATTTCTCCTAATAGTTGTGGTACAAGACCGCTAAAAATTAGTTGAAGAAATTTCAAAACGATTCTAGTTCCCAGAGTTCACTGTAAGCAAATATCACTAAATTAGTCTTTTACAATGAGCTATACACAAAAATTCTCAATTTATAGAGTTAGCAGCTTACCGAAATTTGCAAATGTTTAAAGCAAATTAAGATTTATGATCACCATCGGCTATGTCAAACAGTATTTTTGACTGCGAACATTCCAAAAATCTGTTTCTTCACAGCATGAGAGTTAAAAAAGAAATCAGACTCGATAAAACAGGCACTGCAGGACGATAAGCTTAATACCTAAAAATCCTGATGATTGATGGCTCGTCATTGCTATGTACCGAAACATAAAAATGGCAAGCTTCAGTCCGTTAGCACAGTATGGTACAGCTGGTGAAAGAACTTAGACAAAAAAGGGGGGAGGGGGTAGTTCTGTGAAGTTATACAAAATGAATGAAATACCATGCGCGTTATAAAGGATAAAGTTTTTACCTAAAGAAGCCACCGATTCCTTCTTCTTGATAAATTTCACGAACAGAGCTAAATAAGTTACTGAAAAACAGGAAAAATCAATGTTGAATGAAGCTTTTTGATTAAAATGCACACGATGGATGACATAAGAAAAAAGACGTGCTAAAAACGTGGCAAAAGCATGCAACAACGTTGTTTAGCAAAACTTACAAAAAGAAAGAGGACAAAGAGAAGGTAAAAAAGATCGTCAAGTTGAGAACTATACGGCAAAACTCAAGGTATTATCACAGTAGAATTTTTAAAGCTGAATCTTTTCGATACCTGTTCCTAGACATTATGAAATCATTCAGAAGGGTAATCATTTATCTAAGAGTATCAAAAAGAGGCAATTGTGGCTCACTTGTATTGAGTTTCTTTTCCAACAAACTGAACCATCGTTCGAACGCTAATCACTAAAAAAAATTGAATAAAGAAATAACAAAGGAATGTTTTAGTGGACACGTGAGGATTATCAGTAAAATAATTTTGTGTCCCACACATTGTTGTTTGCGAGAGGTTAATAACTCCTTCGAAATCTCGTGCAACTTTGATGGAGATCGTATCTGAAAATTCATATAAATCCTTTTTACGGTAGAAATTTTGTATGTTTTTTACAACAGTGAGTTGCCCCTTGCCGGTTTGTATAGAACAAATAGGCTTCGAGCTTGTTGCCAGTTTCCTTAAATTTCGTTGCATTTTTGCCACCAAAATTTCCTTACAACCAGTTTTATTAACAGCTGGGTTGGTAATTCTGTTAAAAAAGCCTTTGAAGACAAGTGTTTGGATTTCAACTAGACGGTGATCAACATGATTTCAACATACCGGTAAACATATCCAGATATCAAATTGAAAAATTCGGTACAGCTTCAGTCAAAAATTACTGATGCCAAACTTTAAAGTGGATGGCTAGATAAACTGTTATAAACTGCTTGGTGTACCACCCAAAATTCAGGCTCTTATCTTCAAGGTATGGCGAGAAGGTTCTCGAAAAGCAAAAAGAGCCAGCGTGAGTAATAAAGGCTCTCCAAATTACTTGAAAATATCAATCCCACAATTTCTCTGACATATGAATAGTAAATATCATTTTCTATTCACAAATACAACAGATGGAAAATATAAGCACATCCTGCGTGGCTTTTCTTTAAATGGTATTGGGCAACTTTTTTCCTTTCCGGTATCACCACTGCATACCCCAAACAATATCCAAAGAGCATTGTGCAGTACAAATATTTGGAATTCCATTTCTAAGAGTTTTTGCTCTTAAAACTAACTTAGAACAAACAAAATTCTGTTTTTAAAAAATTGAGTATTAATGATCCATTGGGATCATTTTGTAGTCTCTGAGATTAAACAAAAAAGGGGCCGCTGGAAGGCAATACTGTTACTAAATACTATTACATTGCAGGGAGCTCATATGTTCATTGTTTGGTGAATAGCACATCTCAAAAAAAACTTGGCAGCCAAATTTTGTCCTTAAAACGGCGTCACTATGTGCCCTTGTGCCCTTAAGGAATATTTACTCACAGTGAAGTGGGTAGCTGATAACAACTCCAGCTGCTTTTCCAATCGACAGTTGAAGTGTCTAAGGAAAAAATCATCGAAGAAATTTCAATTCTTCGAAATATTTTTAATTGGGGGTAGGGAGAGAATGGAGGGAGTTGTGTCATATTCCTTTATATGTTTCCGATATTCATTAACGGGTAATTTCAATTTAAGCGAAGAAATCTACAGTGATCAACAAAGGTTATAAGTTTGAAGATAGTAGATTATCTAGCATTCTAAAAGTTTCTTTAAATAAGTTGGAATCAGTTCATAAGTACATTTTCTGTATGCTTTGACAAAACAAGTGTCTTTAAGAAAATAATCTTGAGGATATGTATGTTACTAAAAAGGAAAGGCAACATCTCATACCTCGATTAAAAACTCTGACTGGGTCTTTATTGCTGGTGGCTTAAGGAAAATTGTTCATTATCAAAAGAAGGTCTAAATAAGAAGATCTGGGAAAGAAGTATTTAGCTCCACTTGCCCGAAAATTCGCTGAATTGTAATCTTTGTTCATAGCAAAAGAAATCACAATAAACACAATCTAACTCAGGAAAAAAACTGTAGGAAGAAAAAACTAATAGTTATACCTCACACAAACTAGTTTAATCTAACTCAGTATTGATACAAAAACTCTCAATAACAGTTTAAACTATTAATTATTAATACTAAATACTAATATTTGAGCCAGCAGCTGAATAAAATATTATTTGCTTGTCAGTTTAGGGGTATCAAGTATCTAATAATGAAATACTTTGGGTATGAATAACTTAAAACAGTGCAAAATAACTGCCTTTTTTAAAAGTTTAGCTTAAATTCAGTAGGGTTTCAGGATAACACAAACACGCAGATAAACAGACTGCTTACTTCGTACTCTTCATCAGTCTCTTCTGAATCAGACGATTGCTCCTCAGCACTCTGGAATCTCTGCAATAAAGTAGTTAGGAATGATTGGATAACATGAAAATGTGTATACAACATGTACTTTGATAGCAACAATAATAGCAACTGGCAATAATAGCTCTCTATATTAAATGGCAATAATAGCTCTCTATATTAACAATAATAGCAACTGGCAACAATAGCTCTCTATATTAACTGGCAATAATAGCTCTCTATATTAACAATAATAGCAACTGGCAATAATAGCTTTCTATATTAACTGGCAATAATAGCTTTCTATATTAACAAAAATAGCAACTGGCAACAATAGCTCTCTATATTAACTGGCAACAATAGCTCTCTATATTAACTGGCAATAATAGCTCTCTATATTAACAATAATAGCAACTGGCAATAAAAGCTTTCTATATTAACTGGCAATAATAGCTTTCTATATTAACAAAAATAGCAACTGGCAACAATAGCTCTCTATATTAACTGGCAATAATAGCTCTCTATATTAACAATAATAGCAACTGGCAATAATAGCTTTCTATATTAACTGGCAATAATAGCTTTCTATATTAACAAAAATAGCAACTGGCAATAGCTAGCTCTCTATATTAAATACAAAAAGAGCATAAGATATACTGATTTTAAAACTATGAATAAGTCTATGCAACAAGCAGAGTATTGCAGTGCTATGTTCTGTAGTATCTCATCTTTGATTTTCATAACAGTGAACCTAAAGGTAGATAGATATACTATAAATTTGAAGCTGGAGAAAAAACTGGCAGTTGTATGTTGTTTGTTTACTGGGCTGGGGAATTTTCTTGGAATAACAGAGTTTGTGGAAGACTGGAAAAAAAAGCTGCACAACAACAGACTTTATCATAAGTAAATTTTTTTGCCTTAAGGAATGATAATATATTGTAGGAAAATGATTCTGGGTCCTGAAAAGCAAACAAACCAAAGTAATTTCAGCCAATGTTGAAGGTAGTCAATTATCGAACAAGACAAAAGCATACTCACTGAACAGACCGCATTTGTGACAGATGAACTGACAAAGTTGTGCAGAACCCTGTAAATGACAATTAAGATGTAAATAAGAAACATCAGATGTAATGCTGCAATTTGTTGGCTGGTGTGCCTTCATTTATTTACTTACAAACACAAAAGAGATGACCATATAGAAAACTGAAAGGATCTGGGTAGATTTTTGTTTGTTTGGCAAACTGCATAAATTAGCCTAAATATAGAAATCTAAAAAGTAAAGATGGGCAATCTACCATGGCTGTCTACCCTCCAAATGTTCAGATGGCATACTACAAACCAACCACCTACAAGTCTATATGCAACTGAGTTCTCTCCTTGGAAGTTTAATCTTTAAATACAAAAAACAGTCAACAATTCTAGCAATTACATTCAAATTACATTGCATTGAAATACATATGTTTGGAAACCCATTGTGACGATGAAGAAAAAGTGAAAATGGATCAAAAAAATATTTTTCTATGTGTAAAATGAATAAAAAAGAACAATAAATACAGGGGAAAAAGGTTTTATCAACTTGTTAAGAGGAGCAATCTGAATATCTAGCATAGGTTGCCAAAATGAAAATGGAGCAAAACAAACAATTGTGAAACTGTGCATATTTTCTTGGTCAGCACAACTCACAACAATAAGACTGAAAATGGCAAGCTGTCAGGAAAGATCAGATGTAAACCTATTTGAATATGTGAGTAATACAAAAACAGAGCTGTACTGTTCATTATCAAAATATATGCTCAATCTAAATATGCCATCATAAATGAAAGGGAATGATAGAACTACTGTTAAAGCCTAAAAATAAAATGGAAGAAATTGCAGTACTAACAATATTGAAAAGATTATTTGCTTTGAAAAAAGGCAGTTTGACGCTAATTGAAGCAATTTGGCATCTGACTTGAGCAAAAATTAATGAGGATGAAAAGAGCAAACTACCAACATAAGGAAAAACTATTCTAAGGGGGTAACAGCTTTTTGATGTATGAAAATTAATAGATTTTCATCTGAGAATCTCTCTTGCCTATTCTTTTGAATTTCAGACATTCAGGCCACATTCAAGGTTAAACATCTACCAGTAATCTGGCCAATAGACAGCCACAAATTCTCAAAGTAAAGCTTTATATCATTAGGTTTCAAAATTGATTATTCACCTCTGATCAATAGCTTATGAGAACAGCAAATATAAGAGTAACAAACCTTGGAACTAAACCTCTATAAAGTCCTGAAAATCCATCATCATTTTTTATGTACCTTGCTGTAAGGAAAGAAAACATTTCTGTAATCAACTTAGTCCAGAAGAAGCAAACAATAAGGAAACTGTGACATGTGATTTTCAGGTTGGCATTGCTTTT